>NC_138371.1:94724090-94747294 GCF_054177405.1 Leptonychotes weddellii | reverse complement strand
GGGAGTCTGCTTCTCCCTCTAACCCTACCCTCTCTTGCGCTCTCTCTCTCACTCTCTCTTTCTCTCTCAAATAAAAAAAAAAAAATCTTAAAAAAAAAAAAGAAAAAAGGGGGGGGCTCTATCCCAGGGCCCTGAAATCATGACCTGAACCGAAGGCAGACGCTTAACCGACTGAGCCACCCAGGTGCCCCCGGTGGTTTCAAGTTTTTATTTAAATTCCAGTTAGTTAACATATAGCATAATACTAGTTTCAGGACCAACACTGTTCATTGAAAAGACAGTCTTTTCCCCATCATATAGTCTTGCTCCCTTTGTCATAGATTAATTAACTATATAAACATTGGTTTATTTCTAGGCTCTCTCTTCTGTTCCGTTTGATTTATGTGTCAGTTTTTGTGCTGGTACCGTACTGTTTGGACTAGCATGTCTTTGTAGTATATCTTTAAATCTGGAATTGTGATACCTCCAGCTTTGTTCTGCTTTTTCCTGGTTGGTTTGGCAGTTTAGAGTCTTTTGTTGCTCCATACAAATTTTAGGATTATATAATTTTGTGAAAAAATGCTATTGGTATTTTGACAGGAGTTACATTGAATCTATAGGTTGCTTTCGATAATATGGACATTTTAACAATTATTAATTCTTTCAATCCATGAATGAGCATGGTATATCTTTTCATTTGTTTATGTCATCTTAGTTTCTATTATCAGTGTTTTAGTTTTCAGAGTACAGGTCCTCACCTCTGTTAAGTTTATTATTCCTAGGTGTTTTTTTCCTTTCAGTGCAATTGCAAATGGAATTGTTTTCTTAATTTCGTTTTCTACTACTTTGTTTTGGTGTATAGGAATGCAACAGATTTCTGTATACTAATTTTGTATCCTGCAAACTTTACTGGGTTCATTTATAAGTTCTAATAGTATTTTGTGGGGGGGAGAGTCTTGAGAGTTTTCTTTGTATAGTATCATGTCTGCATGTAATGACAGCTTTACTTCCTCCTTACCAATTTGGATGCCTTTATTTCTTTTCCTTGTCCGATTGCTGTTCTTTGCCCATTTTTAAATTGGTGTGTGTTTGTTTTTTTGTTCTTGAGCTATAAGAATTCTTTATATATTCTGGACATAAGACTCTTACCAGATACATGATTTGCAAGTATTTTTCTCTGTTCTGTTGATTGTCTTTTTTTACTTGATTGGTATTTAAAAGTTTTTAATTTTTAAATTTGTCATTTTTTGTTGTTACTTGTGAACGGTAACCTTCTTTTGAGTAAGAAAAGCTCTGGATTTGAGCTAAGTTGAAAGAAACTATTTAATGTAATAATAGTTACATTATTGCTTATAGTTATTGCTTCCCTACCGCAATACTTGTAGGGAAGAGATGAGTTTCATCGCAGGTTCTATTTCTTGACATGTTCAAAATTAGGTTGTTCTAAGATGTGTAATTATGTTTATGTAAAACCCATGGACTTAATTTTTTTTAAATGCAGAACTGTGACTAAAAAACAGTAATGGAAAAGCAGCTGAATAGCAATTGGAAAGGAGTGTCCTATCTGTAATAGAACACTTCATCTTTGTAGGATTCTGTTTTGTTGCTAGGTTACCCAAAGGCCTTTCAGCTTTGAATGGCAAGAATATGGGAGTTAAAAATATGTTGTTTTATAGATGTTTCTTTTTCTTTTTTTCCATCTGCATATAATTAGCAAACCCCTTGAAGCAAAAATTACAGTTTTGCCTTCCATGGGTTTCAAAAAGCAAATTATTTTCTATGTAAGTCTTTCTCTTAATCATGCAGATGTGCTTATGCTCACAGGCGAATTGGATTTTCAGCATGAAAGAGCCAGTAATTATAGACTAGTCAGTGTCCTTTATCTGCGGCCACTTAATGATCTTTAATTAGATTTGATTGAAGTGAGGCCCATGGACATTAGTTTGGTTAAAAATGTGCATGCTTTTGAGTTTCTTGAGCAAAGCTAACATGTTTATGAGGAAAGAATGAAAGTATCATGCTGGTTAAATCTGTGAAAATTCCATAATAAACCTGCAGATAAAGAAAAAGTTAAAATATTGATTGCTGACAGAACTATAAACCAAATAACAGATAATCATAAAATTATCAACTATAATACATGCATGTATCTACAGCATCATTTTGCTGCCAACTGCATTCTGCCTTATGTTTTTCTACTAAAAAATAATTGTATAATTTGAAAAATGTTAGATGTCGTTTCTAAGTTGTTAGAAATGAGAAATACCTGTGCAAATCTGAAAGCGACTAGACCAATGTTGAATTGTTAGGTAAGATTTGAGTTGTTGCCCAGTGTAGCTAGGACAAGGCATTCATTTAAAGGTGAATTGAGTGTCTTCTTTGTTAAGAAGCCAAGCCATTATTATTGTGTAGCCTAAAAACCGTAATTGTGAGTAAGTGGATCCGGTGCTGGTAATGGGCTCCCATCCCCTCGCCTGCTTGTTTATTAGACTCTGTATATTATAAGGTCTGGGGTTCTGGTTCAGTATCTTAGGAAAGTGTTTCCATAGTCACAGATCCAGGGATAATATGGTATAAGGCTAGCAAGTATACTGCACTCTCATAAGGACAAGACCACCTAAAATAGCCTGGGAGAGACTGTTTCTGATACCAGTTTAAGTAGCTTAAGCTGCAACTGACAGCTTCATCCTCTGTGTGGAAGTAAAGCTTGCTTTTTTGATACTGTTCTTAAGGTTTATGTTAGGAATGTTCTTCCCTGTTTTTTCAAGGGGAAAAATCAGATAGTTAAAAAAATTTTTTAATACGAGTTTTAAAGAAGGCTCTCCTACATGAGTAAAGTCAGATGGAGAAGGTTCACCTCCCACTCAGTCCCCCTTTTAAAACAATCACTTGTATATAGTCCAGGCTTTTATTTTGGAAGAGGGTGGCAGTTGCCATTGGTGCAGATCACACTGAAGAAGTCGTGTGGGTGGAGAGTTGGCTGATGCTTAAGTTGCTGTGAGTAGGTATAGCTTTCAGAGCAGTGTTTGCATTGTACCAAGATCCCTGACAATCATGACTACTGGGAAAGGTAGGCTATTCTAATGTATTTTGAAATGCATTTGTAGTTATTAAATAAATAACGTACTTAAGGTATTTTATAGTTGCTTTGCTAACTAAAAATTGTGGATGAAACTTAGGAAAAGAATTGCTATGAATATTTCCATGTTGGCAGGGAAGAAATTGTGAAATGTACAGATGTATTAACATTAATGTTGACCTTCGAGAACTAGGGAGAAAGAGGAAGTAGGCACAAGAAGCGAGATAAGCTGTGTTTCATCTCTTCATTTCTTGTGCTTTAAATTTTTTTCTGTAACTCTTGTATTCACAGTATGTGGGTTATGAAAATAAATTATTTTGCGATTCAAGACATTTGTTACTGAGTATAAGCTGTCTCAAAGGAATCTGCTGGCCAGAAATTTCTAAGCTTTTTCAACAGCGGATAGAGAAAATGCATATAACTCATAGCAGTGTAGGGATGCTGCTTCTGTCTCGAGAATCACTGTGTAAGATTTTTCCTTCCCTGTGAAGACTGGCATTTTAAAAATGCAGAAATGAAACTGAAAAACTACAAAAGAAGAATTGTTTTTGCCAAAGTCTTACCGATTAGCCTTCGGTCTCTGCATGGAGGTTTTACCCAGGTTTTGGTAGCACTGAAATGATTTGAGAAAACGCCTCCATGAGAACAGGTTTGTGTTTGAAGAAAGTGCAATTGATGTGATACGAACAGCCCGTGTGTGGCTGCCCTGCCTTCCTGTGGGGCGCTCTTTCTTGCAGGCTTTTAATTTGTTGTCTCCGAAGGATCTTTCCAAACCCTTCAACTGAAACAGGTATTACACAGAGTAAAATTGTGCAGGATAACAAGTGTTCTTCTGCCTCCCACTGCGGGAAACTGGCACACATCCAGCTCATTTGTTCTCTGTTTATTTTGTAGTGGTGATTGTCACCGTGTGTCTGTCTATCTTAAGCTAACTTTGGTTAAGTTTGCTGCAAATGGTCATGTTGGAAGAAGCTGCATTTCTGCATGTTATATTTTAAAATTGAGAATTTGAAGTATACAGTGCTGGTGTTCCTTTTTTTTTTTTTTTTAGATTTTATTTATTTATTTGACAGAGAGACACAGCGAGAGAGGGAACACAAGCAGGGGGAGTGGGAGAGAGAGAGAAGCAGGCTTCCCGTGGAGCAGGGAGCCCGACGCGGGGCTCGATCCCAGGACCCTGGGATCATGACCTGAGCCGAAGGCAGACGCTTAACAACTGAGCCACCCAGGTGCCCCGCTGGTGTTCCTTTTTATTTCATCCTTCATTACAGTACTCTGTATTCAGGTTAAGCCGCTGTGGGAAATCAATACCTGGGCAGGAGAGTTAAATAATTCATGTTCTGATCCCTTCATTTGAGGATTTGAAAGTGTGTTTCTTATAAGTGGCATTTGTCTTACGTTGTTCTATTTTCGACTTTTTTTTTTTAAAATTGGGCAAAATAATTGTGGGAGTTGACTTTGTCATGTCAAAGGCTATGGAGAAAGCCCGTGGATCTGGGTTTAAAATAGACTGCCCTTTTGCTTGATAATTCCTTTCAAGTTGCCTATCTCATTAGTCACTGTTACTTGAAATGCAGCCTACTAAGCATTGGTAACTTCTACCCTAAAGGACTGCAGATACGGTAGGAAACGAGGATTACAAGCTGCTTCTTGGAGCAGTGGCTTGTTTGAATCTTCCTCTGTCAGTCCACGATTAATAAAGGGCCCATGAACAACCTGCAAAACAGAATATCAGCCATTTTACCACAATGGTGTATCAAGTATTTTAGTATTTTCAGAGCACGTTCCTGAAGGTTTGTTGGTTATTTTTGATTCTTCACAGCAGTTCCTTATGGAGTAATAGGCAGAGTAGCTTTCCAATACGGACACAGGAGGTTTCAGGTTTGCTGTAATTGGCTTGGTGGCCGGACAGAGAGCAGAGCGCTGGATTTTGCCTTCTCGAACCAGTCCTCCTCCTGGCAAACTCAGTGCTTCTTCCCTGCCGTTAGGATAAACCATTGGCTCTGTTTTTTCCTTTGATTCTCAAATTGTGCTATTTTTAGTAGTTGTCTTAGGGAATAATTTAAAAATGAAAGCATTCAAGGAGACATTAAACCAGGCTTTACAAGTTTTAGATGCCCCAGAAGTGGAATGTTCCTAGTCAGTTGTTTGCCCAGCGAGGGGCTGAGGGAGGTAATTCTGGGAGATGGAATTATACTATGAACATGATGAGTTTGTTTTTCAAAGCACTTTGGTATTGCTGGGGGGGAAAGTGCAGGAAGAAGATGGGCAAGTGCCTCGCATGCTGAGCTGAGAAACCCAGATTTTGATTGTAGGCCACTGACTGCTCAAAGTTAAATTTTAAAAATTGGGTTTGCAGGGAGAGAGACTAATACAGGGTGGCCAATTTTAACCTTACCCAAGTATAACAACAAGATTTAAACCAACCCTTGGCATTTCATAAAACCCAGGACATTAACACCAGTAAAGAAAAATAAGATGTAATTTAGGGTAAAGGATAGTCCTGTAAGTGAAAGAAATGTAAATCTATGAGGAGTTGACAAGTTTTCCCTTATAGTTTTTTTTTTTTTTTTTTAAAGATTTTATTTATTTATTTGACAGAGAGACAGCTAGAGAGGGAACACAAGCAGGGGGAGTGGGAGAGGGAGAAGCAGGCTTCCTGCCGGGCAGGGAGCCCGATGCGGGGCTCGATCTCAGGACCCTGGGATCATGACCTGAGCCGAAGGCAGACGCTGAACGACTGAGCCACCCAGGCGCCCCTTCCCTTATAGTTTTTTGATGCAGACTAGTGTGAATCATCAAAAAGTGTCCCCAGTCCTTTAAGTGGTTTTGGGGACTACTGGTCTAGGTGACTGGATTGTAAATGCACAGGTGACTTTGGGGCAGGAATGAGTAAGCATGTGGACACTGGAACCCCTCAGGCCGAGTGTAGGTGCTGTGCCTGAATGAGCACTGTGACCCGGGGCAGGCTCCCTGTCAGCCTCGACTTCCTCCTGTGTGAGCTGGGGGTGACAAGTCCTGCACCACTGGGAGGAGAAAGTGAGACAGTGCACGTAGATAATTTGGCACAGGACCTCGCCCATAGATACTGTCCTGTGTGATATAGGGACACAGTCCACTGTGGCAGCATCTGATGATATGATGGGAGGTAGAAGTTGGACTTAGGTTTAAAATGATACGGTTGATCTTTTTGCACAGATATGGAAACTCTCTTAAGAAAAAACAAGATGCAGAATCAGATATATAATAATATCCCTTAAAAAGAAACTGCCACCCAGTGCCCAGATCTTGGTTTCCACTACCACTAGGGCTCTCCGGGAAATGGCTGATTGTAGGGCCAGAGCAGAGACTATTCAGGATGAGCCTTTTGCATGTCCTGGTGCCAGAAAGTAAGAAAGTGCCCCAAAGGCAAAGGACAACGATGATGGGGTTAGGACAAAAGGACCCAGGAGTCAACTGTGAGAGATTTCCAGTGGCCACAGCTGGAACATCGAGCAATGAAACAATGTAGTATTGGATTGTAACCCACAGTATAAAATAAGTATTGATGAGTCCATACTGATAAAAATGAATGATTGAATAAATATGTAAATGGGGGAGGAGAGGGAAATCTCTGCAGAATTGCTCCAAATCATTCATGTCGCTACTCTACCCTAGAGGCAGAGAGCTTAGCTTCCTACTCTGTATGTAATGTGCACAGTGACTTCCTTCCAGAGAGTACAGCATGGACAAGAGGGAGCCGAGGAACTTTACAGTGGAGAAACCTGGCCAGCACTGCCTCAGCCAGGTGATCAGGGTCAACATCAGCAGGCTTGTTGAGAGCATGTACTTTGATAGTGTGATAGGAATGGCATTTACCTCTGTGGTCTTCCTCCCTAAAATCCCTACGCTCTGTCTAAATATGACCAAACCTCAGGTAACCCCAGTTTGAAGGATATGCTATAAACTGCAGAACCAGTACTGCTCAAAACTGTCAAGGTCAGGGGCGCCTGGGTGGCTCAGTCAGTTAATCATCTGCTTTTGGCTCAGGTCATGATCCCAGGTTCCTGGGATGGAGCCCCGCATCGGGACAGATAAAGGACAGTAGGGAAACAGTAAGGAACTTGGAATAAACTATGGGCTTGAGTTAATAATAATATATCAATATCGGTTCACTATTTATAATAAATACACTAACGTTAGGTGTTAATAATAGGGAGATTGAAGGTGGGGTATTGGGACCTCTCTTTTCTGCAATTCTGATATAGTCCCAATTATAAACAAAAAACCAGTAATGAGTGAGGGAGTTGGAAGAGAAAGCTTTTTGTTCTTATTTTGCTTTCTTCTGGTGATACTTGATTTATTTAACCATGCTTAAGCATGTGTTAATTTTGTTCTCTGAAAGAGGTTACATAATTTATCTGGGCAGCAGAATTAATTGCTTTTATTATGTTTTTAATTGTTCTGTGTATTTAAAACACCTAATATTATTTATTATAAAATAAAATCGGAGACAGAGAGAACCAGTTATAGAGGACTATTTCGGTAACAGAAATCTACCTAAGAGATGAGGAAGCCCTGAATTGGGACAGCCTCAGTGTGACCAGAGAAGGAGTACAATGAGAGACGGTTAGAGGCAGCCCTGGCCATACTTGGTGATTATTTGGGTGGTGCGTGGGGAGGACACCGCGGGAGATGCTAAGGGCGTAGGAAAAGCGGAGAAGAATTCTGTGTTTTGGCTTGACTGACTGGGTGGGTGGTAGAATTAGCGGAAGGAGGAGACTTGGAGGATGGCAGGTTTTGAGGATAGGGAGATGATTATAGTTTTGGACATTTCAACTTAGAATTTTGATATGTTATGTAGGTTTGGTTCAAGTGCGTTTGTATCTCAGAGTAGACACGGGGCTGGGGCTCGTATTGAGAGTAAGATTAGAATGTAGGTGTTTATTCTCAACTGTCATCTTATTTCTCTGCCTTCTTATACAGAAGTATTATTTGCCTCTGTTGGGTTCTTGAGAATGAAATCATTAGAGCAGGGGATGGCTGATTTGAAGGGTTATTACACAACAGGCAGGTAGCTCTTGGGGCAGTCACATTGTTGTGGGAAACTTTTCCAAATTTGGCTGTGAATTTTTCCAGCTGACTCACTTTTGTGTCTTCATGTGGTCGTAAAGAAGAATTGGGTCATGATTAGCACAGCAATCATTAAAATGATATTTCCGTTAAGAGTGCAAGGTGAAGATCTGATATCTGACATTTATTACATATATTGCCCTTTTAGGGCAAGCTCAAGAGTGAAGTAAGTACTGTGGTTGAAAGGAGAAAAGAATATTTAATCAGTGAAAGGATACACTGTGATTTTTGTTACTGTGACATTCAGAAATTAAGGTGTTGAAATACTAGTTGTTGATTCACAGAAGTTCACTTTTAGCTTTCATCACCGACATACAGACTGTTCACAGCCCTTAAGAGTTGCTTAAAACACCTCCCTTTCCTAAGTGATAGTAAAAATTTAAGTCTGAGGATATTCATTTAAAATAAACATCTGCGCTGTACCTATTGAGTACTTTTGTGAGAAATAAGTAACTATTTATTTTAAAGTTCTTATTTATTTATTTGTGAGCGAGTGCAGCGAGGAGGGGTAGAGGGAGAGGGAGAGAGAGTCTCAACCAGACTGTGCTGAGTGTGGAGCCTGACGGGGGGCTCGATCCCATGACCCTGAGATCATGACCTGAGCCAAAACCACGAGTCGGATGCTCAGCTGACTTCACCACCCAGGCGCCCCAGAAATAAGCAACAATTTAAATGCGCTACTTTTCTCTACCTTATTACCACACAGAAGTTTGGGGTTATTATTACAGTTATATTAGTAATGGTGACCAGTTCCTGGTAGACACGGCTATGTACTGGTTCGCGTAGGGGTGCCTGTCCTTGCAACTGCCAGCCTTCTTGGTTTATGGTCTTCAGATACGCTGTTCCCATTGGAATACACTTGACTCATCACACCCCACTTATCCTCTCGGTTTGCAGGCATCATTTTTGAGGATGCACAGGCTTCCCCAGGAGGAATGCCTTCTCTGGACCTCTGTAGCCTCTAGGAGTTTGCTTTCCAAAGGTTCACCATGCTGCCTGGCTGGCAGCTCTGAGAGTAGGGATGAGACTCTGTTTCGTTCTCTCAGTTGTCAGCACCCAGCTCAGGGCCTGGCACAGAATGAGCATTTTAAAAACATCTTCTGAATACACAAAAGTCATATGAATAATCTTCATTGTATAGATGAGAAACAGGCTCAGAGAATTTCAGTAACTTGTCTAAACTAAGAAACGTTCCCAGGATTTTTGAAGCCTGGAGAGTTTTTTGAAGTCTGTGTACCTTTTACCACTCTCCATGCTACCTCCCCAGGTTAGAGTCCCATGTGGAAGATTGAACTCCAATTACTGTTTCATTTCGTTTGGGAAACTGTACACTATCTAATTGATTTACCCCCAGTGCTGGAACTGCCAGAACCTTTCTTCAGCATGAATGTGAGTATAGCTCTGAGGTCAGGAGGCTTTCACTGGTCAGCTGCAACCCCCCCCCCCCCCATGATGTGCATGCACACAGAGGCTGCTCCCAGCTTCCCCGTACCCGGGAGCTAAGGCAGCTCCATAACCTGACCACACTGCATGGGACTGCTTCTGTATGATGTCCCATCTGGTCCGAAGCCCAGTCATCGAGAACACATTTACCCAGTGACCTTTGGAATGAAGAGGCTTGATTGAGCCAGGCAGATGCAAAGTTCTTGTAACTTTGTTAGAATGGGCTTCATGGAGTCTTCTTATAACCAGGTTCAAGGTGGAATAGGTGTATACATTTGATTTTTTTTTAAAAAAATGAAATTGGGAGAAAACCACAATTGAAAGGCCCCCTTTTTTTATCTTAAAATTCATTTTTAGCATCTTCCATTTACTTGGGTATATTTGTACAGAAATGAAAACTGTGCTTTATACTGTAGTCACTTACCTGCAGGTCAGGCCGCAATAAGCTGTGGAGCAGCTGCTTGCATATGCCCGTGGCCTTTGAGGCTGGGCCCAAGCGTCAGAAATTGGTGGCACTTTTTCAAAGAGGAAGAGTAACCTCCTGGTAGGGCCCCTTTTCCTGCTGAAAGAGTGATCTCTACCCTGGTACTTAATCAAAGGCATTCTTTTGCTTCATGTTCATAGTAAATTGGACCCTTCCTCCTACCCTTTCTCCCCTCCTACTCTTGAATTCCCAGTCCATGACAGAGATGCCTGAGTAATCCTCCTCACCTTTGTAGATGAGCGATATGCCTTTGGTGAAAGCTCTTCAGAATGATTTGGCCTTCCCTGAACCACCCTATCCAAACTGTCTCTCACTGCCCCCTGTGAAACTTTTCCTGCTTCTGTTCCAGGACGCTGTTCTTTTCCCGCATCCCCTTTTCACAGATTTGTGTTAACAAATGTTCACTCTTTGTACTGGAAGTTCCCTGTGGGCAGTTAGCATGCGTGTGTTGTTCTTACTGTATTCCCAGGCCCTAGCAAAGTGCCTGAAAGCTAGTAGATCCTCATGTGTTTATTGAATGAATAGACAAAGGAAGGAGGTAGTTATCCAAGACAGGTGGCAACTAGCCTGCTAATCCTTCTATAAATTACCTTGGCTGTTCTTCCTGTAAGCAAATTAATGCTTTGCTCCTGAACTTAGCGCTTCAGAAAGAGAATCTCTTGTCTCCTTTCCATTCTGTTTTCATTCCTTTCCTTTCTGCCTCTTGTCTTCCCCGCTCCCCACCATTTTCTCATGTAACTTTCCCCTCCTCCTGCCTTTAAGGAGCCCCTTACCTACTGGAAGAGAATCCCAGCCTCTTGGGTCGGAGCATGGTTTTTAGCTGGACTGAGGGTCTGTGATGGGGTCCAGGACCCCAGTCCTATCTGGTGTGCTCAGAAGTTCCCTGCAAGGTCGGGTTTGTGCCCAACAAAGACAGAGGGGAGAATAGGATGGCAGTGCTCATAAATTGGGTGGGAAATGCTGGTCTTCTTTGGCATAAATTGGGCAATATGATTATTATACGGGGAGTGCTGTGGGAAACCATTACAGAGGTAATGGTGAGTGAGCCTTAGTGGTTGGCCGAGATAATGGGCAGGTGGAGTGTGGCACACTCACTTGACCTTATGCTTCGGGCTGGAAAATAAGCAATTGATCAGTGTGACAGGACAGTTATCAAACAAATAACTTCACTAATATGCCTGTAATTTACAAATAACTAAGGATATCCTGTACCTTATGTCATATCACTGTTTACCTGCACTTTCTCCCCTTAAAAGGACACTTGCTCACCACCTCCGTAATACTGATACCTCCCTAAGCTTTCCTTTGCTTGCTTCCTGTTTGTAGTCTGCAGTCGTGTGGCCTTACACACGGCCGTGCATCAGAAAGTCCTTAGGAGCTCTTAGCTGGCAGATACTCAGTCTGGATCATTCTCTAGACAAATGACAGCAACAAACCTGAGTGTCGTTTGCAATTAATGGTACCCAGATGTAATTAAAAGAATTTTAGAAAGCTAAGTACTTTGAAATTTTGAAACCAGTTATTCTTGATTTATATTACTTTTTGCTTTGTAATTATAAAATAATTACCGCAGTGTGAGCTACAGGTAGCTGTTGGAGCAGGAGCAGGCTCAGTAAGAGACAGTAGTGCCTTAGCAGGAGATTTGTTGGAAGCTTGTGTGTGTTAGTTATCAAAAGCCCTATTTCTTATGAACATAGAAAACTGACTGTAATAGGACTTCTAACTTTTCAGTTTGTAAGACTGAAGTTACTCAGATTTGAATGAACATTGGACCAAAGAAACAAACAGTAATAGTTGCAGAAAATACAACAGACCCAAACTCTTGATGCATTTACTCAGAGATACTTACCAGGAAAGAGCTCTTTTTCTTAAAACCAAACTGTAAGGATTTCTTCACTACAGTGGTTAATTTTTCCTTAGGCTCTCTTTTTGAGCTCTCCTGAGCTTGACTGATCTGTTTCATAGGATTCAGTGTAGATTTTGATAATCTTATTTCCGAGGAGAAAAGCCTGAGACGTGGCTAAAGGCTCATGGCCAGAGAATGTGAGTCACTAGTGACTTGATTAAATTCACTTTCTATCAGGCTCTGGGCAGCAGGCTAAAGCAGGATACAGAAAGGCCAGAGGACTTTTATTCCAGAACACCTTTGACATCTAAAGGAAAGTTATACCTATGGCTACTTCCTTAAGCCTCTTCTCCCCTCCTTCTCTTCCTCCAGCTACTGAAGTTTGGCTTAGGTGACTAATAGAGGGGGTAAGAGGGTCCCAGCTCTGTGAACCTGGCAGGCAGAGGAAGCAGGAGAAGCTCTTTTAGGGAAGGCTCTTTCTGCTTTTGTCTTACCCTGGATCTTTCCAGAGTTGAAGGCACTAACTCACAGCTGTCTGGGAACAATGGTCCTTAACAGCATGTAAAACCAGGTTTTCAGTCTGCCTAAGAGTTCCTGTGGCTCACCCGAAGACGTTAATACGGAGTCAGGTCAAGTGTTCACAGAGCTCAGTGGCTCGCTGTTCTAGCAAGTAAGGGTAGTTTATTCCCATCTTCCCTAATTCCCCCTCTGGGGATGTCTTTGATGCTCAGGATATTAGCAGTCTCTTTGTGTTCCCTTCCTTTTGGTTTGGTTCCTGGGGTGAGTTTATGAGTTTATAGTCTTTCTGAGGTGTGTTGGGAGATACTCTTCCTCAAGATTGATCTGTACCGGATTATTGCTGTGTTGCTGTAGGTTCTTTTCTCTGGGGGAAGGTACAGTATTAACAGGGTTTTCGTTTAAATTGGGCTTTCAGATGGGTCAAGAGATACTAACTTCCGTATACCTAACTGCTGGGCATGACTTGGGGACTTTGCCTTCAGTTCTCTGCTCCTTGGTGCCCAAGATGTGGTCCCAGAGTAGTGGGGCTTCTGAACCCCTGTGTGTGCAGAAGGCAACTGGCCAGTTGATTCATTATTCTTGTCAGAAATTCCTTGCCAGTCCTACATCTGCCCAGGAGTCGTCTTTGGAATTTGTTCTCGCTATATATTCACTCAGCATGGTAGTCCAAGGTGTTCCTGAATTATTCAGATGTGTGCACATTTAAAGCCTCTCCCATCCCCAGTCACTGTTAAGTCCCTCGATACTGGACACAAGAAATAGAGTGAGTCATGTCGGAGGGTTCGTAGGCGGGCACAGTAGATCCTTTCTGAGTTTATTTGGCCCTGTTCTACTTACTCCTGTTCTCTATTCATTTGAATATCCTGTGTGTTCCTTTAGCAAAATATCACACTGAATCATAACAGCTGCTGGTTGTATATGTCTGTTCCCTGTGCTGGGCTGTGAGCTCTATAGAGTGAGAACCATGACTTTTCTGCCTGCATTTCAGCTCCCAGCAGAGTACCTGGCACACAGTTGTGCTTGATAAATAGCTGCTGAAGAGGCGAAGGAAGGAGAGTGCATGTGCTGTGTTCTTTGTGTTCAGAATAGGCATCTACTCCGGTGGCCCCCAGTGAGAGGAGACTGATGCTTCTGGGCATCCATCCAGGTTTAGTCTAGAAGGGACAGAGGGACTACTTTGAGACCAAACCACCTCTCAGCTGACCCTGTGCCCTGGACTTGAACTTCTAAGTTACAGAGAGGCAGGTTTTAAAAATTGTTACCGCTTAGCAGAGGCATATCGCTAATTTAGCTCTCTTTTCTCGTCATTATAAATGCCTAATTTCTTTTCTGTGACCCTGAGAAAACTGTTGTTGAGACCATCCCCGAGGCATCTTGACAAGTGGGCAGCTGGATCCTTTGCTTTTAGAGACAGCTCTAGGGAAGGTGGTTTGACTGGGCCTTCCCTTTCTCAGAAATGCCCATACGGTTTTTTTCTGCTGTATAACCTGAATTTTTGTATGCCTCTTAAGAGCATTTTAAAAATATCTACTCCCGGGGGGGCCTGAGTTGGTCAGGCGTCTGACTCGGATTTGGCTCGGGTCGTGGTTCTCGTCGGTTGTGTGGTCGAACCTGCGTCAAGCTTCACACTCAGTAGGGAGTCTGCTCGAGGTTCTCTCTCGGTCTGCTTCTGCCCCTTCCCCCGCTCACACACACTCTCTCAGTTTCTCTCTCTCTCTCTCTCTCAAATAAATAAATAAATCTTAAAACAAAACAAAACAAAAAACACAGCTACTCCTGGGGTGCCTGGCTGGCTTAGTTGGAAGAGCATGCAGCTCTTGATCTCAGGGCTTGTGAGTTTGAGCCCCACATTGGCTGTAGAGATTACTTAAGTAAATACATAACTAAAAAAACCCAAATCTATTCCTGATTCTTCAGCTCCATCCACATATTTTTGAAGGGCTGGCTTTTTGTACTGATAGCATAACACAAACAATGACGGTGTACATAGTTGCCATCAGCTGTGGGCCTGTGGTTTTTCTGTCTTCACGTATATCGTGTAATCTGCAGGAGATCCTTTAATCTGGCACAGAGATTCTCTGGGTTGCAAGTACAGGGAAACAAGCCCCACTATGCATGGGAAAAGGGAAATCAACTGGCTCCTGTGACTGGGTGTTGGGGAGGCTTCCCTGCGGTCTCTGAGGCGCCGGCTTGGTGTTGCCCTCCCTGCTCTCTCTCCACCTCTTGCTCTGCTTCCTTCCGGTTTGCTTCATGCTTAGACAGGTGCCTCCATGTTGTTGGCTCCCGCACTTCTGGGCTTGCATCTACACAGCCCCAAGTTCAGAAGAGAGAGGCTCCAGAATTAATTACGGTGGTGGCCCTGTCCGAGTCCTGAAGCTTTGGCCAGGCCTGGGTTTGCCCATTCCCCGAGGCAGGGGTGAGGTCACTCTGAGGGGGAGCGAGAGAAGGGTGGTCACCCAAGACTTGCTCTTTGCTGTCAGTGCAAGACGGGGTTGAGGCTGAGCAGGCAACACTTTGGATGCTCTAGGTGGGCACTAACTATTATCCCTTCTTTTCCACAGATCGGAAAACAGAGTGTATTTCCATTTTCTTTTTAAACCTTGAGGTTAGTCTTAATGTGACAGGGCAGGCCTGTGACTGATGGCCCCGCCTTTGGGCAGGCTCACTGCCAGCTCTGTCTTTCCTCTGCCACAAAATCATCCTCTGTTGTCCATACGTACCTACATCTCTCCTGAGCCTGCTCATTGTTACCTGCTCAGAAACCAGAGAGCAGCAGCCAGAACCCTTTCGGTCTGAAAGAAGGAATGAGCCTTGATCTGCACCTGCAGAAGGCACTTACCACTTCTTACCCGATGTGAACATTGCGCTCCCACCAGGGCCTCTAAGAAGCAGGTCTTGGTGGAGGTCTGCCTCAAGACCTCCTTACATTCTGTTCCCCTCTCCAGTTTCCGATGGTGTTGTCTTTGCCTGTCTTCTCCCCAGTTTTTCCCCTTTTAGCTCCCTTTGTAAAGGATGAGTAAACCTAAACGAATTTTTGCCTCTTTATCCTGTCTCTTCTCGTTTTATCTGCACTAAGGGTGTCATGGCTGAGATAGTCTTAAATGCACCCCCCCACCCCGAGCTTCCTGGCAGCAAGTTCTTGGCTGAAAGAGTGGAAAGTGATCCCTCGCTGTGATGCTTGATGGTGTTTCAGGTTCGCCTTTTCTGTGGTAGAGTGGATTACCGGCGCCAAAGGGGCAGCAGTAGCCCTTGTTAGCACCTCTCGAGCTTCCATTATGCCATTTCCATTTTATACTGTGAAATATGCCAACGTTTCCAGCCAGGCTAAAGCTTATTATATCCCTCGTGCCCTGACAAAAGCATTTCTTAGTTTTATTAATAGTGGAGAGGAATGGAACTTCTGGTTCAGGATATGGATAGCGTGAAGGGTGTTTTTCACGGAGCGTTATTAAAGGACTGATCCTATTTGACGCTGATTCATATCAACTGGACTTGGTGGGGGGATACACCTACCCACTCACCATATTTTGAAGGAGGAGGAATGTAGAAACTTAGAAGGAAAGCAGTCTTTTGCCCTGCTACCCAGTTCAGACGGTGTGGCTTGCATTTCTATGCCCCTCTAGGCACCATCCAACTTCGCTTAAAATTAAAAGCTATTGAGGACAAATGGGCAAGAACTGTAGTTTGGATAATGAGCAAAGTAACTTTTTATAAGTGTTCAGATCCATGAACATGGGATGTCTTTTCATTTATTAGCTCTTTAATTTCTCTTAATAGTGTTTTGTAGTTTTCAGCATACATGTCTTCTTAATGCTGTTGTCAATTGAATTGTTTTCTTAATTTCATTTTTGGATCGTTCATTGGTGATGTATAGAAATACAATTGATTTTTCTGTGTCGGTCTTATATCAGGTTACCTTGCTGAGCTTATTTATTAGTTCTAATAGTTTTTTAATGTTTAGACTTTCTACATATTAGATTATGCATCTGTGAATAGACAGTTTCAGTTCTTCCTATTTGATCTTGATGTTTTTTTTTCTTTCTTTACTAATCGCATCGCCTAGAACCTCTAGGATAGCGTTGAATAAAAGTGGCAAGAGCAGGCATCTTGTCTTATTCCTGATCTTAGGGGTAAAGCATCTAGTCTCTCACCATTAGATAGGATGTTAATAGTGTGTTTTTTGTGAGTTCCCTTCTAATCTCTATTGTGTTTTTAGCATGATTTTGTTTTGGTTATTGTCAAATACTTTGCTGCATCTATTGAGCATGTTGTTTTGTCTTTTATTCCATTAATACAATGTATTAAATTAATTGATTTTTATAATTAAACCAACATTACATTCCTGGGATAAGTCGCACTTGGCCATGATGATAATTCTTTGTATATGTTGCTGGATTTGGTTTGCCTAGTATTTTGTTGAGGATTTTTATGTGTATGTTTGTAAGCGATATTAATGATTCTGTGTTAATTACCTTAAGTAAGTAGTTTTCTTAAGCAAACATCTGTTATAAGAAATAAGTAAAATAATGCACAGAAAGCACTTAACACAGTGCTCAGCACATAGTAAGTGGCCAGTTTATGCAGATTGCTTTTTTCTTTTTAATTATCATGACTCAGATTGGAGGATCTTGAGTTGGACAGATATGGACTTGAATCTTGGCTTCTTCCACCTTCTAGTTAGCCTCATGACTTTGGGCCCTGGATATTATACCTGGATGTGTTAAGTTTTTTTCACCTTTAAGAGTAGAGTTGTCAGGAGGATTTGATGAGAATATGCAGAGCACCAAGCACAGGGTCTGGCACGCAGTTACAGGGTGAGATGGGGTGAAAGACACACTTCTGGCCATGTAGCACGGAGAAGGACATGGTTGGCTCTTTCTGGATGGAGCTGGGCAAGAACTCAGAGGGGCACCCAGCAGTAGACTAGTGTTTTCAAGAGTAACATAGGAATACGTTGGTCACATCGGGCAAGACTGCAGAAAGCAAAGCTTTGGATCTGTGAACAATCAAGAAAGAAGAAATTTGGGGATATTTATAAAAGCAGCCAGCCTTTGGGCTTATTATCATGTCTCTGTGCAGCCTCTTTGGGGAATGCTAATTATATTCTAGTTACTAAGCTGCCACATTCCTTACTCCCTTGGAGGAGAATTTCCGTAACAGGGGAGTGGGTGAATCTACAAGCCTGTCAGGAATATCAGCTTCCACAAAATGACCCTAGTGCAGTGAAACAGAGAGTTAGTTGTCTTTGCTTTAGAAAATGAGACATTTTGGGCGCCTGGGTGGCTCAGTTGGTTAAGTGACTGCCTTCGGCTCAGGTCATGATCCCACGGTCCTGGGATCAAGTCCCGCATCGGGCTCCCTGCTCTGCGGGGAGCCTGCTTCTCCCTCTCCCACTCCCCCTGCTTGTGTTCCCTCTCTCTCTGTGTCTCTCTCTGTCAAATAAATAAATAAAATCTTTAAAAAAAAAAAAAAAAGAAAATGAGACATTTCCTCCCCATTGGACTTCCACTAGTCAAAGCCTGCCTTAGGAGGAAAGAGAGGAAAAGCTTTGTGGTTTAGGTTCTCGCCTTCCTGGCAGATGGACAATGGAACAGACATTTCTTAGTTTCTGTGACATTTTGTTTGTTCTCGTGGATGAGTATATACATTTGCTAAATGGACAGTGCAATCCAAGTCTCATAATTCCAGGTTCTAGACACTGAACTTGAAGGCTTGTCTTTAGACTGATCTGTTTCTCCACCAACCTTGGACCCAAACCTATTGTCACGGTGGTATATAGAGTGGTTTTTCTGATCTTTTTGTTTTTAAAAATACTTATTTGAGAGAGAATGTGTGTGTGAGTGAGGGGAGGGGCAAAGGGGGAGAATCTTCAAGCGGACCCCCCGCTGAGCACCAAGTCCAACGTGGGGCTTGATCTCACAACCCATGAGATTACCGCCTGAGCCAAATCCAAGAGTCAGACATGTAACCGACTGAGCCACCCAGGCACCCCTCTGATCATTTTTGACCCATAGAATGTGTCTGTGGCTTGTCGCTTTATATCTTTCCCTATCTGGCTTGGTTAAAGTTTAGTTCTGAGGCAGCTGGGGCCCTGGGAGGGCTTGCTCAGGGATTTCAGGGCCTGAGTCAGGTGAGGCTGACGGACTGCTTCTGCCCTCCGGGCCGGCCACGGTCACTCTCTAGCCTCCACCCAGCACCTTGTCCACAGTTCAAGACTTGTGCAAGACACATTCACAGACTTGCTTAGAATTCTGCTGGTTTGCTTTTAGGTCCACGGATGACTGTGTTCTCTGGCCTTTTGTTTCTTCAAAGGGTCCTGTCTCTTCTGTGTTTGAAAATCTCTTTTGTACCCGTAGCCCTTTTCAGCATGCTATTTGCTGCTTTCACTCCACTGTGCCTACTTACGGGGTTGCCAGGAATGAGGTGATGGAGAGTTGGACGAAGATCACAGTGTTGCTCTGTAGAAACTTCATGAGTCATTTAAAAATGTCTTGTCCCAGTGATGTAAAAGGGGGAAGGGAGCCCAGGTGATTTAAAAGGATTAAAAGACTGGGACCTGAAGGCCCAGGTTTCTACCCAAGACTGTCAAATGAGAGTAGTGACTCTCGGATGACGGCTTTTGTGGTGGTGGCTTGAGATAGAATCAGTTATTCCTTTGGGCTCAGGGAAAACTTACCCTTCTGTACGACCATTTTCTGTGTGACAGATGTTCTGCAGTGTGAAAAATTTTAAACTAATGTTAATGGCACAAGCAAGAATAGCTAAAAATACTCATTTTCACACATTTTTGTCTTAAAGGTCTAGAAAAAGAGGATATAGCCTAACATTTGTCTGCTTAGCCGAAAACCCTAAAGAAAATAGGATTTCAGTGACGAGTAGAGTTCAGTATGGATTGCTTAGTTGAGAAACACAGAAATCTATTGGAACCTGGGACTTGGAGGCTTCTCCTTCGGGGCTGCATCTAGAGTGGATCCACTCTAACCACAGCAAATACAGCTTCTCTGTCCAGTGAAGGAATAACACATTCTATGTAAGAGAATTTCCTAGTTGATTGAAATTGGGTACTTTTCAGAGGGCCTAACCTCCTTTTTAATTTGATTTTTTTTCCGGGTATTCAGAAAGCTGGTGAACATAGAACAAACTTACTTCTTGTTAGTTTTCAAGGCTCAGTTGGCTTTTATCCCTCCAGACACCTTTTCAGGTGAAGTATCTTTAAATGTAAAGCAGTGTGGGGGGGAAAAAAAAGCAGTGTGTCCAACTGCTAATCTGGAAAACAAATAACATTCTTTTCCCTTTCCCCTGGATTTCTAATTCCAATAGGACATATGAATTATTTTCTTTCTCTCTCTCTTTTTTTTTTTAATTTATTTATTTACTTTAGAGAGAGAGAGTGGGTGCGCAAGCATGTGTATGAACAGGGGGAGGGGCAGAAGGAGAGGGGAGAGAGAAAATCCCAAGCAGACTCTGCATTGAGTGCGGAGCCTGACGCGGGGCTCAGTCCCACGACCCTGAGATCCTGACCTGAGCCAAAACCAAGAGTCGGACGCTCAACCGACAAAACCACCCAGGTGCCCCGAATTACTTTATTAGTACAGAGGTCAGAGGTCACATGAAAATAACTGAATCTTTTTTAAGAAAAGATTTTGTTTATTTATTTGAGAGAGAAAGCATGAGTGGAGGGTGGGAGGGGGAGAGGTCGGGCTCCCTGCTCAGCGGGGTCTCCAAGAACATTCTACTCTGGTGCTCGAACACCTTCCTACTTTGTGCAGACATTGGAGATTGCTCAGTTTGTAGCTTACTGGTCATTTTTCACCCTGCCTTGTGTGTGGAATTTTCACTCCTGCTTGCACAGCCTGCAACTCAGTACATTTCTAGAGCTCTCTTTCTCTTTCTGTGTAGCTTCCCTTTCTCAGCACTCTGCCTGTACCTTCCAGCCCCCTCTGCCTCCTTGAAGACTGATGATCTTCATTTTCTCAACTTAGCAAGGCTTCCAGGTCCGATTTGGGGTCCCCCTTCCAGTATTTGGTGGCCTGGAAATTGTGTCCAGGCAGGAAGTTGGGTGACTGTATAGGTCACCTTGTCTCTCTCTCGGGGCTCACAGTTCTGCACTGTCTGTTGTCCCATCTGAAAGAGTTGTTTTATAGACTCTGGCTTCTCGCTGTTTGCTGAAAGTGGTTGAGTCTGGCTGGTCCTTGCTCCAGTAGAAACCCCAGGAAATCCGGTGACACTGGCCCATTGAAGATAATCCTCACTAAGTGAATGCAGTTCTCCATGGTGTGCCTT
The DNA here is from genome assembly GCF_054177405.1 of Leptonychotes weddellii. Taxonomy (NCBI): domain Eukaryota; kingdom Metazoa; phylum Chordata; class Mammalia; order Carnivora; family Phocidae; genus Leptonychotes; species Leptonychotes weddellii. The sequence continues at coordinate 94,726,549 of NC_138371.1, read as the reverse complement.
CCCATGATAGAAAAACTGAACAGACTTAACATGAATTTCTGAGTGAAGCATAATAGTGTTCTCATGTCCCCTGTTCATTATGCCGCTTTCCCACAGACTGGGACTGTTACTGTTACTGTTCTGACAAGAATAATGATTAGAGTTCCCCTGAGGGCAGATGGGCTGAGAGCAGTCCTTGTCACTGCTAATACTGGTAGTGCTCAGTGGGTGGCATTTCCTTTGGGTTGTCCTTGTCCTTTCCATCAGACGCACTTTTACCCTTGGGAAGGGCTCGTTAATGTGCTTGCAGTTCAAGAATCACCTTTTGAATCCACATGGGAAGTCTGTGCTAAGAGACCGTCGAACTTCTGCGGAATTGATGTGTGGATTGAAAGAACCGTCTATGAAAGAGGATTGCTTGATCTGGGAAATCTGGGAACTGTAAAGGCATGTTTGGAGGAAGCTAATTTGCACAAGGATATGCATGTAGAAGGATGGGTCGTACCCCCACCAGTGTTGGATAAAAGAAGCGACGTATTTTGAAGTGGATTGTTGATAGTTGTGAGGAACAGTAGGCTCCGGAGTGGACACGAGACTTGACTGTTGAAAGCTGAGCCAAGAAGCCACCAGATCAAGGAAACAGGCTGCTCTTTGTGTTTTCTGGTCAACAGTTATTTACTTTAGATGTATTGATAAAGATCTAGCGCTCTTATTCAGAAATCATGAATATTGCCAGCTACAGAGCTTTGTTTTCTTTTCTTTTTTCTTTTTTCCTTAATTACCCTTAGGTTCTTTGTCCAGCCTCCTAAATGCCTCCCAGATGCCACGTAAGCCCATGGTACCCCCATATAGTGCACCATGGTAGCTTTAATTTTGTGTCATCCAAATGTTGTTTCTAAATATGTTGATTTTTAAAAGCCCAAAGATGTTTTTTCTTTTTAATTTTAAAGCAACCTGAGAAATATTCCTTGGATCCACTGATGCTTAGAACATTTAGAAGTTAATGAGCTGACGAAACAATGCTCAACTCCGCTAAAAGAGAAACGAAACATTGAGGAGGAAGCATTTTTTTCACCTGTCAAATTGACTGACATTTAAAAATGATAGTACTATAAGTTGGCTAACTATTAAAAAATAAAAATAAAAATGATAGTATTTAGTATTGGCAAGGGTGTGACACACAGGCACTTCTTTGAACTTCCAGGAAAAAAAATACCTCACCTTTCTGAAAATAAGTTTGGCAGTGTATACTAAAAACTTACACTTTTGGACCCAGCAGGTATTACTTCTAAGGTTTTTTTTTTTTCTTTCTGAAAATTGTTAGAAATTTAAACAAAAACACAAGTAGGAAGGTGTTTGTTGCAATGTTATTTCTAATGGTGACATATTAGAATGACCCCAAATGCCTAACAACAAGAGAGTTTCAGTTGTGGCATTTTTTTCATTACAGAGTACCAAGCAACCATTAAAACGGTGTTTATGAACCATATTTCATCACATGGAAAAACGCACATATTTGAAATAAGCAAAATACCAAATGATAAGTAGCCTAGTGTCAGCTGTTATTGAAAAATGCATCAGGGGCGCCTGGGTGGCTCAGTTGGTTAAGCGACTGCCTTCGGCTCGGGTCATGGTTCCAGAGTCCCGGGATCGAGTTCCGAGTCGGGCTCCCTGCTCGGCGGGGAGTCTGCTTCTCCCTCTGACCCTACCCCCTCTTGTGCTCTCGCTCTCTCTCTTTGAAATAAATAAAATAAAATCTTTAAAAAAAAAAATGCATGCAAGAATGGTCAGAAATAACGCCAGAATGTTAAAGGAACTGTTTTTAGGTGGTGGTTTTTATAAGAGATTGTTTTCTTCTTTATTTTTCTGTTTTCCAAAATTGGAGCAGGAGAGCATTCTAGATATGTGAAAGCAAACATGATGTTTGTATCTGCATTCTGGACTTACCTAAGACCTTTCTAGACCCTGGACTGGCACTTCAGATCCCAAGAGTAGGCACACCATTCATCTCTCTAAGGCTAGTTTGTTGTTTTACATTCGGGTGGAAAAGTACCTTTCTTTCTTTCTTTTTTTTTTTTTAAACAGTGATTTCTCTGCTTACTCTTCAGATAAAAATTTTGATGATGAAGATTCTGTGGATGGTAATAGACCTTCCTCTGCTAGTTCTACATCGTCCAAAGCTCCGCCCAGCTCACGGAGAAACGTTGGAATGGGGACCACCCGCCGGCTTGGGTCATCCACTCTCGGATCCAAGTCTTCAGGTAAGACCAACACCCTCGGGGTGCTCTGGGGTTGGCTCTGCCAGTGTTTAAAACCAGATGTGCATGTGCTTGCCTTCTGTGTCCTTCAGGAGTGAAGTGATTCCGTTGGCAATAAATTTCTGCTTGCTGTTTTTTAAGTTAGTACTGTGCTGTCCATACTGATAGCTGATAGGGTAGAAATTTGAGCTGCTGTGTTGCCAATGTTCTGGTATGGGGGAG
>NC_138371.1:94617275-94723590 GCF_054177405.1 Leptonychotes weddellii | reverse complement strand
CATGCATTCAAGGAAATGGAAATGTTTTGAGACTAATACAAAGTTGAAGTGAAACTGTTAAATTCTTTAGAACTTATTTGAATATTTCACAAATTTGTTATGCTAGATGCCTAACAATAATACAACCTAATTTATTCCCTGGAAAATTAAATTTTTTGTTCTGTATCTGTTTATTAGGAAGCTTTCAAAAGATTCAGACATGACTACAGTATAAACTGTCTATATCCTTTAAAGGCTAAATGTCCTCCTTAGCCAGTAGTCTCTTTAAGTGACTTTACACTAATGTATATAGTATTGTAGAATTACTACATTTCATCTTGATATTAAAAGTTAGTAATGTTTGTCATTTTCACAGCACTCTAAATTTTTATTAAGCCTTTAAAAAATAGTTACAAATCTTCCAAAATGTAATGGTGATTGTGTTTATTCAGACTGCCCCTCTGCACATTGTTCACATTTTAAAAATTAATCTTATTTAAAGCTGCAAAAGAAGGAGCTGGTGCTGTTGATGAAGAGGACTTTATTAAAGCATTTGATGATGTACCTGTAGTGCAGGTGAGTGAGGATATTTGAGTTTGATTAAAAACAGATAAGACTGACTCTTCAAATTTCAGTTTTCAAATAGGTGATATGTAAAGTCCCTTCCTAGGTGAGGTAATTTTAACTCTCAGGACTACAGGAGACAGCTGAAATGAAGAGCAAAAGTCAAGACCCAAAGTAAGAATTGGAGAGAAGTTGCTTGCTTGCTCTAATAATAAATTTGTGGGTTAGGTCAGGTAAATGAGAAAATGCAATGATTAGATTAGGTGTGAGAACAAAGAAGCATGCTTATTTAGGGACTATCTTTTTTTTGGACAAGTTGTAAATTTCAAGGAACTGGGTGTCTGAAAAGCTATAAAGAATGGATTGATAAAAGCTCAAGTTAATTCCGTCTTGATGCTTCACTTAAGTACCTAGTAGACAAAGCAGAGATTGCTTGTGAGGTTGGGGTACACACGTTTTACCTGCTTTGTGCCTCAGTGTTGTCCATAGTTGACTGGGGCTAATAACACTTTTCCTCAGCCTACCTCGAATGTGGTGCTCCGGATTCCTATAGCACTAATGACCCTGTGATCACTTGTTACCTGCTGCTGGGTTGCCATATGTGTATAAATCAGGTAGCTGGCATTGTAGGCTCAGGCTCATCCTTAAGTCCTTGACCTTCCCAGCTTGCGTCATTCTTGGCTGATTATTCCCCTACCTATTTTACTAGTAAGATGTGAGCATAAATGAGAAAGTAGATTTGAAGAGAGTGTGGTGGTATAAATAATACTATGAATAATAAATGACCTGAGCATCACTGATCATTCCCCAGCTGGCTTCTTTCTCTTCTGTACATGAAATCATCCGTTAAGTCTATAGTAAAGCTGTGTTTGAAGCATGGTTATCCATACTTGGCATCGAATCTAGTGCGTATATATTCACATTGGGAAAGAAGCTCATTCTAAGGCAAATCTGTCTAGGTGTTAACTCATAGGTCCTTCTGAAAACTGAATTTTTTTAAAACTATACTTACTAAAATCTCTTGACTTCGTGTAATTAAAAACTAATCTTTGTTTATTCTGTAAATTTTCTTATATTGGTTGTAAATTAATTTTGCTTACAGATTTATTCCAGCCGAGACCTTGAGGAATCCATAAACAAGATTAGGGAAATATTATCTGACGACAAGCATGATTGGGAGCAAAGAGTAAATGCTGTAAGCCATTGACTTCATGTGATTACATTTTCATTGGATTTATTTAAATGTTCTAAATACTTAATTATGCAATTGGGGTATAGCTCTGATGAATTTTAAGTAGTAAGTATTTTAAATATAAATTACCATATTTACACTTAACCCTTTTAGTAGAGTACCTCACTTCTATTTCTATTTCTAAAACATGCCAACCTATGCCCTTATGTATGTCCTGTACTTTTAACAAAGACCTAACGTGGAGCATCTGGAGACGGCCTCCACTCTTGCCTTAGTCAACATTTAATTGTGATTGGTGGCCAGTAAGTCGACTTTCCTGAGTGGCATTTTCAGTATGTGTCCCTCTCTTCCTTTCTTTCTTCATATCACTTGCTGGAAAATTCTGTCCCTTCTGTTTAAAAAAGTGCATGAATGAAAAGTGGGGTGAACATTAAAACAAGAGTGTGTCTTATCTGCGGAAAGCTATTTTCCAGTGATCGGCTGGCAGGAAGTGAGGCGATTAAGTTACCGCTGTATTCCATTCAAACTCAGACTAGTCTTTTAATAATGATACAGTGGAGGATAGTATATAAAAGACTAGGGGATTGCTTCTTCCTTTGATTCACTAAACGAATGGCAGTTGGAGTCCATTGCTGGGGAAGGTAAGCTTTAGGGGAGGAGTTAAAATGAAGGCTTTGGTGTTTTATCGTTAGCACAGACTCTATAAATACACTAAAATGTTTTCCAGTTAAGAAATACGTTTTGTAGAATTGTAAGATACTGCATATAAAAATAATTTGTTCTTATTTGTGATATGTAGATTTATGCAGTACGGTAGCTGATACTGAATGGGCTGAATTCTTTTGGGAGAACTTCTGATACCAGTTCACTTTGATGTTGATCTCTCATATTTGATGGCTTCTGTTGTTTTGTATATACTGTTTTAAGAATTGTTTTGTGTATCTCTGAATTTTCTCTATCCCATCAGCTAAAAAAGATAAGATCTTTACTTTTGGCTGGTGCTGCTGAGTATGATAACTTCTTTCAACATTTGCGTCTTTTGGATGGAGCCTTTAAACTATCTGCTAAGGACCTGCGGTCTCAGGTAGTGCGGGAGGCTTGTATCACGTTGGGGTAAGGACTACCATGCTTCAGATTCTCACACATCCTAAAATAGCCTCGTTGCGGCGCTTCTGAAATGGTCCATTGAATATGCCCAGCAGGTCTCTTTAATGTACCTTCTGACTAGTCTCTGGGACCTGTTCCATTTATGCTTCTGTTGGTACTTTTATACTATTACAGTGCTTCCTGCCCAGTGACGGAAAGAGTGACAGGTTTTCAGTTTTATTCAGTGACTTAGCTCTGAAGCCTCTATTTGAAACTTGAAGCAGTTATTATTAATAACACAGAAAGAAGAAATTTTACAAACTTCTGTTTCTCAGCTTTTTCATTGATTTTGCTGGCAGGATGTAGCATGATTATCAGAATTTTTGTTTGTTTCCAGAAGTGCACTGTAGCTATAAAGTTAAAGTCAAAGGCATATACTACAGTGAAATTTTACCCTAGCTAAATCTGTTATCCATGTTTGAAGCTGGAACTTCTGTGTTAGAAAGTGTGTCCGAATATCAAAGCAGCTACAGGAAGGAGATGCTGCAGCTGTTGAAAGTATCAGATATGGAAGCATTTATATTATGTGTTAAAGGTTTTTAATGGGGCAAAAGGAAAAAAAGGGTGAGGGAGCTTTTTCATATTTATATTTTATTAGGGTATGATCAGTTTGTCTTTTGCTATTTTAAGACTAATTAGTTGGAAATGATTTATTTAAAAAAATAAAAGGAGCAAACTCCTGGGCCATTGGCTATTTGCCAAATCCACTGCGTGCACATTGGAAGTATTTTGAAAGTATCTTACTTAGACCCTTGCTTTTTATCTCTTGATAACTTTAAATGAAAGCCCTGCGATGTTAAGAGGTTTATATGCTTCACTGTTTGCAAGAAATACAACTATAGTACAGTTTTCATTTCTTATTGTAGGCATCTGTCATCAGTTCTGGGAAATAAGTTTGACCATGGAGCTGAAGCCATTATGCCAACTATCTTTAATTTAATTCCAAATAGTGCCAAAATTATGGCCACATCCGGTGTTGTAGCTGTTAGGTTAATCATTCGGGTAAGTATATTTTGGGGCCATACCTAGAATAAGCAAGTGGTAAACATTGGTGGTTGATAAGCAATATTAGAGGCATTTTTCTTTTTTCTTTTTTTTTTAAGATTTTATTTATTTCTTAGAGAAAGAGAGAGGCAGCGACAGAGATCGTGAGAGAGAGCAAGAGCGGGGAGGAGAGGGAGAAGCAGGCTCCCCACTAAGCAGGGAGCCCGACGTGGGGCTCGATCCCAGAACTCTGGGATCATGACACTAGCCTAAGGCAGATGCTTAACCAACTGAGCCACTCAGGCGCCCCGAGAGGCATTTTTCATTAACATGATTATAAATAGTTGGAATCATATTGTAGATATAAATCAGCCTCTCCCCCTCCTTAATTATATCCTATGTGAGCTTTTTACATTCCATAACGTGAATTATGGATATGGTGTATGCCTGCTGATTTACTCATCATTGGCTTTAAATATTTGAGCATCTGCATCTGCTTCTGGGTTTATACCCACTCTTTATGTCTCCAGATATTACTCCTTAATTCCCATTCATTCCATTTTAGGTATTTGTGCTTGTGGCTTTGTTACTCACCTAAAGTTTTTATTTAATTGTGTTTAAGCCAATGAATAAAAGATTCTTTTCAGTGTTCTAAACACACATTTAAGTTTAAATAATTATCCAAGTAATTTATGTACAAGTTTTCAGTAAAACTTAATAGTTCACAAAAGCTTAAAATGAATATACTCCACATCACCTTCTCCCTACCTTCAAGTCTCTTTTCCCCAGAGGCAGCCCTTGAAACTGGGACTTGGTGATGCTAAAATCTTTCCAGAATATTGCTGGTTATCGCAGGTCACTTACTTGTATTATTTTTAGTCCCTGCTATTTGCACTGCCTACTTGAAATATTAAATCCAAAGCCATTGTTGGACATTCCCATTGAAACTGTATCAAAACACATTGGTCTGCAGATTCTTTTTGAACTCACTTAGATCGCTACTGCTAGATAGTTTAGACTTCCCGCCAATGGTTTGTTTTGCCATAAGGTTTATTTATGTATCATTGGGTGGTCTGTTGAGGCTTTGTAAATGTTGTCATGGCCTTTGGCAGTATCCAGTGAAATTCTTTTTCCTTTTTAAGCTCAGTGAAATTCTAATCTAAATCTGTATGTGCTTTAGGTAGTTTAATAAGGAAGTGTGGCTGTCTTAGTTTTATTTTATTTTTGTATTTTCAAGTGTTCACCTCTGTTTTTGTTCTTCTCTGCAGCACACACACATCCCTAGGCTAATACCTGTCATAACAAGCAACTGTACCTCTAAGTCTGTCGCAGTTAGAAGGTAAATTTTTAAACAGCTTCCTCATTATTTTTGAATGGTTTAAAAACCAAAATAAATTCCAAATTTGCCTCCATGGAAGTATTCACATTTGTAATGTTAAAATTATCTAAGATCATTGCAATAAATGCCTTTGGATTGAAGGATCATGATCTAAATAGTCTGAAAAATAAATTTGGACAAGCACTATTTGTGTGTGTGTATGTGAGAGAGAGCAAGAGAGAAAGGGGGGGGAGACAGAGAACGTGTCTGTATGTATGTGAGTTAATGGAAGGGGGGGTGTACATTTTTTTCTCAGTCCCTGTACCTAAATCATCGGTGTACCCTTCTCTGAATGAAAGCAGTAACTGCATGCAAGAAAAAGACCATTATAAAAATTAATGGCATCTATTTAATATTACGGGCGGTAGGAGGAGGTTTATGTTGTTTCCGTCTTCCGACAGTGATTTCTGGGCTTCTGAATCCTGACCAGCACCTGTTTCTGCTGCACAGTTGTGGGAGATCTATCCAGGAGATACCACCCAGTTAGCTAGCTAGGTCTTTGTTCCCAGGTCCCTGCCTGGTCTTGTGTCCAGGTGAGCTGCCCTAGATCACAGGCGAGGAATAAGGCCTCTTCTAGCTGGAATCTGTGGTTCTTGACTCTTGAGAGTCTAATAAAATCTGTGGCCCCTCTTCCCAAGAAAATGTAAATACGCAGAATAGTGTAGATTTTCAGGGGATTTATGGACACTGTTGAAGCCTCTCAGTGGACCGTATCAGGAGCTTCATAGGGTAAATTAACGGCCGGCTTGGTCAGCAGCCTCCTGAGTTCATTGTCTGATCCTAGCCCAGTGAAAGAGCCTTTCACTCCAAGCTTGGAGCCCAGCTTACATTCGCTGCCCAACATTTTCCTCCTTTCCTGGCATGTCACATAGGTCCTGCCCTGTTTGCCTGGGTAGGGATGCCTGCCACACATGAGGCAGCCCCCTACCCATCTTATTAACAGCTCTGTGGAAGTCATGAAGGAGGAAAGGGGAATCATCCACCTTTATAAAGCCAGGAAGGAAGGAATTAGCACCTTCCACTGAAAAAGCTTAAGTTCTAATGGCGTGGCTCCCTTGTGTGTCGCTGAGGAGTGCGGTCTGCCCTTTACCTCCAGTTTCGCTGCTGCTTCTAGAGATGAGAGTGTGAAGTCAGCAGGGGAGAGGGATGGTAGTGAACTTCAGAACCTGGCCGACTGCAGCTGAAGCATTACCTCTTCCCACTGACTAATCTTCTGACCTGCTTGGAACGAGAATACCCTGGGGCAGAGCTGCTCCGTGGGCTCAGTCATTGGGTAGAGTGCAACCTAATATATGCACTTCGTGCAACCTAAATAAATGATACCCATTATTAGATTTTGTTGCTGCTCCTGCTGTTATTGTCAGTATTGTTTTAGGTTTTCCAAGACATTCAGAGTGTTAGGCCAAGTTCCTCTGATGTAGTGACACAGATCTTTGTTGTAGAATGTTACAGGATGTTTAGCATATTAGTCAGCTCGGGCCGCCATAACAAAATACCATACACTGGGTGGCTTAAACAACAGAAATTGGTTTTCTTTTTTTTTTTTTCCCCACGTAGAACGTCCTGGTTTTCTCACAGTTCTGGGGCTGGAAGTCTGAGATGAGGGTGCCAGCATGGTTGAGTTCTAATGAGGGTCGCTTACAGGTGGCTGCCTTCTCGCTGTGTCTTCACATGACAGAGAGAGAGACATAGAGAGAGCGTGCTCTCTGGGGTTTCTTCTTAGAGGGGCACCAGTCCCATCAGTAGAGCCCCATTTTCATGACCTCATGTGAACATAATTACCTCCTGAAGGCCCCATGTCCAGATACCATCATGTTGGGCAGTCGGGCTTCAATATACGAATTTGGGGGCAACACCGTTCAGTCCACAGAATTTAACGGTTCTGGCTTCTGGTGCTAAACGACTGGTAACCTGCATTCACTGTGACTATAGAAATGTCACCCCCTTCACCGCTTCCTGAGTCACAGGCTCAGATTGCTGTTCTTACATTAGTCAGGGTCTGCATCAGTCAGAACAGTGTGTCTTAATGCTGAAAGAACTAAAAGGGACATCCAGTCCCTCTGCCTTCAGAAAGGTAAAGAGAACCAAAGAGGGCAGTGTAACCCAAGCAGTGTGTTTTCTCTGTTGTACTCAGCCTGTACCTAGCTCTACTTTGTAGAAATTTGTAAGAAATGGCCTGCACGGTCTCCCTGCCTTTGAGAAGTTTATCATTTAGATGGGGAGATTAAAAAAAATAATGCAAAGCAATGTAAGAGTGAGTTATAACACCTGTATTGGGGAATTTAGAAATTCAGAGAGTAGTGATTAAAACCAGCTAATGTATTTCTGTGATGCTTCATAGACAAGTTGAAAACAGTTGCATTTTGAATGATGAGTAGGAGTAGGTAAAGAAAAGAGACAAATCCTAACCTGATGTGTTTAAATAATGTGTTAAACAGTGCCGGTATTGATACTGCTTCTTTGTATGTTAGCCTAAAAAGTGGAAAATAAAACCTAGCTTATAGGTCATATTTTTGATTAAACAGATTGTTGTTACCCACGTTTAAGACCAGAATTAGCATCAAAGATGACTTTATTCACTAAGAGATAGATAAATATAAACAAATGCACATATATTTTTTAAAAAAGAAAAGAGACAAACATCAGCCCAGGAAATGACATGAGGAACAGGGAAGAAGGTAGAATAAACATGGCCTCGGTTGAGGCTGGGGTGGGGAGAGTGACAGAGAGGAGACAGTTTGGGTGTGGGCCAAAGTCGGCTTCACAGCCAGCGTTCCGCACACGCGTGCACGCACGCACACGCGCTCAGGTGCCAGCCCTGGGACTGGGTTGAATAGCTCTCCTGTGTGCTTCTAAGAAGAGCCCCCTTGTGTTCCTGGCACATGGGAACTGTTCCTTGTCTGGCTTGCTTGCTTGCTGGTTTATGTCTTGGTTACCACTGTTATCTGTAGCATCTAGGGTAGGGTTAGGGTTTATTAAAGATTTATTGAGTGATTAATTATATGGATTATGAGGTTTTGAATTGGGAGGACCATGGGAATGAAAGTCTGGTCATTAGAGAAAAATTACCCTCTGATTTGTTTCTTGAGTGAGTTCCTAAGACCATTAAGATTTATTCCCGCAAAGATAAACACCCTGGACGTCTGAAAAGTTATAAAGAGGTAGAACCCAAAGTGGTGATGTAATCCAAAGGAGATAAGACCAGAATTGTTTTTGTGCACAAATCAGACCAAGAAAGATTACAAAATGGAAAGGCTTGACAAGAAAGGATGTTGAAAGATCAAAGAGGAAAATAGAGGAGTAGTTAGAGAAAAATCTATTTTAAGCACTACCTAGGACCTTCTTGGGAAAATTTAGAAAGGAAAGCACTTTGTTTTTCAGGACTTTTTTTTTTTTTTTACATTTATTGCACAAGGCATTCTGTGAAATTAGTGCAAAGACCAGTTCCCTGATTCTGTAATAAAGTACGCTGATCTTTTTTGCTCATGTACATCCCGTATTAACATTATTTGAGATAGTATAAAAACAAATGACAGTGATAGGCCCTTTCTGTAATGTTGCCATGAAGCTCCAGTTTCTGATTTCAGGGGAGCTTTTGTATCCTGTCTCTTATATGTCTGAATGATTTTTGTTTCTGATCACCATAGATGCTTAATTACTTTTACTTGCTTGGGTTTTCAGTCAATGCCAATTCCAATTTTATATTCCATGTTTTGAATCCTAATAATTAGAAGAAATTTACCAGTTCTAAAAAGTAGTGTGGAAAGAACAAAAAGCTTTTATTTTCACTAACATAAAAATGACTGAGTTACATATGTTTTCTTTACAATTTTTAGGCGCTGTTTTGAATTTTTAGATTTACTTTTACAAGAGTGGCAGACACATTCACTGGAACGGTAAGCTATTTGATTTGCAGGTTTTTTTTCCCTCTGAAATGAATCTTGAGATTTAATGCCTCGACAAGTGGTCCAACCTGCTTTTTATGAGAATCGAAGGAATCTAAGCATTTGTTTGCACGACTACATCTGTTATTTCTACTGATGTGAAGATCATAACATTGGCAGGAACTTTTAGGGAATTACATTGGTTGCAGTTTTAGTGTGCCTAGAGATGTGGACAGATGTGCACCATGCCAGCTACAAAGCCACGATTAACCTTTTCCTTAAATTATTTTTTTTTTAAATTCCAGTATAGGTAACATACCATGTTATATTTCACATGTACAACATGGTGATTCAGTAATTCTGTACATTAGTCAGTGCTCCTCATAAGTGAATTCTTTTTTTTTTTTTTTGAAAGATTTTTTTTATTTATTTGACAGAGACACAGCGAGAGAGGGAACACAAGCAGGGGGAGTGGGAGAGGGAGAAGCAGTCTTCCCGCTGAGCAGGGAGCCCCAATGCGGGGCTCGATCCCAGGACCCTGGGATCATGACCGGAGCCGAAGGCAGACGCTTAATGACTGCGCCACCCAGGCGCCCCATCGTCATAAGTGAATTCTTAATCCCCTTCACCTATTTCACCCATCCCCCCACCCACATTCCCTCTAGTAACCACCAGTTTGTTCTCTAAGAGTCTGTTTTTTAGTTTGCCTTTTTCTTTGTTTCATTTTGTAAATTCCACAGGAGTGAAATCATATGATACTTAGCTTTTTCTGACTGACATTTCACTTAGCATTATACTCTCTAGATCCATCCATGTTGTTGCAAATGGCAAGATTTCATTCGTTTTTGTGGCTGAGTAATATTCCTGTGTGTGTGTGTGTGTGTATACACATACCACATCTTTTTTATCCATTCATCAGTTGATGGGCACTTGAATTGCTTCCATAATTTGGCTATTCTAAATAATGCAGCAATAAATACAGGGGTGCATATATCTTTTTGAATTAGTGTTTTTAAAACTTTTGGGTAAATACCCAGTAGTGGAATTATTGGATCATTTGGTATTTCTACTTTTTACTTTGTGAGGAACCCTCATACTGTTTTCCACAGTGGCTGCACCAGTTTGCATTCCCACCAGCAGTGCACGAGTTCCTATTTCTCCCCATCCTCGCCAACACCTGTTGTTTCTTGTGTTTTTGATTTTAGCTATTCTGACAGGTGTGAAATGGTATCTCATTGTGGTTTTGATTGTCATTTCCTTGTTGATGAGTGATTTTGAGCTTCTTTTTATGTGTCTGTTGGCCATCTGGATGTCTTCATTGGAGAAATGTCTGTTCACATCTTCTGTCCATTTTTTAATTAGATTATTCTTTTTCTGGGGAGTGTTGAGATATATCAGTTCATTATATATTTTGAATACTAAACTTTTATTGAATATGTCATTTGCAAATATCATCTCCCATTTAATAGATTGTCTTTTAGTTTTGTTGACAGTTTCCTTTGTGTGCAGAAGCTTTTTATTTTGATATAGTCCCAATAGTTGATTTTTGCTTTTGTTTCCCCTGCCTCAGGAGACATCTAGAAATATGTTGTTATAGCCAGTGTCAGCAATTACTGCCTGTGTGCTCGCCTAGAATTTTTATGGTTTCAGGTCTCCTATTTAAGTCCTTAATCCATTTTTTTTTTCTTATTTTATTTTATTTTTTTTATTTATTTTTTTAAAGATTTTATTTATTTTTTTGAGACAGAGAGAATGAGAGAGACAGAGAGCACATGACAGGGGGAAGGGTCAGAGGGAGAAGCAGGCTCCCTGCTGAGCAGGGAGCCCGATGCGGGACTCGATCCCGGGACTCCAGGATCATGACCTGAGCCGAAGGCAGTCGCTTAACCAACTGAGCCACCCAGGCGCCCATTTTTTTTTCTTATTTTAGAGAGGGAGAGAGAGAGAGAGAAACGGGAGGTAGAGGAGGGGAGAGGGGAGAGAGAGCGTCATTTTCAGTTTCTTTGATCAGTGTTAAATAGTTTTCAGAGTATAGGTCTCTTATACCTCCTTAGTTAAGTTTATTCCTAAATATTTTATTCTTTTTGGTGCAGTTGTAAATGGGATTATTTTCTTAATTTCTCTTCTGCTGCTTCATTATTAGTCTGTAGGAATGTAATAGATTTCTATGTATTAATCTTATATCCTGTGAGCTTACCGACTTCATTTGTTCTAGTAGGTTTTGGTGGAGTCTTCAGGGTTTTCTGTGTTTAAGTATCATGTCATCTGGAAGTAGTGGAAGTTTTACTTCTTCCTTACACTTTTGGATGCCTTCTGTTCCTTTTTCTTGTCTGATTGCTGTGGCTAGGACTTCCAGCACTGTGTTGCATAAAAGTGGTGAGAGTAGACATCTTTGTCTTGTTCCTGATCTTTGGGAAAAAGCTCTCAGTTTTTCACCATTGAGGATGATGCTAGCTGTGGATTTTTCATATATGACCTTTACTATTTGAAGTATGTTCCCCCTAAACCTACCTTGTTGAGGGTTTTTATCATGACTGGATGTTGTACTTTGTCAACTGCTTTTTTCTGCATCTTTTGAAATGACTGCATGGTTTTTATTCTTTCTCTTGTTAATTTGTTGTATCACATTAATTGATTTGTGAATATTGAACCACCCTTGCATCCTAGGAATCCTGCTTGATGGTGGCGAATGATGTTTTTAACGTATTGTTGATTTGGTTTGCTAGTATTTTGTTGAGGATTTTTGCATATGTGTCATCAGGGTACTGGCCTGTAGTTCTCTTTTTTTTGTAGTCTTTTTTTTTAGAAAAAGATTTTATTTATTTATTTTGAGAGAGAGAGAGAGTGCATGAGCTGGGGCAAGGGGCAGAGGGAGAGAGAGAATCTCAAGCAGACTCCATGCTGAGCATGGAGCCAGACGCCGGGCTCAATCTCACCACCGTGAGATCATGACCTGAGCTGAAATCAAGAGTCGGATGCTTAACTGACTGTACCACCCAGGCACCCCTCTTTTTTTATAGTCTTTATCTGATTTTGGTATAGGGGTAATGCTGGCCTCATTGAATGAGTTTTGGAAACTTTCTTTCCTCTTCTGTATTTTGGAATTGTTTGAGAAGATAGTTATTAACTCTTCTTTGACTAGTCGGTAGAATTCACCTGTCAAGCCATCTGGTCCTGGACTTTTGTTGGGAGTTTTTGGATTACTGATTCAATTTCACTGCTGGTAATCAGTCTGTTCAGATTTTCTAATTCTTCCAGCTTCAGTTTTAGGGAGTTATAGGTTTCTAGGAATTTATCTACTTCTTCTAGGTTGTCCAGTTTGTTGGCATATAATTTTTCATAATCTCATAATCCTTTGTATTTCTTTGGTGTTGGTTATTATTTTTCTTCTTTTGTTTCTGATTTTGTTTGAGTCTTCTTTTGTTTTCTTTTGATAAGTCAACTGAATATTGATGAGTTTTGTTGATCTTTTCAAAGAACCAGCTCCTAGTTTCATTGATCTGTTTTTTTCATTTCTGTTTTATTTCTGTTCTAATTTTTATTTCTTTCCTTCAACTAGAACTAGTTTTTGGGTTTTGTTAGGTTGTTTATTTTCGATTTTCTTGCTTCTTGAGGTAGGCCTATATTCTACAAAATTCTCTTTTAGAACAGCTTTTACTGCATCCCAAAGATTCTGGACTGTGTGTTTTCATTTTCATTTGTCTCCATGTACTTTTTTATTTTCTCTTTGATTTTGTGGTTGACCCATTCATTGTTTAGAAGCATGTTATATAACTTCCATTTATTTGTGGTGTTTCCCAATTTTTCTTGTGGTTGATTTCTGGTTTCATAATGTTATGGTTGGAAAAGATGCATAGTCATAGTATGAGTTTGATCGTTTTCAATTCATTGAGACTTGTTTTGTGACCTAATATGTGGTATATTCTGGAGAATGTTCTGTGTGCACTTGAAAAAAACGTGTATTCTGCTGTTTTAGAATGGAATGCTCTGAATATATCTGTTAGATCCATCTGGTCCAATGTGTCATTAAAAGCCACTGTTTCCTTGTTGGTTTTCTCTTTGGGTGATCTATCCAGTGATGTAAATGGGTTGTTAAAGTCCCTTATTATTGTATTACTATCAGTTACTTCCCTTATTTTGTTTCTTATTAGTTGTTTTATGTATTGGAATGCTCCCATGTTGGGTGCATAAACATTTACCATTGTTACATCTTCTTGTTGGATTGGTCCCTTTATGATTGTATACTGCCTTTTTTTTTGGAAAGATTATTTATTGTTTATTTATTTATTTATTTTATAAAGATTTTATTCATTTATTTGACAGAGAGAAACACAGCGAGAGAGGGAACACAACCAGGGGGAGTGGGAAAGGGAGAAGCAGGCTTCCCTCCAAGCAGGGGGCCTGATGTGGGGCTCAATCCCAGGACCCCGGGACCATGACCTGAGCCGAAGGCAGATGCTTAACGACTGAGCCACCCAGGCGCCCCAAGATTATTTATTTAGAAAGAGAGAGTGCGAGTGAGGGAGTGCAGAGAGAGAGGGAGAGAGAATCTCAAGCAGATTCCACGCTCAGCACAGTGTCTGACGTGGGGCTTAATCCCACAACCCTGAGGTCGTGACCTGAGCTGAAACCAAGAGTCAGATGTTTAACTGACTTAGCCACCCAGTCACCCCAGATTGTATACTGTTTTAAAGTCTATTTTGTCTGTTATAAGTGTTGCTGTTCCGGCTTTCTTTTCACTTCCATTTTCATAGTAGATGCTCTTCTGTCCCTTCACTATCAGTATGTGTGTGTCTTTAAATCTGAAATGAGTCTCTTGTAGGCAGCATATAAATGGGTCTTGCTTTTTATCCATTCTCTTACCCTGTGTCTTTGGATTGGAGGGTTTAGTCCATTTACATTCAAAGTAGTTATTGATAGGTAGGTACTTATTGCCATTTTGTTACTTGTTTTACAACTGTTTATGTAGTTCTTCTCTGTTCCTTTCTGTTCCTGCTCTCTTCTCTCATGGTTTGCTGACTTCTTTAGCGGTATATTCGGCTTCCTTTCTCTCTCTCTCTCTCTTTTTTTTTTTTTTGTATATGTATTACTGGTGTTTAATTTATGGTTTTACTGGTTTTTAATTTATACATAACATTTTATGCATATAGCAGTCTAAAGTTGATGGTTGCTTAAGTTTGAACCCATTCTTTACTTCTCTCCACATTTTAGGTATATGGTGTCATATTTACTCTTTTCTTTCGTGAATCTCTTGACTGATTTTTATAGCTGTACTTAATTTTACTGCTTTTATGCTTCCTACTTTTCTTACTCCTGCTTATGGTCTTTCCTTTCCACTCGGTGAGCCCACTTTAACATTTCTGGTAGGGCTGGTTTAGGGGTTATGAATTTCTTTAACTTTCATTTGTCTGGAAAACTTTATCCAGCAAGGCTATCATTCGGAAGAGGAGAGATAGAGTATGTCTTGGCTGAAGGGGTTTTTTTTGTTGTTTTGTTTTTTGTTTTTGTTTTCTTTTCACTAGCACTTTGAATAATACATCATGCCACTCCCTTCTGGCCCATAAAGTTTCTTCTGAAAAATCAGCTGATAGCCTTAAGGAGTTTCTCTTGTATGTAACTGTTTTTTTCTCTTGCTGCTTTTAAAATTCTCTCTTTATCACTACGTTTTGCTATTTTAATTACTATGTCTTGGTGTGGATCTCTTTGTGTTGTTTTTGTTGGGAGCTCTCAGGGCCTCCTGGATCTGGATTTCTTTTTTCTTCCCCAGATTTGGGAAGTTTTCAGCTATTAGTTCTTCAAATAAATTTTCTGCCCCCCTTTCCTCTCTCTTCTCCCCTGGGATTCCAGTATAATGCAAGTGTTACTATGCTTGATGGTGTCACTGAGTTCCCTAAGTCTGTTTTCATTTTTTATTTTTTCCTCTCTCCCGTTCAGCTTGATTGCTTCCCATTATTCTGTCCTCCAGTTGCTGATCCATTCTTCTGCTTCCTCTAGTCTCTGTTTATTCCATCTATTGTATTTTTAATTTCAGTTATTAAGTTCTTCATCTCTGGTTCCTTTTTATGTTTTCTATCTCTTTGTTAAGGTTCTCACTGGGGTCCTCCACTCTTTTTTCAAGTCCAGTGAGTAGCTTTGATCATTACTTTAAATTCTCTATCAGGCATATTACTTATCTCCATTTTGCTTAGGTCTCTTGCTCTGATTTTGTCCTGTTCTTACACTGGGGAAATGTATCTCTTTCTTCTCACTTTGTCTAACTCTGTCTATTTCAGTGTGTTAGGAAAGTCAGCTCTGTCTCCTGCCTTATGAAGAAGAGGTCCTGTCGTGCCCTGCAGGGCACTGTCCCCTGTTCACCCAAACTGGCACTGCAGGGGTGTCTCCATGTGTTGCATGTATCCTGATGTTGTGGCTGAGCCGCTTTTTCTTTCAGTCCAGTCCTCTGCAGTGGCTCTGCCTATCGTGGGCAGCACTGGATCCCTGTGTTGTTCATGGGCCGGTCTGGGGCCGGCTTGGGCTTGAGTCACGTTCACACTGGGCATTGTCAGAGATGCGGTAGTACATACTGCTGGGCGCTTTCCTTCTGTTGTCCCCTGAGAAGCTTTTGTTGGTGGGTGGTGCGTACAGTTAGAGCAGCTGTCTGACTCCAGCCCACTGCTGGGGCCACAGTCTTGACTGGTGTGTGCGGTTAGCTTCCCCTCTCCTCAGGGCAGGAGTCACTTTGCAGAGGTGCCAACCCATCCCTGTCGGGGCTGCTTGCACCATGCCAAGCTTGTGGCACTGCTTTGTTGGGTTGTGGCCAAGGATATATCGGGGGGGGGACCCCAGGAGAATGTTACCACAGCGCAGGCAGTGTTAGCAAGTGTTGCGTGGGTCCACTGTGCGGGGGGGGGGGGTACCTGGAACCAAGGCCTGGCCGGTTTGTGTTTATGTAACCCCTGGGCAGGGGGTGGGGCAGGGAAATGGTGCGTACCAGCTCCTCTGTTCCTGGTGAAGTCTCCCCGGGATCCCTTCCCCTCTGGCTCATGCTCTCACATCAGTAAAGCAATCTTCCTTGTGTATACCCCAGGTGTTTTTCAAACTGCTGCTTCTATTGCTGTATCTCTGAGGGGCTGTTTGTTGTGCTCTTTAAGGGTGGGGACTCAGTTTCCTATTTCCCTCCTACTGATTTTTAAAGTTTCGGTGTTAAGCCCCACTGATTGTAAGAATTCACAAAAGTATGCCCCTCTGGTTTTCATGCGGGTTCCCCGTGCCTGGGGTGCTTGGTGTGAGGGTTTGGTCCTCTCCCCTCTGTGTGTCCCCAGTGTCTCTCCCTCATACAGAAAGTCTGTGCCCTCCCTGCCTTCTTCAGTGTGGCCTCTTCGCTACACTTAGCTGTGCAGAGTCTGGTCTGCTAATCTTCAGGTAGTTTTCTGGGTTATTTACAATGATGTGGGTGATACCTAGTTGTGTCTGTGGGAGGAGGTGAGTTTAGGGTCCTCCTACTCTGCCATTTTCCCTGGAAGTCAGCCACGGTTAACTCCTTATTGACTCTCACCCTGGTGCCTGACATTCCTGTCCCTTCCAACCAGGAAAATATTCCAAGCTGCTCTTGGCAGGCCAGGTGTAACTCTTAGATCCTTAAAGGAATTTCTCTCATCTCACAGTTCTTTCTGATCCCCCTGAATCGGAAAGTCAGCAGTTTTCTCTTTATTCAGGTTGGTGTTGGTATGTTTCACATCATCATGATAAAAGGTAGGATTATGGCAGGATTCTTGAAGAAGGATGTCTCTTAATTTCAAGATTCATTCTTTGCCATTTTTAGTTTCTTTGAATTTGAGGTGCCTGTTATTCTTGGTGAGTTAAATTTGGAGAGATGATGATGTTGTGCCACCCAGTTTTTAATGTTACATATTGTGAGGAACTTTATAGCATACTCATCACTTTATTAGGGGCATTTTAATGAAGTACTTCTGGGAGTCCCTTTCCATACTGCAGGGAGCAGAGAGGAAACAAAGCCATGCCTCCCAGGGGTAAAATTTCACCTGCAAATACCTTGAATCTAGAAGATAGTCGTGCATTCTTTCATCTCTTGGGTATTGTATCCTCTATTCGGTGATAGTGAGGAACTCAGTATTTATTCATTCGCCTCCTCACTCAACATCCGCCACTTAGTGGGTACTTGCTAAACAGTTACTAAATGAAGGAATGAGGCAAAGACTCTGAACAGGCCATAAGATTGGTAACTACTCTTTGTTCTGTGAGACTAACTCATTGCAGCCTTCTTTCTTTTCTTAAAAATCTGTCAAACATTCAAAGAGACACTTTAATAACTTCCTCTCAGCTAGGGCAGAACATAAGCTAAAGAGAACACCTATTTATAAAATTGTGACATGATTTTATAAATTTTTTCATGTTGCATAGTGGAACTTGAAAAAAACATTGTGTTTAATTACAGAAATGTGAGCCAGTATTCTGATGATTATTACCTCATAATTTCCATAGAAACTACTGCTGGCCATGGAAAGGTAGAGACTTGTAGCCTTGTTCGTTGGGTTCCTCAAAGGTTGTGCTAAATAAGTAGGAAGTAAGAAGAATCAGCCATTATTTTAAAAACTTGGGGTACTTAGGTGGGGGCAGCTGATGGAGGGCGGGGGTGCCCCGAGACGGAGGTAGAAGTTAGGAGAGCGACGGGGAAGGGAGCTCTAATTTCTCAGCTGCATGTTGGTTGACTCACTGGGCACAGAGGCTCTAGGTTCCATGTGCCGATTTGAAGTTCTCACACCAGTTTTCACCCGCATAAAACCACATGTTAATGATTGTTACTGCTTTCTCTTCTTAATGTCTAGACATATATCAGTATTAGCCGAAACAATAAAGAAGGGAATACATGATGCGGATTCCGAAGCAAGGATAGAAGCCAGAAAGTAAGTGTTTATTGTACACCACTTGTTTTTAATTCAATGTTTTTAAATTTCAGGGTGTTGTCTAGATTGCCTTATTCAAAGCTCATTAAGTTACATGAACATGTTTTGTTAATTGTGACTTTGAAATACGACCTCAAAAGCCCATGTCACAGTATTTCTCTAAATTTTTGTTTAGAAGGCTGTTCAGGTGCCCAGGCCTGAAAGACTGATTGACAGTATTTGAATATAAGCAGGACTGAGGTACACAACAGCATGCTCATTTTGAAATTTATGACAAATGAGTACATGAATCAGACAAGCACTTGTATGCACACTCAGTGCATTTTCTTACTCATTAGGCTCTGTTAGGAGCCAGGTCAGAACCCAAAGGGACCTTTTGCTTTCCTGTGAAAAATCACAGTCCCAGAGATCCTTCCCCTGTGCCGGTATCTTTGCAAGCTTCAGGTGCTGCTTGGGAAGGTGTGAACGTGGTGAGGGGCAGGTGGGTTGAGGTGATGCTGGGGATTGCCGCAGTGGTGACTTGCCGTTGCCATCCCATGTGTGAGGCACTTTTGCCATTAGGTGGGTCATGCTCCAGTCATGTGGCTGTGACCGTGCATTCGGTGCCTCCCCAGGAATAATTTTGTCATTGTGCCTGTAACAGCCAAGAGTCAGATGCTGAGACTTATGCCGTCTTGGGCCGTGTGTAGATGAGTGCTGTGAATGTTGCACCTGGGGTGGTGGTTCTGTGCTTTCATATTGACCAGCTCTTCTACTGGACACAGGTAGCCAGCCTCTCTTCTCACTCACCTGGAATATTACTGTCTGACTTAGCTGCACTGATACCTCCTGACAAAGTCCCTGTTGCTCTTGGACCGCTCTCCGTTAAATTCTGGTCCCCAGTTTCTGAGGTCGGAGAACCTCATCAACACACTGAAGTGGTTATCACAGTCTCAGCTCGGGCAGTTCCTACCAAAATAAGTGACGTAGGTAATAGTTGCTCACAACTCTTAGGAATGGAGTTGTTAGTCATGTACTTAATGCTATTTTTATCCTTGTATGTGTCTTCCCCCTCCCCAATTTTTTCTGGTTCTTTGGTCATGCTGCAATACAGAGTTCAAGTAGCTCAGCACATCTTTGTGCCTCTCTCTCGTACATGTTATCTGAGGCAACTGTAAATACTTCAGGTTGACAAGTGTCCAGTCGCTTTTATAAAAGCTGCCATGGATGAGCCCCCTCCGTGTTCTCAGTCTAGTTCTAGACGTTTTAGCTCCATCGTCCCGAACGCTCCCCAGTCTCACAAGTTAGGCCCTTTAGTTTCCGTTTTATAAGTGAGACTAAGATGCAGAGAAGTCCGGGAACTTGCCCAGTGTCAGAAGAGCCAGTAAGTTGTGCGGCCCGGAGTCACCACAGGCCTCCTTCAGCCACCCTGTCTTCCTCACCTGGTGCTGCTCCTAGTGGCAGGGCACCACGGGTAGTAGTCCTTGACTGTGTTGCATGGGGGGCCACAGAGCTTGGCGGGAGCCCCGTGCGATCCTGACTACGGCAAGCTGCGTGTCTTCCCTAGGTGCTACTGGGGTTTTCACAGTCACTTCAGCAGAGAAGCAGAGCACTTGTACCACACCCTCGAGTCCTCCTACCAGAAGGCCCTGCAGTCCCACCTGAAGAACTCCGACAGCATCGTGTCTCTGCCCCAGTCCGACCGCTCATCCTCGAGCTCTCAGGAGAGTCTGAAGTAAGCACTTCAGCTGTGCTTTTCATTCGTGGGAGATTTTATGTTGAAAGATTTGCTACATGACACAAATTCCAGCTGGTTTTTTTTTTTGTTTTTTTTTTTAATGTGTGTGTGCCTCTTCTAGTCCCCTCTTACTTCAGATGGGTTCTGCTGCTAGGTAAGATACTTGGGGAATGGTAAGGAAAAGGTGGCCTCGGTCTCTGCTCTAAGTAGTGTCTAGTTAAATTTATATGGCTGCCCTAGAATACGGTTTTGGACTGAAATAAGTGAATCATTCACAGGGTCTTCTAGGAGATTATGAGGGTTAACTTGCAGACAAGTCTGGAAAGGGGAGGGGTGTTAGGAATCTGGGAGTAAATGTATTATCGTCCGCACTCTGGATTTCTAACTTCTGTCTTGAGTTATGACTTCTCTCTGAATGTTTGGAAGATAGTCCAAAATAGAATGCTGCAGCTTTGTCTGAAATCAGGGATTTATAAGATTGTGGTCCCAGTTACCTGGGAAATTCGGAAAACCCTGAAATGATTCCTTCATTATCCTAGTTTCCTGTTGTAGACAGTACTTGGGCGAACGCAGATGAAGTGCACATTTGGTAATAATGAACATGCGTGTACGTTTATTTTCAGCCGGCCGCTCTCTGCCAAAAGAAGTCCTACTGGAAGCACCACCTCTAGAGGTAAGACCGACGGCCATGGTGAAGGCCCCCTCGGGGAGGCCTCTGTTTCCGGTGCTGCTCCCAGGGGCTGTTCCGCCACCGGAAGCCAGCCACCTGCTTTCAGGTGCCCCTCGGGTTTGCAGAGCCTGCTGCTCTCGGTGCTCCGGCTATGCCCAGCAGAGCTCCACTGCGCCGGCGGCCAAGGGCGGTGAGAAACACACGCAGAAGGGGAGCCCTGGGACCTTTCCACTTGAATAGTGCTGCTCCCTTGCTCCGGTCACTGGACAAGAGTGAGGACAGCTGGTGATGCTTGGAGCAGCCCCAGCAGCAGTGGTGCGGTGGCTGTTAGAGGTGGGAGAGTAGAATGTTCCCCGAGAGCAGGAGGGCATCGGAGTCGGGGTGCCTGCTTAGGCCACATCGTGCAGAAACTGGCCAGATGTGCACGCTCTTTCATTACCTCACTCCTCACATTAACCAGAAAGAGGGGCCGTTTCTTTAGGGTTTATAGTCTTCGATTACAAGAAAAGAAATGGAATGCGTGTGTATGGTCATGGTCACTTAATTTCCCTCAGCATTGCGTTGGCCGAACTGTCTTCAATGACCAGGAAAGACAGCATGTCATTGCTCACGCACTCCAGCCTTTGTCAAAACTTGCTAGAAAGGGGCGCCTGGGTGGCTCAGTCGGTTAAGTGTCTGACTCTTGATCTCCACTCAGGTCTTGATCTCAGGGATGTGAGTTTAAGCCTCGCATTGGGCTCCATGCTGGGCGTGGAGCCTACTTTTTTTTTTTTTAAAGAAAACCAAAACAAGTTTTAACGATGTATGTTTACAATTCTAGTGTAGTCCCTACTGATGTTTCCTTCTTTACCACTCAAGCTTCTACAGTTAGTACCAAATCCGTGTCAACGACCGGATCGCTCCAGCGGTCGCGAAGCGATATTGACGTGAACGCAGCAGCCAGTGCCAAGTCCAAGGTGTCCTCGGCCTCGGGAGCTACGCCTTTCAGCTCAGCAGCAGCCTTGCCTCCTGGGTCATACGCATCCTTAGGTAACCAGACCCCACCTCCTTTCCCCCCAGTTCTGCTGTTTGAGATTACAGTTAGCCCTGCTCAAATTTATTTAGCAAATTATAAAACATGATCATTGAGGAAATTCTCACTGCTTTAGGGCTGATATTTAAGTATAAGTAGCTCTGTGCACTTACTGCTGGTTCCCAGCCACCCTTTGTTGAGTGTTCCCTGGGTGCTCGCACGGCGTGTCACACTGAACCCACCCTTCAGCTTCTCTCCCCCCTTCCGTGGCAGCCCCGCCAGCCCCTATGCCACCTCCCCTATTGCCAGAGCTGGCTTTTTCCCCCTCAGGACATCGGTGGGGACAGAATCAGAGGGTTTAGTGAGGGAATCACCAAAGACCGTCGTGGTTAGGTGTTTCCCAATTTGAGAATGACTGGGGCGGCAGAGGTGCGGGACGCAGGGGCCACAACAAAGGGCATCTCTAGAGCAATGGGGTGGATTTACTAGCCAACATAACCATATTCCACAGAACAGTGTTGGTCTTCCATGTGTCACCTTGGGAGGAAAGTGTACTTACTCTAGCAATAGCCAAAGGATTAAAAAAATTTTTAAAAGAATTCATATCTGACAGAATGGTAGGTCAGTTTTTTAGCAGACAACTGAACACCATATGTAAGGCTGATCATTGATTACATTTTATTTTTGTTAGAGCAAAGTCGTTCAAGCCAAAATCTGGAGACTTCGCTGGATTGGTTTTATTTTGGATTTTGGAAATTGAATACATACAATTTAAGCTTCATGGAACATTGAGACTAAATTACTTATGTGGTTTACAAACCAATTCCAAAGTCATTTCTGAAACTAATGTTCTAAAAGTGTTCTGAGCATGGAAGCCCAGTGAGAGAGCACCAAGAGAAGATTACTGGGCTGTCACTGATTAGCTTGGTGACCTTGAACGGGCCACGCAGTCTCTGAAGCTGGTTTCTCCACCTAATTAGTTGTAGTAATAGTCACCCAGCTCAGACACATGTGGGGGATAAACAAAAGGATATAAAAGTCCTTTGTAATCGGTTATCCTGTAAGGTGAAAAAACAGATTGTGCTAGGAACATTACAGTGTGAGAGGCGTGTGTTCTAGAACGTTAAGTCAGTTAAGTTAAGTCAGTCTTGATTCTCTAGGGAACTACCTCAGACACAGGTGATTGGGAAGGAACCCACTAAGTGGTTTCCCTTTCTACCATTTTAGTGCTGTGGCATCACATCAGAGTGTTTATGATGTTAGGTTGGTACGTAGTCATCAAGGAAGGGGGAAGTCAGGATGATTCTCTCCCAGGGTGGAGTAGCTCTGTTCATTTTAGATCAGTTTTTAAGTATGTACCCGTGTTTCAATACCTTTTATCTACCTTGAGTGTTTGTCATCAGTATTTGTTTCATTGCTTGAAAATTTGAGTAAAACTCATCTTTTAGAGTACTCAGTAGTCTTTGTTTTTTTGTGCATATTTGGAATGTTTTAATAGGGACCATGTAGAATTCCCTCAGTGCTCGTAAAAGCACTCAGGTCTTTTGGTCTGATGATACAGAATTGACCTCTTAAAGCACTGAGGATAAATTTTCAGCCCCTCATTAGCTCTTCAGATAACAGGACTGGAATATTCTGTTCTCTCCCGAGAGAGCATCTGCCCCTACTTGCCTCATGTCCCAAACCACAAAACAACAAAAACCCTTGGAAATTTCACATAATCCTACTGAGAAATTGTTACGATTACTACTTAGGTTGGCACATTACATCTGTGCAGAAGTGTAGCATTAAAGCTGACGATCCTTTTCCGAACTTCTAGAGTCCAGACACGTGAGGGAAGATACGGAGTCCATAGGCCTTGACGCAGGTACCCCGCTGTACAGCTTCTGCTGCTCACCGTGTAGCTGGGATAGGCGTCATTGCTAGAGCTAGCTTCTCTCAGCTTCTTACTCGCCTCTGTTCTTTGGGTGACTCTTCAGTACTTTAGTTTTTGGTTTTTCCCCCTTACGCTCCTGGTACTTGGTTCTAAGAAAAAGAAACTCTGAAGAGGATGAGGGTTGGCTAAAAAGAGAAAATCAACACCGTACCAACCGAGGCACTACCCTGGGTTTGCCATGTTTCGTTCTGTTTTCCAAAAGCCAAAAGCGACATTATACTAAGCCGATTTTAATACAAGGCACACTTATTCGCTTCAGAATCTGCTTTGCTGTTGAACTTCTTTTTTAATTTTATTTTAAATTGTACTTTTGCTTTTTTAGTAGCTAATAACATTCTGCTTTTTAATTTTTTTACTGTTACTAACTGTTCCCTGTTATCCCTTCCTTTGTTTTTTAATTTGCTTAAAGATGGTACTTCCACTAAAGCAGAGGGTAAGCGGTTTGTTTCTGTGATTGAGGTGTGTCTCGCCTTCACCTGTCCTCTGTGCTCACTGAGTGTTGCCTGGTGCCCACTCGTCCTCACCGAGGTCCCCGCATGACACGTTGCATGTTACCGCCCCCCCCCCCCCCACTCTTCTTCTTCATTCTGTTTCCCCGGCTCTTTGCCTTCCCTTGACCTGAGTTCTCCTCTCCTTCCGTGTTCTGTCGTGGTTCTGGTGAATTCGTCCCTCACATGTGCTGTACGTGGTTTCCGGCCCCCGGCCCACCTCGGGGGAGGAGCATTGCCAAGACGTTGTGTGCTGCCGTCCTGTGGACTGCTCGTCTCAGATTTTATTACGCCCGAAGCACCCCCTTTGTAGCTCTCATTCCCTCCTCTTTCTTTCTCTTTACTTTTGTGCTTCTGTGGGCCTCTCAGGATTTGCCTTTCCTGTTTTGAAAATAAATTCAGTGTCATTTATTTAGGTGAAAGGCTGGTAACAGTTTTCTACCGGGTAATTTATAGAAATTTTAAACGACACTTTTCTCTTCCCTAAAGATGCTACTGAATTATATGATGTCATTTTTATTTGTATCACTGACACCTACCCCATTCATTCATCAACCCTCGTTCTTCCGCTCGCCAACCGTGTATTAAATGCCTTCCATGTGCTGTGTTTGGCGCTACACACAGGATCTAGCATGGTGAAAGAAAACACGCCTCCAGATCCACTTTGGTTTCTTTTTATGCCATTCTCCAGGAGTTCCTCCTGATTTTGCATTGTCTTTTGACTTTTAGACCTAACCATTTCAGCCTGTACAGGTCTTTAATTAGCACATGCTAGACGAGACCATCCCTTTGCACAGTCTGGCTGGAAAGCAGGATAATGCCTCAAATAATTGAAATTTAGAGGAACCTCATCTGCTTTAGTGGCTTAGACCCACCAACCCTCAGCCTAATGATTGAACAATTAAGAGCTGCTAGTTTACTTGCATACGTTACTTAGCTACTCTAAAAGGCTAGCCTGCAAAGTGGACTGGTTCTGTCTTTATGTGTGCAGTTCACAGTACTTTTAATCAATATACTAGTTCCACAGAGACTCACAAAGGAAAAATTAGGAATGGAGTTTTTTTTAAAAGATAAGCATAATCCCAAGGTCCGTGTTCTTCAAACTGAACCTCATCATAAGAATTACCTGCAGCTTGCTAAAGGAGCAGAGTCCTGGGTCCTTCCCTCCGAAAATCCTGATTCGGTTTGGAAGGAGCAACGGAATCTGAATTTTCAGTAAGCCCCACGGGTGGTTCTCCGGGGTGGACAAGTGTGAGAAGTGAAAAGTTGCCCAAATGAAAAATGGACAAGAAGCCTATGTCATGATGAGGACCTCCTTTGTGAGAGTAGCAGACTCTTGGGGCTGGGTGTGACTTTCTGCATTTTTTAGCCCGTAATGAGTAATTGTACATTTCTCCTTTCCAAAGAAACGATCCTACATCATTTCTTCAGCCTAGATGGAAGAGGAGTGGAGCACGGAATTCTGGAATGTAGATGGAATGGGAAGACGTTCCAAGGGAGATTGTATTTTTTTCTAGATGCTCTTATTTCATACGCCTGTGTGACAGACTTGAAATCAGCCTGCTGTTCTCCCAGCGCTAGGAATTTTTCACCTTTCTTTTTATCAGTTTTCTTCTTACTGGTGCAGAGCAAGGTCAGAAGATTGCCTACTCAGTTATTGTGTCAGAGACTAAGGATGAGGCATCTCTTTCTGGTTCTTCCAGTAGGAAAGGTGGGATAATGAGATGGGAGCCCTTTGTTGTACAGGGTTCAGAATCCAATGGAAGACAGCCTTAGTTGAGGGGAGCCGGTGAGCCTTGTTCTCTGCATCCCAGGGCTGTGCAGGCTGTCAAGGGCGGGACATCAGACCTTTAGGCCTCGAGCCTAAAAAGGACACGGTGCAGGGGGACCGCACACTCCAGCGCATCTAGGATACCCTGGCTGTGAAGCAGTGAAACCTAGCAGTGCTCAGAAAAGCCGCACGCGGTTCTTAGGAAAAGGCATGAAACATCATGACTTGCAGTAAATAGTAAATATCACGTTGTCCTGAGTTTCCTGTCTGAATTTTTGGAATCCTGTGCTCGCTTCGGCCACACATATACTAAAATTGAATTTTTGAAATCCTTATGGGCCTTTTTAAAATTTGTTAATAATAATAAGCCTGTGAAGTACTTTCCTGTCTAGTTCCTGAGACCAGAAGAGACAGATGCTTTCATCAGTAGGAGACAAAGATATGACTGGGAATCTATAGTTGGGTGCTCTAAAGTCAAAATTCAGACAGTGCATTTGAATTCTGGCCACTTCATTAGTGTAGGAATGGAGAAAATACTTTTATCTCCTTTGGGAGTTTCTTTATCATACCCATTAAGTAGCCTTTTTCACATTTGCAACTAGTCAAAAAAATATTTTTTGTGAAGAACCAACAGAAGCTCATCTTGTGGACAGAAGTTTATTTCCAGGTTGTCTTTGCATAATTTGGGGGGATTCAGAAGGAAGCATTTATGTCATTGGTTCTGCCGCTTGTGGGAAAGTCTGTGACGAGATGTTGCAGCTGTGATAAATGAGTGCACTCCCATCTAATACTCAGGGTTTTTAGCTCCTGTGGTTTAGGAAATGCCTTATTCATATTTTTTTTCCCGGAACACATAATTTTAAATGAAGGGTTACTGGGCTTGAATGACCCACAGGAGCTGACAATTTACTGATCATTTCAGAGAATAGATGATCATGCTTACCTCTTCATGGTTTTTAAGATTACAAAATAAAAATTACCATGTAGCCTTCTCTGCTCTTTAGGAAAAGGAACTTAGATTTTAGTTCAGTTTTATTGGGACATAAAACATTTGGTATTGCTATATGTTTAAGAACTCTGAATTTTAAATGATTGGCTTTTTTACACAGTGAAAAAAATATGTGTATGTTGGAGTACGAGAATGCTAACTTTCTTTTAGTTTTATCTTTAAAAAACACGAGGAAAGTTGTTCCTTTGGGGGAATGGTACTTGTAGGTAACAGAATTTATAAGGGGTCAACTTCCCAAATTTTGATTTTATCAAAATTGCCACATATGAGTAGAGGTTGGTTTAATTGTGCCCTGAAGCCATGAGTTTGTAAAGCCGATATGTATGCCAAAAGGCTCCAGTGTGATGAGTGGAGATTTACCTACAAGACCTTTTAATCTTTATAACCTCTAAGTTGAGAATTGCCTGAAATTTTGAAACATAAGGAGGACAGAAACCCTAGTGACATGAGGCTGTCTGATAAGTGATTTTTTTTAATTTGCCTTGGACTGAATGTACGAAAACCAGGCCTGCAAGTTAAATTGGGTGCACAGGTTTTATTTCCCATTTTGAGGGCTCTTCTAGAAGAATGGCGGTGTGATTGGAAGAAATTCTTCAGCAGCTCTTTTAAAAAGCTGCTCGGTATGGATGTTCTGTCTTCATTCCATGAAAGTCAAAGGCTGCTCTCTTCCAGGTCTTTGTTTTCTTCTGGGTCTGCTTTTGTTTGGATGGGTGGGTTTGTTTCTTGTCCATCTCCAGAATTTTTTTTTTTTTTCTGTTGGATAGTTCTCTAATACCTCTTATTTCTATTTCTTTTATGTACGTTTTTTCTTTCATGTCTACTTTCTCTGTCATAACACAGTATGAATATGAATGTTCGTAACAGGTCATAATGTAGAACTTAAATATATTTTTTACTCTTTGTTGCATTTATTGAGTAGATTTTGTTTTTCTTAAAGACCATGGAGTATTTTGTATCATCTCTTTAAGGCGTATGTAGGCACTTAGAATAATATCACCAAATTAATATAGGGAAAACAAACAGACTCTCTCCTTACAGAAGAAATCTGTATCTGAGTATAACACAAAAAGGCCCTTTTAACTCCCCAAAATTGATTTTAAGGGTGCCCTTAGGTCTTAGTGACACATGTGAGTCCCTGTGGCAGACAAGAAACAAGCCGTTATGCTCCCCTCAGGGGAGAGGTAAGGTTGGCATTGAGCCAGCGTTGTCGAGGTGCTATAGATCCATGAAAAGGTGTACTAGGAACAAAACCTCTTTATCTTCAGGTTGACGTGGTATCTCTTGACTTTGTCCTAGCCAGAGGAAAAAACCAATCTCCCCTCATTTGTAACTGAGCTCACTTCTCACATAAGTTGTGGTTTCAGTTCTCATTATCTGTGGTGCCTGGGAAACCCCAGCCTGATGAATTGAAGGGTGCTGGACAGGAGCAGTGAGCTTCTATAGAGGAAGGCACTCAAATCTCGTTCCTCGGGATTCCCACAGATTAAAACATGCCAATGAGAGTGCCTCTTTTCCTATACGCTAGACTATTAGCACAGTCTTAGATTCTTGCCACTCTGGTAGGTGTTAGATAAATGGCATTCTTAATGTCATTTTAATTTTTTTTCTTATTGAGTGAGGCTGAACAATATTTCAGACACTCAAGAGCCATTTCTATTGTCTGTTAACGGTCTTTTCCTAGCTTTTGTTCATTCTTTATTGGGTTGTGGCAGTGGTGTGTTGGAGCTGTCTTGACTATTTCATGACAGCCAGTTGTTAAATTTTCAGACATTTTGTAATCTGGTTGATTTCATGTCAGTAGCTGGAAATTGGCCATGGTGGGAATAACACCAGGGAAATTGGAAAACACAAATCTGCAGGAACCTTCCCCAGCCCCCTGCCAATTGTTAAACATTTACCAGCACACTGCTTGTTGGTGGACTTCTTGTTGATTCCTAGAAACCTTTTATATGTTAAGGAAATTAGCCCTTTGTGATATGAATTGTAAACATTTTTTTCCCAATTTTTCATTTTCTTTAACTTGCTCATAGTTTTCTTCTTGTCATACTGAGATTTTACAAAAAAATTAAGTAGTCAGACTTACTGAACTCCTAATGGCTTTTAATCTTAAGTCATAACTAGAAGGGACTTTCCCATTACAAGTTACAAAGGATTTCTCCTATGTTTTTTTTTAGAACTTCTGTGGTTTCATGTTTTACATTTTAATCTTAGGTTCATTTGCTGTTTTTCTTGGTGTAAAGTGTGAAGTACAGATCCAACTTAACTTTTCCAAAGCAAAACATGAACAAATGGGATCTAGAAAAAAAATTTTTTTTAAAGCAACACATTATGTTGAACTACATATCAGTCCTTATGAAATGAAGCAAAAGCAGTGCTGGGCGCCTGAGTGGCTCAGTCGTTAAGCATCTGCCTTCGGCTCAGGTCATGATCCCAGGGTCCTGGGATCGAGTCCCACATCGGGCTCCCTGCTCGGCGGGAAGCCTGCTTCTCCCTCTCCCACTCCCCCTGCTTGTGTTCCTGCTCTCGCTGTCTCTCTCTGTGTCAAATAAATAAATAAAATCTTTAAAAAAAAAAAAAAAGCAGTGCTTAGAGGGAAATTCATAGCCTTAAGTTTATATTAGAAGAGAAACAATTAGGAGGTTGTTTCCAATTTGTTAGAAAAAGAACAGAATAAACCCAAAGGACAGTAAGAAAGAAATAATAAAGAGTACAAGTTAATGAAATAGGAATTAAACATTCACTAGACAGGATTAAGAAATACAAATTGTATGAGGAATTGGCTAATCCCAGTCTTCCATAAACTCCAAGAAGAGAAAGTGGGACTACTTCACTCATTAATGCAGCTGGGGTAGCCTTAGCACTAAACCAGAGAAGGTACAGTTGAGGCGTTATATGTGAGTGTGTACATTATAAGCATGGGAGTTTATCTCAGGTTTAATAGCTTAGAAACTTCCTGATGAAGCTCAGCACATTTAAAGGAAGAATCCTTTTATCTCAGAAGATGCCGAGAAAGCATCAAAAAATTCAACAAACATTTTGGCAAATTCTTAGCAGTTAGGAAAAGGAGTTTTCTTAGTCTGTTGAAATATCCTACTTTTTGTGAAATTCCAGAATTTTTTTTCTTAATGTGGCTCAAAGTAACGAAGCCTGCCCATGTAGGTGCATACTACATGTCCGAGACAGCGGGGTTAAGGCAGAGAAATGAAAGGGTAGAATTTGAAGGGAAAAAAACTGAAGTCTTGTTTGTAGATGGTATTCTATTTACCTAACTCCAGATAATCTACATACAAGTTAGTAGAATTAACAAAAGTTTAGCAAGGTTCCCAGAATTAAGATCAAAATATAAAGATTAATTACATTCACATTTGTCAAGAAGTTAGAAAATATAGTTTAATAAAATATAGTGTGTCATCAAAATAAGGCACCTTTGAATAAGTCTGTAAAAATTGAGTAAGACTTTTAGAAAAAATTATAAAGCTTTGTTGCAGGACATTGAAGAAAGTGAAATAAAGGGAAAAACATGGAAAGATCAATATCGTAAAGCTGTCTTACCACCCGCCCCCATCCCTCAAATTAACCCTGCATTCCACATAATGCCAGTTAAGATTTCAACGGGTCCTTTTAAACTGTATCTTTAGATCCATGTGGAAGAGAGCAAAGGCCTTAGGAAAAAGTGGGCTGATTTCCAATTAGCAAGATTTTTTTTTAAGCTCATCACAACATTTTGATGTTGCACGGGTGTGGACATGTGGACACACTAGACAATTGAGAAACAAGCCTACGTATGTATTTAAGTACTTGGTAAAATGACAAAAGACAGCTTTGTAGATCAGTAAGAAAGGGGTTAGGAAAATTTATTTGGACGTCGGTTAGTCATACGGAAAAAATAAAATGGATCTCTCCTTTACCTCCTACAGAAAAATCATTTCCATAAGTGACCTCACAAATAAAATGTTGAGCAAAACAGTCTAAGTTTTGGAAAAATATATACCCTGTGATATAATTAAAAGCATTTGAAATATATTAAATAATGCCATCTGTTTTGTGGTTATACAACTATATTAAAAGTTCAAAGAAATGCAAGGGGATGATGAATGCTGGGTTTAGGATCAGGTTACCAAATGTTGGGAGAAAATAGGGGGTACAGGGACGCTAGCAAAGATTTTTATTTTTTAAGCTGAATGGGTATGGATGTTCATTTAAAATATCTTTTTTGTGACCTAAATGTTTTACAGTAAATTTAAAATAGGAAGTGAGATTCAGTTGGTTTTTCATGTTCACTTTGCCTTGGTGACTGCCTTGATTTAGCTTGGTGACTTCCTTAGGAAAGTAAAATGCCCTCACTCATAGGCCAGCCAGCCAGCCAGGCAGGCACAGGTAACTAAACCAGTGGTGTGGCCTTGGACAAATTAATGAATCCTCCTGTTTCTCTCTTTCCTCATCTGTAATATGGGAATAATTATATGTTCTTATGAGGATTCCAAGTTCACACATATACAGCTCTTAGTATAATACGATGTCTGTATATATATATATAGCTCTTACTACAGATTCCAGAATTTGTGAATCTTTGCTTAAACTGCTATTAAAATTATTCTTTCTAGTTTTAATTTTTTTTCTTAAAGCAGTGCTTTTATTGCTCTGTACCTCCCCTTCCTGAACCTTTTTCAAGCCTTAGGATTTGTTTTCCTGTATTCCTTTTCTGTAATCTTTCTTAAATGATGAGGTAGAAGTGGTCTTGAGCCAATGTAAGATGCCAATGCGAGTTCTGTTGGTTTGTGTTTTCCATATCAGATTGCTGTTCTGATTGAATTATGGCAGGAGAGGCACTTTGTGCCCACCTGAAACCAAAGAAGCCCTGAATTTTAAAAAGTTTAGTCTCTAACTAGTCTGATCATCAATGATTTTGCATTTCTGAGTTCACTTTTGTTTTTGTGGTTTCATGGTTTAATAATGGGAGTTAACAGATTGCTTTACTTACAGTGCCAAATTCTTTTCATAAGTGCCTATGACATCCATTATTTTTAGGTCGTTGTTTCTCTCGCTACTCCTATACTGCTGATTCTTTCTTCATCTTTTGCAGCTAGAAACTTGTTGGCATACATGCTTTAAAATAGAAGTTCAATGCGGGGCGCCTGGGTGGCTCAGTCGTTAGGCGTCTGCCTTCGGCTCAGGTCATGATCGCAGGGTCCTGGGATCGAGCCCCACATTGGGCTCCCTGCTCGGCGGGAGGCCTGCTTCTCCCTCTCTCACTCCCCCTGCTTGTGTTCCCTCTCTCGCTGTGCCTCTCTCTGTCAAATAAAAATCTTTATAAAAAAAAAAAAAAAAATAGAAGTTCAATGCTACATATCAAAACACATTTATTCTCCAGGGTGCTATAGCTTTTGTTGATTGCTGAGTTAAGGGTTTTGTTTTTTTGTTGTGTTTTGCTTTGTTTTGCATTTACTCTTTTTCCTGTAGTATTTTTCATAAGATGACAGCTAATATTTTCTGCCTTTGAAAATTTGACAGAGGGCGCCTGGGTGGCTCAGTTGGTTAAGCGACTGCCTTCGGCTCAGGTCATGATCCTGGAGTCCCGGGATCGAGTCCCGCATCGGGCTCCCTGCTCCGCGGGGGGTCTGCTTCTCCCTCTGACGCTCCCCCCTCTCATGTGCTCTCTCTCATTCTCTCTCTCTCAAATAAATAAATAAAATCTTAAAAAAAAAAAAGAAAATTTGACAGATTTGTAGGTAAGAGAGTTTAATGTGAAAAAAGTTGTGGAAAAAAAATCCTCAAGTGGATATCACCTCCTCATTGGAAAATATAGTGTGCTAGAATACTTGTAACAGAAGCACCTTCCAGGTTCATGACTCACTCTCAGGAGTTGCTAATGTATCTGCAGAACTTGAGTGTGCAGACGGAATGCGCATGCGTGTGCACACAGGGAACTGGGTCAGGACCACACCGGAGGAAGACACGCGCCCCTGCCGGTGGCCCGTCAGCGCCGCTTGTTCGTGGTGTGCGTGGTGTTCTTGAGTAGGTCACACTGGCTGAAAACACGATGGAAACACCGTTTCTGCTGCCTCTTCCAGGTCGGATCCGCACGAGACGTCAGAGCTCCGGGAGCGCCACCAGTGTGGCCACCACACCTGACAGTCGAGGCCGCAGCCGCGCCAAAGTGGTTTCACAGTCCCAGCGTAAGAAGTATATTTTGTACTGTTATCTCCGTCTTGTTCCACAGCCCATTATACAGTTGAAAGATTGATAGTATGTTCATTACTTCAGGGGAAAAACACATTTGTGTGGCTCTAAGCTGCCGTGAGCAGTCTTGATGTTTGTTGGGTAAGCTTACAACATGGAGTATTCCAGGATGCTTTTGTCTCCTGGCCAGGTGATTTAAATGTTATATTATTAAGCATTAAACATTGAAACGTGGTTTCTCTCCCTTTCCTCAAGCATCTCAAATTGAGACATACCTGGGCTGTGACCCATTTTACTGTTGATAAGGACTCCCTCTGATGCAATTTAAGAGCAGTACCTGGGGATTATTTTAACGTGGAGTTCTCTTTCAGTGGTAATAAGCAAATCCATTAAAAGCTCTCCCCATTAACCCTGTGTTCTAACATTTGCAGCCTGCTCTTCTCTTCCTGCCAGTGTGGGCTCCCGCTTTGCCCAGCTGCTCTCGCTTCCATTACTGCTTGTCTGTACATGTTGAGTCACTTGGCTTGTTAGCATCGGCCATGAAAGCAGCCATAGGTGGAAGGAGTGTATGTAGATCGCTCTAAGGAACCACCCCGGTGTCTCATTTCCCAGCCACACTTGCCTTTGAGTCCCCCACTCCCTCTGTGCGTAGAGCTGGGTGTCCGAGTTCTCCCGGGCAGGGTGAGCGTGTTGGAGGAAGGCTCCCCTTCCCTGGGAGCTGCACACGGTCCCTCCGTGCAGCACTCCCCAGCCCATATGTGTCTGCCTCCTCTGTGGCCCCAGGAGCTGTCTGGCTCATGTAGAGAGTCTGTGGCCAAACCTTAGGTTCTCCTTAGTATTTAGAATGCCCTTCTCAGCTCCTTGGGAATTCAGATACTCTCCCATGTCCCTCTGGTAACTCTAGGCCTCATGTTAAACAAGTGTAATACCTTTCTGAAAAGAAAGTGTAACATCGGTGATACATTGCCACCAGGCTCGTCTGATGCAGAAACGCATGCTTTTGGTGTATCACACAGGTATATACAACACAACATAGGCTGTGCATCTGTATGTAGCCCAGCAGCTTCTACCTTGGGAACACTATCCTGGCTCGGGTTGTTATTTTGAACCCTAGTGATGCCTGGGGTCACCGATGGATAGGGTACTCTGGTCACATGACCTCATAAATATCAGTCAGGTCTTCTTGCAGAGAAATTTTTCTTGACAAAGATGTTCAAGACTCAAAATATGGGTTAGTATGTTAAAATGAAGTTTAATAAAAAATGTCTAGTTCTTTAGCTGTGCAGTGTTATTTCCTTTCTGGGAGAGGGAGGGTTGAACGGTACTGTGCGTTTCTTTATGTCTGCTGTTTATTGGCATTGGCCTCTGCAGGGGTTCCTGCCCCTAGCCTGGCTCACTGCTTAGGAGATGGTGGAGACTACTTTGCTTCTGTAGTGGGGGTGAGGGCAAGGAGAGGGCTTTAATTCTTCAGTCTTGTAGAAATACTGCACCCTAGCTTGGGGCTCCACTTTAAAAGTCTTCAGTTTTACTTGATTCACTAAATTCCACTCACAGGAAGGGAGACAACACCAGCCAGTAATCAAGACTGGGTCTTAAACTTAGGCATATAAATTAAGTATTTAAAAAAATTATTTTAATAGGAAGTAAATATGAGCATATTTATATGTCTTACAAATGTAGATATACTAGCATTCATAGTCCTGGTGTAATAGTAAGTAGATTTCATTAACATTAGATTAATTAGATTTAGGGCCCTTAACAGCATATTTTAAATATTTGAGGATTTAAATATGTGAAGATTGATATTTAAATATTTGAGGATTTGGCATAGGATGTTCAGGTGAAACTAATTAGTAGCAGTTTCTTTGAATTCATGATGTTTATTGAGCACTTGCTATGTGGTAAGCACCAGTTAAGGTGGTAGGGATACATAAATGAGTAGGATGCAGTCACTTCTCTCCGCTTGCTCAGAACTAGAGAGATGTGCCTCCCCGGAGGCCAAGACGCTTGTCTTCTCTGCATCTCCTCCGCCTGGCACCAGACCTGGCACACTGTAGGTTCCTAAGTGTTTCATGAACAGACCTGAAATAAATGCTGATAGAGTATGATGTGAATAAAATAAACATAAGTACAAAAGTAGACTAAGAGGAAAAAGACCTAGAAGAAAAAACTATTTTGCTAATGTGTTTGTGAACAAAGACATTTGTGTTGTGTTGCATGCTGACCTTCTGTATTGTGCTATTGTCTTTTAATCCACTTTTTGCCTGTCCTTTGGTCTGCTTTCATAATCAAGGATCCAGATCTGCTAATCCTGCTGGTGGTAAGCCGTTTCTCTTCTTGCCTTTTTTTTTTTTTTTTTTTGCGTTTTTCACCCCATGTCCCATGTTCCTTGCACAATATTAATTTCTCTGTTTATTATGAGCTTAGTCAGTCTTTTCTGCATTTTTTCTGTATGTTCAAATTCTAGAGTTTGGAATGGATTTCTTTTCTCCTTTTACACAGCTTAATAGTTCATTTGGGTGCTCAAAGTTTTATGGGCATAAGATTAATAAATCCTGAGACAGGTTCTTCATGGTGATGCATACCAGTGATTTTTATAATGAATTTCACTTTAAACTGTAGCTGTCATTATAAAGTCCTAATTTTTGTGAGTGATCACCTTAATGATTAATTTGAATGATGGAGGTGTAGGCATGTGTTTCCAGGTTAAGTGTTCTTTTAAGGGTTTTTATCTCTGGTTCATTCTGTTCTGGTACATAATAACATGCACTTTATGTTTGAGAATTTTATTGCGTTCTCTACTTAATAAGGAGAGTGTATTTCGGTGGATTGATGTGATCTTTAAAATTTTGCTGTTTTCTTTAAGAAAGAATGTTATCTCATGAAAAATGGTTATAAAGCTATCCAGCCACTTACTCATTTATAAAAATTACTATATATGATTTGTTTTTAATTTCTAATTCTCTTGTGTACATCTCAGGGCATGTGGTCTCTGTAATTTCTATTTTTGTAGATTTCTGAGATTTCCTTTGAAACTTAGTACATAGTCGGTTTTTGTAATATGTGTGGAAAAGTGAAAAGAATGTCTTCTGTTTGTTGTACATGTGTGTGTATGTGGGACGTGTGTTTATGCATATCTGTATAATTTTGACTGCTCTGTCAATTTCAGAGGTGTATTAGTTATTAGTTTCTTTAGTTGTTTTTTTTTCCTTAGAGGTGCATTAATAATTATGACCTGAATTTCTCCCTATATTTTTATCAGTTTTATGTATTATATTTCAAGGCTGTGTTACTTGGAGCATAAATGTTTGTGGTTATTATGTCTTCATTGACTGTGATTCTTTTATCAATATGAGATATCTTTTGTCCTTTTTTTAATGCTGTTTCACTCTGTTTTATTGTTTTGTATTAGGTATGTTGTTTATTTTTTATAAACAACATTCAGTTGAGTTTCATTTTTTTAAAAGCCAATCCAAGAATCTCTGTCTTTTAATAGATGAAATTAATCCAGCCACATTTATTATGATTAGTGATATGTTTGAGTTTATTCCTACCATTTTATTTTGTGATTTTTTTATTTACCATGTTTCTAGTTACCTTCCTGCTTCCTTTTCTTCCATTTGTTAAACTAATGGGATGTCCTTGGATCTGTTCTTCCAGTAATGTTTAAGAAACTTCTAATTCTCTTCTTCTAATGGTTATGTTTAAAATTTTTCACATATCAACTCTTATAGAATAAAAAAACGAAACAATAAACACCTTTGTGATTATTTGTAGAAATTTGCTGTGGAACAGGGAGCTGTTTGTACTCAGCCTGCTCTTTGAATCAGAAATTTTACTGTCATTTTTGTAGGACTCCACCTGTAATTCTTCTTTGTATAAACATTCTTTTATGATATTTGATGTTCTTTTATGCTCCATGTAAAAAAAAATAGTACTACCACCAACAAAAAAAGCCATTTTTATATAAAAGTATTTGATCCAAATAATGTGTTTACTGACTTCTGAAATTGTTATAGTTTAGTCCCTGATTTACAGCCATTCTTCAGTTTTGTTTTGTTTCATTTTTAGCCGGCAGCCGGTCAAGTTCCCCAGGGAAATTGTTGGGAAGTGGTTATGGTGGCCTTGCTGGGGGTTCCTCAAGAGGCCCACCTGTGACCCCCTCTTCAGAAAAACGAAGCAAGATTCCCAGGAGTCAGGGATGTAGCCGAGAAACAAGTCCAAACCGAATAGGATTAGGTAAGGATTCTCAAAGACCTCAAAACATCATTCCCAACTTGGTCATGATTTTTATTATAATGTAATGACTTTGTCTAATGTTGGAAATAGAGATCTCCTTTTGAACTGAGGATGTCATTTTGCCTGTGTTAAAAGACATTCTGATTTGTGCTTTTTACAGATTATGGCATGTTCAGGTTTGAATCACAACCGAAAAATACATGAGCCTCACCGTTCAGATTGACGGAAAAGAATTAATGTCACTGTGGGCTTTTGTGTTTTAGAGCCATTTAACAAAATGTTAGAATTGGGGGGCGTGGGCAGGATTGTCTTCTTCACAATTAGGAGCAATGTTGCTTTTCATCTTTCATGGATTAGCGCTAAGTAGCCGTTAGTCTATATATATTTTCAAAAGCAATTTGTAGGGTCCACGTATATTTTGATTTTGATCCTCTCTGACGTAATTGGTGGAACTTATGGTCAAAGAATGTGTATAGTTACTTTTGACATAGTACTGTTCAAACATGAAAACTAGGAACAAATGAAAACCAAATATATAATATTTTTGTGTTGTAGTATTTAGTTTCTTTGTGATAGTGTGTAGAATTATATCAGTTACTCTCAGCAGCTTAGTCTATTCAAATCTAATTTCTATATAATCTATTTAATATAAAAGACATCTTTTGTAATATATTATGAGAAATCTATGTTCATCCTCTTCCTTAATATTTTTACTGTTTTCTAAGGGTAAAAATCTATTAATGTGAAATCAGAGTACTACTATATTCGTAAGTCCTGTTGGCTTTTCTTTCTCATTTATTTATCTTGTTAACAGCTTTACTTGAATGTTTCCTGTGATGCACAGGCACTTTGTTAAACCTTAGGATCAGAAGATAAAACAGATACAGCTTCTGATTTTCAAAGAGCTTGTGGTCTTAGGGGTGGAAATGTAAGATAGTATGACAGATACTGTGATATAATGCTCTGGGACCATAGGAAAGGAGTGTCTTAGGGCCCTTGCCTACCCCAGTCCGCCCAAGAGAGAATCTGGAAGGACTGGGAGAGGGGAGGCTTGCCAGAATAGGTCCATTTTTGATGATGTGTAAGGTAGGCTTAGGCAGGGTGGGGAGAAGAGGAGAAAGGTGTTCTAGGGCAGAGAGGAGTGTGTCCAGAAACAGATGGGAGGAAGCATAATGTGCTATGGGAACCACAGGTAATTCATTGAGCTGCAGGAAAGGAAGTTTGTCAGGGTGAGGTGGGAGACGAGGGCAGTGGGACTGAGAGGGTGCCGCTTCTAAAAGCCCTCCAAGGCCACCTGAGCTACGAGAAGGCGGGGAGCGGGGGCATATTTAAGAGGTAGAATGAATAGGCATTGGTTTGACTAACATTTCCAAAGCAAGTGAGAAATTTCTACGTGATCCCAACTTTCTGTTGGCATTACATAGCGTGGTCCCTGAGCTGACAAGTTATTTGGATCCAGCGATAACAAGTTATGTGGATACACCAGGGAAAGTATCATGACGAGAATGTCTAAACTTCAGATTTGAGGCTGTAACATATGTCTGTTTGGATCTAGTTTTGTTTGGAAAATGCATTTGATTTCATATTTAGTCATGAGGTTTTGGCTGTCCCTTTTTTGGTAGTTAGCTAAATGTATAGGAAGTCTCTTGGTGATCCAGATTAGTTTCATACTTATAAAAATTCTTTCTTTTTTGGGATTTGACTTCTTATATTATTAAAGTTGCCATTTTTACCTTTTTCTTGAAATTGGGAAAGAAACTGCCCTAGGTTGACTAACATAACTCTAGGACCTGGTATTCCATGGTTTTAACTAGGAAGTTTGTGTTGTGGATAGTTGAAAAGACAGCATTTATTAAGCCTTTACGAGGTACTATGAAACATCATCCATCAGTAAAAACTAAATAGGAACCTGTTCTCTTCCAGAGAGTTCTTATTTGAAACAGTATTTTGGACAAAGTTATTTCCTTGATGCTCATTAAGGGGATCAGTTATGTGTAAAGCTTTGAGGTCATACATACAATTCTGATTAAAGAAGATATTTAAATTTCTGCACATGGTGAGAATACACACAGATATAAAGATAGATAAATGAATCAAGTACATCTTTCCACTTCTTCCTGTAGTACTGCTGAGGGATTCCATTTTATAGGGTGTCAGATACATAGCATCTTCAGCAGTAGATTGTCCATTGTTGTGATCATTTAGTAGATACTGGGTATATGCCTGTATATACCAAAATGTTTATAAACATTTGGTTCATTGTATAGCAACTTGAAATATAAGTATTCGAAAAAGGGGTAAGGGTCTTTTAAGAATATTTTCTTTTGTCCCAAACCAATTAATAGTTTTAATCATTGCTAAGCTAGGCTTGGAATTTGCACTGAGAATTAATTCTACAAATTACCTACAAATTATGTTTGGTTCAGCTATGCCTCATCTGTAATAAAAATGACACCAAAGCTCTTCTTCTTTAGCATTTAAGGTTTCTTAAGCAAAACAGGATATAATTCCTGTTGTATAACCAAGAAACAAAATAAAACCCTGCTACTCTCTTTTTTCTTGGCAGTTTATTCCTTCATAAACTGTTCAGCCAAACAGAATAGATTGTAAATTGTTTCATTTTGGGGTTTTATTCTGTTTTTGATGAATAATAAAGTATAAATAGCTAATACCTATAGCAGTTATATTTTGAAAGTTTGCCTTTAGTTTCCTTCTTCCACTCATCTCTTGAAAAGGCTATAAAAATTTTTATTTTTGGCAGCTTACATCCTGTTTTCAGATTTTCTGGTCAAAATATTTTGAAAGAAGCAAAAATTAACAGTAATCAGTGTCACCTGTTAAATTAGACTACTGTGTACAAGACCACAACATGAAAATGTCCAGACTGTAGAGCTGTTTCATGGTAGTGCTCCTTATTCCTCTTGTACTTTTGCTTTTGATGTGAGTTCTGGTAGGATCCATCCCTTCCTTAAAAGGCTGAAGTCGGGTTTACCCCCCAAACACTACAAAAGTAGAGTGTCTCTCAAGAAATGAAGCCAATCAGATGGATTTTCAAGGCTTCCCAGCCTTTCCTGTAAGCATAGGACTTCAGAACCACCGAAGAATACTGCCTTCAGAAAGTTCAAAAGGCAAGCATGTCTTCATCGTCTCTTCCTCTTCTCTTTTGCCTTCACATTATATATTCTCATAGAGAACAGTCAGTTTTGGCACTCCATAAAGAGGCTGATTTGATATTGTTTTTTTTTTAGCTTTCACCATCTAATTCATTAGTCTTTATAAAAATCATATATTGATATACTTACTTAAAATCCTCTTTATAGAGTGGTCTTTGGAAGTGGTATCAGAAGTGGCTCCTCTCGTGTTTTAAATTATCCAGCATTTGAACGGTTGCTGTCACCACTAGATGTCCTTTAATGTGGCGTGGGGCAACTGTGGGCAGATGTTTACAAATTCATAAGCAGAATTCTTTTTGTGTATGTTACTACTAGCCTATGTTAAGGAAGCCAGTCAGCACAAAGGGGTGAATAAACTTTCTCTGGCTGAAATACTAAGGAGGGTAAACCTTGTTAAGAATTACGCATGTTGTTGGGCACCTGGGTGGCTCAGTTGGTTAAGCGTCTGCCTTCAGCTCAAGTCATGATCCTAGAGTCCTGGGATCGAGTCCCGCATCGGGCTCTCTGCTCAGCAGGGAGT
Organism: Leptonychotes weddellii; assembly: GCF_054177405.1. NCBI lineage: Eukaryota > Metazoa > Chordata > Mammalia > Carnivora > Phocidae > Leptonychotes > Leptonychotes weddellii. The sequence goes on along the minus strand of NC_138371.1, from coordinate 94,682,845 downwards.
CTGCTTCTCCCTCTCACTCTCCCTCTCTCTCAAATAAATAAATAAAATCTTTTAAAAAAAAAGAATTATGCATATTGTTGCTTCAGATCATGTCCACTTATCCTTTTTCATGCTCTTGTCTTCACAAAGCAGGCTCAGCGAGAGAGAGCAGAGATTTCCCATTGCTGTAGCATGTGTATTTTTTAAGGAAAGGAGTGGAAGCAGGGTGACAGAAGGGATCAGGCAAGAACTATAAGAAAATGCTCAACTTAAGCATGTGCATGTGTGAAACACTTATCAGGATTGTCTTTATTATTTCCAATGGTTTGTTTTGGAGTGGGTAGTGAAATAAGATTTTCAGGTCTGCCTTTCAGCAAGGAACTCAGAGGTACTCACATGTGTACCTTATCTCACAGTACCCTTCTCATTTAAATGAGGGACTCTCTCCCCCAACCTTCCTACGGGGAGGCTGAGACAGGAGAGGCATCATGGCTGGACGAATGAGTCAGCATGGAACCGGAGAGGTCATTTCACAAATTAGATGTGGTATTGATCCTCTGGGGATAAGCCGCATTACTTTGTAGGTTCTAGGCACCTTCTCATATATTGGTGTCAATGGATGCTCCCTAGTTTTTTAAGGATTTTTTAATTTAGCCCCTGGGCACCCTCATCATAGGAGCTGTTCAGAATTATTATCAAGAATTGCTGATTAATAGTCACTGCCAGTTTGAGCAAAAACCCAGTGCCTCCATGTCATGTGGCAAAATGAAGGCGAATTTAGGAATTACTCGACAATCCTAAGTGAAGCCCCGTTTTGACAGATTGCTCAGATTGCATTCCTGCGCTTGATTTTTTTTCCTTGCTTGCCAGTGCAGACCTAAGCATTTGGACATCTCTTATGTAACTGTGGGGTCTGCTGTAACTCTAGCACTGAGCAGAGACCACAGGAGGAAGTTGGTTTGGTTTCTCACTTCATATTCTTTGTCAGGGAATTTCACGATTCCGGTTTGGAAGACATTCTTGTTATAGTTTGGTCATGCTGTAAATCCACCTTGGCTTTGAAGTAGTAGGCTCTGCTCATTACAATATAGTAAATGTAAAATGATTTTACATCAGTGAATCTAGTTTATTTTTTCCAAAATGTTCAGGGAAGACATTTCTATCTGGTCCAGAATGAGTAGACGCACTCAAGACAGACATATTTATTGTCCCACCAGCTATTATGGAGATGGCTATACACGTTCAGTATGCAGAGTCATTTCTGAGTATTTTGCCAGTACTGTGCCTTTGTTTCCTCAAGTTAAATTAGAAAACAAAAGCATCCTGGTCTTATCTGAGCTTTATGGCCAAGTTATGTTAGACCTTAAGCTAGTCATGTGACACTGTCTTCTCAGTGTTTTTGTAACATGATAATAAAGTTACCCACGGATAATCATACAGTAATTGGCCATTCTTAGGTCAGCGGAGGGATCTTTTAACATGAGTATTGGGATTTGTCAGTCCACATACCATTGACAGACTCACGTGTGAGGCTGTAAAGTGAAGGTGCTTGAGTAGGGACCACGGGCAGCTCTGTTTGGATTCCCACAGAAAAAGCAGGAATGAATTGTTGGGACCAGTAAATAAAGGGAAAGCAATCCCAACTCTCTATACATGTTGGTTTAGGTAATTAAGTATGTTTGAAGCATTTAGATACTTACTTGAAGTGGGCAGGTTCTCCAGCTGTGTCAGTCCTTAGAACTTCTCTTTGTAAAGAAGCCCAGGCTGAGAGAAGTGAACCCTCTTTCTTTTAATTAGGTAAGTTCATGGATTTCGAGCCTTTATTCTGTTTTTTAATCCACAATAAATGATCTTTTCTAACAACACAGTGTATATGAAAATGGCTTTAGTCGTTTATCATCTTGTCGAGCCAGTTTGCTAAAGCCGTAAAAACTGATCATTTTCTAAAAGAGTTTGATCTTGGATTTCCTGGTGTCAGTTTGCTCTTTGGAAAGCTTTCTTTTTCATTTCTTACATTTAGGTATTATTTCGCTTCCATACAAAAACCCACAGCTTTCCGAAACCTTGAGCACAGTCGAGTTTTTATGCAGGCCCTCTCCTGTTGTCAGCATGCCAGTCAGTGAGGCCTCGGCAGGGATAGTCACTCACGATGCACCTGCGCCCCCCTCCCCCTTCCCCCTCCCCCCCCCCCAGCGCGGACAATGTCATGATTACGTTAACGGAATGTGACTGACGTTTTGTGAGTTTTTCTGTCTTCATTAAACTTCTTCACCTTCTCTGAAACCCCTCATGCTGCACACTAGCACGGAGCAGCCGTATCCCTCGACCCAGCATGAGTCAGGGGTGCAGCCGTAATACCAGCTGTGAGAGCAGCCGCGATACGAGCCCCGCTCGGGGCTTTCCTCCACTCGGTGAGTACACGTAGGCACTGGCTCTCGGAGCAGAGTTCCTTGCCCTGCTCCAAATGCTTGTCCCACACACTGCCAGGTGGAATGACCTGCTCTCCCTCCTCTGCTGTCCTTGTGATCCTTTCTTCTCTCTTTCCTCTTCCTTAGTTACCCTCTGTTGTCCCCTCCCCCCTCTGCATGTTTGAAGTTTGGCCATTTCCAATTTTTATATATTGGAGGAAAAAAACACCACTTCACTCTGTGCCGTTGCCATTTGTGACCACTTGCTGGCCAGCAAGCCCATCTGCGTGGTCACTTCTAACATAAGGGGATGCTCAGTGACAGTGACTTGCTTCTTAAAAGTAGAGCGAATGCCAAGTGTATCTTTTGTCATTGAATTTCAACAGTTGGTTTTGAATTGTACCCGAGGTCAGGCCCTACGTGATTCAGTTCAAAGGTGGAGAAAAATAAAATCGCGATAATGTCTACGACATGAAATGTGCTCAGTTGAGGGGTGATAACATTAAAAAACTGCATGGATGAAGGTATTAGCCATGCTTTTTTGTGAAGTGAGTCATTTCAATGCTTCCTCCTAAAGCAAGCCCAAAGTAGCTTTTTGATAAGCCGCTGAGGTGTACAGCACAATGCATGACTTTACAACGTTTATTGTTAACGAGTCAGATATTTTCATTCTTCCTCGGCTCCATAGGCTATTTAAAGGCTGTGACCCGATGCCCTCCCAGGGCAGAAATTTACGGTATTTGGTCGCCATAAGGTGGTATTAGTACCATATCTCAGGTCACCGGCCAGGTGCCATTTGGGTTGCTCATCCACCAACCTCAGTCTCTCTTATAGCCAGAGTTTATATTTTCACAGGTTTTAGGATTCAAGAAAAACCGACAGAGAAACCTATTTCCTTTATGGAATATCGTGTTCGCCTTTTCTTTTTAGTTTGAATAGTCTAAAATGGACATATACCTCGTAGTGCAAATTATTAATCCCTAGAGACCTCTAGAAAGACCACACACTTTTCACAAAAAAATATTTTGTATTCTCCAGTAATTGTGTTTCAGTTCTTTGCCATTTTGCTGTAAAACTGTTTTCCTTTTGATAAGCATAGCAGGTGGAAATCATTTTAGAATGTTAGGCCTAGGTCTGAAGTTGTTATATGGAATTATGGTCTGCAGCAGTCTGTTATTTTGACTCTAATTATGTAACTGGGTCTTTCAGATATAAAAATGTCACTCCAGAAAGTGGATGATGGATCAGAAACACATAGTCTTAATATTTGCCTCTCTCTGCTCCTAGTGTCATACACTTCTTCCTAATATCCTTTTATCCCATCAGTATCAATAATCAAAATCTGGATATACTTCCTTATGACCTGCTGTCCTGTATGCAGTTAAAGCCATGCCAGATGAGTCCCTTGACTTAGTCTACCTGATGACCATGAGATCCCAAGTGGGGCGACTTACCTCGTACACATCAGCTATTCCACGGCAGTCTGAAGCATCAGAACAGAATTCTCAACAAATTGGGTGGCAATGATGATTTTTTTTTTTCCCAAATGAACTGGTGATTTTTCCTTAAGTTAAGGCTGTATATCTCTGCATCCTTGCTGACCTTCTAAACAACCTGTTACATAAGTGAACGATTCAATCTATTTATTGGTTATTTGGTCTCTTAGGCAAGTCCGTGTTTTTATTTCATATGTGTACGGGTATTTTTGTTACTGTCCATGGAAGGCAGCCTTTGGAATCCAGCATGTGGTCAGCGGACCGGGCAAGGTGTGCTGAACTCTTGAGCTCCTAATTGAACCCCGAGTACTTGAGTGATCTAGTCTCGTTTTCACTTTCTTTGGCGAAATGGATCTGCATACGTGTCTTTCTTGGTGACAACCCAGAATGGTGAAATGCACAATTGCTCCTACCAGGGCAGAAGATGTGGATACAGATATTTCCCCTTCCTAACAAACTAGCATCAGCACACGTCTTCTGTTGTGGTCAGGGCCATAGTTAACATCTTCTCGGCTGAATTTTTATGCCGTGCCCCCTTTGCCTCCTTGGGTTAAATCTGTCCGTAAGACTTTTATCCAATGAGAACGAGAGCAGTGCTTGTGCATACCAGCACCATTCTGAGCAGGTGCAGCTCCTCATGGCTCCTGTTTGCCCTCTGGGACAGGTGTTACTGTCATCCTTTTTTTTTTACGGATGACGGAACAGAGACTTAGGGAGAGTAAGCCACTTTCTCAAGGTCATACAGCTAGATGGTGGAGCGAGGTTTTGAATCCAGCCTGACTTCAAAGCTTGGCTGCTTCCCTGCCTCATTTGAAAGTTTTGATAATTTAGTGTCTTTCATTTGTTCCTCTGAAATGTATTAAATGCTTTCTCTCCAGGCTTAAGCACAGAGAAAGTGTCTAGCAATGTTTCTCAATTATGATTTCCAGGTTTGGAGTTAGGACCTAGGAATTCATAGATGAGTCCCTAAAGGTGGTTCCCAGGGTAACTTGCTGTGCCCTTCAGACAATGTGAAGTTTTCTCCTCCTTCTCATTCACTTTAATAATTGTTTCCCACCCCTTCTATAAATTAGTAAGATTCAACCTTCAGTTTGAAATAAGGGGGGGGGTGTGTGTGGAAATAATTATGTTTTGGTGATTATATATTGGTTTTATGTTTGTGTTTTTATTACAAAGTTATTTTGGACCATTTCCATGGCATGCCTATGTATATGCTGGTTCCAGTGACAACTTCTAAGTGAAAGTAAGGGCTCTGCTGTAAATCGGGCTTTGACAAAACTGGGTCCACCTTGGATTCCACTGATGGATGTTCACTTGAGAACATGACAAAGGACTCATTACATGACAGATTTACTGTAGAATTGTCTGTTGAAACAGAACCAGGGAACGACTTTATAAGAAACCATCAGGTATTGCTTAAAAGCTATTTTCAGTTTAAACTAGGATATGGTGCTGATACGTTTTACAGTAAATGGTATGCTTCAGTCTTAAAATGTGTTTTGCCAACTTCCTTCTGTAAGGAAAGCAATTATTTTATATCTGTTTTAGAGATTGCCAGTTTATTTGTGTGCATCTTGAGGAGTTAGAAATTTTCCTTTCGCAAGCTGGTAAAAATTTGTCTTTGTCGACCAGGTAACCTTTGCTATTTAATACCACTTAATACCCAGATATGTGCATTTTCATAAAGTGACATGAGCTTGAAAAAATAAAATTATAGGGGCGCCTGGCTGGCTCAGTCGGTAGAGCATGTGACTCTTGATCTTGGGGTCGTGAGTTTGAGCCCCCTTGGGTGTAGAGATTACCTTAAAAACAATCTTAAAAAAAGTTATATTGAAGAGTTTGAGGTTCTGGTATTTTATGACGAAATGAAAGTGTTCACATGTGCAGGATACTGCACTCTAGTGGCGTGGGTGAAAAGTAGCACTGCTTGCTATTACTTTGTTAACCCTTGTGAGTTTTCCCTGGTACGACCACCATGTTCTTTCCAGAGTAATGAATATAAGCACACAGTCTTTTGGGTTTTTTTCCGGAGGTAAGGAAAAGCCATATGTTGCATGGCACTCTGCTCAGTAAGTTCATATTTTGAACCAAAGCCTATTTTACGGTTCTTTCTGAAAGTAATTCTCTGTGCGGACGGAGGTTAGCACAGAGTTCCTCAGATTGCTGAATTAATATGCGTATTGTGAATACTTGCTAATACAGTAATATCTGACGTAGACCTGTAAACTGGCGTTGACTGGCAGCCGTCACTGCCAGCACCAGCAGCACTACTCCTGTTGCTCCCACCATTTACTCAGTGCCCGGCACTGCTTTAAGTGCTCTGTGTCTGAGCTCTTGCAACTCTCTCCACTCCCAAGAGGTACGTACCACTTTTGGCACCATTTCCAGCCGAGGAAACTGAGACACAGAGAGATGTAGCGCTTGGCCTCAGGTCCTCCAGCTGGTTGTGATCACACCGGGATTTGCCCCCAGCTGCATTACAGAGTGGTTGCCCGTAACCAGAGTACTGCAAATGCCTCGCCAGGGAAGCTCCTTAAGCCTGTTACAACTCAGTCTCCAGCAGTTCAACAATAAGTTCATTGATAATTAGGGTATCCATGCAACAGGAGAGCAAAAATTTGGGGGAACACGGAATTTCATTTGTTGAGCCCCTTTCTCGTGATTTCATCCTATTTCTGTCCAGATAACATGACGAAGTTCTATGCTTTTGTTTTTGGTGCATGGTTGCATATGCATCACGTACCGATGAGGCATCTCGTGAGCTGAGTAAATAATCCATTCTCCTGCTGTTCCACTCGGTATATAGACGGCGCTCTGTGGCTCCTGATGTCCTTCATGTTGCATATCTCCATTAACGGCTCATTGAGGCTTCGTGGCGTGAATATAAACCTGGAGTCTGAGCTCAGCTGGTGCCTAAGGAACACCGCAAAGAGCGCCTTTGTCATGCCTGTGTGTGTGTGTGCTAGCCCTGTGAGAGCCAGCAGGCTGCCGTAGAGTTTGGGGATTGGCACTTGCTCTCCATTCATCTCCAGCATCATTTCCTTTCATGAGAAAACATGGCCTTGTTGGGAGCAGTCTGTGTGTTCCCTTTGGACTGTGGCATTTCCTGTCTGGGGTACTTCTGTGTTAATCCTGTGGGTGTTGCCGTTCCTTTTACCTGCAGCCTCTCGACGTCATTCCAGGTCCACTAGTGCCCTCTCCACTGCTGAAACTGTTGGGCAGTCAGGTGAACAAGTGCTAACTGCATGCCTTGGCTTCTTCATATGTTCCAGTTTCGCACCCATTTTCGCATTTGTTTTCATCAGTGTCGGCTAGCACTTGGCATGTCCGCCCTTCATATTTGTTTTCCCCAACGTGCTTTGATTTTTTTAAGTTGTTGAATGTTTATGGTTCTGTTAATAGGCCGTAGATGCTTTATAGCCTTTTGACAACATCATTTCTCCAGTGTTCATGTTTATGTGAAAACAAAACAAAAACACGGGGAGGGGCTTCTACCCCTCTTTTGACTCCCTCCCGAAATAGGAGAACAGTCACCGGAAATAGGTATCCCGAAAAGTCCCTGTGGGGAAAGAGGGGATGGAGGTCCCCCGACAGTCTTTCATTTCACAAAGGCTTTGCTCCCAAAAAGTGTTGATTACTGATGTTAATTATTAGTGTCAAGTTCTGATTACTTGGAGGAACTGTTTAGTTACTAAATGTTCCAAGTCCTAGCGTGCATGATTTCATATGTATAAATATTTGTCCTAAAACTTTTACGGAAAAACAAGGTCACGATTCAGGTAATCAGGTCAGGCGGCAGGTAGCCTTTGCAGCCTGTGGTCCCCAAATGTTCCGTCCCAGCCCGCTTTAACGATACCAGAAGTGCCCCGGTCAGCCATTGGGGCAAAAAGTAAGCATACTGAAATGCATCAGTTTGCTGGATTTAACTGACATCATTTTTATATGATAACTACAGTTTTCTTACCTGAGTAAGGCATTATGTATTAAATCACAGCCTGTTGATGGGGACAACTGTCACCAATTCATGGAGTTATTTTCTCTGTTCTTCCTCTAAGCGAAGCGAGCTATGCTTTTTATTATGCACACTCTGAAGGGTACAGTCCCCTGAAAATCAGGGGCCAGACTGAGGGCACAGTCACACGTATCCATCTCTTGGGAAATGGAGCTTCATCATAACATCAGAGCAGTGAGTGTAGAACAGACTTTGCTCTGGTGAAAACAAAAGGCTTGTAACTTTGCTCAGATCCAGACAAACATTTCCCCTTCAGATTTGAAATTCAAATGATCTATGATATATATCCAGTGATCTGCAGTCACTGTGTATGGCAGAGCTGTACGCATCTGGGAAGCACAGAATAATTGCATTGTTCTTACAGTTTTAATTTTCTGTCAAAAAAAAATCAGTATTATCCCTGGAGCAAGAATTGCTGGCATGAGATATACTTTTTTTTTTTTAATTTTTTTAGATTCCGTTTTATTTAAGTTTATGCTGGGTAATTTTTAAATGGCTTACAACTGAAGTATTTTCATTTTGTTACTCATAAATCCCTTACTATCTACCCTTTTTTAATGGAAAAAAGACTTGAGCAAAGATGTATAAAACCATATGCACAGCAAATCTCAAATTTACACTTGTTTCATATGTCAACTGATTACATATATGTATATATGGGGAGAGATCTAGATATAATTGCTTTGTGGTCTCTTAGTTTATATGGCACATTTAATCATCTTTTAAACAGAACGGCTAAGATAACATACAGTGTGACCAACAAGTGCATTAAAAAAGGGGATAGTATAACATACAATTTTTGTTTCTTTATAAAAATTCATGACTGTATAACGTTTTGGTTAGCAGTGTTTAAATATTTTCCCCTTTCGGTGGCGCTGGAAGGTGTAATTTTTGAAATTGACATTTTAAAAAAGCTAAGTAACACCTCACTTTTAGAGTTCTTGTTTTCTAAAGAACTCTTGTTACATATCTAGAGTTTTAAATATATCACTTTATAAGAAAGATCAATTCACGTAAAACAGATTTAGCTTTCCTTTTATTCTAAATGCTTCATTATGGCTAATAGAGAGGGGTTTTGTTTTTTTTTTCTGTCCAAATAGTGTCTTACTTGTTCACAAAAAGAAAGCATTTTTTATCTTAACATTTTTCTTCAAAGGTTTTTTAAAATACATTAGGATTTTAAATAAGAAATGCTTGCCAGTAAATAGTATGATACACTTAGGGAGTATAATTTATATGAACTTTTTCCTGTTATAGCTTTAACTTCAGCTCTTCTTAAGGAAGGCTGCTCTCCTGACGTAATGGGGCTTTTAAAAAGCTAGTCTTCATTGTCCTTGATCCTTAACAGGCTTAAAATTATTGAACTGCTGAAATCTATTTTAAATTCTTTGGATCATACCCATTGTGTTACATGTTTAGACTATCATTTGAAAATCCTTTGAGAGACTCAGGAAAAATGTATACTACTGTTATCTGAATGATTAATGTTTTGCAGTGAAGATGCTAGCATTTTGTGATGATCATTGAAGAATTTTAATAAACTGATTTTTAAATAACCTTTGGTGACACAGGCATCATGAACAAATGCCAAAAATTAATTGAGCTCAGTTAATGACAGTTAAACAGTCGTGACACTAATGAAAATTTGCAGAGATCAATTGAATGCATTTGTTTCAAATTTTAACTTTTTATTACACATTGCATTAGAACTCTGTCGTCAAACCGTGAAGCTTTCTAATCAGTTTGACCAAACATCAGGGCCAGCTTTGCTCCAGAGGGAACACTAAATAGATTTAAAAACTCCGCCCATAGCCCTGCTCACTTCTCTAATAAGTTCCCCTCTCTCTCTCCCATGTCTCAACACTTTACAAAAATAAAACATTAAAGAGCCATTTCCGTTGTTAGGATGCTTTGTGGCACGACAGTATTAAATATGGAACAACCTCACCTCTGCCGCCGGTAAACAAGTCTAGTTAGAACTGTAAGTGAGGGGTAGTTCCGATTGGCTAGAGACTTTCCAGTGCCTCTGTCCAGTAGGTGGGAAGAGGCAGGAGCCCTTGCAAAGAATTGAGAAAATTTGAATTAAAGTGACATATCTTTCGGTTTTGTTTTTCTTAAATAGACCGGTTTGGGCTTGGCCAGGCAGGAAGAATACCTGGCTCTGTGAATGCCATGCGAGTTTTGAGCACAAGTACAGACCTTGAAGCTGCTGTTGCCGATGCTTTGGTAAGAGTCTCAGTGTGTGCAGTCTCTTTGACTTACTCAGCCACGGTTTTCTCTGTCTTACCAGAAAATCGCCTCCAAATCAGGGTACTAAATCACCCTGGGCACTCTGTAAAATTGTGTAAATACTGGGTAAACTGATATTATTATCACTTTCTCTTTAAAATTCTATCCCTGTACCTAAGTGAAAATTGGCCCTATACAAAAAATACTTGCGTCAGGTGTTCGTTCTGTGCTCCTGTATCAAGGAAGTTTTGATGGCATTGGGCTTCTCTGATGTCATTGGGCTTCTTTTTTTTTTTTCCCCTTTTTCTCCATTTTTTTTTTCCCCCCAGCATTTCCTTTTTTCATTCTCCTGCTTCTATTGCTTTACAGGTTCTAATGGCATAGCCTAAACATATCATTATAATAGTAGGTAACAGAGTTTGTTGTTTGAAAATCTCGCACTGATTCCATGACCACACTAGTAGTTCCATGCGATTTTACCTTTGTTTGTCTTTAAAAATGAGTCCTTATTTAAGGAAACTCCTAAATTTTAATGCCAGTGAAGTCTGAGGATATAAAGCACTGGTGGAATATGTTTTTGCCTCATTATAATGGAATATCTTAAAAATATATATATAAAGTGATTAGAGGTCCTTCAATTTGTGGTCAGATTGCTTTTTAAAGATGTATTTCAGCTGGTAGTGACACTGCCTCTAGCATATTCTGGTTGATGTGCTCAGCATTTAAAATAGATCCCCTTTAGAACTGTCTGATCTCTGGCCTTGCTTGTGCTGTTTTAAGATATATTGTCTCTGTGAGGAAAAACGTATTATAACATCCTGCTTTCAGACCCAGAGGTTTTAAACCCAGCCCTGTTTTTCATCTGATCAAAATGTCACAGCCTGTGGCTAACAGGGATTCTCACTTTCATCCCATCCTGTGTCGCCCTCATTTATTCTTGCTCAGTCAGATTTCTTTGACAAGCGACTGTGAGCAAGCAGTTTGCCACTCTCCTGATGCTTTTCCTGTAAGCAAGGGCTGCCTGGCCAGCTCTATTCATCAGCCTTCTGTGTAGAAGGGCTTTTTTTCCTGGCAGGTACTGGAGTTCAGGATAATTGCTCTAACCATGGCTTTGACTTCAGAGTCATGAGCTGGAACGGAACTCTGTGAAGCTATTTTTCTTTCCAAGCTGCAGCACTGAGAATCTGTCTCTTATTTATTCAGAGACCCCATTAGGAGGTCAGAGGGGTGGGAAATGATGGATGTGCAAAACCCTTAGTTAAATGGGACTTCCAGTTAAGACGGGGAGTTCCCTCATTCTTTAAAGAACCGCCCAAGGGACTGTGCACAAAGTTCTAGGAGGCAGAGTCGGACTTGAGAACTTGAGCTTGGGCTTTCCTTGACTCGGGCTTTTCTCTGAGCTCTAGCTCTCAGTCCACTCAGGCTGCCCTTATTACTCTTTGTCCAAACTGCTTGGCCTCCCCGAGTGACCTGCTGCGGAAGAGAGAGCGCAAGAATGGTACATAGTGTTTGCCTCCCAGGGTAGAAGCCCCAGGGGCAGACAGAATCTAGTGTAGGAGCAGACAGGAGAATTAACGGTGACTTTCGGGATGTACCTCGGTGATGTGGGAAGAGTTTTAGCATAGCAAGAAGTGTAGCGAGTACTGGAAGGCGTTTCTAGGAGGTGTAGGAAGGGCTAGGTAATGCCATTGTGAAAGCGTTCTGTTATTATTCACTTGATATGAATCGCTTGCTAACCTGTATTTTTGGTTTGCTAAGATATGTTTTGCTGTACACTTTTGTTGCAAGAACAATCCCCACATATGCTTCTGACATAATTCTCTATGCTTTTTCCCCATCCTTCAATATTTTCCTGCCTACAGCTGTTAGGAGACTCCAGGAGCAAGGTACCAGTGCTTTTAACTTTTGTTTTACAACTTCATTTTTTTCTGTTGCGAGTATATTTCCTTTAGGGGCTAGTGAAAGCAACAAAGCATGTAGCGTAATTAGAAATTCTGGTCTGAATTATGATTTTGTCGAGTCTAGTGAAGCTGTTGTTAGTGATGGAATAAGTCTCCTCTCTCATCTGTTTTAGTGGTTTTCTTTTTTTTTTTTTTTGAATCTCAAGCTCTACTCCTTCTATCAGTGTTTTATTTTATTAACCCAGTTTGTGTCTACTCTCAGTGTCATTACTATTTCTTGAATGGATATATTCAACATTTTTCTTATTTTATAAATCTAGTTTGTATATATGTATATATATATTATATAAGATGATTCTATAATTTATCATTCTAACAAGGATACTTCTGAAAGTGAAAGGGGGTGCTACTTACTCATAACTCTGCTGGGACAAGAGGCATAAGGCAGAACTGTCCCGAGCAAGTTATGGTGGATGGACAAGCCATACATTATTAGAAAATTACGTTTGTGAAAGAAAAAAAAAAAGACAAAAGAAAATTGCATTTGTATGGTTTCAGCCAATTAACTTTTTTTTTCTTTTAGGGGAAAATTGTATTTTATCAGTTTAAGAGCTGTTGCTATATTATTTATGGGTTTAACTTTTACAGTTTTGTATTCAGGGTAAGAGCAACGAGTGAAGGGTCTGCAGGAAGCCTATTTGTGTTCAGATAATTTAAGCATCCTTTTACTTGGGCTACTCTGGTCCCTGACATTTCAGTTTCAGGCTTTCTTGAGGAAGCATGGATATGCCAACAAATTTTCCCACAGACCCTACCCACGATAGATTGCTTCTGTTTGCGAAGGGCCCGGTGGGGGCGCATACCTGCAGGGTGGCAGGGGCTGAGCCAGGTTAGTTCACACATGCTCCCAGCAGGCATGTGGGAGGTAGCATTCTTGTCATTTCAAAGATGAGGAAAGCGAAGCAGGAAGGTGAGGAGCTTTCTGAAGTTCCTCAGCCAGTCAGTGGCGGCAGGACTACCACCTGAGTCTGCCCCACTGCGAAGTCCACACACCGTCCTAGAGACCACACTCTTCCATCTCTGCTGTGGACCGCTCTGCCTGTTACTTACTATCCCGACTGGATGTCTGCTTTTCTGTTTTTATTTCCCTGATCTGTGAGCACAAGAAAGTGTGGTGCGTGCGTGCGTGTATGTGTGCGTTCGTATCTTTTTACCTTTAACTCTGTTGTTGATTTTGTGTGGTGTGACTCATGGTCATTTCACCTTCCCATGTCTTCCTCCATCACCCCCACCTTCGTTGGATCTGACAGAAGAAGCCTGTGAGGAGGAGGTACGAGCCGTATGGGATGTATTCGGATGATGACGCCAATAGCGATGCCTCGAGTGTTTGCTCTGAGCGCTCGTACGGCTCCAGGAATGGTGGCATTCCCCATTATCTGCGCCAGACTGAGGACGTAGCAGAAGTTCTCAACCACTGTGCCAGTTCCAACTGGTCAGAAAGGAAAGAAGGGCTTCTAGGCCTGCAGAACTTACTGAAGAGCCAAAGAACACTGAGGTGAGGACAAGGAGGCCAAGGTTGTAAGCCAAGTTTTAAGTCCCATATTACACTCAGCAGTGGGTTTAAGGGGGTTCCCTGTCATTCAAGGAGTCCTTACAGAGTTCCTGGCGCAGGGGCAGGCACTGGGGGTGCTAAGATGACTAAGACATGGTCTTTGCCTTCCAAGGACTTTGAAATAACTGACAAATACTCTATTAGGTTTATAAAACATTTGGTTCCATTACAGTTCATATTTATCTGCTAGGTGTTATTTGAGAAGTCTTGATACAGTTTGCAAGTTAGGTAAAAAATAACTCTGCTGCTTGGTATGGTTCATTATACTTTGGAGTAGTGGGTAAAATCATAGCAGTCTCAGCCTAAAATTTTGTAATATATGCATACATATAGCTTATAAGTGTGCATAGTAACGACATACTAAAATGGAGTATTTTAAAGTAGTACCAGCATTATTACTAGAGTTGATTATTTTGCTTTTGTCCTTGTTTCTATATCTCACAAATTTTCTAAAATGAGCATGTATCGCACATACCATAACAGTATATGTTTATACCATATTTCATCAAATCTGAGGCACCTTTGACACACTGCTAGTTTACATCCCTCTAAGAAGAAATGCTGCTTATTAAACCATGGCAGTACTAATATAATATGTCTTTGATCACAGGATGAATCTCTAAATTACAGAGATGTTAAAATGTGAAAAATTGGGCAAGTTAGAATCCCTGAAATACAGATACGATGTTCTTTGGAGATTTTTTCTAAGATAACTTGTGCGAGTGGGTCAGTTTATGATCACGGATAGGCTCTGCACAGCTAAGTGAACCTTGACTAGTGGATCCCTGTGCTGGAAGTGTGCCCGTCCGGCCTGTCCGACTCCACCCTGCCATGTTCGTATCTGTTACGTGCCATTCCCCACCCCGAGAGGTCTTGAGAAGTTTTGTCGTATGCTTTCTGAAACGCACATAGCCTCTAATGCTCTAGTGAGCTGTCGAAAACAAAATGAGGATTAAAAAAAAAAATGAGGATGGTTTGTTGAGATGATTATTCCTCAAGAATCTGCTTAATTCTGGAGATCCTGGTTTCTTGATTTTTAGTGTTCACCAAGTATCCATTGAAGAATCTCTAGAAATCTGTTGATTGGCATTGGTCTAACTAGATCGTGTTGTTAATAATGTTAAAGGATCTTCATCTGTATGAAGGGGGGATTACTCAAGGGTAGTTTAGGGAAGAGATGATGATGCTTATTCAAGCCTTGAATGAGAAATGGGACTCCGTAGTATAGGTAAGGATCAGAAAAGGCAAAAGGGCACTAACAGGAAATGAATGTTTGCTTGGTCTCAGCAGTTGTAGGAATGGCAGCGTTTCCTCCTTTAAAGCTCCCTGTGGCCATTTATTTGATACAGATCTAAAGACATCCGAGTACTTGGTAGCAAAACTGAGATTAAAATCCAGGTCCGTCTCACCCCAAAGCACATGCTTTTCCTACACTTTATCCCATTGCCTTTCATCTGTGGCAGGTGGAAAACAGATGTCAAATGAAATGAGCGGGGATTTAGCTCAGGGCTTTGCCACTCCCATGTGTGCAAACTTTGGTAATCACCCTCTGAGATTCAGTTGCCTCATTTTAAGTTGAGAGTCAAACTGTCATGGTTTTATATTTCT
This sequence comes from Leptonychotes weddellii, assembly GCF_054177405.1. Lineage (NCBI taxonomy): Eukaryota > Metazoa > Chordata > Mammalia > Carnivora > Phocidae > Leptonychotes > Leptonychotes weddellii. Next base: position 94,667,600 of record NC_138371.1, on the reverse strand, counting down.
GCTTAATTTCATCATGAATTTTTAAATAAAATGATTCGTTTATGAAAAAAGCTTTAAAAAAGCTGTCACTAATCTCAGTGTTGACTCATTAAATTCTAAATTCATTTATTTATTTCCATTTTATTCCCTCTAGTCGAGTAGAATTGAAAAGATTGTGTGAGATCTTCACCCGAATGTTTGCTGACCCTCACAGCAAGGTAAGTCTGGGACTCGTGCCTGCCGACGCGCCCTCGCATGCCCACGTGAGCTGTATAATATACTACTTAAGAGTGAGAGAGAATTCCCCATAGCGCAGTTCAGACCTTACAGATATAACACCAGCTTCAGCAGTAGTTTATGTTATATCTTTTAAAAAAGACTTCTTGGGATCTTCACATGTCCATAAAACTTGGAGCTAAATAAACTAAATAAAATTTAAGAGTTAACGGAAAGAATAAGATGTAGTCATATTCGGATGCTTTGGGGTACTTCCTATTAGCCAAACAGTGGGCTAGGTGCTAAATTAAACATCATATTCTAATGCAGTGCCTTTTTTTTCTTAACAGAAATGAAGAAGATAATCATGTCTATAATTATTTTTTTTTGTACCCCATGTAGCATTTGTCTATATAGGACAAGATAAAAAAAATAGAAGCATTTATGTAATGGATTTATTGAAAAACCAGGTTAAGCTATTTCTCCAAATAGAATTTTCCTGTCCCCAAGAACTTGCTCAGTGGTGGCCACCTAGCTGGCATCCACACTCCCGGGGTCCAAGGAGTCCATTTCTGTTAAGAAAAAAAAGGAGAGCACTGAGCCCTGAGGGGGGATCCCTGCTGGGAGGAAAACACCCCTGACTATGACCCAGGAGTGGTGCTGAGAGAGGGACCCTTTACAGAAGCTTGCTTGGAGTCTAGATTTGAAACAAATACCATTAGTTTGGGAGGAATCCTAGTTGGATGCTTTTAGAGAAAGAAAATGGGATTGAGTTTATTGGGCAAATTTAAAGGATGGATAAAGGACAGGACCAGAAGTGCAAAATTTGGTAGAACCTTCAGTCAGCATAACCAAATCTCATATGCTTGACAGTGCAGGATTTCATGATCTCAGACCACAGTTTTCCTAGTAAAAATGGTCTCTTGTTAAGTCTTATGGGGAGAAGGAGACCTGTCATGGCCAGAAAGTCCAGCCAGTTACTGTGACCTCCTTTCCTTTCCTGCCCTGTCTTTCTCATCGGAGTCATCAGACATGCTCTATCCAGTCATTCAGCACTCAGTACTCGCTCTGGACTAGGGACACAGAAGACAACACGGGACCCCTGTTCTTTGAGATGCTCATGGGAGCCTAGGAGAATGAATGTGGGGGTTCTCTTTTTTCTGCAGGGGGTAGGGGGTGGGAGACAGCAGTTCTCCTCGGTACTGGTCTTGAAGCATGTCTTAAAATTCCTGTGATGAACCTCACAGCAAGGTTAACATTAACAACATAAGTAGAATCCAAGAAAGGTTGAATTCTAGGGCCACAGAGATATCCAAGGATACAATTATCACGATTTTTCTCTAAGATAGTGTTTAAAAGCAGGAAGACTGGGGCACCTGGGTGGCTCAGTCAGTTGAACGTCAGACTCTTGATCTTGGCTCAGGTCTTGATTACAGGGTCATGGGTTTGGGCCCTGTGTTGGGCTCCATGCTGGGCATGGAGCCTACTTCCAAAAAAAAAAAAAAAGGAAGATTTTAAGCATAAGATTCATAAGAGTTAGAGCATAAGGGATGTTAGGTAGTATGGAGCATTGATGAAATTTCTGTTACCTGTCACCTCTAGATTGCTGATTCAGAACCAGAATGTGAGGATAAAGAAGGAAATTTGTTTCCATCAGAAGGCTCTTGTACAGTGAGTTTGGAGGTCTCAGTTTAGTTAATATTTGCTAGCTGCCTTTGAGCTAAGCCAGGAATTCCATAGCTGGGGGCTCAGTGAGTTTTTTTCTGAGCTGTCTCACGGGAGACCCCTGGTGGTTAATAGTTGCTGTGCTAGAACTGAGTAGGTATATAATGGCTGGGTTGTCCCAGTAGAGCATGACTCATTTATTAGCCCAAGTAGGGGACACAGTACTACTTATCTCTCTGAAATCGGTTCAAGGATAGTCCACTGTGGACTCTTATCTCACCTTATACAGCATTAATGATCGCACAGCAGCATGAAAATTATGTGGACTGTATCTTTTATTCTAAGCCATAATTTTTTATAAAGACTATAGTGACTTTTATAATCTTTTTATATTGTATTACTTTACAATATCTGAATTGGCCTACATCGAAATCTACAATGCACAAGGTTTTTTTCCTCCCTTATCTTGTAACATTACTTGTTGAATGCTAGATAATGGACAGTAATAGTATGGAATTACGATGGTTAAGAGACTTTTTTTTTTTTTTTTTTTTTTAAGAGGAAGGAAGGATGGAAGGAAGAGAGGCCTCCAGGATTAAACTAATACCTTTCAGCAAAGTTAATTTCTCTCGGTACTGAATTTTGAAGGCATATTGAGGGAGGGGAGAGTATCAGTATCAGTTTGTAATCTTTTCAGGTCTTTTAAGAAACTGCATGAAAATGGTTATTAATTCACTATGAACTAACATGGAATTTGTTTTGTTGCATGGCCTGGTTTGCGGTGGAATTCACAACAGAGAGTAAGTTCCGATCCTTTTTCCTTTATTTTTTTAATACATTTGTCTCCTCTAATATGACCAGTCCATTTTTAATAGAGACTTTGGAGGAAATTATGAATTACATATGTGAAATATTTGGTTTTCATTTGTGCCTAGGTTTTCAGTATGTTTTTGGAGACTCTTGTGGATTTTATAATAATTCATAAGGATGACTTGCAAGACTGGCTTTTTGTTCTTCTCACACAATTACTTAAGAAAATGGGAGCAGATTTACTTGGATCTGTGCAAGCAAAAGTTCAGAAGGCTCTAGATGTCACCAGGTAAGATTTTAGAGGCCAGACCATTTCTTCCCCAACTTTTGATATACAACTGACACATAATGTCGTGTAAGTTTGAGGTATATAACGTGATGATTTGACACATGTGTATATTGCTAAATGATTACCACAACGTTAGTTAACACATCCTTCACTCACATAATTGCCATTCTTTTGTTGTGGTGGTGGTAAGAACATTTCAGATCTATTCTCTTAGCAACTTTTAAGTGTATAATACGGTATTGTTAACTGGAATCACCATTCTGTACTTTAGATCCCCAAAGCTGATTCATGTTGTAACTGGAAGCCCTGTACCCCTTAACCAGCATCTCCCCATTTTCCCCACCCTGTACTCTGGCAATCACCATTCTACTCTGCTTTTATGGATTTGGGTTTTGGGAGAGGGCACGGCACGGGGATTCCACATATAAGCCTGATCATGCTTTTTTTGTCTTTCTCTGTCTGGCTTATTTCACTTAGCATCGTGCCCTCAGGGTCCATCCATGTTGTCACAAATGGCAGCATTTTCTTCTTTTTTATGACCGAATAATATTCCTTTGTGGGGTTTTTTTTTAATCCATTCTTTTGTTGACAGACACTTAGGTTGTTTTATATCTTGGCTATTGTAAATTATGCTACAGTGACCATGAGGTCGGGTATCTCTTCGAGATAGTGGTTTCATCCCCTTTGGTTACATGCCCAGAAGTGGAGATCCTGGATCATATGATGTTTCTATTTTTAATTTTTTGAGGAACCTGTACTGTTTTCTGTAGTGGCTGCCCCAGTTGACATTCCCACCCACAGTGCAGAAGGGCTCCCTTTTCTCCACGTCCTCGCCAACACTTGTTCTCTCTTGTCTTTTTGATGATAGCTAGGAGCCGTGAGCTGATACCTCCTTGTGGTTTTGATTTGCATTTCCCTAATAGTGATGTTGAGCATTTCGTGTACTTGTTGGCCATTTGGGTGTCATCTTTGGGCAAATGTCTCTTCACGTGGGCTAGACCATGTTGATGTTACAAGACTCTCATAGGTGGTTTTTTGCCATTCTCTTTTGTCACCCATGGTTTTGTCATCTGCTTGAATAAGTGTACTCTCATACAATTTCCACATTCTTTTGTTAACATATTTGTTGAAATGTTCCTGCATTTGATGAGATGAAATACCCATATCCTCCGTGAGCTGGTATTGTTTTTGTGAATGCTCAAGACAAAAACAGATATAAAGCCTTGCAAATTGATTCTCTTCTCTTTGAAAGAAATTTGAGTATTTATTTACATTCTCCTGAATACCTCAGTATTTTTAATACTTCCAACTTCTTACAAGTCACACTAGAAATTTTTCTAGCCACGTGTGATGTACCTTTTGTCCAGGTATAATCTCTGTTAGAGATTAATTTTTTAATGACACTCTGAAAGCCAAATAAAATATTTGTGAGCCAGACTTGGCCTAAAGGTCACTTCCGTAATATAGGTGAATTTATGAATGGCAAAACCATTCAGAGTTTTAGGAATGGCAAGAATGTTAAGATTCTACTCCTAAACTTTGGTGATTAAGGAAAACCCTCTTATTATTTTCCTGGATGCCTCTTCCCTTTAAGAATCCTCTTCTGCTATGGACTCTGAGAAACAAACTGAGGGTTCTAGGCGGGTGGGGGGATGGGTTAGCCTGGTGATGGGTATTAAAGAGGGCACATATTGAATGGAGCACTGGGTGTTATATGCAAACAATGAATCATGGAACACTACATCAAATAAATAAATAGATGATAGATAGATAGATAGATAGATAGATAGGAAAAAAAAAGGAATCCTCTTCTGGGTAGATTTGATCTAAGTTTCTAGAACACATTCATCATTCCCATTTCCTCAGCAGCTGAGATGCCTAGCTGTTTCAGCATATTTAGGATCAGTCTGTGAGTCCTGGGGGCGGGGGTGAGGGGTCTCCATGCTGGCTGTGAGGGGTTCCTGAGGTATGATAGGCCTAATTGTGATCTGCCTGTTTCCTTTCCTTTGGCTGTGCCTAACCATGGGCACATTTCCAGATTAAACACACCAGTTTATACTTAAGTGGATTCTCCATTCTCCCCTTGCTGCAGAAGAAAAGAGAGGTGTTTTGTGTGTTGTTTGTTGACCTCGTTTCTTTAATTTAAGGGCAGTATGAGTCCGAGAGTCCGAAGAAAGCAGTGCATTCACTCAGCCCCAGTTCTAATAGATGTTCGCTTTGCACAGTCTTTCCTGTTAGTGTGGAAGGTGTGTCTGCATTTTCCCACATGGACACCATTCTGCACTTTTAAACTAATGCTAGTGATTGCAGCACTTGAAGGGAGAGAGCACAGATTTTTGCTAGCCAGGAACCCTTAGGGTTACGCAGTTATGTCGAAAATGTGAAGCGGCTACAAGAAATGAGCTCAGGAACAGTCCAGAAGTGGAGCAGGAGAGGGGCTCCGAAGGCCCTGGCTTCTGCATGTGTTGTAGCTGGATGGGGAGTTCCCTTGCTGGGTCTCCCATGGGCACTCTGCTGCGGTGACTCCACAGAACAGAGACCATAAGCAGTTGCCCAGTGGGACCAAGGGAGGGGACAGTGTGATTAGCCTTAGCAAGGTCGGCGGTAAGCAGCCCAGTCAGGATGTAAATTCAGATTTGGGAATTGGAAGTGCTTCTCATGAAGCAATATTCAGAAAGGTAGCTAGAGAGAAGATGAGCAGATCCCTTAGAAGGCAGGTGGGAATCTCTTCCTTAGTTTATTGCTTGGTCTTAATTTTTAAAATAGCATAACCCAAAGTAAGTGGAGTGTGTGTTTCGGGACTTTAAGCAGATTTTCCTTTTTCTGAATTTTCCATATAGTGTGTATTACTCTAGTATTTATATAAAATGAAAAGTACAATTGGTAAACTTAGTCAACTAAGGTCAGGCTTGCTTTTATATAAATTAGACTCATCTGTAATGGTATATTTTCGTTACTGATACGTTTTTACATTACTTTTTCTAATAAGCCTTTCTTTAAAACTGAGCAGTTTGTTTTCTTCTCTTAAACCTAGGGACTCCTTTCCATTTGATCAACAGTTTAACATTTTGATGAGATTTATTGTGGATCAAACTCAAACTCCTAACCTCAAGGTTGGTAACTATTTGTCATTAGAGTTCAACCTCTATAAGTCAGATTTGCTTAAAATGTACTTTTTTATTCATGATTCATATTTGGCTGTTATGAATAAATCTGCTGTGAGCATCCTTGTACAACTATTTGGGAATGTGTTCCCATTTCTCTTGGTTGAGTGGCTAGGAGAAAAGTTGTTGGTTTATTGGGTAGGTACATGTTTAACTTTATTCTAAACTGCAGAAATGGTTGCGCCATATTATATTCCTACCAGCAATATAATGGGAGGATCAGTCGTTCCACAGCCTAGCAACATTTGGGTATTATTACTGTTTTTCATGGTATTTAAACTAGAAAGCTCTCATGTGTTGAGATAAGGTATCTTATTGGAATGTTTTCAAATATTAACATTCTAACACATGAAAATTAATTGTTCCCTATTTTGGAAAATCCTATCTATGATAACAAGACTGAATCTGAGGGAGGGTGTGTGTTCATTTGAATGAGGTCACATACATCAACTGTTCTTTAATTGTTAACTTTTGTTGGGGTTTTAGGATAGGCCCAATAAATAATAACCCTCTTCTCCAAAGGTGCAAGCCCATTGAAACATCAGTGGAGAAGTTAGGCAGAGTATCAGCTTGATCGCTGAAAATGCTCCCTTGCAAGACATGGCCAAGGATGTGTAAAAAACAAAGCTAAGTACTTCACGGTTAGTGGCAGCGCTGGAAATCCCACAGCCTGCCCGCAGGGGCTCATGCCCTGCAGGTGTCTTGCCGCATACGGGAGGAGCAGAGTGTGCCTTCAGTCTAAAACTGAAGCGGATTGAGCTATATGCCACTCGCCCTGTTCCCAAACTTACCTATCAGTCATTTCATGCTTTTGTCCCTGGTGGGTGCCGCTCCCTGTGCAAACATAAATCCAGGAGGAAGGAGGTGTCCCCTCAAGAGTATTTACTTTTCTCTGATCAGAATTCAGTTCAGAATTCTATTCAAGGGTTCATAAAGTGTGCTTAATGTTTATAATTATTGGGTCTTTCAGGTCAAAGTTGCAATCCTGAAGTACATTGAGTCCCTTGCTCGGCAGATGGATCCAACAGATTTTGTAAACTCTAGTGAGACGAGGCTTGCTGTTTCTAGAATTATAACCTGGACGACAGAACCAAAGAGTTCAGACGTGAGAAAGGTATGTCCAGGAGAGCTCAGGTGCAGCTTTAAACACAGACTGTTCTCAGGCATGTGTTAGGAAAAGAAATTTACCTAGAAACTTGCAGACCACCCCACACAGCTACACGGGATCCATATTCTCACTCCTTTTCTGTGAAAACCAGACTTTGCTCTCGCCCTTATCTTCTCTCTCCAGTTCCACCTCGTCCCAGGCTTCTGACATCAAAATGAAAATCAGAAATCATGTATGATGGTTTCGTGCTTTCCTTAGGCATTTATTTTGTTCTTTTCAAATGTGAAAACACTAGCAGTTTAGTGTCTTGTGAGGCCATTGGTTTTCCATATATCAGTTTTGTGACATGGACTTTGAGGACAGAATTGAAGATCTAAGGCTGCCCGGCCATAAGGTGCCTCACAGCAAAATGTGGCTGAAAGTTTGCTAGGAATATGAATTCCTGAGTTTAAAAAGAGCAAACAATTTTGGATTATATACCACACTTGGAACACACTCTTTTTGAGATGGGGGGCTGAATGAATGGGGAGGTAGAATTCAGATTTTGGAGCCACCTGGACACCAAGGTGTTTTGTTTTTTTTCATCAGCAGAAGTATTGGCTACTTTCTTCAGGAGTGACACATTGAGGGGCATATAACAAAGTAATATAACAGTACACAGGGACATATAATAGTACACAGAGTACCATTTCTCTTACTAGGTAGTACTCTGCCTCAGGACCATTAACAGAGATTAATTACTATATGTGAAACATTTTGTCAATTCCTGACAAGTTGTAAGCACGCAACGAGTGTAAGTTCCTGTGTTTCTCTTCCTCTCTGCCTGTCCATGTCCTTCTGTGCTTGAGTTGCACACACAGTCGTTATTCTTTTACTTTATATAGAAACTGAGTAGCCTTTATAAAGTACTCTTTAAAAGCCAGCTTCCTCAGTTCAGCTTTTAGACTGAAAGTACTTGATTTTGGTTGTGTATAATCACGAGCTTTGCTTTGTTTCTTCTGTGCCAAACTCCTTCCACATTTAGCCTGACCAGTGGAGTCCTTTGGCCTTGATAATGTGGACCACTTGGGGCCAGGCAGGAAAAAAGAAAAGGAGGCTTCCAAGCAATAGCTAGCAGGAGTGGTGTATTTCCAAATGCAAATGAACACTTAGCTCCTCCTCCAGTGGAGTTCAAAGACAACAGAAGAATTCTCTGGAAGGTTTCTTTGAAAGGGTCATGGGTCATGTAAGTCCTGTGTCCACTGTGTAGAAAATAAACTAAGTTGTCCAAGGTGAAAGTAACAAGGGCAAATCTTATTCAAGCACTCATTCAAGATTATTATCAAAAGAGCATTTCACTGGCAACCTTTAATTTAGCCATTAAGCCAGTGTTGGATTAGGGAGGAACAGTAGGAGGTGGTTCAATGATTTGGTTGGTATGTAAGTCACAAACAGATACTTCTGTTGTAATTTTCAAAATCACAAGATTGGCCAATAAATACAAAAGCCTTCAGGACAGCTTTCTATCTTTAGTCAACACGTGTGTGTGTGTGTGTGTGTGTGTGTTCCTTTTATAATTGAATGTTACTTAAATATTCCCTCCTGTAGGGCTGAAACATACTCTAGACTTACCATGATTAGGGCCTGCGTGGGAGCAGCTCACTTTCATCATAACGTCCACTTTTCTCTGGACATGGACATTAGAAATTTGAACTAGAATTTATTTCCCTAACTTTTCTAAACAGGTTGTTATAGGAACTTTTTTCCTTGAGTTCCTTAGCCTTAGGTTCCAGTACACTCAACTTATTTTACTACTGGCTTAAGTCAAATATGGTTAAGATATTAAATTTATTGCCAGAAATCACATGGTTCATTTACTGTTGATCTCCAACACTTAATTTCAATCATTTTGGATCCTATAGTGTTGCTTCACAAAGCCTGGGCTCCATTGGTATTCCGCTTCTGTTGCCTGCTCTCACTTCCCCTTCCCCATCTTGAGGACTGCTTAATACCTCACCTTCAGACTGAGTTCAAACCCAGGTTCTGGGACAGCAATCCTGATCTTCAGAAAATTAGTAGTTCTCAGTCCTGGCTGCGATCAAAATCAACCTCAATTCCTGGGCTCTACCCCAGGTAATTTGACTTAATTAATAAAAAGTGTGGACAGCATTTTGGGTCTCACTGGCTCTTGGCTGATTTTTAATGCACAGAGTTGAGACCCATTGTTTTAGAAATTTACCCTGGGGTTGAACCTCAACAAATACAGACTGTCAATGTTGACCTGGTTGCCACTAATTCTCTTGGTCCCAGCCTTCATCTTCAGGATCTTCGGGACGAGGGCTGGACTTGCTGCTCCCCAGTGCCTTCCCCACCTCCCTGTTTTCACTCACCCTGTATACTCAGCACCAAGCACAATACCTGTTGGAACAAAGTAGACATTTAATAAACATTTTGAATGAATCAATGAATGATAAATGCCCAAAGAGAAATGATCTAATTTTATGTAGCACGTCGAAGCCATTATTTTCAAAATCATAGTGTTGGAGGCCCCCTGTTTTGACCTCTGTATTAGTTTTTCTGTTGGATACCAAATCACCACAGACTTAGCAGCTTGAAACTACACAAATTTATTATGTTGTAATTTCTGTGATTCAGGAATCTGGCACATGGTCTCTGGGTCCTCTGCTTAAGATCTTAACAGACGGAAATCAAGGTGTTGTCTGGGTTTTTGGTCTCTTCTGGCTCACTGCTGCTTGGCTGAATTCCATTCCTTACAGGAGTGGGGCCAAGGTGCCTGTTTTCTTGCTGACTGCCAGCACGGTGTTCTCAGCTCACAGAGGTTACCTGCCACCCCCTGTCTGCCACATGGCCCTCTCCACAACATGGCAGTTTGCTTTTTCAAAGCCAGCAGGAGAATATTTGGGGAAAAAATTTCCCCAGACGTCCAGGGTTTGCTGAAAAACCTTAATCTACCCCTCTAAGAGTATTAATTTTCTGCCCCAACAGTAGTTGGGGAGTTTGCAGACAGTATAATTCATTCTACACAATCCTATTTGGGAAAGCACTTTAAGCTGATAGAACTCTTGATTTGTTGTTAACATTTTTAATAATTTACTTTGTTTCCCTTTTCATCTCAGCATTTTGGGGTGTTTGATGTTGGAGAGAGAGGGGTGTTTAAATATTTAAGATGTTTTGAAGAGGAGGGAAGAGGCACAGCCAGAACCGGAACGCAAGCCAGTCAGCAGTGGAGTGTGCTTAGGCCCAACCTGATGGGGGCTAGCAGGAAAAGCCCCCCCTCCCCAGACCTTCACTGGCCAGCTTTATTCTCAAAGTAACCTTGTTCGTGTTTTAGGTATGGGAGCCCTGACTAGTTGTGTTGGCCATACTATACCTTTCCGAAGGTGCTGTGTTGATGTTAAGATACTATAATGTGGGACGCCTGGGTGGCTCAGTCGGTTAAGCGTCCGACTCTTGATATTTGTTCAGGTCGTGATCTCAGGGTCATGAGATTGAGCCCCACATTGGGCTCAGAGCTGAGTGCGGAGTCTGCTTGAGGTTCTCTCCCTCTCTCAATTAAATAAGTAAATCTTAAAAAAAAAAAAAAAATAACATAATGTGTTGACAGTAGGAAGTAGATTCTGGAGTTTGACCTTCTTTTGACTTTTGCCTCTGCCACTCGTTGGTGTAAGCTGGCACCGTAATCTCTTAATTCTTGTTTGTTCCCCAAAAATGGGAATGATAATCCCTGTCTCAGGCTTCATTGGGAGGACTAGTAGAGAAAAAATAGCTAAATATTACTTCATTTACGTTGCAGCCCCTGCTCTTGGTTGTTTTGGTTTTGCTGTTGCTATTTGTGGAGCAAATGGAGAACCCAATTTTTTCCAGCATTAGGAAGATTTTTTTTTTTCCCCCATCAACCAAAGGGAATGTGGTAATGCAGTAGAATTTTTAATGGTATGTTTATATTTCAGGATTCAGAATCCTTGTGGGTTTGGTTATCATATATGATCCTCTGACATTTAGCACCTACATTGTCAGATGTGATAGCAGATTTAGCCCCCACATGTTTTGAGAGATGCGATAACTGAAAGCATGGCAAAGAAGCCTAGAAAGTACAAAGATGCTATTGCCTGGAGCAGGAAGATGACAGAAACCTTCAGAAGGTGAAATTTCTAACTGAAAAAAGAAATTTTTTTTTTTTCTTTTTTAGAGAGAGGGAGTGAGGGAGAGGGAGTATCTTATGACCCTGAGATCATGACCTGAGCCAAAATCAGGAGTCGGACGCTTAACCAACTGTGCCACCCACATGCCCGTCCAACTGAAAAATGTTCAAGTCTGATTACTGGTAGGCAGTGTGGCCTTAGCCGCAAAGCTCAGGGTTTGCTCAACTGAACTGTGACGGGCACTTTCAAGAAACGAGTTGACCTTTTTGGTCTCCTTTTGACCCTTTCATTGCATAAGGCAAGAGTGCTATGACTCCTGGCAAGGATTATGGTTATTACGCACCTAGCAAATGATAGAGGTTTGAAACCGCTCATTACTGCTGTTATTCTCCCTATTCCTACCTGTTAGATTATATATACCTAGGTGATTCTGTAAAAGAAACTAAATACTTTCACAGCTTACAAATAACCCCGGTTTAAGCACTTGCTTCTTCTCTCATTAAATCCTACTGCCTTTCCTGTTTGTCAGTCCCCGCTTCAGCGTAGTCGAGTAGGTGAGGATTTCCCCACTAGGTCAGCTTCCACCTGCTCTGGGCCTGGAGAAGGAAACTTGGAAGAAAATTGTAAACAGGTAGATTTTAAACTATGTACTAATTTGAAAAAAGACACTTCACTGTTTGCCTTTTAGATGATTAATACTGATTACCCTTGTCGAGACACTGAAAAGATTTTGAAGAAACCTAAAATTCATATAATACTACGTGATAGTGTGTGTGTGTGTAAATGCTTGTGTTTTAACATGTTTTATGATTAACTCCCTGCCCAAAGAAATAGCTATGTTGAGTGTAGACCTCTACCTTACTTTAGCAGAATGGTGAAGCAGAGATACTAAATGAGAAATATCTGAAGGTGTTGAGATACCCTTTCTTTGGTGATTTTCTAAAGCAATTTTTAATGACAATCCGGAGGGAGCAGTAATCGTTTAATAAATGAGAAAACTTCTTTCCCTCCCCGAGTTTAAGTTTTCCCCAATTAATACCAGTGCTGAAGCATTTGTCAAAGCTTTATTGATCTCCTGTCTCAAAAAATTCTTTCCTGCTTTAAAGGCAGTTGATAGCCTTGGGAGTGCTGCTTTCCACACAGTGACAGTAAGATTCGAAAGACCTTTTGCCCTCACCTCCCAAATTCTCCTGTAGGGGTGTGAGTGGGGATCATTTCCTTGTAAGTTGCCATTTGATCTTGGAAATCAGTAACCCTAGAGTTGTCCATTAGAAAAAGTCAGCAGCAACCTTGAGTGTTTTGTCTGGCCGCTTATCGGCCCCACCTCTTGTGGAAAGCAAGAGTTCAATGATGGGACAAAAACAGGGGCATACTCTACTCTTTGATTCATTATTGCACACGAGCTATGCTGCAGGCTTTTTTAAACGACTCTCTCCAACTCAATCCCCATATTTGGAATTATTACTTTAAAGAGAGTGTATTGATGGTAATGATAAATATAACCCAGTTTTCTTCCTTGCTTGGATTCTAGTATTCTGACTTCTCACTATGACAGAGGGTTGTAGATAAAATATTTTAGGACCATAGCAGTCTCATTCCTTTTAAAACTGTGACGTAAAGTATTTTTAAAAGAACATATTTGGGACACCTGGGTGGCTCAGTCAGCTAAGCGGCTGCCTTCGGCTCAGGTCATGATCCCAGGGTCCTGGGATTGAGCCCCGCATCGGGCTCCCTGCTCAGCAGGAAGCCTGCTTCTCCCTCTCCCTCTGCCTGCCACTCTGCCTACTTGTGCTGTTTCTCTATCTCTCTGTCAAATAAATAAATAAAATCTTTAAAAAAAAAAAAACAACATATTTAAGTCATACTTTCTATGCATTTCTGGAGCTTGGACATCATTAGAAAGGGTTTTACTTTGAAAACAGCTTTAAACCTAAGGGTGACTTTTGAAGACTGTATAGAATCATTTACATTTTGTATTTTGGAAAATGTAAAAATAAATTACACTCATTTATATATATAAGTCACCGCAAATGTACCATCTTTCCAACTAGCTGTATTTTCAAAATACCCCGTTTTTCTGTTTGATTTATCAAATTCAACGTTAGGGTTATTGAAAGAGAAGTTTCTTTAGTGGGCCAGAAGTTAAAGTCGGCTGCACCTTCTTTTCCCACATGACTAAGAGTCGTTAACAGCATGTAGCCATGAATTAGCAGTTTCTGGGCAGCCCTCTTGTTCCTAAAAGATCCCGCTAATTTTAGAATTTGCTTTATGAAAAACCTCAAATTACTTTGTGGTGTTGGATATCCTGTCATTCTGGGAAGAAACGCGGTTTTTAAAGTAAAGACAGTGGCACATTTCACATAAAAATATGGTATTCAAAAATATACTGTTACATTTTATAATTTTCAAATATCATTGTCAGTCATTAAAAAATAAGTCCCTAAGCTTTCTTACTAAATTGGCGACATTTTTTCTCCCTGCTAAATCAAGTCTTTTTTTCTGTCTCTTTGAAGTGCAGTTTTTTCTGCATGCATTTTTTTCCCTAACATCTAATAAAATGGTTTTTTAAATGCACAGGTTACCTTGCATGAGTTTTGGAATTTGCTCCTATACAAATATACAGATCATTGTTAATATGTATTACATTGGTGGTGAAATAGATTCCTTCAGATAACTACTTAATAAGAATGTTTCAATAATGAAATGTAAATTTTAACACAGTCAGTAACAGTGTGTTTTGCCTCTGTCATGAAAGCACACAGGCCCCTTGGGATTTAATTTGGATGGAAAAGCTACTAATGACTGTATTTGGAGGTCAAGGGAAAAAAGGAAGATACTTTTGCCCAATGCGGTGCTTAATAATGCTTTTGATATGTCTAAAAAGTAGTTTTTGATGTAAAAAAACATTCTACTGATATTTTAAATTTCATAACTTTTATTTTTGGTTAAATATATTTGAGTCTCTGGATTATCTTTGTTTTTTTTTTCCCCCTTCTCCAGACAAAAATAGTAATTTTGCCTTTACTGGATCCAGAAGTAATTTTAACATTGTGAAAGCATTGAAATATTTTGTGGTGTTTATTTCCAGAGCCTTTCTAAGCAAATAATATATTTTGTAATACCCTATATCATGGAAAAAAATATACAGAATAATTACTGCAATCCTAAAATTAGAGTGTGTTGGACAGCTAAATGTATCCTTTCAGTCAGAAGATGTTCATAATGTGTTTTTCTTTCTTCTGACTCTCAGAAATTTGTAAGAAATGCCATTATTTACTGAAGTTTTCTCTTGGCATAGTTTTTCTAAATCAAAACCCTTGGAACGAATTCCTCAGGCTTTTTTAGTGCCTGCTACTACTTAGTACCATAGAAAGCACATAACTTGCTGGAGAAACCTGAGTCTCATTGGGCTACTATTGCTTCAGCTAACTGCTTTCCCACCTTGCTGTCAGAGTGATCACCAGCAGTCCTGCAACATATTGTCTCAGTTAATAAAGAAAAGTAGAGCATTTGCCAAAACACAGAAGAGTACATTTTAAATTTGTACCATAGAAGTCTGGTTTGCTGCCCATGGACTGTCTCCTCACTTCGTAGGCATAACAGTTAGGAGTTCTCCGGATGTATTTAAACTCTTTTTCTAGAATTTCTCAGTCCCTCGGAGTGGCCTTGAGGAAAAATGGTTGCTCAGATAACCCGTTGGCAGCTCATGGAGATCTTGTTCTCCCCAGGATGCACCGGGAGCCCTGTCCAGTTCTGACTTAGTAGAGTGAACCATCGTCAGCCTTTTCACGTTCTTGGATTGTTTTATTTATGGATTTACCAGCTTTGTGCCTAGTGCTGGACAACACAGGAAAAGTCATTTATTACAAGCATGCTATGGAAATCCAAGGCAAGGGCGTGAAGATGAAACAGGGCTGTATTTTCCAGGTTGAAGGCAGGCTATTTATAATTGATGATCTTATTTTCTCCAGATGCCTTTTGTTTGTGTTTTTTTATGACAAAGGTGTCCTCTTTGTTTTGTTTTTTTTATTATTTATTTTACTCATACAAAAACATTTTTGTAAAATAATTTTAATGAAAGTTTTGACCAAAATATGCTGTTGTCTATTACATAAATTAATCAAGTGTTCTTTTTCCAGGCAGCACAAATTGTGCTGATCTCTCTGTTTGAATTGAACACTCCTGAATTTACCATGTTACTTGGTGCCTTGCCAAAAACATTCCAGGATGGTGCCACCAAACTCCTGCATAACCACCTCAAGAATGCCAGTAACACCAGTGTGGTGAGTGCTTGGTCACAATTGATACCTCTGTACTGATCATGACCTCTGTGAATCCCCGGTCTAGACGTGCTCTAATAAAATGGCCAGCTTTCTTGTTCTCTTTTAGTAGATTGTGGGCATCTGGAGGGTGGGGGCCGGGTCTGATCCTGCCATATTCCCAGTGAATGAGTGAACTTGGTATTTAAATATGGCCTTTTTCTTACATGAGATTGTTCAGTCAGTTAAATTTTTACTTGGTCATTTAGTCATTTACTCATTGAGTTACTTACTTTCTTCATATGTAAAGATGGAAGTGCTCAATTTGTGTCTGTTAATCTAGCATAGCTGACATCAGTCATTGAGCTTCAGGAATCCCTACGTGACAGTTACCCATTTTGGGTGTATGTGCACTTAAAGTTGGCCTTAATGATTTAAAAAAAAAAAGTCATCCCAATTGTGCAGATTTTGCCCTTTTATTTACATGTGGGTTAAAAAGCTGGGGGGCGGGGCGCCTGGGTGGCACAGTCAGTTGAGCATCTGACTGGGTTTCAGCTCAGGTCGTGATCTCATGGTCATGAGATCGAGCCCCATATCAGGCTGTGTGCTCAGCGTGGAGTCTGCTTGGGATTCTCTTCCCTCTCCCTCTGCCCCTCCTGCTTGTGCTCTTGCCCTCTCACTCTAAAATCAATCTTAAAAAAGAAGAAAACCTAGGGGAAAGGGGGCACTATAATCTATGTTTAGCCCTTGAATAATGATGCTTATTCTGTTTTCACACCAGGGCTCTCCGAGCAATACAATTGGCCGGACTCCCTCCCGACACACCAGCAGCAGGACCAGCCCCCTGACCTCCCCCACCAACTGTTCCCATGGGGGCCTATCTCCCAGGTAATGCCATTTCAACAAAAGCGAAGAAACTAAAGCACCCCAGTGTCCAACCTATTTCTAGGTTTTTAGACCAAGCTTAATAGCAAAAAATGAATGGGTATCAGGAGACCATGGGGTCCTCACCCAAATCTTAACTATATAATCTTGGGCAAAGCAGTTGACTTCCATGGCGAAATGGCCAGTTTGTGCTCAATGTTCTCGGAGATTCTTCCGGCTCTGAGCACTCCCTAGTAACTTAAAATTTTAAAGCTAAATTTACATTTAGTACTGTTTCACATAGAAACCATTTAGAAATTCATCACCTATTCTCCAAGTGCTAGGAGCACCTGAAGGTATTTGTCATCTAAATAAATCCTCTGTAGTCAGTCCACACATAGCCTGGGGTAGTTTTCCCACCAAGCAGCTGTTCCAAGCATAGTTGCTGTCATCACAGGCTCACGTTTGAAGCAGACTGCTGCTCTGGAGAGGTACTAAGAACCTGAGAACTAAAATTGGATCAGCATTTTCAGACTTTTGTTGGGACCATGCACATAGACAATAGCATATTTTGGTCTTAGAGAGTCTAAGACAGTGACTTAAAATCAGAAAAATGCTTTGGCTCAGGATCTTTAGACTTCTCCATCTGCCCAGAGCCTCTGGAAGTCTCTGCAGGTGACCGCCTGGCATGTGTTGGCGTCTCTCATGGCCTCACATAGAGGAGTGGCCCTAGAAGCCAGACTTCATAGTGCCCGGACCTGTGAGGGTCGTACGTGCTGTGTTTGTCCACCAGAAGTCCAGATCTTTGCGATCCCTGGCCACAAGGATCAGGGGGCTGTGTCTTAAGGGATGTTGACACCAAGATAATAAGAACATACAAGTACTGCCATCTTCCCTTTAAAGGCTACCTCTTTAGTAGGAAAATATAAAAATACAAGTGCCTTTAAATTTATTTTAGATTTTTAAATTCCCCAAATCTTCCATCCTTACCAGTAAAGTTCTCTTTAGTTCTTCAAGTTATATAACTATTTGGAACATATGAAATTTGTATTTTTCTCTTGGTGAAACAAAATATTTCATATACTTGTAGTATGCTACTGTTTATATTGCCTTATTTCTAATCCCCCTAAATCCCCTGGTACTATATTTAGGTAGAATGAAGAATGATGTCACGTCTCCAAGTTTGGTCTGTGTTGTCATGATTTTAGCAGGCTGGTATAATTAGATAGTTGACATCAGAAGTGAATGAAAATATGTCTGACTTTCCCCAGGTGTGACTGAGGCTCAACCAACTATTTTTTTTTCATGTTAATATCTGTATCTAAAGTATATGACTTACAGGGTCCAGTGTTAACAGTAAAATCAGAGTTCTCTTTCTCGGGGTGGAGGGCAGGGGCAGGATTTTGTGGAAAGCTTGAATTCTCTGTAAATGGTTGCTTTTGTCTAGAAGTAGTACTTCTGCACCATTAATTAGGAAATCTCTTCCATAATACATAGTTCATACTTCTTATCTTTTAGTTCTTTCATTATTAGGGTGGCACATTCCTTAGGTAATAAGCAAAAGGTAAAATGCAAGTATTTTTATTCTATGTGCTTGCTAGTCTAGGTAAAAGACTGGTGGAGGCCACTGGTGTAATCCATCCGAGCTAAGAATTGGCATGGTATTAATCTTCACGGATCCCCAGATTATTAAAAATTTTACTTTTCCAAGTCACCATTCATTTTTAGTTGGCCTGGTCTTAATTTTTACTGTCAGGGTTGCCAGTCGGTGGAAGAAATGAAGAGGTTTATTTTCAGTATTAATATCATTTTCAAGATGAAGGCCAAGTGTGACCTAAATGTTTTCTTGCCAACAAATTCTGCTTTAGGGAATTATTTAATTGTGTGGCCTCTTTATTTTGTAAACGAATGTGCCCTCAGTCAGGGCATACCTAGCCAGATGGCCTTAGTCAACAACTTAATTAAACTCAGCAGAAGTGGTTTTTCTCACAACTAAAACTGTCCAGAAAGTAGGAAAAATGGCTTCCTGTCATTATATCACTGGGAATATTGAAGTAGGCCACATACTTTCACCAGGATGATTATAAAAGCTATGAACTCTTGCATTAAATAGGAGAATGGACTAGGTTACCCATTCCTGGGGAAACGATAGACAAGTTCTATCACATATAATCTCAACGGTTTTTTTGTGCAGTGCTCTTGAAGCATTTAACTTTCTGTGAGCTGCCATTCTTTCGAATCATCTTAAACATACGATGTTAATTTTTTATTCTTAAGAGGAAAAGTTACTAGTTGTTTGTTTTCAATCTAATTTTTTTGTATCAAAACGAACTAGTATTTTTTTGGTCCAAAAATTCTGCACTACGATCGTGGTGTGTTAATAAGGAAATATTCTAAAATGATGAGCAAATCTAATTTGATACTTAAAAAAAAAAAAAAAAACCCTACAAACAATGAATCATGGAACACTACATCAAAAACTAAAGATGTAATGTATGGTGATTAACATAACATAATAAAAAAAAGCAAAACAAACAAAAAAACCCTAGTGAGGAAGTTGTTTTTATCACCCCAGTAGTCTTAGAGAAAATCATAGCTAGCATGTTAAACCTTTGTGAAACATTCCATTAAATCGCTTTTTGTGTGTGTGTGAGGGAAGAATTACTCCTTATTCCCAGCAGTAAACAAATACTACTGGGTATTTAGAGAGGAGATTTGTAACCTGGAGTTTTTCATCATTCAACACATACATATTTTTTAGCTCATTTTACCCAGTGTGATTTGTGTTAAATGAAAAACAAGAGTTGCAGGGCGCTTCAGAAATCACATGATGTCCGTTCCCTTTGAGATCAGAAAGTAGATGGCAGTCCTCGCCCCCATCTGCTGTACATTGTTGGCAAACACGTTGTAGAGTAGAATGACACTAAACAGATCATCTGTTACCCCTAGCAATAAAGGGTAACTTTAGGTGGATTTTACAGTCCATTGCATCAGAGGATCAAGATTTTCCATAGAAGCAAAGTGGGGATTAACTGGGAGACCCAGCCTCCCATAAGCGGTGGAGGTGCATCTGCTTATGCTCTACCTGTTAGCAGAGTGCCAGCCAAGATGGTCACCTGAGTTCCTTTGGTCTGTGGGCCCTCGTGTGCTGTGGTGACCTCTCCTCTCCACACTTACTGATCTTACAAAATGAGACCACAGCTGTCTTTGGCAGAGACTAGCTCTTAGGGCCCTGATGATCGCCATCCTCAGGCAGTGCTGCTCCCTGGGGACCACCCTGGGCCTGGGGTCACATTTCCTGCCAGGTCGGCTCATGCCTCTCACAGTGGCTGTGGGTCTCCTGAATCGCAGCAGCTGTTAGAATGTCCGTCGGGGCCTCTGCGGGCACCGACCACTGAGCGACATTTAGAGTGAGGAGGGATGCCTGTGTTCTCCGATGAGTTATTTCTCGAATCAGGTGATAGGAGCAGGGGAATTGGGTTGTTTTGAGACCTGGCGCTCTGGCCCTCTAGTGGTGCTGTTACTTTTTCAGAAGGAAATTGCCTGTGGCAGCCCTTGAACTCCATCCGATTGGGTTCCGGGCTCAGGGAGCACATCGTCCCCTGCTAGAGTTCTGTGGTCAGAAAGGCATGTTCTCTGAGTCTTCCTGCTGTAGTCCCTCGGGTCCCATTTGACTTAAGGCCCGAAATTCCTCCTTCGGCTCTTTGTAAACAATTGATAGCATTATCTGAAACGGAACATGCATGCCTATTTGTATGGAAGTACTCGTAATGTCCTTACCAGTGCAGACACACACACACACACACTCACACACTCTTACACTTGGAATCTCGTGATTTAAAAATGTTAACACACGATCAAGAGGGGAAGGAATAAAGCGGCCTTATTGAGGGCCAGACCGTAAAACCAACCTTGTTCATTTTCTCTGTATGGTGAAGTATAAATTTTGCTCCAGTTAACTTTGACAGAGCTTGGTCAAGGAAAGAGGAGACTGGAAGACACTTAGGATATAGTGTCTCTCAGTCCCCTCCCGTCCCCCCTCCCCGTTGCCTTGTTTTGTCTCTCTCTGACTCTCCTCTTCTGATCACTGCAGTCGGTTGTGGGGTTGGAGTGCCGATGGCCTATCGAAGCACCCACCTCCCTTTTCTCAGCCCAACTCCATTCCCACCGCTCCCTCCCACAAGACTCTCAGGCGTTCTTACTCTCCCAGGTAACAAGCTACCTGTTAACCTTGTCTGAGGTGTCACAATATTATTGCATTTCCAGGGTCGTCTCAGGGCTTTCGGAAAGCCTCTGGCTTAGACGAGCAGGAGTAGAGCCTTGGTGAGAAGTGTGAGCAGGTGCATGATCTCTGTTGACCTGCATGAGTATGACTCCTGCTGTGTCACAGGGACAGATGACCATTTCATCAACTGACCAAATCCAGCAGCACCTAGTGGAGCAAGCCTTTTGGCCCCGGCAGAGCTGAGCTCCGCCAGAGGTGCTGGGGCAATGCCCTGAAGTCAAGGCAGGCCACAGGGGCACGGTTTCCTTCGTATTCTTCTCGGGAGGACAAGGCATGCCCGCTCAGAAGCAAGTGAGACCTGCTCTTTCCCAAAGCGTACCTGTAGCGACCAGTCCCGCTGCTGGCGATGTGGACTGATTTCTTGCATAATGTACTGCCATGTGGTGAGAGTCAGAGGACACAGATCCTGAAGGGAAGGCCCGAGAAGTACATCTCCTTGACGTGCCCTGCCCCTAGGCAGGAGCGCAGTCGGTATTCTCACAAGCCCCTGGTTGAAGGTGACGAGGTTAATGAGTCTAGAGGAAGGGGTGGGGCTTCCTTCAGATCTAAAACAGATGGTAAATCGGTGGGATAAAGTAAGGGCCACGGATTTCTACAGACAACTGTTTGAGGGTCTCTCAGGTGGTTATTATAAAGGTCCAAAGATCCGAGGACCCCTTCCCTAGAAGCCTGTAATTGCACGAGCCTGGGGCAGCCCAGCTGTCTTTGTGCTGTGTAAGATGAGTTTGTACCTGCTGATAGGATAGAGTGAAAACAAAACCGAAAAAGGTCTGTTACTTCTGAATGCCTCATAGGCGGCTTTTGCGCAGATTGACGTTCCTACTTTTGTATCCTCAACTCAGTGAAGCTGTATATTTTTAATAAAA
Source organism: Leptonychotes weddellii (assembly GCF_054177405.1). NCBI lineage: Eukaryota > Metazoa > Chordata > Mammalia > Carnivora > Phocidae > Leptonychotes > Leptonychotes weddellii. Next base: position 94,645,953 of record NC_138371.1, on the reverse strand, counting down.
TCAGCTAAAGGTTTTAACAACATCTTTCCTTTGAAACTCTAAGAGCTTTAAGAGTAACTTCTCAAGTACAGAGAACCCTGTAATGGCTGTTTCTAGATACACAAGGTTAGGGCAAGGACACAGCAACAAGGTGACAGCTGCTGTCGTCAGTGTTAATAAAGCATGTCACCGTACTTAAACTTTTTTTTTTTTAAGGTTAGCCATGCCTCAAAGTAGAAGTCCACTTATTGACTGTGTTCCCGTACACTGACCTGTGTGCCCTAATGGGCACTGAGCTTCCCCACCGCCCAGCCACCTTCCCATCCAGCCATCAAGACCCCCTTCCATTGGGCACCTTGTTTCCAGAATCATCTTTCACGCATGCACAATAGCACAGCTCATGCTAATAAGTACCCATAACTTCTGTTGACCATCAGAGGGAGAGAGCATTGACAAGAGACTTCTCTGTTTAGAAAAACCCATCAGTTACCTACAAATAAGAGGAAATCTTTGTCTCTTTGCTTTCTGCCAAAACCGTATTGATTGCATAACAAGGAATGATTATATCCTAATTCCATTCCTCGTATCTTTTCCCTGCAAAATGACGAGGAAAATCTCAGAAAGCAAACTTCCTGTCTCTAGTGTCCCCATTCTTGGAGACCTGACCTCATGCACCTCCCCATCCACGATATATATCCTTTACAACAGGGTGAGTCCAGAGCTCTATTCTGCCTCCGTATTGGATGACATGGCCTGACCTTGGGTCGGTGACTATTGACCGATTGAGCAACTGTTCGTAATCTAAAGAATTCTAAGGAAACCTTTCTGGGGTCTAAACACAGTGTTTACAGAAGACCAGGAGCTGGCCTTTAACCTCAAGGATTATGTCCTTGAGCTAAAACAAGACAGAGTATGGGGGCAGGTGACAGACCGGGGTGTCCCTAAGCAAGTCTCTTCTGATAAGAAAAGCCGTCCCTCTTGCTGTGTTCCCTTATGGTCTGCTGGCTGAGACCACGGTATCTGTGATTCACCAGGGACTGCTTTGAGGATTTCCTTTTTTCCCCCCTACAAAATGAGGGTTCATAGGCATTGATTTGGAAAAAAAAAACAGATGCCAAAACATGAACTAGCAAACCACGTAGCATTCATTACCTGTTTCCTGTTAGAAAAAACGATACTGTCTCTCACCTGGAGCTCACACTTTTAGCTTCGTACCAAGGAGATACTTCAGACCTCAAGCTAGTGAGTCCAAAAAAAGTGTCACCACAGATTGTACTTGGTCGTGCATGTGTACTCCTAATTATTAATTGAAAGTAAGAAGGAGGAACATTAACTGGCAGGATCCTTTTATTATTTTGAAAAGAGGCTACTGTAATGCTAAAGTTCTGTGAACTGAAGTATTTTAAGACCACTCAGGGTACGCATAGTGAGATGAAATTATGTGAAAGCTAACATTATCTGAAGCGACATATGGAAAATAATATTGTGACATCCCTTAAAAAGCTGAACGTTCCGCCAGACTTCCTCTTGTCCATCTGTCATTCTTTCCATTGTTTTTTTTTTTTTTCCTTTTGCATGGGCTATGCTATTATTTTTGGTTGTCGTGATTGAAAGTATTTTAAGGCATCTTTTTTACATCTCGTATGCGTATTTTTTTGTTTGAGTCATACTCAGCTTTTATATATAAAAAATAGTGTACTGGCCAGATGTATAAATGCCTTTGTTCCCACATAAGCTGGTATTGTGGTGTTCTAGAAAGGAGGGGCCGGGAGCCCCTGTGCTCCTCAATCATGCTTTCTTCACTTTAAAGGGATGTTGCCTCATGGACAGATAACCTTATGAACTTAGCAGGGGTTGAAATCTTGAATTCTGTTCAAGTGTTTTAGTCCACCTCCTGTCAGTATATACTTTGGAATTTTAACTGTAAACGTGTTCGTTCACATTTCTTTTGTGTTTGATGCCAGAGCCAGTCTTTGAGTTGGCGTGTAGTTTTGTGAGCTCTCCAAGTACAGTTGGAGCGTGGATTTTCTTTCATTCATCAGAAAAGAAGAATGGGTTCTATCTGGGCGAGTGTTGCAATTTTAGGTAAATAGCTCCTATCTCTGAAGGGTGAGTTCAGCTGCTGTGCCCCAGCAGAACCTGTCCAGCCTTGGAAAGCACTTGGATCATTACAGCCTTGAGCCGGTAGAGGTCTGGCTACTCCCAAGTGAGAACTGTGCAAATCTTGTCTTGCTCATCCGCCCATTTCTCTTTAAAAAAAGAGAAGAAAAGGTGGGGAGCGGGCTTAGTAAATATTACTTGTTTTTAAGTTACAGGAAACTTAACCTCATTGTGAGAACGTACAGGATTGGTTGTGTTGCCCATGGGAAAGGCTCCTGCCTGCAAGTGTCTAGGTTCAGTTCCTTCTCTTGAAGATGGAAAGAGTGCTTTTCTTTAGTCTTTAATAGTGTTGTCGAATGATTACTTGTATACAGCCAAGGACTCTTTGAGTGTCCCCCTCAGGATAGCTCAAGACTTCCTGTAAGTTCAATTAGACTGACTCATCTGATCTTCTCTTGACATTTTCTTGAAACGGGTGACGCTTAAACTAACACGGGTTTTTTTTTTACTTGCCCTTGGTCGACTGTCGCTTTTTGTCTTGAGCTTTCTTTATGCTGTGCTTTATCCTGTGCTTGTCTGTGATATTCTTAGTGAGGGACCGTGGTGGGTTTTGTTCTTAGGACCACGTTTCAGTGCACTTTTCAGACCTCTGAAGGCTGCTTGTTGACATGCTGCATTATACCCGAAGGCTGGCTCTGTGGGACTTTTGCTCTGTTTCATGTTTTGCTCTGCACGGCCAGCTAAAGGAACAATAGTTGACATCACTTTTCTGTAAGGGACAAATATTTCTTGCTTTTTGAAATACTTTTAGACATCCATCTAGGAATGTGACTCCTCTGTAGAAGGTCTGTTTTTATTTTATTTTATTTTATTTTATTTTTTAAAGATTTTATTTATTTATTTGACAGAGAGAGAGATAGTGAGAGCAGGAACACAAGGAGGGGGAATGGGAGAGGGAGAAGCAGGCTTCTTGCCGAGCAGGGAGCCCGATATGGGACTCGATCCCAGGACCCTGGGATCATGACCTGAGCCGAAGGCAGACGCTTAATGACTGAGCCACCCAGGCGCCCGAAGGTCTGTTTTTATTATAAAACACGTAAACGTAAGCATCTTGGAAGAGTTGGTATTCACAGCAAGCGCCAGGGTTAGATGGCATGAGAGATGGTCCGAGCCTTTCGGTAGGGTGGATCTGACTTGGAATCATTTTTGAATGTCGGGTTTTATTTCAGAAGTTTCTAATACTGGTAAGCATAACCCTGTCTTGTGAGGTCATTTGCTTTGCTCCTCCGAAACTTGCTTGTAATACTAGCTTTAATTTGAAACGCCTGTCCCTCTTAATCTGTTTGTACATTTGAGACCAGTAACAACCAGACTCCTCGTTTCCATCTTCAAGATATGAAAGTTATTTTTCCACTTTCATTACCTCGTGCATTGTCACCAGTTGTCACCCTTTGAGTTCTTGCATTCTCGTGGTTATTGCTGTTCCCCACTGGTTCTTACCGAGTGCCGATGTAGTTTGGGGCCTGGTTTGACAACACGGATAATTGTCCAGTGGTGGTGCTCTAACAGGTGTCTCCTTTTCATTCCAAGTCACCTAAAGATATAAAACTATAATCACACCTTACTCCATAAACCGTTGGAAGTAATTTATGCCCATAGCTCAAATACATTCATATGCTTCAATTTAAGAAACACACTATTTTTGATCTTTAGCATGCTGGAGTATGATACAGAGAACCTGAACTCTGAAGAAATTTATAGTTCTCTGCGTGGAGTTACGGAAGCCATTGAAAAGTTTAGTTTTCGAAGCCAAGAGGATCTGAATGAGCCAATTAAACGGGATGGCAAGAAGGACTGTGATATTGTAAGTATCCCCAGGCTAGCAGAGAACGGTATTTCAGTTAAGTGATAATTCTGAAGATTGACCACCGTGAATACTGAACTTCATCATTATTTTTATCTTGCAGTTAGAATAATATTATTTTAAGAGGCCCAAGGTAACTTTATAAAATTTTGAGTAACTCTCAGCTGTCTGTGAAAAATGTAAACTACCTTTTTCTGCCCTGTTTGCTTTTGTTTATCCCGGACATATTTTTGTTCCTGTGACGTGACAAAAATAGTAGGCCCGAATCGGACACCAACATGGCTTTCTGGAAGCTCTAGTCTCATGCAGAGGGAGGCAGATCAGTGGGAAATCAGTGGTGTGGCGGGGATTGGTCAGGGCTCAGTACTGAAGAGACATGCTGGGCCAGTCTTTGTGCTCAGGAAGGGTCAGCGGGAGAGATGTTTGCAGCCTTGGAGGTGCATGAAGCAAAGGGTCAAAGGGAGTTTGGACAAATAGGAGGGAGGCCCTGTGAGAAAGCAGGGAGATGGCAGTGGGCACGGCAAGATTTCCCTTTGTGGGTGGCTGATGTGGAGAGAGTGGGCATATCATGTTGGTGGCGAGGTTTGGGGAAGAGGCTGCAGAGGTTGGCTCAGGAAGGGCACTCACACCCAGGGGACTTTTCTGCCAGTGTCTTAACTTTACTCTGGCGTCAATGGAGAGTCTTTGAAGAATTTTTTAACCAGGGAAGCGGCATGGTCACACTTACATTTTAGAAAGATTGCTGTCACAAAGAATGCCTCTGGAGGAAGTAGGGTTGGGAGGGCATGAGCTGAAATACTAGAGTCAGAAGTCTGTGCCTAGGACTCTTAAGTGCTGGGGCAGTTTAGTGAGATAATATCCTAGAAGGAGAGAAAAAATGTATGTCATCCCCTTTGGAACATAATGAATTCGGTTTTGAATATATGTGACTTGAGGGGCCTATGGAATATCTGAGTATATGTATCCCGTAGGCCTTTGCAGGTACCAGTCTGGAGTTTAGGCTGGCCGTTCAGGCTGGGGATAGAGATTTGAGAGGCATTGACTAGTTGACTTGATGATAACTAAAAAGTGAGTGAAATCAACCAAGTAAAGGGTAAGGACAAAATCCAAAGGATCATCAACACTAAGGGAAAGACGGAAGAAAAGGAGTTGAAAGAAAAGCTACAGGTTATTGTGTGGGAGACCAGGAGAGTGTGGTGTCAGAGAACTTAAGGAAAACTTCTGGGAAGGACCTTCTAGCCAGGGAGAGGGACCAGTCAGATGTGGAGTGAAAGGGCTCCATTGGATTTTTTTTTTTCTAACTGCATTAAATATGACCAAGTGGAAATTGAATTATTGAACAGGCTCAGAATTCAACATCTTAGCTGCTTGATGATCAGAGTGTTAGCAAAGACCACAGTGGATATAAAAATGCATTAAGTGTGAAAGATTTGGGAACTGGTATGTCTCTTTGGCTTGATAAGTGACTCAGTCTAATAAGACAGACATCCATAAGGATGAATGTCAGATCCACTGGGAAGATGGTTCCCAAAAGCAGAGATGAAAACATTCAACATGTGGGAAAAAGTCCATCCTTATGAGTGATTACAGAAATACAATAAACATATTTTTGAGGTTCCACTTTACTTCTAAATTGTTCCACTTTGTTTCGAGTAGAAATTAAAATATTTAATGCTAGAAAGGATATAAAAAACTAGTAGAATATTGGTGGCATGGGAACTTGATACAGTTGCTTTGGAGCTTAGTAAATTATATTTAGCATAAGTGATTTTTTTTTTTTTTTAAGAGAGATAGAGTGAGTGGTGGGGGTGGGTGGGTAGGGGGTGAAGGGGCAGAAGGAGAGAGAGAATCTTAAGCATGCTCCACGATCAGCTCAGAGCCCAACATGGGGCTTGATCTCATGACCCTGAGATCATGACCTGAGCCAAAACCAAGAGTCAGACACCTAACTGACGGACCCACCCAGGTGCCCCTCAGCCTAAGTGATTTTAAGTTTCATATCCTTTATCCGTAATATAACTTTTGACAATCTACGCTAAATAACAAACTCAGCAAAAGGAAAGAAAGTTATTATTTACAGTGTAGTTTATCTCAGCATTATCTATAACAAAACCCAGAAACATTAAAAAAAAAAAAGTAGAACGGGAATAGTTGAGTAAATCTTATTAGAACACAAATGGAAATAGTGGTGTGAGTAAACATTGTGGTTACAAACAGTGTTTGCATGGGACGTTATTACACTGCGAGGAAAGCAAAATATGTGGGCGTGTATACTCTGATTCCCATTCCACGCAATCTGCGGGAAGAGAAGGATGGGGATAATACACAGTTTAAAAAGGAAGATCTTTTGTTTTGGTTTTTGTTAAAAGTGATTAGAATTAGGATGGGTTAGCTTTATTTTTAAAATGTCTGAGGTTTTTAAAACCCTTTCTCCTAAGTTCTTTCATTATAATAGTATGTGTTTTACTTTGAGAAGAGAGTTACAAGGAGAAAAAAATTAAATCGTCCATGAATCATCTTCCTACCGCGAGAAAAGCCCCAAGTCTTATTTTGTTCAGGTCTACCCATGGATTATATATCCTTTTAACATCTTAATAGTTAGCAGAAAATATTTTTTGGTGGTGTTAAAAACCAGATACATCCCAGCAGTTCCACTAGGTATGTGTCCAAAAGCATTAGAAGAAGGGACTGGGACAGATAGTTGTACCCCAGTGTCCGTGATAGCATCCTTCATGGTAACCAAACTGTAGAGAAGCAGTCAAGTGTCCAGCAGATAAATGGATAAACAGAATGTGATATATGCATCCAGTGGAGTATTATTCAGCCATAAAAAGGAATGTAATATTGACGCATGTTACAACATGAATGGACCTTGCTTAGACCAAGTGAAATAATTCAGAGACAGAAAGTAGAATAGGGGTGACCAGAGCCAGGAGGGGTGGGGAGTTATTATTTACTGGGTACAGAATTTTGGTTGGGGAAGATGAAAAGGTTTGCCCAACATATAATGTAGTGGTCATGGTTATACAGCATCTCGACTGTCTTTAATGTCACTGCATTGTACACCTATGAATTAAATGATTAAGATGATCTATGTATATTTTGCCACAATTTTAAACTGGCTTTTTTTTTTTTTGGCCACAATTTAAAAAAATGCGTAAGCACAAAGTGAAGGAGATATATCTTGTCAGCAGCACAAGTCAGACACATGCCCCAGCAGTCACCCAGTGTGGTCTGGCTGCCTGGAGATGGCTCTACCGTGGTTACATAGTCAGATGGTGGGGGTGAGGAAAGTGAGGGTTTGCTTTGTTCCCGGCAGTTGGCCCACACTAGCTTGGTTGTACTGCCGCCCTGCAAAGGGAGCCAGACAGGCCGGTCAGTGCTCCTCAGGAGAAGGGACCCCCTGGGAGTGAGGGGGGAGTCTTGTACACCAAAGTACAAGGGCTAAAGGACACCAAGGGTTTAATTTGTTAAGGACAAGTCTCAGAATTATATTAGGAATGAGGAGCCTGGGTGGCTCAGTGGTTAAGCGTCTGCCTTCGGCTCAGGTCATGATCCCGGAACCCTGGGATCCAGCCCCACATCGGGCTCCCTGCTCCGCGGGAAGCCTGCTTCTCCCTCTCCCTCTCCCCCTGCTGGTGTTCCCTCTCTCGCTGTGTCTCTCTCTGTCAAATAAATAAAATATTTAAAAAATTTTTAAAAATTAAAAAAAAAAAAAGAATTAGGAAGAAAAAGTTTCAGAAAATAGCAACAAAGCCTATTCTTTGACCCAGCATAAAGCCCAGCTGAGAGTCACAGGTGTCCAGGGGGTGATCGGCCTCTCGGATACAGAGTTCTCCGTTGCTAGAGATTAGTAAGCATTATTTGGCTTTGGGGGAGTATATACAAGGATATCCTGGATGGTTGGGCTGCTTTAGATCTTGTGGTGGTCTTCGGGGGAGCGTCTCACGTTGGTGGTGTGTCAAGGCCTCACTGAGAAAATCCTGCTGTTCATGAAGAAATGATGGGCGGCGGTGCTGGTACACGAGATTCCTGGAGAAATGTTTGAGTAAAAGTCATCACCAAGTACAAAGTAAAGCAGCCTTTATGTGTAAATGAATGAATGAAGGGGTGAAAACATAAGCATATTCGGTTCCCGGTAAGGTAGTTTATGGATTAGATGTTTGCAGATTGAAATTCTAGTAACTGTCCTTCCGTCGGTGGCCAGATTTCAAGTGCAAAGTCTGGCTCTCCTGATACTTCTGAAGAGGTAAAGGAAGAGCGTGTTCAAAGTCCTAAGCAGGAACTGCCCGTGTGCTGTGCTTCAGGTGTCCCGCGATGGTGGAGTTGCCTCGCCTGCCACTGAGGGCCGGGGAGGCAGTGATGTGGTGGAAGGAGGCAGAACAGCTCTGGATAACAAGACGTCCCTCCTCAACACCCAGCCTCCACGCGCCTTCCCAGGGCCGCGGGTGCGAGACTACAATCCGTACCCCTACTCCGACACCATCAACACCTATGACAAGACCGCCCTGAAGGAGGCCGTGTTTGATGATGACATGGAGCAGCTTCGAGACGGTTCGTCTTTCTTTGCTTGATTCTGCCCCCCTCCCCCCGCCCCCATCCAAAAGTGCTTTCTGTGGGGCTTTCTCCTCTTGTCAGAGCAGCTCTGGGCCAACAGGGCAAACCTAAATGGACGTACTGGGTCTGCTCTGGTTAGCCGCTTGCTCAGCGGCTGCTCACTGAGCTCCTGCCTTGTGCTTAGGCATGGAAGGCACAACCGTGAGCGAAAGTATGCACAGTGCCTGCCCCCCGGGAGCTTACAGCCTCCTCCCGGAGACAGTCATGAAGTTGGAGTCACACAGCTCTCCGGAACTCGGAGCTGTGACACCGTGCGGTGAAGGCAGGTCAGCTGTGCCCATGAGGAAAGGCTTCCCCGAGGAGCCGGGGCCTGAGTGCAGGTCAGAAGCACGAGGGGAGTAGCAGTTAGCTACTGCTGTTAGGGCGCAGAGGCCCCTGCTGTGCCCTCTCCCAGCCCTGAGCTGTGGGAGTACGATCCTGTAGCAGCCACTGAGAGGCTCCCTTCTTCTGTCACCAGCGTTTTAACCAGCTCTTCCTGGAGTTGCTTTAGGTTGACTTCTGTCCTGTGGTTTGGAGAGAGGGAATCTGGCACATACTGAGCTCCTGTGTTAACATGGGCTTGCTGCTGAAATCAGTGTTTTACCTGTATATCTAATGAGGTAGAGTGGATTATTCCTATTTCACAGATTAAAAATCTAAGGGTCCGGAAAGATTAAATTACTTGTCCCCAAATATACTTGGCATGGAACAGAACTAGTCTGCTGTCTTGTTTTGTTTTCTGACACTTGTGTTAAGACCCATTATCCATTATTGAGTAATAAGTGAGTCAAGTATGCGTTGGTGTGATGGTATTTTCATCAGGAACTTAATTATTTCCTTTTCACCTGATTGTCATGTTCACTTAATAGTCATTTTTAAAAAATTATATATTCTCTTTGTTTCCAAACCTTTTGTGTTTTAATTTTGAATGGAGAATTAAATCAGAACCCTGAATTAGAACTGTAAACAGCATTCAATGTGTGTAATGAAATGGGTAGCTTGCTGGGGACAAGGAGGCAAATGAGGCACAGTCCCTGGCCTCAGAGAACTCAAGGCCTGTCAGGGGAAACAGACTTATCACAGTGGGCCTGGAAAGAGGGGCCACACTAGAGCAGATGCTGGTTTCAGTGGGGATACAAAAGAAGGAAGACTGGGGGGCGCCTGGCTGGCTCCCTGGCTGTCTGCAGAGCTTGTGACTCAATCTCAGGGTCGTGAGTTCAAGCCCCACGTTAGATGTGGAGCCTCCTTTTAAAAAAAGAAGGAAAACTGTGCTCTTTCAGTGGCTCAGACAGTGATGGGATCCTAAGACAGTAGTGAAGTCCTTCAGTTGTCTCAAGGCACATCCCCTGGCTCTTACTTGCTGATTGCCAATGGGTAGCAGCTCCTTAAATTCCCAAGGGATCCCCGTGTGTGTTTCCGGGGCCATGGGCTAGGGGTATGATGGTTATTATGAATTGCCCTTTCGTGGAGTAGGGAGCTGTTTCCTTTCATTGCTCATAGAATTGATAACATCATTTAAGTTAACCCATTTGTAGCTCTCGTTTAAGATAGAATAGAGATTGGACTGGGTGTTGGTTGTTATCTGTTCACCATCTGTATACTAAAAGGCTTAAAGGAAAAAAAAAAGGCTCAAAGAGAAAGGTGGGAATGCAGGGGGGAAAGATCAAGTTCTTTAACATTTCAAACTTCCTGCGTGTGTGTTCCCCTATCTTAGATGCTAAAGAAAAAAAAAGTATGCAAATACAAATTTAAGTAGTTTCTAATGATTTGTCTTTGCCTTTTCATCCTTTGTATTGAAAGGGAATGTTCAGAGTTGAGGTCTCTTGAAAGAACATGGGAAGAGAAAGGATGTCTTCCATGGTTGAAGTCCCTGCGAGTAATTTTGCTAAGTGATCTTGGCAAGTTTAGTCTGTAAATAGTCCAAGAATGGTCTAAACATCTTGATTAGTATTTTTGTTTTCTGTGCTGGTTACTAAGCTCTGGATATTGGGGCAGGGAAGGGATGTTAGAGGATCAGCTGTGACGGTGAGGAGGGCCCTGAGGAAAATGTGCGTGCTTTGGTGGGTGTGATAGCGGGAGGGGGCTGTCCGGTGGCAGCCTGACTTCAGACTGCTGCGCTGGGGATAGACTTGGCGAAAGAAGACCATAGAGGAGGGTCTATTAGATGGTTCCTCCTGTTTGTCTGAAATGGGAGGGGGCAAAAGATGGTAAGGAAGGGTTAAAGACATTGATGCCTGTTCTCACATCTCTGTTTTCACAGCTGGGGTGGTGGCCTGCTGAGGGTATAGAGAGTGAGGTGGTTCAAAGCCGGGTGGAGGGCATGGCAGCAGGGATGGAGGAGAAGCTGCCTCTGGAAGAGCAGGGAGCCAGTGGAGGGGAGCTTGAGCATCCCCAGGGGCGCGTCCCCAACCGGGGCTTCCCTTGTGATGTGACTTGTCTCGGTGTCTCCCCAGTACCCATTGACCATTCTGACTTGGTGGCTGACCTTCTGAAAGAGCTGTCCAACCACAACGAGCGGGTGGAGGAACGGAAAGGTGCCCTGCTGGAGCTGCTCAAGATCACCCGGGAAGACAGCCTGGGCGTCTGGGAGGAACACTTCAAGACCATTCTGCTCCTGCTGCTGGAGACGCTCGGGGACAAAGATGTGAGGCACTTTCCTCGTCCTTATGTTTCCCCCCTTCCCGGGGGACGGGTTATTGAGTCCTGTTCTCCTTGAGTTTGGCTTCAGCTTTACTTTCTGTATTGTGCCTACTATTTACATCAAAACATTTTTCAGATATTTTCTGAGCAGCAGTTAGTGAGGTCATGTTTTGGTCAGAGACAGGCCCCATTCCTAGCTTATTATATGCAAGTTTTTTTTGTAATCGGGTTTGTAGGACCTGAGGGAAACTTGTTCCTGCTTCAGGTTACCTTGTCTAACACAAAATTTCCTACGACTTTGTTAGCATGGAATGTTTTTTTACAACGAGCTCTTTTCTGTGTGAGTTTTATGTTTCATGTGTAATTGAGAAGGCGGCAAGTTCATTTTTTAAAAGACCCTACTAGATGCTGCCTTCCATGAAATTCTGTGTAGGTTCAGCCCTGCATATGTGAGCAGTTCTGGTGGTCTTCATTGGTCAAGCAACAAGTTCTGGAAGTGTGGATTATTTTCTATTATCTTCTTTATTATTTTTAAAATGAAAAACCCTCTTTGCCCTGTGACATTTAAATGTGGCCCACAAGGCATTTGTACCATGCCTGGTCTGTAACCCACCCATGTTCATTATCCATCCACGTAGATGACTCTGACAGGAGGGAGCAGCCTAGTCAGAGCCCTGCCTTCACCCATCTGTGTGCTGGTCCCTTATGTGGAGACAGCAGTAAATGTTGGGAATTGTCTGAATTATACTCTAGAAGTAAAAGTCCATCTCTGTACTGGGCTTTGTGTAGGCTGGCAGAAACAGCAACGAAGTAGGTGTGGTGAAGAGTTCAAGGGCAGGACCGGGTGGATTTGGAGGAAGCTCAACACAGCCCACGGTATAGGTCACACTCAGGGTCACGTTGATGGTGACTTTGTTGGAAGACAGGTGCGCGTGGGGCTGGGGAGTGTCATGGTGACTGATTTCTTTCATGCTTCGGGTTAATGATTTGGTGTACAGATAGAAGGACAGTGATGAAAGGGCTGTATTAACTTCCTTACACAGAGTATTGGCTGCTGAAGCCCGTCTGCTTGGTCGGCCTTCGTTGGTAGATAAAGTGATGTCACGTAGAGGGCAGGTGGATGGTGTGTTAGTGTGTGAACTGTACAGATGAGCGACGAAGAATCAGGATGTACTTTTTGGCTCTGTTTGGTGTAAACCCCATTTTCTTTTATTGAGATTAGGAGTCTGTTTGAAATGGCTTTCCTCCAAATGGTGAGACTCGGGCCTCAGACAGCTCGAGGTGTGTACACATCCCCTTCCCCTGTGATCTCATCACACAGAAGGTCGGGAGTAACGACAGGTCTGCGGCTGTCTTAGTCCACAGTCTTACAGGTCGTGTTGATGAAATGGTTACATGCTTTTTACCCGTTCTTTTGTACATTTTACAAACGGGTAATTTGCATATCTAAGCCTCAGGAAGTCTGGAAATCCCCCAGGAGATGGATAATGAACTTAGATGTATCGTCCTCGTCCAGTATCATTTGGTCCTCATTTGGCTCATTCCAGAAACCTTCATCAGGTCCCTCTTAGGTGCTAGGCCCTGGGAACGTCAGCATAGGCACAGCGCCTGCCTCCTGGAGCTGGCCCCTCAGCCTGGGCCACATAAGCAGTGGGACCTATGTTGGGGTTCCAGCAAGGTGCCGGGGAAGCCCAGGGCTGGGTGCTTGGCTCTGCTGGACGCTGCTGGCTGGCATGTTCACTGAAGCGCTGGGTAGCGTTTGCTAACATCTTCCTTTCCTTTTGTACTCCAGCATTCCATCCGAGCACTAGCATTGAGAGTTTTACGGGAAATTCTGAGAAACCAGCCAGCAAGATTTAAAAACTACGCCGAGCTGACCATCATGAAGACTCTGGAAGCCCATAAAGATTCCCATAAGGAGGTGAGCCAGGCCTCTGGTCTAGGAGTGCTGAGCAGACGAGTCTGGGGTGCACTGAGGATGTGGGAGGAGAGGAGGAGTGTGGATCACTATATGGCCCAAGACAGGGAGTCGCTGCCTTTGAGCTGGGCCCCGGGCCGTGATACCGGGTGAAGATCCCACTGCTGGTGTGACGGCTGAGCCCAGGTGCAGTGGAGGGCCTGGTGCCACTTGGTAGGTTCCTGATTGCCTTTCCACCTGTACAGAAACTGGCCTGTTCTGCTGACCTGTCCCTGAGGGATTTCTCACGTCAGTGGTTCCCATTGCTGTGGGTCAGAAGAAGGGGTGTAGGGGTCTGCCATTTCCTGGTGGCGTTCAGCACCCACCAGACTGGTGTTGGGAGATCAAGGTTGGCTTGGGAGACACAGATGTGCGAGTGCTAGGACCAGGTCTTCCTTGTTCCACAACTTCAGACAGGTTCTTTCAGCTTCCAAGCCTCAGTGTTCCTTGTGTGTAAGATGGAGGTGGATATGATCAGTTTCTCATGAGAATTAAATGAGAAGTCACTGAGGGTTCCTGGCCTAGTACGTGTTGACAGAGATGCTACAGCATGTCGGTCTTCCTCCCTCTCCTGCCCTCACCTTGTGCCCCTCTCTGCAAGATCTGGATGAACGGACACAGTCGTGTCATGCCTCTCCTCCTAGCTCCCGAACACATAAGATACTAGGAAACTGTCCTGGCACCTCAGAGGCCTACCAGGGAGCCGGAAGGACATGTTTCTGTGCCCCGCACACTTAAAACCGGCCTTAAGTGGACACTCAGTAAATCCTCATCCACTTGCTTCCTGAAGTGTCCCGCCCCCATGGCTCACCAGTTCTTTGAGTGTCTAGAGACCAACAGGGAAGATGGATGGAGCTTTCTAAGTACAAGTGATCTCAGCAGCCGATAAAAGGTACTATGGAAAATAGGGCTGTGTACTTAGAACTCTAGAAAACTTGAGTGGGTTCGACCCCAGTGACACGCAACAACTTGCTCAGGTCATTCTCTCGGCTCCCACGTGACTCTCACGAGCACCCTCGTGGATTAAGGAAATTGCAGTGAGAGCAGTTCTTAACATGTCTACAAAAAGAATCCAGACCCTAAATCATGGTTTTTCTCTGCTTAGCAGTTACGTGGCTGTCAAACAGTGACAGGTCCGACCTCCAGAAATCCACCCCACGATAGCAGACTCATCAAAGGTCTGGGTCTCATGCTCTGTCTAGGCATCTCCACCTGATAGTCCTAGCACAGCACAGGTTCGTAAGTGATAGATATGTCTCAGACGGATACCGTATGCTTCCAAAATCTGGCTTGGTTGTGCGATAGTGAAAATCACTCATGTTTGAACAAAACACTTGCCATTTACAATAACTCATTTAAAAAATGTGAGGACCAGATGAGCTAATACAGTCAACACCATTACTCCTGAGCAAGGAAAGAGGGTCCAAAAAATGCTGTAATTTGTCAGGTAATACGTGGCAGTTACTGGCAGAACCAAGATGTGAAACAGGTCGTGTGTCTCTTTTAAGGGGCAACTGGCCTGGCCTTTGCTGGCTTTTTTTTTTTTTTTTTTAAACCATAATAGCTTCTCCTTAATGAGAATACATGATCACAAAATGAAGTAAGGGGTGGCTGGATGTCACAGTAGGTTAAGCATCTGACTCTCGGTTTTGGCTCAGGTCATGATCTGAGGGTCGTGAGATCAAGCCCCGCATCGGGCTCCACACTCAGCAGGGAGTCGGCTTGAGATTCTCTCCCCATCTCCCTCTGCCCCTCCCACTGGTGCTCTCTCTCAATTTTAAAAAAGAAGTAAAAGTGGTATTTTTTTTTTAAAGATTTTATTTATTTATTTGACAGAGACACAGCGAGAGAGGGAACACAAGCAGGGAGAGTGAGAGAGGGAGAAGCAGGCCTCCCTCGGAGCAGGGAGCCCGATGTGGGGCTCAATCCCAGGATCCTGGGATCATGACCTGAGCCGAAGGCAGATGCTTAACAACTGAGCCACCCAGGCGCCCCTGAAAGTGGTATTTATTTTGCAAATATCTGATATCAATTGTTTCCTCAGGAGAGGACATACTTAGAATGTGGCATCAAGGTGAAACTAAGCCATCCAGAGTATGTGGCACTTACTGTCCCCTTGGAAGATGTCTGTGTTTAAAGTCGGCATCCTGATCTTAAACTTTGAAACTTTGACAGTAGACCCTAGGAAGTACAAGTGAGCAGAATTAAATAATCTGTTTACTATTAGCAAAATGAGAAATGGAGGAGAGAAAGTTCTTAGGTGTAATGGCCTTTCAATTGCCTAAGGGACAGAAGCAGAAAGTATCTGTTGCTTAAAGTAAACTTACCAGCGTTCAGTTGACATGGAATTCGAGTAACCCAGGGTTTGCACTCTGCTGTCACTGATTGCCTGATAAAGCAGGTGGGGAAAACACTGTGTTCCACATAAAGGAGTGCCTGTATTGGCCCGTCTCCCCTGCTTTGCATACTTTCGTACTCACCTTGACTCGGTGCCCTTGTAGTTCTCCTTATGAAACTTCACTCTGTCACTTTGCCAGAAGCTCCTCACTTGGGCACCTGTGTGTGTAGGTTTTAGGTGTGGTTTTTTTCTTTTTCTTTCCCTTTGAAATTCTTGTAGTCTTTCTCATATTTTAACCAATCTGTCTCCGTTCCCCGTTCTTGTGTTTTCAGGCAGAATACTTAGGTGCACATCAAGTTTGTGTTGTAGCCATCTTGTTGGCAGAGAACATCGCACACGGTATTTCTTTAGTTATGTTTTCTCGTCACTACATTCGGGCGTTATTCAGACATTGGGAAGGATCCAAAATGTTTCTAGACCCAGTGACTAATATATCGGTCCTACAGAGGCAGAGTCTGCTCTCCTAGCCAATTAGTACTTCCCAAGTGTGGTCATTCCTTTGAGCGCCCCGGAACTTCCATCCCGTAGGGAGCTAGTTGGTTTTGTATTCACAGACAGAGCCCAGGCTTTAGCAGGACATGAAGGACATGAGACCTGGCAGGCTGGCACAGCTGCCCTGAGACCTTAGCAGCAGATGTCCTCCCGTGCCCGCTGTGGTGGTGGCCACGCCCCAAGGCACCTTGTGATGGCACCGGGACAATAGCAGTGAGAGAAGAGGAGTAGGGTAGGGCTAATGATAAGATGGCTTGTTTTCCCATCCTTTAAGCCAGGGTCTGTTTTCTCAGGGTCTTTTAAAAGGAACCATGCATGTAAAACACTTTTGCTACACACTAAAAGTGTACCAGGTACTAGATCTCGCTCAGGCATCACCCATCTTCAGCCAACACAGACCTGGTTAAGCACCATGGAGGATTTGGATACCAGTTTAGAGTTTCTATTTGAGACGTTGGTGTGGATCAGCTTAGAGATGTTTTCCTGTTCCTTATTTGAATGAATACATCTCCTTCATTATCTTAACTCCTTGTTTTTATGTTTTTAGTAAATAAACTTTGCTACAGAGTTTTAACGTCTTGTTAATGAAGTCACTGTGGTTTTCAGGAGGGTTAGCTTGTAGCGACCATCTTGAAGAGCCCAGCCTTGGTAGTGACCCTCAGAAATCTGAAGCCCATTTTCTGTTTTGAAAGAAAACATCGGTTTTACCTTTTCTCGTCTTAGAATTTGCAATCTGTTCGGGCTGGTGCTGATTCTCTCCTTCACCGGTGAAGAGGGGATTTGATAAGAGAATCGATGGTACGAATGGATTCTGGGGTCAGCGTCGGGGGGGATGACTCCGGAGGCAGGAAACCCGGTTTTCAGTCCAGCGTGTGTCCTGTCCAGCTGTGTTGTTGGGTCTCATCACCTCTGTGTGACCCTATAAAGCATGAGCATCACGAGACTCAAAGACATAACAGTGTGGACATGTCATATGCTCTGTTAATATTATCACGTGAAACTGGTTTTAGGCATCCTTATCTGTTTCAGAAGCACCTCTTTCTTCGTAAACAATTGATGTGCCGATTATGATTCATTTTAGACACATTTGATGTAAGAATAGCTGTTGCTCCCAGGAATTTTGTCTGACATATAATCCCCCAAATGTGGAAATGTTTGGTAAATGTTTATTTAAAGTTGAAAGAAACACCAACTCTGTGTCTTGAAGATGTTCTATAATTGAAATTCTTGGATTGTTTCCTGAACTTGCCCTTGCCCGCGTTAGTGAATATTCAGTTTTATTTGTCTATAGCATCCTTTTATCTGCTGGACTGGGTCACCAAACATTTCTTACCATGCACAAAAGTCTGGGGCTTCCGGACATCACCGTCTGGCATTGGGTGGTTTGACTTGTTTGGGGAAGTTGGATTCTGAGATAAATATAAAACAGTTTTTTTCTTTTAGGGGTTTTGAGCTTAAAGCATTTCTAGTTAATTTTATATTTTATGATTTCAAGGAATTAAAAGTAAAGCCAGACCAAAATTATTTTTAAAATAAACATTTCGGGAACTAGCTTCTTGCTTCTGCTTTACCCTGCTGGCGTGGCGTGTCTTACGCAGTCCTTTTGACAAATAGGGCCAGAGAAAAGCAGCAGTGTGTCAGTGTGTCACGTTTTATTTTAGCAAGCGGATAATTCTCTTTCAAATACCAATTAAAATCACTAACTGACCACGACTAAACCCAGACCCTCTGCACTCTAGAATGGTCTTTGGAAGCCTCCCAGGGCAGCAGCCGCTGTCAGTTGGCTCTAGAGAACAATGAGTTGTGTGAACCTGGAGAAATTACTTCACCTCTCTGGACCTTGGTTTTTCTTATCTGTTAGCGCAGGGAGTGGACTAGACGATTATCTGTGTCTCATCCAGCCTCACGGTGCTAGAAGTTGCTATTGAGTAAGAAACCTAAACCTTTGTAGGTCCTAAATATGTACTTTTTCCTTGATTCAGTCTTGGGATGTGGCTAGAAACCCTATTTCCTTTGTACGTTTTTGCTGCTTAACAGAAAGGCAAAAACAGAAATCTATATATTCATTTAAAGGTTAATAGTTGCCAGGCCAACAGTCTGACACTAATAGCACAAATTCTGGTAAATATTTTATTATTGGAGGCAGGAAGTGGGGGGGCAGGGGGCAGGGCTCCAGTCTTCAAAGAGCCCGTGGTTCAGTTGAGGTTAAAGCAAACGTGTGGTTCAGAGTGAGATGCGCTAGGAGTTTGGAGTGGGCTGGAAGAGGCAGGGAAGACTGCCTGAGGTAGTTAGAACCCAAGACTGCCTGCGAGGAGTAGTTAGGGGGAGGATTCTAACAGTGAGCCAGGGCAGCACAGCCAGGGGGAGGGAACATGGGCTTTTAGAAGACTCCATAGAACCCACACTGCTGTCGTGTTCTGTATGTCAAGTGGAGCTACCCTGTCCCACCCCGCAGGATTGTCGTAAAGTGCCAGGCATGGTGTCTGCTTCTGAATGGCAGCGCCGGCCGCCCTTGCAGTGTTACTCGGGGCAGGGGTGCGGCTCCTCCCTCTGGTGGACTGGCCCTCCTGGGAGCCTGGTGTGAATCGTGGCCTTTAGCTCCTGTAGCTTCAGGAAAGGCATCTTACCCAGAAACAGGCAAGAGGGCCATTGTTTAATGTCAGAGCCTTTGAGTTTGGAGTTTGAGGTCCTGGGTTCTCATCTTGCTTCTGCCTTTCACTGGCTATGTGACTGTGGGCAAGTCACAGGCGCTCTCTGGGTCTCTAGAATGCAGGTGCACGGGGAGCAGGGATGCGCCATGCCCCGCAGGACTCATTGTTGAAAACTGAAGGTACTGGGGCGCCTGGGTGGCTCAGTCGTTAAGCGTCTGCCCTCGGCTCAGGTCATGATCCCGGGGTCCTGGGATCGAGCCCCGCATCAGGCTCCCTGCTCAGCGGAAAGCCTGCTTCTCCCTCTCCCACTTCCCCTGCTTGTGTTCCCTCTCTCGCTGTGTCTCTCTGTCAAATAAATAAAATCTTTAAAAAAAAAAAAAAAAAAGAAAACTGAAGGTACCATCCTTTCTCTCCTCGTCCACCCAAGAAAGTAGACGGATTGACAGAATTGTCGACAAGCTTTCCTAAATATATCTAAGAAGGCTATTTAAATTTGGCTGAGCAAACTTTAAAATACCAATGGAAAACACAGCTTTTGTCTTAGGGCTACTGCCCTGGAGTGGCTGTCACATTGTCACCTCCAGCCTGGAAAACACCATGAGATTTGAGAGGTGGACACTGGGGATGCAGTGGAGGAGGCTTCTGTGTGATTCCCAGCTTCCCGTCTGAGATTTAGGTTGTCTCTTCAGCCCCTCCTGAGAGGCCGGCCAGCCCAGTGTCTGCAGTGCCCTCCCAGCTCTCAGCCCCTTTTCCTCTTGGCCCTAATTCTGCCCTTTGGGGTAGGACAGAATGAGTCTCCCCCTTAGCTGCCTTAATACATTATGAGAGAGAAAGTATTGCCCCAAATCTGCTTTTCCAGGCAAGGATGTGATGGCTCTCTTGTTAGACATCATTTCATTCAGACTCAGCCTCCTGACATTTTTCCTGTGTGTTTCCCGCCCCCCCCACCGCCCCCCCCACCCCAGGAGAAAGTGCTTGTCAAGTAGGCGTGGAAGATAAGGTTATATAACCCAAGATAATGTGAAAATCCTTGATTTTATAGTCTCCCCCTCATTTTTCTGATGACGGAAGCTGAGGCCTGGAAAGCAGAAGAAATTTATCCCCAGACCACCTCACTAGTTGATAACAAAACCAGGTCCAAAACTCAGGCCTGTGGACATTCCACTCAGAGCTTTTTTTTTTCTTTCCTGCCTTGCTCCCTCTGGCATGGTACTGAGCCTAGCTAAGTGAGGACTCGCAAGCAGGTCCAGACCCATGCTGGCACCCCACCTTAAATCCTGGCATTTATTAAGTGCCAGTCTCTCACCAATGACCAAATCTCAGGATCCTGGTGGATACCAAAACTCAGTGTGGATCCCATTTGTATAAGGTCTTTCCAGCTTTTCCCCAGGAGGTGGCGCCATGCTTTTCCTTAGCTTCCACATTTCTGAGGGGCTAAACTAGGTATGCCCAACTGGGAAGACTTCTTTGATTCCAGTCATTGTTTAGGAACATTTGCTTTTTTTTTTTTTTTTTTTTTTTTTTAATTCAACCAATTTTTCTGGTATGTCTGTGACAGAGCCAAACCAAACTTTGCGAACTTAAAACACACAATCCAAATTTTGACAAGTTCTGTGCTCTAGAAGAAACCTTATCTTTAAGCAAACATTCATTAATATTCTTAGTAATGATCTCATTTTAAAAAAAAAAAATGAGGAAATTATGCTTTTCCTAGCTGGCTACTATTATTTCACTAACTTTGAAAAGAAAGAATCCTTATGTTTCTAACCAGACTGTAGCAGAGTCAGACTTGGAACAGTTTGGATCACTTCAAGGTGGATTATAACCTGCTTGATGCTGCCGTGTCATAAATATGCCCCATTGCCCTTTTTAAAATCCTTGCCGTTTCTGGCCACCTTGTCTCCTAAACAGTATTGTTCTCCTTCCTTTCTGGTGCCCATGTTTACTTTTGCTCTCTCTTTGCTTACATTTATAATCTTTGCTTCTTATGTTACATAGAACACAGGGGCAAAACCTAAAGTTCACCCTGATTCAGGCAGCTCGCCAAAAACTGGGGGCTTGGCATCTCGAGGGAAGTCAGGAACACCTACCCTCCTTGCCAAAAACAATGTCTGCCTTGGGAAACTTTCTGTAACCGAGTGTAAGAGAGAAGGCCTCAAACTTACCATCTCAAAATGCACCTTCTGGCTTTTTATTTTCAGACATTTTCCGAAAACCTTTTTATGTTAGGTACATTTGATTAAATGCTTCATGCAGGGTGACATGGAAAATTCCTGGAGTTCTAGAACGAAAAGGAAGTTCTCCTTGGGTTTGGGTTTCAGCTCAGCAGATGTGAAAGTCTGTGGGTTGCCTAGGGTAGGGTAGCTGCCTAGGGTAGGGTAGCTCCCTTTCACCTGAACGACGAGAGAGCACAGAGAGGTGGGAGGGAAGGAAGGACACCTTACGATGGGACGGAGTTCTCGCTGTGAGCCTGCCAGTACCCTTCCTCATCCCATTAATGCTCGCTGCATGCCGAGGGGTGTGGGGAGGCGGTCTGCTCCTGTCAGGACTGTTGAGTGGCGCTGCTAACACCTGAATCCCAGGCTGTTTACACGCCTGTCTTTGCACCCGCTGAGCTGCTGCCCCGCTCCTAGCGGGATCCTAAACATGTATTCCTGTCCCTCCGTATTTTCTACCTTGGCTGTATCTATGAAGTTATCCAGTATTTTCTGACCCTGCTATTTTTTCCCCCATGTTTAAAAACTAAGAAAGTTTTTTCAGTCAGTACTAAGCATTCTGAGCAGTATATTAGGATACTTGGAAACAGTAGTTTTGCACAGCAGAAAGGCATGGGTTTCAGAGCACGGTCTCGGTCTCCCTGTGGGACCAGCTTAGAAAAGAGATGGACCCCCTCTTCCACTGTCCACCTTCTGCTTAGCAGTACGTAACTCAGCCACGTGCCCAGTGTGGGGCTTTCCCAAGTGCACTGTGGACTTACGGCAACCCGTGGGACATGCAGGAACTGAAGAGGAAGAAAAGCACTTGATTTTAGGGTAATTCGTCGCATGATGGAAGTCTTCTCAGAAATACACTGCCCCTCGTCAAACAGCGTATACTAGAAAAAACCAACCTGAACTAAAGTCTCTTTTGCAAAGGACAGAGCTGTTGCCTTTCAGGCATGTCACCTGGAATGGGACCCTCTGGGCCTTCTACGGTTGATTTTGCCCAAGGCTCAAGTTGGTCATTTATAGATATCTTGCTTCCTCCTCATTTTCTGGGCTAGCTCCTCGGTTGGAACATGTAAATGCAAATCAGTGAGGCATGCCCCAGAGGTGACTTTGCCAGTCGTGGGCACTTTTAAAAATACATACACTGTGGGAGTACTCGTTTGACAAACTCACTGAGCACCTGGTGACCTCGTGCATATTGGGCATTCTGTTGGGCACGGGGGATAGAAAAATGGCTAAGATGGGAGCTCACCTTCCAGGGACTTTTAGTCTAGTGGGAGAGAGCACTTGAGCAAGGTGTTTGAGTGCAGTGATGAAGGTGTGCACACGAGGCTTCCCAGAGCCGTACTACCGTGAGTGAGTCTTGAAGGCTGACCTGGCCCAGCCAGGAGAAGAGCACGAGTGAGCGACGGTGAGGAAGAATGGAGGGGTTAGTCCGGGGCTCTGAGAAGTGGCCAGCAGGGCATGTGCAGGGCGTGCCCTCAGCTCCGTGTCATCAGGGCACAGGGGGACAGGGAGGGAGGGCAGAAACACCGCTAGATGGTCAGGCAGGAGCCAAGCCTTGCTGGCCTTCCACGCCGTCTCGACAAATGTGGGCCTGGTTTTGAGTTAGCTTTTTAGAGAGATTCTTGGCAATGGCAGACCCACTTGATGTGGGTGCTAGCCCGGGTCAGAGGGGTCCTCTGCCCAGAGCTGTGCTCTCTGGCAGTCCCAGAGCTCCCAGGTGCTCCACTCTGCCCCCCGGTGGCCTTTTGGCTGCAGGTGTTTGTAAGTTATCTCACTCCAGTATCTGTCACAGTTGATACCTTTTATATCCCCATTTTAGAATTTTTAAAAAATTGAGGCCCGATTATCAGACCGATTGAGTGTCTTGCCAGAGGAATGAACTCAGGTTTGTCTGCCCGCTGCTCTCAGAGGCTGGGAATGTGTCCATACAACTCTGGAGCTGCCCTTCTTGAGCTGAAAGGTGGAAGGTCATGCGTGCCCACCAGGGCCACGCAACACTCTGCTTTCAGGGGACGTGTGTGGAAAAAGATGCGCCTTGGCAGGAGATTGAGTTGGCAAGGAGAAAATCACAGTGGGCTTTCTCTAAATTGTCTCATGTGTGTGTAAAGTGGAGGGCGATGTCATCACTGTGACTGACTGAGTTCATGCTTACAGACAGGGCGGTCGGCCCGTGTGTGTCAAGGTGCCTGGGAAGGCTGAGCTCGCCGCCTGGCTCACCCAGACTGCTCACATACTGTAGAGGAGGTGGAGACATGGTGGGCTGGCTCTGCATGACCAGGGGCCCTTGATCTGGAGGCATCCCCACAGAACACCCGGGATGCGTTCCACAGATGCTCATTCTGCGTCCCGTCCCTCACTAACTTCCTTTCATCTAATCCTGGCCAACGGCAGGACGCTCTACAGGCAGCAGCTCCCCGCCATCCGGCCCCTGCCTGCTTCTGTGGCCTGGTCCACCACTTCCTGGGGCTTTGCATCCTCATGCTGCCCCTCTGCACAGACCGCCCCCCACCCCCCACCCCCAGTCCAACACCGTGAGGGCTGGGCCCCCAGCCATCGTCCTCACGCCTGTGGCCTGAGCTCTGAGCTCAGTCCCTGACACACAGGAGTAAATGAATGTATACACAGAGCACGAAACAGAAGGCAGAAGGAATGGTGGTATGAAAGGAACATTGCTCTTATGGGTTTATTAAGAGTAGGGTTCTTTTCTCTCTCTAGTGCTTTGCATGATATAAATAATAATAAGCACAGATAAATTGTGATGTTCTTGATACCTGTCTTCTCACATGTACACAATATTCATCCTTGAACCATGCTGATCAGGGTCCCCGTTTTGACTCCTGAAATGATTAATACATAATCCCAATCTTTGCCCCCACAGAGTATGCGTTGTGTCCACGAGCATGCTGGCCAGGTGATGGGGGCGTGAGCTTACTGAATGAGACACCTAGACTTTGGTCAGTGCTTTAAGGAGATAGCAGGTCCTCCCAGGGAAAGTTCAGAAGGCCTCTAATAAGAAAGAAAGAGAACTTGGAGAATTCAAGAAGGCAGGGCCTCTTTAAATAGAAACCTGTTCTCAGGAAGACAGAATGAAATTCAGTCCATCTGGAAGTGTTGCACACTGGTAAATATCCAGCCTTACAGTGTACTTTGCGGTACAAAGGAAATGCCCCAGCCCCTGTCTACTAGGCCTTTGCGGCCTGTTTGGGAAGAAGGGGACACACATGAAAATGTTGGCAAGAATGCAGAGAACCTGTAATAGGTGCCAGCAATAGAGGAAAAACTCTAGGAGTTGAGGAAAAAGATCTTTCTGCTGGTCAAGGAGGGCACAGGGTCAACCACGTGTTTGAAGGACAGTGAGTTTTCTAGTTTAGCAGTTTTCTAGTTTAACTAGTTTTCTAGTTTTTAGTTTAGAGCTTGTGGAAACATAGGAGATAAACAGAGATAACAATATTTATTATGGTGATTGTAATGATAGCCTGTATTATAAATACAGAGGCACCACGCTCAGCTAACACCCAGGGAGTGTGACTCCATGCCAGGGTTCAGATTCAGTTCTGGAAGATGACGGGCCGCCAGCACCCCATCCTCCCTGCTCCCCATGAACCAAGGGCTGAACTGTTAACTTTCCCTAATCTCAAAAAAACACTTGAAGTAAATTTTTATGAACACATTCTCCTTGCTATGAATAGTAGTACTATGATGCTCATTGCAATCTTTCAATATAAAAAATATGAAGAAGAAAATAAAATGACCCATAATCTTACCACTCTGAGATAGTGAGTGAACATTTCGTGCATTTCCTTCCAGGTTTTTCATAGTGTTAAATGCCAGGTGTTGGGACATGAGTAGCCAAGGTGGAACTTCCACCGTTAATGCACCATGACCAGTCTTAATACCAATTTTTAAATGAGATGAATTCAGCCCCCTTGTGTTGAAAGGATTTCCCATTACTGTTCAGAGAGCAAAGCAGACATGCAGACCACTGAGGTACACTCCGGGAAGTGAGCCCTGTTCATGGGGTAGCGTAGCCCACTCTGAACACGAGGCTGGGCTGCGTCTTGTCCCAAAGCCCTGACCGCAGCGCCCTGAGATCTGACCCTGTCCTTCCTAGAGAGAGGAGCTGGGGCTCTGGGGGGCAGTGCCTCAGTCAGGGCCCTGCAGTGACCTCATGCGGTCCGTGTGTCCTATCCTCCCTGGCTTGTAAGCCCCGATGTCTTAGCCCACTCTTGCCTAGGTCTAGAAGATGTCTTCCAGATGGTCTGTCTGCTGTTTTTGTTGGTCAATCTTTGCTTCAATCACAAGAGCACTGGGGTGATTGAAGGCTTGAGGTGATAACCTTGGTCTTCTTGCTGAGTTAAAGACAGAGCTGACTTGTTTCAAATAGCAGAACACAAAGCAGAGAAGAGTCTGGGTGGAATGACCAGTCCAGGGCAGGGCAGTAGGAGAAAAGTAGTAGATTTTCATTACATTTCATAAGAAAATGCATATATGTTTACAGCCTGGTGTTTTTGTTGATCATTTATATATGTAGCCCTGTGCTATTAATAGGAGTAACTTTCATCTACTGAATAGTACATTCTGATACTACTTATCAAATGGTATTTGAGAGGTATCCCCATCTTACAGATAAGGAGATGGGGGTTTAGCACTTGTGAATGGCGTGGGTGGGGTTTGCCACCTAAGTCCAGAGCCCGCGCTCTTTGTTCCTTGCTGGGTTTTGCATTTAATTTCTACCTTTATTACAGAGGGTTTTTGCGGCCCTTCTGGTGGCCTCTAGTACAAATACTTAGTGTATTCAAGTGCACTGTGACCTTTTCAGAGGTCAGAGGCTGCTCCTTTGGCCATGAGGTGGCCATTTCATGCACCTCTTTCAGAGTGCAAGTTGAGGGTGATACCAGCACAGATTCTTGGAAAAGGAAGAATCTCCTCACAGGGGGAAAAATGAAACAAGACGAAACCAGAGAGGGAGACAAACCATAAGAGACTCTTAATCTCAGGAAACAAACTGAGGGTTGCTGGAGTGGAGGGGGGGGTGGGAGGGATGGGGTTCGCTGGGTGATGGACATTGGGAAGAGTATGTGCTATGGTGAGCGCTGTGAATTATGTAAGACTGATGAATCACAGACCTGTACCCCTGAAACAAATAATACATTATATGTTAATGAGAAAAAAAAAAAGGAATCTCCTCACAGGAAAACCCGGAATTCTTTCTGAGCCTCCCCAACTGCTTTACAATTAGGCGCTTTCATGGAATCCTAAGTATTGAAGCCATTCTGATTTTTCTTCTAGGCTTCTCTCTAGTTGTTTTAATTGCGGATGATGTCCCACAAGCATTTATATTTATTTTTAGCTCCTAATCTTTGAGGGCAGAGACTCTCAAATTTTCCTGTATGGGAGACTCTCTCAAGTGCTTAGTATTAAAACAGCTTGCTGGGGGGCGCCTGGGTGGCTCATTCAGTTAAGCATCCAACTCTTGATTTTGGCTCAGGTCATGATCTCAGAGTGGTGAGCTCAAGCCCTGCATCAGGCTTTACACTCAGCGGGGAGTCTGCTTGAGATCTCTCTCTCCCTCTGCTCCTCCCAGCCCACTCGCACATGCGCTTGCTCTCTGTCTCAGATAAATTTTTAAACACTTTTTAAAATTTATTTATTTGACAGAGCACAAGCCAGGGGTAGGGTCAGAGGGAGAAGCAGACTCCCCGCTGAGCAGGGAGCCCACCGTGGGGCTTGATCCCAGGAGCCTGGGATCGTGACCTGAGCCAAAACCAAGAGTCGGATGCTTAACTGACTGAGCCACCCAGGCGCCCTGTCAAATAAATTAAGAAAAAAAAAAAAAAAACCAAAACAGCTTGCTGGGCTCCACCCCCCCCGCCCCCCCACACCCCCAGTCTCTGATTCAGCCAGTCCAGGTTGGGGCCAGGGAAGTTGCATTTCTAGCATGTTCTCAGGAATGCTGCTGCTGCAGGGGGAGGCAGCACTTGGAGAACCACTTTTCCAAGGTTTCTGGCAGAATCCCCATGCGTACCTTCCCATGCCCCCTATCCCCTGTAAAATCACCCTCCAAACCACTCTGCTTTTACTTCCTTGTACAAAATTAACCAGAGACATCAGGTGAAGTCTATGGTCTGGCTTCCGAAGTTAGGCAGCGGTGTGACTTGGTCTTTGGGAGCTCACTCGTGTGGGGGACCTGGTGTTTCAGGTAGTGCGTGCGGCCGAGGAGGCGGCGTCCACGCTGGCCAGCTCCATCCACCCAGAGCAGTGCATCAAAGTCCTCTGTCCCATCATCCAGACGGCCGACTACCCCATCAACCTCGCCGCCATCAAGATGCAGACCAAAGTCGTCGAGAGGATTGCCAAGGAGTCCTTGTTGCAGCTCCTCGCCGACATCATCCCGGGCTTGCTACAGGTGGGCCCTCCCGGCGGCTGTCTGCCCGGGGCTGTGAGGCTGGGAGCAGGCACCGCCCAACCCGGGCGTGTGGGGGCTTTGCTCTCCTCGTTCACCCCAGGGGCGGGAAAGGGAAAGGCAGGCGCCGGCCTGTGCTTCTAGGAACCCGTGCGGCTGTATGGCTTGGACGCCCCACGTCTTCTGTTTTCTAATGCCTCCCCTGAATGTAGCAGGACGATCTTCCTGGCAGATTAGAACTGTGGCTCCCAGAATGAGCTTTCTGTTTACTATAAATATATTTTGGTCATTTTTGTTGTTGTTCGTTCCTTCAACAAACCCTTATTGCACATCTGTGGGCCCCAGCCCTGGGCAAGGCGGGCCATGGATCAGGTACGGGTCCTTGCTCTCCTTTCCAGCAAACACTTCTTGAAAGCCTTTTAAGTGTGAGGCATTGCGTTAGACTCTGGAAGAGAAGAGATGTTTTATGGTGCTGCGGCACGATCCCGAGGGTGTTTCAGCGTGCCATGGGACCCGGTACAGCCGCGCAGGCGGCTCTAGATGGGGCCACCACGCGCCGTTACTGTAGGTACGAGTGGAGGTTTCCGAGATCAGAGGCCGAGGGGTGTTTTCGGGGCTGGGGCAGTGGAGAGGGGAGGGCTCGCCTGGGAGCCAGTTTAGAGTCAGACCCTGGAAGGAGAGCAAGATTTCAGGGGGAAGGTAGAGAGAACCCAGCTTCACAATTTAATAAATACTGTGCTTGCCAAGCACTTGGCTTGGAGTTTAAATACAGACTGAAAAATTCTCAGGGCTGCTTGGAGAGCAGCAGGTAGTCCCATTTGAGTGTGGGGCAGGGGCCAGGCCAACAGGTAGATTGCGGCCCAGTTGTAGAGGATGTGGGTCTGGACGTTCCCCAGCCATTTTTGGCTGGCACAGAGGTTCTGCCCACAAGAGTGAGGGATGCAGTTCTCATTTCTTTTTTTTTTTTTTTAAAGATTTTATTTATTTGAGACAGAGAGAATGAGAGAGACAGAGAGCACATGAGAGGGGGGAGGGTCAGAGGGAGAAGCAGACTCCCCGCCGAGCAGGGAGCCCGATGCGGGACTCGATCCAGGGACTCCAGGATCATGACCTGAGCCGAAGGCAGTTGCTTAACCAACTGAGCCACCCAGGTGCCCCGCAGTTCTCATTTCTTAAAAGGCATTTTCACACAAGATTTGTTTTACCCGGGTGACGCCTGGGTGGCTCAGTCGGTTCAGCGTCTGCCTTCGGCTCGGGTCATGATCCCAGGGTCCTGGGATGGAACCCCTTGGTCAGGGCTTCCCTGCTCGGCGGGGAGCCTGCTTCTCCCTCTCCCTCTCCCTCTGCTCCCCCGCACCACATGCTCGTGCTTGCGTGCTCTCTCT
>NC_138371.1:94598697-94616775 GCF_054177405.1 Leptonychotes weddellii | reverse complement strand
GCCCCCCCCCCCCCACACACACCCTCAGTTCCCCAGTACAACGAGCCCCACCCCCACAGTGGGTCTCTCTCCCCTTGCGAGGACCATGGCCTTTGCTCTCCCCTGCACGGCCGCAGAGGGGCTGCTCCATCCCCTCCTGCTTCCCCCACCCCATCCTGCCCTCTGTCCTCACTCTTCAGCGGCCCCCTTGAGAGTTTTAAGAACGTTTATCTGATCTTCTGATCTGCCATCGCTTTGCTTCAGACCTTGCAGTGGCTACACACACACACACACACACACACAATTTGAAAATCCTGAATGCTGCCTACAAGGCCCACCACCCAGCCCTGCGCTCCTCTTTAGCTACATCTCATATCACTGTTTCCCTGCCGCGGGTGGGGCCTTTGCATGTTTGCTCCTTCTGCATGGCCCGCTCCACTACCCCCTGCGCCCGTGTGCACACACGCCTGGACACACACTTCCCTTGGCTAACTTTGACAGGTGCTTTATGTCTCAGCTTAAATGCCAGGTCATTATTTCTTTGGAGAAGAATCTGAATGAGTCCTTTACTTTTCTTACCTAACGTGTTCATATCCGTTTGTGTGATTGTTTCACCCACCCCTGCGGGTGGGAACTGGGCCTGTCTCATTGACATCTGTATTCCAAGTACAGCCCATGCACTGGTTGGTGGTAGGTGCTGAATGAATGGATGGATGGATGGATGAAAGAATGAATGAATGAATGAATGACCAGTTTGCAGTTCCTGCAGTAGCCTGTGATCTCAAGGGCATGCCCCATGACCCAGAGCTTTTTCTGTTTCTTCAGGGGCCCTGCCATGAACACGGGACCCTGCTACACCGCCTGGGACCCAGCTCTGGGGGGCCTCGGGCAAGTCGATAACCTTTTCCCCTCTGTTTCTTCCTCTGAATGGGCAGAGTGCCAATAGTGCCGACCTCGCAGGCTCTCTGTAAGTCACTTAAAAATGAAAAGTGCCCCGGCCCCTGCCTGGCATGTTGTGTTAGCCACTACTTTTTATTCGGTGGTCAAGTAAACAAATTAAGTGAGGGAGTGACCTTGGCCTTTGGAGTGGGGCCTGGGTCCCAACGCTGGCTTCCTTCCATTGCTCATCTGTGCGAACTCAGCTGAGTCTTTGGGCTTCCACCAACCCCAAAATGATGAGAAGCCTGCTTCCCCCCCTCCCACTCCCCCGGCTTGTGTTCCCTCTCTCGCTGTGTCTCTCTCTCTGTCAAATAAGTAAATAAAATCTTAAAAAAAAAAAAAAAGAAAGACTAATACAATTAAAAACATCCCCAAATCAATAAACACTTGGCAAGATTAACTGAGATTTTAAAAAGTCACAAATTATCAATATCAGGAATGAAAAAAGAAACATCTTCAGAGAGCCTGTTAAAAAGATAATCAGGAACAACTGGAAAACATGCAAAAGAAAAGAATAAATTTAGATCTTTACTTCATACCATATACAAAAATAAATTAAAAATAAGTTAAAGGGGGCACCTGGGTGGCTCAGTCGTTAAGCGTCTGCCTTCGGCTCAGGTCAGGATCCCAGGGTCCTGGGATCGAGCCCTGCATCGGGCTCCCTGCTCAGCGGGAGCCCGCTTCTCCCTCTCCTTCTCCTGCTCCCCCTGCTGTGCTCTCTCACTCTCTCTGTCAAATAAATAAATAAAATCTTTAAAAATTAATTACTTAAACATCTAATGTAAGCTAAAACTATAAAACTCTTAGAAGAAAGCACGTGTCAAATCTTCACAACCTTGTATTAGGCAATATGACACCAAAAACACAAGCAAATTGGACTTCACCAAAATGAAAAACTTGAAAAATTTTTTGTACTTCAAAAAACATCATCAAGGGGGCGCCTGGGTGGCTCAGTCAGTTAAGAGTCTGTTGATCTCAGCTCAGGTCTTGATCTCAGGGTTGTGAGTTCAAGCCCTGCACTGGACCCCGCGCTGGGTGTAGAACCTAGTTAAAACAAAACAAAACAAGGGGCCCCTGAGTGATGCAGTCGGTTGAGTGTCTGACTCTTGTTTTTGGTTCAGGCCATGATCTCAGAGTCGTGAGATCAAGCCCTGTGTCTAGCTCTGAGCTCAGCAAAGAGTCTGCTAAATTTTCTCTCTCCCTCTCCCTCTGTCCCTCTTGTGCTTACGCTCTATCTCTTTCTCTCTCCCTCTGAAATAAATAAATTTGTAAAAACAAACATGACATCAACATCAAAAAAGTGAAAAAGCACCCACAGAACAAAAACAAAAAATTTGCAAATCATGTATGTGATAAGGAACTTATATCCAGAATATATAAAGAACCCTTAAAAGTCAACAGTAAAAGACAACACAATTTTAAAATAAGCAAAGGATCTAATAGACCTTTCAGAAAAAAATATGAAAATATGAAGCATGGTCAACATAATTAGTCATTAAAGAAATGCAAATCACAACCACAATGAGATCACTTCGCACTCACTGGAAAGGTTAGAGTCAAGAGGCAGACAATTATAAATTTAGCAAAGATGTGGAGAAATTGGAACCTTCATATATTGTTGGTGGGAATGTAAAATGGTACAATCATGTTGGGAAACAGTTTGGCAGTGCCTCAAAGTTGGACATAGAGTTACCATATGAACTAGTAAGTTCAAGCCTAGATATTTACCCAAGAGAATATATGTCCACACAATAACTTAGAATGTTTATAGCAACATTATTCATAACAGCCCCAAAATGGAAACACAGATGTCCATCCCCTGATGAATAGATCAATAAAATGTAGTATGTCCATACAAAGAACCATTATTTGGCAATAAAAATGAATGATGTCCTGCTATATACTACAACAGGGACCGAACTTGAAAATACTTTGCTAAGTGAAAGAAGTCAGTCACAAAGGCTACATACTCTATGATTCCATTTATATGAAATGTCCAAAGAGACAGAAAATAGACTAGTAGTTGCCAAGGCCTGGAGGAAGGAAAGAATGGGAGTGATTGCTAATGGATAGAGAATTTTTTTTGAGATAATTAAAATATTCTGGAATTTAATAGTGGTGAAGGTTGTACAACTATGTGGATACACTAAAAACTACTGTATTGCACTCCTAAAAAATAAAAATAAGCAAGATGAGTATATACAATGTAACAATAACAATATTCCGTTAAAATGTGGACAAAATGGACAAATTGTAAAAAAATACAATCCAAAACGGCCACAACAAAAAAGGAATTAATAGTCTTATAGCTATTAAAGAAATTGCATACATAATTTTAAGACTTCACACAACAAAAACTCCAAGGCCAGAGGACGGCATGGGTGATTTTTACCAAACACATAAGAAAAAAGTGCCAATCCCACACAAACTCTTCCAGAAAATAGAACAGGAGGGAACACTACCTGATCAGGTCAGCATAACCTTGATATCAAACCCGATAAGACATTATGAGAAAGGAAAATTACAGGCCAATCTCACTCATTAACATAGACACAAAACTCCCAAACAAAATATTAGCAAACCGAATCTTGCAACGTATAATGATCAAGGAGTGTTTACTCCAAGGTTGGTTTAACAGAAAATCAATTAATGAAATTCATCACATGAATAGAGTATGAGGAAAACTCATGATCATTTTAATAGATATAGAAACAGCGCACTTGATAAAACCCAACGTCCATTCATGATATTCAACATACTTTTAAAAAACTCAGAATAGAAGGAAACTTTTTTAATCTGATCAAGCTTGCCTGTAAAAACCTAGGGCAAATATCATACTTAATGATGAGATGTTGACAGGTTTTCCTTTGGGATCTGGTACAAAGCAAGGATGCAAATTATTGCTACCTCTGCTGAATGTTTACTGCAGGCCCTGAAAAGATCTAAACGTAGAATGTCAAGAAAAAAGAGAGTAAAGTCATAAAGATTGGAAGGGAGGAAAGAGAACTATCACAGTTTGTGGATGAAATAACTATGTTAATAGGAAATCCAAAGAATTTACAGATAAATTATTTGAATTAATTAGTTCAGCAAAGTTGCTGGACAAAATTCAGTAGAAATAAACCACATCTATATGTCAACAAAAAACAGAAAATGAAAAATTTAAATAGATACTGTTTACAACAGAATAAAAATTCTTAGGACCTAGAAACAAATCTAACAAAAAAGTGGACAAGACTTCTCTGAAGAAAACAATAAGAATATTCTTGGGGGAAAATGAAAATTTAACTACATGGAGAGATATGTTCATTGGAAGACATAGTATTATAAAGTTGCCAGTTCTCCCCCAAATAAGCTGCATGTTTAATGAAATTCTAATAAAATTCCCAAGTGTTTTTAACTGTGTGGAAATGCAAAAGGACAAAAATAGCCGAAAGACTTAAGAAGAGAAAACAGGAGGGGCACCTGTGTGGCTCAGTCAGCTAAGCATCTGCTTTCGGCTCAGGTCACGGTCTCGGGGTCCTGGGATCGAGCCCCGCATCGGAGGTCCCTGCTCAGCAGGGAGTCTGCTTCTACCTTTCCCTCTGCCCCTCCCTCCCGCTCGTGTTCTCTCTCTCTATAAAGAAAAAAAGAAAGAAGAAGAAGATGATGAAGAAGAAGAAGTTGAGGAGGAGGAGGAGAAGAAAGAGGTGGGAGAATTTGTTCTACCTTGATTTGTTCTGGAATTTAATAGTGGTGAAGGTTGTACAACTATGTGGATACACTAAAAACTACTGTATTGCACTCCTAAAAAATAAAAATAAGCAAGATGAGTATATACAATGTAACTTTTAGAAATCAAGAAACTTTTAGAACGATCAAATAATTAAGGTAGTATGGTATTCTGCAGTAATAGACAAACAGGAAAGGAACAAATAAAGAGCCCAGAGATAGACCCGTGCATAGCTGGACATTTAATTTATGGCAAAAGTGGCATTGCAAAGAAGTGGGAAAAGGCAAGTATTTTCAATAAATGGACTGCATCCACCAGATATACATGTGGAGAAAATGAAGAGAAACTTGACCCCTACCTCATACGATGCACAAAAATGAATTCTAGGGGGAGTTAGGCCTAAACATGAAAGGCAAAACAAGATATCTTTGAGAAGATAATTGGGAATATCTTCACGACCTGAAGGTAGGGAAGATTTCTTAAATAAGACACAAAGAGAAATGGTCATAAAGAAATGGACTGATAAATTGATTCAAAAATAATAATTTCTACTCATCAAAAGAACCTTT
This sequence comes from Leptonychotes weddellii, assembly GCF_054177405.1. Classification (NCBI taxonomy): domain Eukaryota; kingdom Metazoa; phylum Chordata; class Mammalia; order Carnivora; family Phocidae; genus Leptonychotes; species Leptonychotes weddellii. Next base: position 94,611,576 of record NC_138371.1, on the reverse strand, counting down.
ATTAAAACAGTGAAAAAGTGGAGCGCCTGGCTGACTCAGTAGGTAGAGCATGTGACTCTTGCTCTCTGTCATGGAATTGAGCCCTACACGGGGTGTAGAGGTTACTTAAAAATAAAATCTTAAATCAAAAGAACAGTGAAAAAGAGAGTGGGAAAATATATTCACAGTGTACTAACGACCAAAGAGCTTAATATCAAACTATATAAAAGAAAAACTCTTGTAAATCAATAAGAAAAACACTAGAAGACAAGTAGGTCACAGGCTAGTGGTTTACAAAACCAAATATCCAAAGGAGAGTTAAGAAAAGGTGCTCAGCCTCATTAGGAATCAGGGAAATGCAAATTAAAATCCCAGGGAGATACTTCAGCACACTTGGACATTTTCCTTGCTATCAACACACCACAGCTTTATCAAGGGAATTCAGCCCTGAATTAATTCCCAAGAAGGATCAAAAGGGACAAAAGTGTAAATGCTGCCTTCAAAGAGTTTACGGTTTTACTGAGGAGAGAAAGGGACATTTGGTGAAGTAATTGCCATGTTCCCACAAAGAAAAAATGAGAGTCTAGTTCCTAAAGGAAAACCCTCCTTTTTGAAGGGGTTGACCTCACTGTAGAATCCAGACATATCCCCAGTCAGAGAAAGACAAGTATCATATGATTTCTCTGATATACGGAGTTTAAGAAACAAAACAGAGGACCATTGGGGAAGAGAGGAAAAAATAAAACAAGACGAAAGCAGAGAGGGAGACAAACCGTAAGAGACTCTCAGTCATAAGAAACAAACTGAGGGTTGTTGGGGGTGGTGGTGGAGGGATGGGGTAACTGGGTGATGGACATTAAGGAGGGCACTGGATATAATGAGCACTGGGTGTTATATAAGACTGATGAATCACTGACCTCTACCTCTGAAACCAATAATATGCTATATGTTAATTAATTGAATTTAAATTAAAAAATTTTTAAAAAGAATCCAGGCATACCCCATTGAACACACAAACACACACGAGACACAAACATATAGGAGACAGAAACACACACGATAGTTACCTTTTTAAAAAAAACTGAGCTATCAAAATGGTAGCCAATGGGAAGGGGTGTGAGTGAGTGAGTGTGTAAGGGGGCACGCTTACCCCTTGCTTGGGGGAGTGTGAACTGGCACAGCCCTTCTGAGGGATGTTTCAGCTTAATGAATGAGAAATCTTGAAGTGCAAACCTTGTGACTTAAGAATTCTACTTCCAAGAGTGCCTGGGGGGCTCAGTCGGTTAAGCATAGGCCTTCAGCTCAGGTCATGATCCCAGGGTCCTCGGATCCAGCCCCACAGCCCCAAGGTCGGGCTCTCTGCTTAGCGGGGGGGCTCTGCTTCTCCCTCTGCCCCTCCCCTTCCCCCTGCTCGTGCTCTCTCTCTCCCTCTCTCTCAAATAAATAAATAAAACCTTAAAAAAAAAAAAGAATTCTACTTCCAGGACTATCCCCTAGCAAAATCACAGGACAAGTGTATACAGATGCATATACAAGAATGGAATTTAGACTGGGGTCTAAACTATGATATGCCCATACTCTGTGTGGTTATTGGAGTTCAGTTCTAGATAAATATTTAATGATAGGGGAAAATGCTTAGGACATTAAATGACAAAAGCCATTTGCAAGAGTAGACATTATATGAACCCAAGTTTATTTTGTGTATGCTCATATAGGAAGTAAATATATTAAAATCAGATCATGGGGCACCTGGGTGCCTCAGTCGTTAAGCATCTGCCTTCGGCTCAGGTCATGATCCCAGGGTCCTGGGATCGAGCCCCGCATCGGGTTCCCTGCTCGGCGGGAAGCCTGCTTCTCCCTCTCCCACTCCCCCTGCTTGTGTTCCCTCTCTCGCTGTGTCTCTCTCTGTCAAATAAATAAATAAAATCTAAAAAAAAATGAGATTATGCTTACTGTAATAGCTCTCTGTGGCTGCATAACAAATTACCATGAACAAGCAGCTCAGAACAACACAGATGTCTGATTTCAGTCTCCATGATCAGGAGTCCATGGGTTATCTGAGTCCTCTGCTCAGGATCTAAGAAAGCTGAAGTCAAGATGTCGGCTGGGCTGCATTCCTTTCTGGAGCCAGATCCTCTTCCAAGCTCACGTAGTTGTTGGCAGAATTCATTTCCTTGTGGCTGTAGGACTAACATCCCCGCTCCCGGCCCTGGGGGCTGCCCTTTCCTGCCCCCTGTCCTGCCCCATCACCCTCTCCAGCAACATGGCAGTTTGCTTCCCCAAGGTCAACAGGAGAGCATCTGCTGCAGCTTTCAATCTCTCTGATTTCCTTTCTCTGACTTGTAGACCCAGGTTTAAAGGGCTCATGAGATTAGGTCACGTTCACCCACACGCCTGCTCTCTCTCTCTCTCTCTCTCTCTCTTAAATAAATAAATAAATCTTAAAAAAAAAAGAAACACAAATTTGTTTGGTCTCATCCCTAATTTGTGGTTTTAAAATATTTGATATTTAGGGCGCCTGGGTGGCTCAGTCGGTTGAGCAACTGCCTTCGGCTCAGGTCACGATCCTGGAGTCCCAGGATCGAGTCCCGCATTGGGCTCCCTGCTCAGCAGGGAGTCTGCTTCTCCCTCTGACCCTCCTCCCTCTCATGCTCTCTGTCTCTCATTCTCTCTCTCGCAAATAAATAAAATCTTTAAAAAAAAAAAATTTGATATTTAGTATTCCTCCCTTTCAGAGATGGAGCCTAATTCCTCTTGCTTTGTGTATGGACTGGACTTAGTGACTCACTTCTAGTGAATAAAGGGAAAATGATTGTGTGTGATTCCTGAGACTAGGTCATAAAAAGCACTGAGACCTCCTCCTCATTTTCTCTTGGGTCACTCGTTCTGGGGGAGCCAGGCGCCATCTTGAGATGACACTCAGATAACCCTGTGGAGGGGCCTGTGTGGTGAGCAGCTCAGGTCTCCAGCCAACAGCCACCTGAGCGAGTCACCTGGGAAGCAGCATCTCCAGCCCCAGTCAAGCCTTCCTGTGACCAGAGCGGCGCTGACAAGCTGACTTGCAGCATCATGAGAGATCCTGAGCCAGAACCACCCAGATGGGTGTGGGAGATTTTAAAATGTTTGTTATTTTAATCTGGTAAATTTTGGAGCAATTTGTTAGGCAGCAGTGGATGATCTGTACGCCCTATAACATCAGTGCGATGTGGATTCCTTGCCCTAAGCATTTTCTGGTTCGTAGGTAATGGTAGTCGGCATGGAGGCTGAGAACACAGGCTTTAGTGATGCATACAGTCGTCAGCCACTGGTGAGACCACCAAGTTGTCGTCGCTCCTCGGGCAAGGGCTCGGATTCTCAGACCTTCTGTCTTCTCCTTTGCAAAATGGAAATGTGAGTCGTTCGGCAGAGTATGTGGCTCCGTGCAGGGAATTCAATAAAGGAATTGTGTGATTAGATTATTTCACTGTCATCTCTGCCTACATAGCTCTGAGCGGAGAGACTTGCTTCCCGCCCTACTTGTTCCTATTTGGAGCTGTCTCCACCAGGCTCCTGGCCTCCAAATCCAGGTCACAGTTCTCCCTCTGCTCTTTGGACCTGGTTGTGCGTTTGTTCTGTGAGGTGGCTGGGGAGTAGGAACATCCATGTGGCTGGAGCCTGCCTCTCTGGTGGGTGGCTGGAGTCTTCAGGTTGCAGCTCTGGGAGGCCATCAGCAGCCTCCCCTGGGACGGTCGCACTCAGCCAAGCTGTCTTCCCCGGGCAGAGCCCACCCCGCCTCTGCCTCCTGGGCTCCATCTTCAGGTGGCTCTGAGCACCTCTACCATGCTGATCCCTGGGCAGGCACCAGAGATAGGTCAAAAGTTCCTGTCCTCCAAGAGGAGAAAAGCAAGGGCATGTCCATGCAGTTAGGGGTACAAGGCCAGAGGAGCCCAAGGGCTGTGGGAGCCCAGAGCAGGGAGCTCCATCCAGCCTGAGGTGAGGAGGGGAGGGGAGGCAAGGACAGAGTGAGGAATGCAGAGAGGAGTGATGACCTTCTCTCCTTCCCTCACATCTGACCCCAGAGCAGACACTCTGCCATATACCCAAGGTCTTATTCTTATTCTCACCCCTAAAGGTTCTTTACCTAATGAGGTGACCCAAAACTATTCCTGAGGGATCTGAGCTCTTAGTGATTCTGTTTATGTTGGATTACTTTTGTCTTCCATTTACTTTACCATTAGACATAGCCATGCTGGGAACAGTCCCTGAAGATTCCCTGCCCCTCATTGTTAGCAGTAATGATATCTCCTTTTGAAAATTAGGGTCAGTCATGCTAGTTAACATTCTTATTTGTTCAGCGGAGCCCCAAATGGGCCAAGGAAGGGTCTCAAATTCTAATTTTTTAAAAGATTGTATTTATTTATTTGAAACAGAGAGAGAGAGTGAGCTGGAGAAGGGGCAGAGGGAGAGAGAGAAGCAGTCTCCCTGCTTAGCAGGGACCCTGAGATCATTACCTGAGCTGAAGGCAGACACTTAACCAACTGAGCCACCCAGGCGCCCCCCAAATTCTAATTTAATTTAAATTAACTAAATTCTTCTAGTGAAAAATTACCTTGAGTAACCCAGACTACTTAAATAATAGAGCCCCAAATGGTGGGGGTATACAAACAAATGTCTTGGGGCACCTAGGTGGCTCAGTCGGTTGAGTGTCTGACTCTTGATTTTGACTCACGTCATGATCTTGGGGTTGTGGGATCGAGCCCTGAATCAGGCTCTGTGCTTAGCATGGAGTCTGCTTGGGATTCTCTCTCTCTCCCTCTCCTTCTGCCCCTCCCCACTACACACTCTCTCTCTAAAATAATAAATAAATCTTAAAAACATGTCTTGTGAGTTGGTCATTAGTTGTATAGTGAGGGAGGTGATTAGCCCTTCAACCCCCTCAACCCAAGTATTCTGCCTAAGAGGAAAAAAACAGGGCCACATATTGATTCAGGACATATACTGTATTGTGTAAAATAGAAATTCACTTTTGTGAGGTGTTGTCTCTTATCTGGTGGGGTTACAGTCATTGGCCATTCCATTGTTCTAAAACACCAGCTACTTTGGAGTGATCAGGTACGTGGTAAAACCCATGAGTCCCATGGGTATTATTAGCCTATTGTATTACTTTTCTTTATGCCGTGAAATAAGTTTCTTTTTCTTTTTGAAATAAATTTCTTGATCAATAGCAATGTTGAGAGACAGAGACCTCCATTAAGTCTATAGATGGTGCTCCCAGCAAAAACATGGCAGAGAGGGAAGGAAAATTCATGTGCAGAATTGATGTCTACCCCAATAAAGAAAAATCACTGCCACGCCCATGATGAAGGAGTCCAATGCAGTCAACCTCCACCAGGGGGCAGACTGGTCCCCCACTGTAGGGCGCCATATTGAACGCACTTGGTAGTGATAAGTAGCCAAGTTGGTTTTGGAGTGGTCAATTCCATGCTGTGGAGCCAATATAAAACCATCCTGCCACTGTTCCACTTGGTCAATGAATAAGTACTGGTTGCGGAAAGAGATTGATTATTGAAAACTTCCTCTGCAAAGGGTGGCCTTGTGGGGACCATTCCCATGAGACACAAGTATCTCTGCCTTCAGGGCCCATTCTACCTCTTTCTCTAACCTCCATGTTATCAGTTTTTTAATCTTGTTACTTCCAAATTCCTGAATACTGCCTTTAGCGATCACCCTTATATCAGGAGAGAGTCTCATCTCACATAATCTTTCCTCTGGGCAAAGAGGACCCCACAGTGATGTGCTGCCTGGAGTTCTGTGCTTCGGGAGGACTCCCCATCTCCACTGTCCTTCAGTGTACCACTGAATAGGGCTGTACCCACACCGCTGGTGGGAGCTTGTCATTCAGAGCCATCTGAGCACCAGGGTTCAAGCAATGCTTTCCTCCTCAGTCAGCCAGTCACAGGGTGGTTTGAGGGAGGAAGTGTGCTTGGAGCAAGCACACGGAGTGGGGCAGCCCTGCTCAGTAGCTTACGTGTGTCTCCTGGACTTGCATGAGCCAGATCCCATCCATTTGAAACTGGAACGGTCAGACAACCTCTCCTTTGTCATCTCGTACCCCATAGATGTTCACTCTCAAGCAGAGCCAAAGCTGTTTCTCACAAAAATACTTACCTGCAGAAGAGGATATGGCTTTGCTCTAAATTTGCCACAGACACATTGAGTACCACTGAATCCACTGGATCATAAGGGCCAAGGGACCAGTCGGATGTCCAGGTGGATGTTGAGATGATCCAGACCCCTGGGATTTAAAACATGGCCCAGAACAGGAGAGTTGACATAGTTTTGAGGCATGGTGCTAAAGGTATGTTCAGGTCTCTGTTAGGTACAAGTAAGCTCCGTCTGGATCTTTCTAGGGTCATGAAAATGTTCTGGAATTAGAAAAACTAATTGCACAACTTTGAGAATAGACTAATAATCACTGAATTTTATGCTCTACATGGGTAGATTTTATGATATGCAAATCCTACATTGATTTAAAAGAAAACGTCTGGCATTCCCCATTTCTTTGCCATATCAATAACTGAATACAAAGCGCTAGGGTCTGTGATAATTTGTACCAGTAAAGAAAAGATATATGGAAGATCTGTATTTAAGTTCACCACCTTATTTTTTTTTCAAGATTAAAGAAATTTTTTTAAGGGGCACCTGGGTGGCTCAGTCAGTTAAGCATCTGTCTTCAGCTCAGCTCATGATCCCAGGGTCCTGGGATTGAGCCCCACAATGAGCCCCGCATCTGCTTCTCCCTCTCCCCCCTCTCATGCTCTCTCTCATTCATTCTTTCTCTCAAATAAGTAAATAAAAAATCTTAAAAAAAAATTTTGGGGGGGGCGCCTGGGTGGCTCAGTCGTTAGGCGTCTGCCTTCGGCTCGCATCACGATCCCAGGGTCCTGGGATCGAGCCCCACATCGGGCTCCCTGCTCAGTGGGAAGCCTGCTTCTCCCTCTCCCACTCCCCCTGCTTGTGTTCCCTCTCTCGCTGTGTCTCTCTGTCAAATAAATAAATAAAACCTTAAAAAAAAAAAAAATTTTTTTTTTAAGTATCTCTACACCCAACATAGGGCTCAAACTTACAACCCTGAGATCAAGAGTCCTGTGCTCTTCCACTCTTAATAAGGTGGTCTAAATTCACTGTGTTATTAAGATTTCCAATCCCTATGAATCAGCTGTCTTGTCTACAGGCCAAATAGGTGAACCACACGAAGCTGTGGTGGGCTTTGATTACCATTGTGTATCTCTGATGTCTTTGATGGTGGTATTAATCTTTGAGGTTCACCAGGAATGCAGGATAGCTTTTTTTTTTTTAATTTTATTATGTTATGTTAGTCACCATACAATACATCATTAGTATTTGTTTTTTAATTTATAGTCACCATTATGCATATTACATCTACAGGATTTATTTATCTTATAACCGGAAGTTGATACCTTTTGACAACCTTCACCCATTTCAGCCATCCCCTCCAACTCTCAACCTCTGGCAACCACCAATCTGCTATGAGTTTAGTTTTTTTTTTCTTATGAGTTCAGTTTTTCTGTTTTTTGTTTTCATTTTTAGATTTCACATTCAAGTGTGATCACACAGTGTCTTTCTCTGACTGATTTATTTCACTTGGCATAATGCCCTCAAGTTCCGTTCTTATTGTCACAAATGTCAGGATTTCTTTCTTTTTTGTGACTGAATAACATTCCACTGTGTCTATACATCACATTTTCTTTCCTTTTTTTTTTTTTTTTAAAGATTTTATTTATTTACTTGACAGAGAGAGACAGCGAGAGAGGGAACACAAGCAGGGGGAGTGGGAGAGGGAGAAGCAGGCTTCCCGCCGAGCAGGGAGCCCGATGCGGGGCTCGATCCCAGGACCCTGGGATCATGACCTGAGTCGAAGGCAGATGCTTAACGACTGAGCCACCCAGGCGCCCCTATACATCACATTTTCTTTATCCATTCATCCATCAACAGATACTCAGGTTGTTTCCATGTCTTAGCTATTGTAAATAATACTACAGTGAACAAGGGGTGAAGCTCCCTTTTTTATTGTTATTATGTTCAGTTAGCCGCCATGTAGGACATCATTAGTTTTTGATGTAGTGTTCAACGATTCATTAGTCGTGTATAACACCCAGCGCTCATCACAACACGTGCCCTCTTTAATACCCATCTGAAGGTACCTTTTTTTCCCTACACCTTTATTTATTTACTTTTCATTGAGTTTAAATCCTTGAGGGGCACAGCATCACACAGATTCTGTGACCAATGGCTTTAGTAGGAAAGTTGCTTCGGAATTTGGCACGAACCCTGCCACTGTTTCTGGGAGCACGAGTTTGCTTTTCCCCAGATTCCTCTGGTTTTGTTCGATTTGCCACCAGGAGTCACTGTGTTGTGCTTTGCTTCGTACCCATAAGCACATCTCTTGCCTAGATAGTATTCCGTTTCATCTTGAGCATAAACACCTTTGATTTTAAGAAGAGCTGTGTGCTCCCTCTGGTTCCTGAGACCCCGCTTACAGCCAGCAAAAATGGCCTTGGACCCCAGCCTTCCAGACATTATTTGGCCATTTAGGAAGTCCTGCTGCCAGTAGGCGGGCAAAGTGCATCCATTACTCCGCTAAGGCCCAGGAAACAACACCAATTACGGGAGAGCCTGTTCTCCAGTCATCCAGGGACCAGCACAATCAGTCCCACGTCTCCTCAAGTCTGTCCTCCCTATTGCTGGAATCCATAGGAATCACTGGAATCCATAGAAATCACTGGCTGGCACAGCCTCCGAGCCACTGAGGCATATAGTTCAGCTCACCGCACCCATTTGCTGAAGGTACCTTTTTAAGATAGTGATTTCACTTCCTTCGGATAAATGCCCAGAAGCGGAATTACTGGATGGTATAGTAATTCCGTGTTAAAATTTTTTTGAGGAAACTCCATGCAGTTTTCTGTAGTGGCTGCACCAAGTTTTCCTTTTTTTAAAAAAATATTTTATTTATTTATTTGACAGAGAGAGGGAACACAAGCAGGGGAGTGGGAGAGGGAGTGCAGCAGGCTTCCCGTGGAGCAGGGAGCCTGATGCGGGGCTTGATCCCAGGACCTTTGGGATCATGACCTGAGCCAAAGGCAGACACTTAACAACTGAGCCACCCAGGCGCCCCTGCACCAAGTTTTCATTCCCACCAACAGCGCGTGAGGGTTCCCTTTTCTCCACATCCTCGCCAACACTTGTTATTTCTTGTCCTTTTGAAAATAGCTGTTCTAACAGGCATGGATGATACCTCATTGTGGTTTTGAGTTCCATTTCTCTGGTGATTAGTAATGTTGAGCTCCTCCCTATATACCTTTTGCCCATCTGTATGTCTTTTTATGAAAAAGACCTATTCAGACAATGCTTGGTATGATTTCAGTCTTTTAAATTTATTAAGACTTGATTTGTGGCCTGATGTATCGTTCCTACTGGAGAATATTCTGTGTATTGTGTGTTGTGTGGTTGGGTGGATGTTCTGTACATGTCTACTAGGTTCAGTTAGTCCAAGGTGTTACCTAAGTCCCTTATTGTTTATCTTCTATCTGGCTGTTCTATCCATTATTGAAAGTGGAATTTTGGTCTCCTACTGTTATTTTAGAGCTATTTCTGCCTTCAATCCTGTCAATGTTTCCTTAATATGTTTAGGAGCTCTAATGCTTGGTACATATATATTTACTATTGTTTTATCTTGTTTTGTACTTTATTAATATATAATGTCCTTCTTTGTCTTTTGTAAACTTTTTGGGTTTCAAGTGTATTTTGTCTGACATTACTATAGCCACTTGGCTCTCTTTTGGTTGTTATTTGCAAGGAATATCTTTTTCTATCTTTTCTGTTTCCTTTTAATTTATTTTTAGTAATCTCTATACCCAACGTGGGGCTCAAACTTATGACCCTGAGATCAAGAGTCACATGCTCTTCCAACTGAGCCAACCAGGCACTCCTCTGTCTTTTCATTTTCAACCTATATATGTCCTTAAATTTAGGGTCTCTTGTAGACAGCATATGGTTAGATCCTGTTTGTTTTTCAGCTTTATTAAGGAATAATTGACAAACATAATTTTAAGATATTTAAAGGGTGCATTGTGATGATCTGCTCTACATATACAGTTTGAAAGATTTCTCCCATCTAGGTAATTAACATATCCATTGCCTCACATATTTATGAGTTCCTGTGTGTGTGTGAGAACATTTAAGTTCTACTCTTTTAACAAATTTAAATTATGCAGCATGGTGTAATGTTATTCATTAGATCCTCAATCTTCTTCATCTTACAGCTGAAACTGTTTTTTGTTTAAAGATTTTTTTTATTTATTTGACAGAGAGAGAGAGAGACACAGTGAGAGCAGGAACATAAGAAGGGGGAGTGGGAGAGGGAGAAGCAGGCTTCCCGTCGAGCAGGGAGCCTGATTCGGGGCTCGATCCCAGGACCCTGGAATCATGACCTGAGCCGAAGGCAGATGCTTAATGACTGAGCCACCCAGGCGCCCCTGAAACTGTTTTTTTTAAGCCATTTTGCCAGTCAATGCCTTTTGATTGGCAAGTTTAATCCATTTACATGTAAAGTAATTAACCATAGCAAAGAACTTGCTATTGCTATTTTGTGATTTGTTTTCTGTATGCCTTATAGTTTTTTGTCCATTATTTCCTCCATTACTACCTTCCTTTTCATTCTTGTAGTGATATATTTGATTCCCTTCTCATTTACTTTTGTGTATAATCTATAGCTATTTTCTATGTGGTTACTATGGGGATTGCATATAACATCCTAAAGTTATAACAATTTTTTAAAGATATTTATTTATTTATTTATTTATTTAGAGAGTGCACAAGGCGGGGTGGGGGGCAGAGGGAGAGGGAGAATCTCAAGCAGACGCCACACTGAGTGCAGAGCCCGACATGGGGCTTGATCTCACGACCCTGAGATCATGACCTGAGCTGAAATCAAGAGTCAGACGCCCAACCGACTGAGCCACCCAGGCGCCCCTAAAGTTATACCAATTTATTTTAAACTCATACAACTTCAGGGCATCTGGGTGGCTCAGTCGGTTAAGCGTCTGCCTTCAGCTCAGGTCATGATCTCAGGGTCCTGGGATCAAGCCCCACATCGGGCTCCCTGCTCAGTGGGGAGCCTGCTTCTCCCTCTCTCTCTACCCCTCCTCCCTGCTCTTGCTCCCTCTCTCTCTCTCACCCTCTCTCTCAAATAAATAAATAAAATCTTTAAAAAAATAAATAAACTCATACAATTTCACTTCAGGTGAATACAAAACCTTTCTCCTTTGCAGGTCAGCTCCCTTCTATATGCGTCCATTTATTTACCTTTACTGCAGAACTTTATATTTTCATATAGTTTCAAGTTACTGTCTGGCATCCTTTCAATTCATTTTGAAGGAGTCCCTTTAGCACTTCTGCAGAGCAGGGCTAGTATCAACGAACTTCCTCAGCCTTTGTTTATCTGGAAGTGTCTTAATTTCTCTCTTATTTTTTTGTAGGACAGTTTTGCTGGATATAGAATTCTCCATTGATAGGGTTGTTTTGTTTTGTTTTGTCTTGTTTTGCCTTCTAACAGTTTAAATATACCATCCTACTTCTTTTTGGCCAGCAAGGTTTCTGCTGAAAAAATTGTTGATAATCTTATTGAGGATCCCTCATACATAATGAGTTGATTTATTTTTGCTGGTTTAAAGATACCCTCTCTGTCTTTGACAGTCTGATTTTGATGTGTCTCAGTGTGGGTTTCTTTAGATTCATCTTAGTTGGAGCTTGCCGAGCTTTTTTTTTTTTTTAAGATTTTATTTATTTGTCAGAGAGAGAGAGAGAGAAAGCACAAGCAGGAAGAGCATCAGGCAAAGAGAGAAGCAGCCTCCCTGCTGAGCAAGGAGCCCAATGCCGGACTTGATCTCAGGACCCCAGGATCCCAGGATCGTGACCTGAGCCGAAGGCAGACACTTAACCCACTGAGCCACCCAGGCATCCATTTTTAATTTTTTTAAATTTAAATTCAATTAATTAACAAATAGTGTATTATTAGGTTTAGAGGTAGAGTTCAGTGATTCAGCAGTTTTATATAACACCCAGTGCTCATTACATCACGTGCCCTCCTTAATATCCATCAACCAGTTACCCCATCCCCTCACCCTCTCCCCTCCAGCAACCCTCAGTTTGTTTCCTATGATTAAGAGTCTCTTATGGTTTTTCTCCCTCTCTGATTTTGTCCTCTTTTATTTTTCCCTCCCTTCCCCTATGCTCACTCCTGTTTTGTTTCTTAAATTCCACATATCAGTGAAACCATATGATAATTGTCTTTCTCTGATCAACTTATTTCACTTAGCATAATCTCCTCCAGTTCCATCCACGTCATTGCAAATGGCAAGATTTCATTTCTTTTGATGGCTACATAATATTCCATTGTATATATATACCACATCTTCTTTATCCATTGATCTGTTGATGGACATCTTGGCTCTTTCCATAGTTTGGCTATTGTGGACATTGCTGCTATAAACATTGGGGTGCATGTGCCCCTTCGGATCACTACATTTGTATCTTTGGGGTAAATGCCCAGTAGTGCAATTTTGGGTTGTAGGGTAGCTCTATTTTTAACTGTTTGAGGGACCAGGACAATTGTTTTTTTTTTATTTTTTTAAATTTTTAAAAATTTTTTTTATTCTTATGTTAATCCCCATACATTACATCATTAGTTTTAGATGAAGTGTTCCATGATTCATTGTTTGTGCATAACACCCAGTGCTCCATGCAGAATGTGCCCTCCTCAATACCCACCACCAGGCTAACCCATCCTCCCACCCCCCTCCCCTCTAGAACCCTCAGTTTGTTTTTCAGAGTCCATCGTCT
>NC_138371.1:94568208-94598197 GCF_054177405.1 Leptonychotes weddellii | reverse complement strand
GGGGTGCACGTACCCTTTCGGATCCCTACTTTTGTATCTTTGGGGTAAATACCCAGTAGTGCAGTTGCTGGGTCATAGGGTAGCTCTATTTTCAACTTTTTGAGGAACCTCCATACTGTTTTCCAGAGTGGCTGCACCAGCTTGCATTCCCACCAACAGTGTAGCAGGGTTCCCCTTTCTCCGCATCCCCGCCAACATCTACAGGACAATTGTTCTTAAGTCTTTGTGTAGCAAGTCCACACAGCCTATGGTTCTTCATGGACAGTTTCTGGAGATTTATTTTATTCCTTTGAATGGGCCATACTTTCCTGTTCCTTTGTATGTCTTGTGATCTTTTGTTGAAAATTGAGTGTTTGAAAAAAAAGTCTTTCTTATCTTCTTTATCTTCTCTCAGTCTTTGCAGATTGATTCTGAGCAAGGGAAGGTCTTCACTAATCAACCTGATATGAAGGCGTAAGGCCTTTTCTGGGTGTGTATTTTCCTTGGCCTGTGTGTGTGCTTTCTTTCCCCATCCCTATATCCATGACTGCTTTTATTTTTTTATTTTTTATTTTTAAAGATTTATTTAAATCTTTAAGAGAGAAGCGAGAAAGAGAAAAGAGAAAGAGAGAGTGAGCAGGGGGAGGGGCAGAGGCAGAGGGAGAGAGAGAATCTCAAATGACTCCCCGCTGAGTGCGGAGCCCTATGTGGGGCTTGATCTCAGGACCCTGAGATCATGACCTGAGTTGAAATCAAGAGTCGGCTACTTGGGATGCCTGGGTGGTTCAGTCATTTAAGCAGGTCATGATCCCGGAGTCCCAGGATTGAACCCTGCATCGGGCTCCCTGCTCAGCAGAGAGCCTGCTTCTCCACCCACCCACCCCTGCCCCTCACCTCACTCCTGCCCTCTCTCTCTCTCAAATAAATAAATAAAATCTTAACAACAACAAAAAAAGTTGGCCGCTTAACCAACTGAGGCACTGGGGCACCCCCCTATGACTGCCTTTAAATGTCGTAATTTCCCTAAGAATCTAACTCAGCTTCCTCTCAGGGCCTTAGCGGTATTATTGTAATTCCTCCATCAGTAATCTCTTAATCTCAGGGGTCTGCAGCTCTGTAGTCCCCTTCCAGTTTTCATGAACTGTTCCAGCTGCTTTCTATGGCTTCCTCCAGCCTGAGATCCAAGCCGTGCTGCTTTTGGCCATCTGAGCTCCACATTAGATGACACAGAGACCAATCCCTTAGGCAGCTCCAGGACAGGTTAGAACATTGCAAACTTGGATGGTTTTGTTCTCTTTGGTTTACAGAAGGAACTGGGAACTCGGCTACCACTTCTCCCAAAGTATGCCACGCCAGGGAGTGGTTGGAGGAAGGACGAGTAAAAACACGATAAAATTTCCTATTGTATTTTTGCTTATTTATTTGTTTTCATTTTTTTTTTTTTTAATTTTAACTAGGCTTCATGCCCAATGTGAGACTTGAACTTGTGACCCTGAGGTTAGGAGTTGCGTGATCTACCCACTAAGCCAGCCGGGCACCCCTCCTACTGTTTTCAACATGGCTTTTTCTTGGTTGGGCATTCACTTGTTTGCTGTAGATCTCAAATGATTTCCAGAGCTCCTATAAAGTTATTTTACCCAATCTCTAGTTGCTTATTTAATATTTCAATGGAGAACAAGGATCTGGAGACTTCTAGTCCACCATCTTGCTGGTGTCTTGCCAGCATCCATAGGTTTTGATTTGGACACACATTTTCATTCATTTCAAAGTATTTTCTAATTTCCCCTGCAACCTCTTCTTTGACCCTTTCTTCATTTGACACTTAGGCATATGTTGTTTAATCTCTATATGTTGGTGAATTTCCCAAATTTTCTGCTTTTGACTTAATTCCAGGCTTGTTCAATGGTCTAGCATGTGGTCTATCCTGGAGAATGTTCCATGTGAGCTTAAGAAAACATGTATTCTGCTGTTGTTGGATGGAGTGTTTGATAGATGTCTTTTGGGTCTAGCTGGTTTACAGTGCTGTTCCTGTCTTCCATCTGCCTAGTTTTATCCATTACTGAAAGTGGGGTTGAAGTCTCCATTTATCACTATTGAATTATCTATTTCTTCGCTTCTTGATTCACCTTACAATTCTTCAGCTTTTTAATCTTTTCTTGCTGCCATCATTAGCACATGGCTTCTATATTAGTCAGCTTGGGCTGTCCTAACAACATACCCTAGACTGAGAGGTTTAAACAACAGAAATTTATTTTCTCACAGTTCTGGAGACTGAAAAATCCAAGAGCAAGTTTCTAGCAGAATTCAGTTTCTTTTTTTCTTTTTTAAGATTTTATTTATTTACTTGAGAGAGAGAGAGATAGTGAGAGATAGAGCATGAGCAGGGGAGAGAGGGAGAAGCAGGCTACCCACTGAGCAGGGAGCCTGATGTGGGGCTTGATCCCAGGACTCTGGGATCGTGACCGAAGCCAAAGGCAGATGCCTAACTGACTGAGCCACCCAGGCATCCCAGAATTCAGTTTCTAGTGAGAGCTCTATTCCTGGTTTGCAGATGACAAGACTTTTTTTTATAAGTCTCTTTATGGGGCTCTTAAAAAAAAAAAGACACTAACACTGACATTTGGTGTATAACAGCTTTTATCCTCAAGAGTACCTCATGGCCACAAAATACCTGCTGCTGTTCCGTCATTCACTTCGTGATCCAGGCACAGAAAGCAGGCAAGCACAAGGGCAGAATGGCACTTGCTAGCTGAGTTAGATTTCTTCTTGAGAAGCTTTCCCTAAAGTGCCACTCAAATTTCACTTAGTTTCATGGGCTAGAACCTTGTCATATTGTCATCCCATTTATTAGGAAGACTGCTGAATGTAGTGTTTGTTGTTGTAGCGAAGTGCATTGTTCCCCCAACAAAATTAGGGTTTCATTAATAAGGAGGAAAGGGGATGTTTATATAGGTTGGCAACCAGCAGTCTCCACCCCAATCTCCTCCTTGGGCAACCTACCACCCATCACACACTCTTCCTCTCCATAGAACACAGTTAGCCTGCCCTGTGTCTCATGCATCGATTGCATCCAGCTCAAGTCCAGGCCCCTTGGATGGTGTCTTCTTCATCAGGGGCAGATGGAGCTTGTCAGGGACCTAGAAACTGAAAGACAAGTCATCTGTCCCAAACATGCTAAATATACAATGAATGGTAGAGGAAGAATGGGGTGTCCACAACAAAACTCATTCAGAAAAGAGATAGTGAGGAACACAGTGCAATCACAGACCCAGAACATGGTCAGATCCCGAAGGCTTGCTGCCTGGGCAATGGAGTGAGTGCCTTGGTTAGCCCACCAGGTGATCCTGGTTCTGACCTCTGTGAGGATCTTTGGGATCCATTCTCCTCCATTTTCACAGCTGGTGTGGGCACTGGGGAGATGTCCCTCTCAGAAACCATAATTAGGGCTCTAGCAGCCTGTTCTAGCAGACATGAGTTCAGGACCAGAGCCTGTGGCAAGACTTTCATTTTCTAATTTTTGGTAATATAGTATCTTACTCCACTTGGAGGCTATTGTTCCTCTGGTCAAATTCGGGGCACCTGGGTAGCTCAGTTGGTTAAGTATCTGCCTTTGGCTCAGGTCATGATTCCCGGGTCCTAGGATTGAGCCCCGCATCGGGCTCCTTGCTCGGCAGGGAGCCTGCTTCTCCCTCTCCCTCCGCTGCTCCCCTTGCTTGTGTGTGTGGCCTCTCTCGCTCTCTCTCTGTCAAATAAATAAATAAAATATTTAAAAAATATATATATTCATGTATAAGTAACCCTAATCCAGCAACTTGCCTTCCCACAGCCTTTTGTTTTGTTTTTATTGTGAAATGTGTCATGCATAAGAGAGTGCATTTAATATCACAGACATTTAAAAACTAAAACGGGGCACCTGGGTGTCACAGTTGGTTAAGCATCCGACTCTTGGTTTCAGCTCATGTGGTGATCTCAGGGTCATGAGATTGAGTCCTGTGTTGGGCTCCATGCTCCATGCAGAGTCTGCTTAAGATTCTCTCTCTCCCTCTTCCTCTGCCCCTCCTGCCCTGCTTGTGCTTTTTCTCTGTCTAAAATAAAATAAATAAAATATTTTTTTTTAAAAAGGAAAAACTAAAATAAACCGCCATTTCCCTTCAGTGGTACTTGCAATCCTGATTTTGTACATATTTATGTATCCCTTTACAACATATTGTTTAGTTTTGCACATTTTATAAATGGATTTATAAATTTATAAATTTTAAAAATTCTTCTACAACTAGAGTTTTTCCTTTTAGTATTGTGTTTCTAAGACTGAACCATACTGATGCATGTGGCTATTTTTATTTCATCTTTACTGCTCTGTGTATTTCTGTGTAAGAAATGTGTTAATCCATTCTCCAGCTGAGGATGTCTACTGCTCCTAATTTTTATGAACACTGCTGCTCTCAAGATTTTTTGCAACTGTCCCCTGGTGCATAAGTTCAAAAATTTGGGGCACCTGGGTAGCTCAGTTGGTTAAGCATCTGACTGTTGATTTCAGCTCAGGTCGTGATCTCAGGGTGGTGGGATGGAGCCCTGCATCTGGCTCCGTGCTCAGTGGGGAGTCTGCTGGAGAGTCTCTCTCCCTCTCCCGCTGCCCCTCCCCCTGCTGGTGCACGCTCTGTCTCTCTCTCTCAAATAAATAAATCTTAAAAAAAAATAAGTTCAAAAATTTCTCCAGGGCAAATACTTGGGGGTGCAGTTGCTGGGGAGTGGGATGTGTACACATTTAACTGTTTCCTGCCAGACCCTTTTCTGCAGTGGTTTGCCACTTCATCCCACCCTCAGCCCTGTTCCCCATCCTGCCCAACGTTTGGTGTTTTCTGACTTTGAAATTTTTTCCAGGCTATGAAATTTTCTTACAGTCTAAATTGTTATTTTCCTGATTACTAATTAGGTTGAACAATGCTTTATATGTTTATGGGCCATTTGTGTTTCTTCTCCTGGGCAATGCCTCTTCAATTCTTTTGCCTCTTCAATGGAATGGTTTCTCTTATTCGCATTGATTTATGGGAATTCTTAAGATATTCTGGACACTGATCCCCACAATTACACTTAACAGCGATGACCTTTATTTTTTAAGTCTGAAAAATGTGGGCCCTGTCACAGCTGTCCTCTATGCTGGCTCAGCCCTTGCCCTTTGGCCCCTCCTCCTTGGCCCAGTCCCCTCTGCCCATGCCTTGAGGTCATGTGAAACAATAAATTTAGGTGGAAGGCTCACCGTTATTTATTTATTTATTTATTTATTTATTTATTTATTTATTTATTTATTTTTAAAGATTTTATTTATTTATTTGACAGAGAGCACAAGTACGCAGAGAGGCAGGCAGAGGGAGAGGGAGAAGCAGGCTCCCCGCCGAGCAGGGAGCCCGATGCGGGGCTCGATCCCAGGACCGTGGGATCATGACCTGAGCCGAAGGCAGCCGATTCACCGACTGAGCCACCCAGGCGCCCCGGAAGGCTCACCTTTAATCTGATTTTCCTGGTGGGGTTTTCCCTTGTCCTCTGGCAGCAAACTACCTTGTCTTCACTGGAAGGATTGAAAAAGCCTGAAGGTGAATATTCTTGTCCTCTGCTAACGTCCCTTCACATTCATTTCACAGCCATGTGGAATAGGGGCAACTGAATTCAACTCTACAAGGTTCCAAATTACAGGACCCTTGATCAATTTACAATTGAGGCTGTAGGCAATGTGTTTCCTTTGTCTATGACCAGCTGGCTCCCGCCTGGCTGTCCTTGTTCTTGGAGGACTTGGTTCAAAGCAGCCGGAATGAGCTGAGCCAGCCTATGCTGATATTCTTTCCCTTCTCCCATGTGCCCTGACCTATGCCCTTGGTTGGCACAAAGTCCAGTTTCTTTTTCTTTTTTTTTAAAAAAACATTTATTTATTTGACAGACAGAGACACAGCAAGAGAGGGAACACAAACAGGGGGAGTGGGGGAGAGGGAGAAGCAGGCTCCCCGTGGAGCAGGGAGTCCGATGTGGGGCTCGATCCCTGGACCCTGGGATCATGACCTGAGCCCAAGGCAGATGCTTAACAACTGAGCCACCCAGGCGCCCCGGAGTCCAGTTTCCAAAGCATCACAGTCAAGAATTTGACCAAATGTTTCACTACCCCGAAACTAAAGGTAACAACTTTCCAGCCTTCCAGCCTCTCACATCTGTACCTCTACAGTTCTGAACTTGACCCTCTCCAGTCAGCCACTTCCAAAACGTTAGATTCTGTAACTTGCAGCCCCCACTCTGTAGTATCAAATTATGTTCAATGAATATCAATGAAGATTTGATGAGCAATCCAGGGCTGAAATGGTGTCTTCATGAGGTTTTCAGGGATGCAGGCTCCTTTTGTATTTCTGCTAAGACAATGTCAAAATGAGCATATAGCCTTCACAAGATGGCTGCTTGAGCCCCAGCCCTCATATCTGCATTCAAGGCAATAGGGAGGAGGAAAAGGCAAGGGCAAAAGGAGATTGGTCTACTGATTCAGCTCTCCCTCCTCTTGTTCTTTGCTCTAAGATATACGAGCATCAGGTCACTCTCAGGCAGGAAAGATGATGGTCAGATTTCACTACTGGGTTCAACAGAATATAATGTGGAAAAATGCTATTTCCAGTGTGGAATAGGGGTGACACATTGAAACAAATGTGAAAGAACACTTGATCCATAAAGAAATGTTTAATAATAATTTAAAACTTCATCAAGCCAGATTATTCCAATTTAAAACACTAAGAAATAGGACCATCAGGAAAACAACACCAGCTTCTGAAGGTACCAAAAGGATGTAGAGCAAATTTCCATGTAGATGGAAAATTAGTATTTGTTGAGTTATAAATATGGGTTTTTGCCATAAGACAGTGGTTAATTTCCCCCTCAACATTATTGAGGAATAATTGACAAATATAATTGTATATATTTAAAAAGTGCAAAGTGATAATTTGATATACATATACACTGTGGAATGATTACTCAAATCAAAATAATTAACACATCCGTCACCTCACTTAGTTAAGGATGTTAATTATTATTCAATGACAAATCCTGCAAATACAAAATAAAACTCAAATCCGTGGTCAGGTAATAATCTACCTGGAAAAAAGGCAAGGCAATAAACTCAGAGTCTAGCCTGTCACATATTTCCTGCACTAACATTATCTACAGAAGCACTTTGCCTATTTGTGCCAGGTGATTCCTTCTGCAGCTGACTGTGGTTCAGGCACAAAGCTGCAAAGTCTAAACATGTGTATAGAACCGAAAGAACATTCTCCACCAGCTGTGGGGGTTATCAGTAGACAGCAGGGGACCTAAGGTTCCTTATCTTTGTTGTCTTATCATAATTCCAAATATGCATTTTGAGGTGCGATTTTGTTTTGAAGACACTCCTCTTGAATAGGTGCCCTATGGTCACAATTAACAATAATAAATGAAACTCTAGCTTTGAAGAGTTGACCCATACCAACCCATGGAGAGACACGACCTTGTGGGACACACTGAGGTCGGCTCACCTTCTGAGGAATTTCTCCAAAAACCCCACCCACCATCACCTTACATCTCATTGGCCAGAACTTAGTCATGTGGTTAGCCGTCCCTTTGAAGGAACCTGGGAAATGTAGTTGTTAGCTGGGCACAGATTGCTAAGACCCAACAAAATCAGGGTTTTGTTAACAAAAAAATGAAAGGAAAGATATTTCGGGTGGGCAATCCTAACTAGTTGGACAAAAAGGAATGTATTTCCCGCAGAATTATTAGAAGGGAAGAAGAAACAAGTCTAGGCAATGCTCTCACAGTGTTGCTTAATTGTCTTGATTAATCTCAGAAAATTAACTTTGTTGTTTTTGTCACCCATTTCGGCAAAATGGATGACCTCTCCCGGCCTGCCACTTCTTATCCCACCTTCTTGCTATTTCCAAATCAGAACCTTCCATGGGTGCATCTTATTGGTGGGAACTAGGTCACAGGTCCGAAAGGGAGTCTGGGAAATGTAGTTTTTTTTTTAAATCCGACCTTAACAAGGTAGGATTCGCAGTTGTGTGGAGACAGCGTATTTCATTCATTCTAAGACACATAATTTTTTTCATATTTTCATGTCTCTAAAATTAGGATGCTTCTGACAACCAGTAACGGCTCTTGGCCATTTGGCAATTTTGTAAGCCATCAGCATTGCTGTACAATCGTGAGACTTCCTTACAGAGGTTAAAAGCATCTCTATCAGAAGGGTCAGATGGCCTCACCCATCTGCTTTTCAGATCCCAAATCTCTGTGGCTGCCAGCTCTTCTCACTCTATTTGCCTGACCTAAAAACAGAAGTCTTAACTTCCACTGTGGAGGGTTTCTGGAAGACGCAATGATAGATACAATGGTAGGTCCATCCTCTTTCTGGGCAGGGTTGGGATGAATGAGTAGGAGGGAGAGAGCCTCTGAGGCAGGAGGCTCCTGGGTGTAAAGGCATGGTGGCAGTGGGGACAACCTCTCTAAGGACAGCAGGAGGATAGGTTCTCTGAGTCCCGCTTCTGTCTCCCAGGAGCTAAGGCTCCGCTCGCAGCCTGTCCAACATCTCCTGCCTTCCTGGGGGAGCCATCCCGAGTCTGGTCCCAGCTGGGCACTCTCCTTTCAGGCCGGTGCAGTTGGGCAGACAACACTGGGCCCCAACCTGGCTCCAGCCGAACAAGTTTAGACAAGTGGCTGAATGAGCCTGGGTTTTCTCATCAGTGAGTTGGGTGTGATGCTGTCCACCTCCCTAGGATGTTGAGAGAGTTAAATGGGTTAATGGGTGGAAGCTTAAACCCCTGGGCTGAGCCGGTGGGGAGGGGCTCTCTGCAGTCCCACTCCTTGCTTTCCCCACCTCTCTGGAGTAGTAGCCCCCTGGGGAAGAGGTGCTAAATCTGGCCTCCCTGCAGAGGCTGACACTTGTAACTGGGGAAGTGTGCCGAAGGAGGTATAAAGCAGATTACAGGGCTCTTGTTTGGCCCCTGGAGAGAAGGCACTGTGCCAAAGTGCCTGTGGCTGACTCTGCCCAAGGCAATTCGCTGAGTGGGAAGCAGGGCAGTTGTCATCACAATGAGGATACTTGACTGCCCAAAAGACTGATGGGAGAATCTAAAGGGAGAGGGGAGAGTCGGTAGAAGGCCGTAGTAGGGTCTTTGGAGTGGGAGGGACGGGGGCTCAGATCCCAGCTCCTTCTCTTGTTAGCCATGTGCCCCTGCGAAGGGCGCCTGGTCACTCAGACCTCCACAGCCTCATCTGTAAAATGGGCATAGCAGCTGTCTCATAGGGCCGTTTGTGAGAACCAGGCTAGCTCGTAAACATAATGTTCCCATACAACTCTTGGAACATGCTAACGGCTGGGTGTACACTAGTTATTTGTTAGAATATATCCACCCTGTCTGGGCTGTTTGGTGAATGATAAATGTGAGTGGTGGGGATGCACTTTGCTTTAAGAAAACCAAACCACTCATGCTGAAATGTATCAACTTGACTATTTGAATTCTGAAGGAAGGGGTTTTTTTTTGTTTTTTTTTTTTAAGGATCTTTTTATTTTGGAATAACTTTAGACTTACAGAAAAGTTGCCAGTATAATACAGAGAATTCCCATATACCGTTCACCCAGTTTCCACCGTTGTTAACATCCTAGGGTTCTGTGTACATTTGTCAGAGCTAAGAAACTGAGATTGGTACAGTGCTGTTAAGTGAATTCCAGGCTTTATCTGAATTTGAAGGTGCATCTTTGAGAAGTTACTCTCTTCCTTGAGAGAGTGAGTGAAGTTCTTGACAGAGAAACTGCCACCGTGGGGATGGAGATGACAATGTGCACAATTGGCCAATGGGATTCGAAGGACAAAGTGTGATTTAGCCAAGTTTGTAGGGTAGCAGGGAGTGAGGAAGAGACAGCTGGGATTCAGGTGCCCTAGGTTCATGCTTGAGTCTGCCATTTAATCGGGACCATTCCCCTTACCTGGGTGCCGGGTTTCTTTTCTTTTTCTTTTCTGTAAAATGGGAATAACATTCCTTGCCTGGTGCTCCTAGCAAGGTATGGCAGATACCAGTCTCCTCCTCAGATCCATTTTCCCATCTTCCTCAGTAAGACACTCCTGATTTTTTAGCTGGGCACATGCCACTCCACTAAGGACTACATTTCCCAGCTTCCCATATAGCAAGATGAGGCCAGGTGACTAGGTTCCAGTCAATGGGGAGTAAGCAGAAGTGGTGCGCACATCTTCCTTGAGGAAAGAAGGTGTGCCCTTATTCTGCCCTTCCTCTTTGTGCCTGGATAGAATGCTGTCATGATGGCTGGAGCTCCAGCAGCCATTTTAGAGTGTGCCACAATGTTGCCAATGGAAGGCACACATTGCTAAGAAGGTATAAGAAGGCCGGGTTCCTGATACCGTAGAACTCCATGGACTAATGGCGTGGACCTCTAGACCAGGGTTTCTCAACCTGAGCCCTATTGATATCTCATGCTGGATAATTCTTAGATAATTCTTAGGATGGGGACCATCCTATGCATTGCAGAATGTATAGTAGCATCCCTGGCCTCCACCCACTAGATGCCAGTAGCATCCCACTCCCTGAGGTGTGACAATCAAAAATGCCTCTAGAGATTGCCATCTGTCCTCTGGGGGCCAAGGTCACTTTTGGTTAAGAACCACTGCTCTAGCATGGAGCACTGGGTGTTATATGCAAACAATGAATCATGGAACACTACATCCAAAACTAATGATGTAATGTATGGGACGAACATAACATAATAAAATTAAATTAAATTAAAAAAAAAAAAGAACCACTGTCCTAGAGCGGTTCTGTCCAACAGGAATATAATGCAAGCCACAAATGCAAACGACATATTTAAATTTAAATTTTAAGGAAAATAAAGTAAGAATAAACAGGTGAAATTAATTTAAATAATATAGTGTATTTGACTCAATATATTAAAACTACTGTCACTTATCACAGGATTCGTATAAAAATTATTGACAGGGCCATATTATTCTTTTGTCATATAAAATCTTTATTATTTATTTATTTTTAAAAGACTTTATTTATTTATTTGAGAGGCAGAGAGACAGTGCAAGCAGGGTGGGGAGGAGCAGAGGTGGAGGGAGAAGCAGACTCCCCGATAAGCAGGGAGCCCGATGTGGGGCTCGAACCCAGGACCTTGGGATCATGACCCGAGCCAAAGGCAGATGCTTAACTGACTGAGCCATCCAAGCACCCCTCATATAAAATCTTTAAAACTGGTGTGTATAATAGTACCCCCTTATCCATGGGGGATATGTTTCAAGTCCTCCAGGGGATGCCTGAAACCACCCATAGTACCGAACCCTGTACATTCGACTTTTTCCTATGCATACATACCTATGATAAAGTTTAACTTATAGATGAGGCACAGCCCGGGATTCACAATAAGTAATAATAAAATAGAACAATTATAACAATACACTGTAATAAAAGTTACATGAATGGGGTCTCTCTGTCTCTCTCACAATAGCTTACTGTCCTGCACTCACCCTCCTTCGTGGGAGGCTGCAAGATGGCAAAATGCCTACGTGTGAGGCGACGTGAGGGGGATGACGTAGGTGCAGTGACGTAGCGTTAGGCTGCCATTGACCTTCTGACGATGTATCAGAAGGAGGATCATCTCCCCGCCCCAGGCCACGGCTGACTGCAGGGAATTGGAACTGCAGAAAGCAAAATTGTGGGTAAGGGGAAATCACTGTACTTTCCACTTATGACACATCCTGACTAAGGCTGGCCATATTTCAAGTGCTCCATGGCCACTTGGGGCTCCTGGGTACCGTATTGGATGGTGTTAACTCTAGACTTCTAGAATTTAAGGGAGAAAGAGTGTCTATCTCATTTAAGCGCTCTTTATTTTGGGGCTTTTGTTACTCGCAGCGGAATGAAACTCTAACCAGCACCTGGGTTTTTGACCCACCACACACTTTTGAGTATTCGAGAATTAAAAATGAGATTGGTGATGGGCAGCTGGAAAGTGGAAAGTGCTTTAGAGAAGGTAGGGAGAAGGTGCTCTGCACGCCCCGGGGATTGTCTCCCCTAGGCCTCTGAAGAGCTGCAAGGCGCAGGTATCATCACCTTCATTTCACGAATGAGACTCAGCTCAGAGACCCTGGTGCGTGCTGCTCCTGGCTGAGGTCCCCTTCCCACTGAGACACTCAGGCCCCTGCGGGCCGTTCATACCACTGATTGGGTCCCTCTCCAGGACTCGCCTCCAGCTGAGTCACTTTGCTCAAGGTCATCAACCTTTCCTAGGGGCAACCTGCATCTGACTGTCATTGGTGAGTGTGGGTGTATCCCTTGCTCAAATTCTGGACAATTCTGAGGACCATCCCAGCCCCAGAGTTCCCATAGGGTCCACTAAGACCTCACAGCTTAATTTGATCCTCTGCCCACTCTCACCCTCACTCACTCCCCGATAGCTGCTGATCCCAAGAGCGCTCCTCAGCAAACATCCATCACGCAGTCAGCAACAGAGACGTTAAGTGACTTGTCCAAGGTGACATGACCAGTCTACTCCCTAGAAGTCAGAGGTCACTGAGGCTTACTGTGACTTGGCCCCTTCTTACTCCAGGGGGCTTCCCCGTGGCTCCCCCCATTATCGTATCCCTAGAGAAGCACACTCTTTCCTCCCTCTGCACCTTTGTACACACTGTTACTCACGCCTGGAGAATCCCTTCTGTTCTTTGACCACAGAAATCCTACCTCCCTCAGGGCTCCAGCTCAAATTACCCCTCCACTCCTTCCCCAGGAAGCCTGTCTGGGTTACCTAGCTCTAACATCTCTAGATAGCTCTAAATCCCTAGTGTGCCTCCCATACATGTTTGGGAAGAGTCCACGGAAACTGCTAACCCTGGAAAGTTGGATGAAGAGAGAAGTGGAGGGGGCAGGGAGGATATTTTCCTTTCCAGGTACCACCCTTTGAATTTTGTGTGCATTTCTATGTTATTCCTAGAAGATTAGTTACTTATGTAATAGACCACACTAGTGCGTTTCCTATTGGAAGCATCCACCAGGGTGTCTCACGGCAGTTTATGTCAATCAGATTAATCCTGCGGCTCCTAAGTAGCCCCTCTGTGATGACCCTGTGTCAGGTGCAGGGCATGCATTTTGGAGGAGGACATGGCCCCTGCCTGGGAGATTCCAGAGCCTGATGGGGGCACAGACTCAAGGAAGATCATTGCCTTCCCAGTAGGGCCATCTGCTCCCAAGGGCCTCAGACATCCTAGCCTTCCCCAGCTGTTGGGTGCATGTTGGGTGTGACCTGGGTTGGGCTAGAACCCTGTGCACAGCTGCCCCTCCCATACCCTGGCCTAGGCTGAGGGTCACGGGGTTGTGCCAAACAGGGCACTGAGTACAGGGGACCAGAATCAGATGGCCTGGGTTCAAATCTTGAATCTCTGTCACCTTGCCTTAGGTTAGTCACTGCAGCCTTTGGAGTCTGTTTCCCCTCCTTACAGAGGTGTAGTGGGGATTGGTGAATTAAATTAATAGCAGCGCTCAGCAGGTGGGAGCTTCCTCCCTATTTCCCCCCACCCCACCCCTCAGCGGGAGTCAGGGCCATGCAGGCCAGGGACCAGGGCTAGGGGGGCTCCCTCCTGCCAGTCCCAGGTCCATCCCATTTTCCTGTCTGGGCCGTGTGCACAGCAGTGAGGCTCTGTGTTTAGCCTGTCGGCATAACAGCACCCACAGGAGAGGCTCTCCCCAGGAGCAAATGCCTGCCCATGGGCTCTGCAGAGGCACCCTACCTAGGGGAACCTGCCAGGAAAATTGCCAAGGGGCAGATGAGGTGTCTCTCCAGGGAGGGGTGGATAGGCAGGCACCGCAGTCCGCACCTCCTCTTGGCCCTTTGGTCTTTTCCTTCCATCGTGTGGCCTTACACACTCGAGCGGCTCCCTTACTCTGTTGAAGCCTCTCCTTCCCCATCTGCAAAAGGGCTCACAGCCCCTCCCTCCCAGGGCTACTGTGGAAAGTGTCCAGCCCAGAGTAGGTATTCCCAAAATCACAGTTGGGGGTCTCAGTTCTTCTCCCCTTCAGGGAGCCCCAGTCAGGAAGATCAATGGCTTTTTAGCCTCAGACATTGTTGAGTGCACTAGCCCTGCGCTCCCAAGACGTGGACAGCGGGTATAGATGCCTCCCCACCTCCCCCGCAAACCAGCAGTCCCCCCTCTGTGTGTGGGCCCTAAGTGGCTGACATCGGGGCATGGGGCACAGCCTGTCCAGGCAAAGGTCACGGGGTCTGGGCAGATGGCGAGCTGCTTGCTACCTGCAAATACCTGGGAGCATCCATACCTGCCTTTTCTAGTTGTTTTAGAAGGGGCTCTGTCCTCTCAAGGCAAGGCATGTGAAACTTGAACTCTGGCGCAGGGCAAACATGATCCTTTTCTTCTCTCCTATGCCACACCCTGGGCTGCCAGTGCTTCTGGCCTTCGCATGTACTCAGAAATAAATCTATGAACGAGGGGCGCCTGGGTGGCTCAGTTGGTTAAGTGTCTGCTTTCAGCTCAGGTCATGATCTCAGGGTCCTGGGATCGAGCCTGGCATGCGGCATCGGGCTCTGCTCCCTCCTCAGCAGGGAGTCTGCTTCTCCCTCTACCCCTCCCCCTGCTCATGCTCTCTCTCTCTCTCAACTAAATAAATAAAATCTTTTAAAAAAATGAATCTATTAGTGAAATATTTCCAACTGCCAGAATATATAAAGAATGTTCTAATGGCCACTTATGGTAATGGCCTACAGTTGAAGGCCCCTGTGTGAGCCCCTACGTGAGCCCTCCTCCCCAGAGGTAAGCTTTGCTCTGAGAATTATATTTATCACTTCCCAGCCACATAGGTAGACTCCTGTACGATAGCTAGTGTTATTCTGCATGTCGCTAACCCTGATAAAGCATACTATACAATATGTAATCTACATCTTGTTTCTCTTTGCCTTACCGTATGCTTGTGAGCATCATCCATGGAGCTCTAATTCATTTTCAAGCTTGTAGAGAATTCCATCATGTGAACAGGCCGCAGATGATGTATCTAGCCTCCTACTGATGGGACATTTCGTTTGTCTCCAATTTTTACCATTATAAACAATACCGGGATAAACATAATTATACAGACTTTTCCCTCTGGCTAGGATACCTCCCCGCCTACTTTGGCCATCCTTAAACTCCTGTTCATTCGTGGAAACCATCCCCCCGGGCATCAGGCCCCGGATTCTTCATGGTGACCTCCTCGAAGAGCAGCTGGACACCCCTGTGGCATGGCCAAGAGGGTGTGGTCCTTTGAGGACTCTGGGGGGCCCTGGGCTACTACTCAGGAGCTGACACACATCTGGATCCCAGCACATTTGCCCAACCTTGTTCCCAGAAAGGAATGCAGGGCCTTAGGATAGGAATTAATGGTGGCCGAAGAGCACGGGCTCTCAAGTCTGCATTTTGGGCATCAAGTCTGCATTTTGGGCAGGGCCCGGTGGCAGGGCTCAAACTCATTCTGTGGTGGCGCCTGCTGGAGCAGATCCATTGCCAAATCTGAGATGGCTTGGGGGCTGGAATGGTTGGGGGCTGGCTGGGCTTTGATCTACGCTCTCCAGGGTGCTCCAGAACTCCAAGAAAGCAGACGCAGAAAGCTGCCCGGCCTCCTTGGGGCCAGTCTGGAACAGGGCCAGCATCATTTCCACCGCATTCTATGGTCAAAGCAAGTCACAGGGCCCTCCTGATGAGAGAAGCAGCACGCAGTCAGTTTACTCCACCCAGGGTCACAGATCCTGACAGAGGCAGGTGGAAAACCCAGGTCTGAGATGCTGTCACCTGTTTCCCACGACCAGAGCCCTTCCTCCAGGCTTTGGCACATGCTGTGTGTGCTGCTGGAGACCCTCCTCCAAGCCCCGCTTCACAGATTGGCCTAACTTCCACTTACCCATCTGTCAGGGGACATCACTTTCCCCGGGGGCTTTCCAGAGCTCCACCACCCTCCCTCCTACTCCTAGAGCAGCCTCTGCTGTTGCTCCCCCGGCCTCTCCAGTTAGAGCACCAGTTCACACCCAGCGCCATGTCTGGCACACGGCAGGTGCTCTGGGGGTATCTGTCCAGTGACAGGATCCGCTAAGGGTGTGCTCTTTGCACACTACCCCACAGAGCCTCCCACTTAGATGCTGTGCTTGTCATGGACCCTGAGACGGAGCTGAGCGTTCAGGATGTTTATAAGGAAGTTTCCTTGAGATTAACACCCCTGTGCAAGGGATGGGAAGGAAGCAGGAGTGGACTGAGGGAGCACCCACGGGAGGAACCCATGACACATTTGACTGGCCCCTCTGGGAGTCCTAGGACCAAAAGAGCCAATCAGCAGAGACTCCAGACTTTCAGTCTCCTGTCTCAATAGGCATTGGGATGTGGACCTCCCTCCCTGGGTGTGACCTTGTGCGAGAAGGCTCTCTGCAGCAAAGCCTGGCCCTCAAGGGGCTGAGGGCGGAGGGCTCTCTGCTTACAGCACTCCTCGTGGCTCGCACAGTAAGTCCTTCCCTGCAGGGGGCTTGGGATGACACATTTCTGTTTTCTTCATGGGGTAGGAGAGCAGTGGGGAGGTAGTAGTTCCTGAGAGCTGCTACGAGGAAGTGCCTTGCCAGCTCTGACCTGTGCTGGGGAAGGGTTGCTGCGAGAGCCGAGTGAGGGAGGGTTCTACCCACATCCACGCTGGGGGGAGCTGGAGTTTCAGGTCTGGGGCTTCATGGGACTTCATTCCATTCCATCAACACTCAGAGACAGAACGTCCAGCTCTTCTGTGCCAGCACTGTGCCATGTAGCGGGGGGATATCACTTGGGTGTGAGTCATGGCTCTAGGACCTCCACGCCCTCCTTACTGATCCCCTCCCCCCCGCCATGATCCACTGTCTACACTTCTTCCAGACTGATCTTTCCAAAAGGCAAATCACATATTCACCTCCTCTTCTGAAAACACACTGAGAAATCCCAGCTCCGTGCCAGGCCCTGCCAGGCCTTCTGTGATCTGCCCCGTCCACCTCTCTCACCTTATTTCCTTATCCCCTTGGTCACCCAGCCCCAGCTGTGCTAAAGTTGGTCTGCCTTGGCAATTACTAGGGCCTGAACCCACTTTCCCTCCAGATGTTCAGAGATGCTTCCTCCATGTCTGTAAGGCCTCGGCTCAATGTCACCTCCTTCAGGAAGCCTTCTCTGATTACCCCCTCGATGCACTCCTTTTTTTCATATTTATTCAACAAATATTTATGGAGAGCACTTACTATGTCTCAAGCACTTTTGTAGGCAGTGGGAAAACACGATGAATTGGAGTCCAAGCCTTGCCCTCTTGCAGCTTACATTCTAGTGGAAAAGACAATCAATGAACAAAAGTAAAAAGTACCGCGATTTCAGAGAGTGTAAATTGAAATTAAAAAACAAGAGCAAGGTAGGGGGGCGGAGAGTGTCTGGTCCGGGGCCCCTAACGTCCAAGCTCAGGGCAGCCTCTCCCCAGCCGCGGTGCCACTGTGGGGACCCGCCCTGGGCGCAGCAGAGTCGAGGGCGGCGCGCGGGGGAAACGCGGGAGGTCGTCGGGGCGGCGGTGAGGGTCTCCTGGGCCCCACCCTCGGGGGCGAGAGAGGAGGCCGGGCCTCAGCCCCAGTCCGAGGCCGCACCGCCCCCTCCTGTCCCGCAGCCCCGAGGCGCGCTCGCTCCCGGGAAGGGCGCGCCCGAGCGGGTCGGCCAGGTGCGCGGCCTCCGGAGGCCCCCGCCCCGCCGCGCGGCCCGAGGGGGGGGCGGGTCCGGCCGTGGCCCCGCCCCCGGGCCGTCCATAAATGCGCCGGGCCCGCCGGCACTGCGGGTTGGGAGTGCGGCTTCCAGGGGACTGAGCGAGTTCGGCGCGGCCCGCCGCTGCTTCGCTGCCACGCCTGGGGCGCGGCGGCCGCGGAGCTGCAGCCATGCTGTTCTGGCACACGCAGCCCGAGCACTACAACCAGCACAACTCCGGCAGCTACCTGCGGTAAGGGCCGCGCCGCCCCGGCTGGACGGGGCGCGGCGCCGTCGGGCGTCCCGGGGCGGGTCGGGAGCCGCAGGGTCCCGGGTCCCGAGCGCCCTCGCTGCGCCCTGGCCTCCCCCAACCCCCACCGGCTGTCCGCCCTTTGGGGACTGGGAGGGACATCGCCCAGAGTCCCGCCTGGGGACGGACTCCGGCGGGACCCGTCCTCCCTTGACGACCCTGGCGGGCGCGGAGCACACACCTGCTGGCCGCGCCTCCCGGTCGGTCCGCCTCTCCCGTCCCTCCTCTCCCGGCTCGCGTCGGAGCAGAGGAAACTTCCTGCCATCAGTCCGGTGCCGGTCGTGGAAGTCTCGCCCCCTGCTCTTTGCCCCTCTCTGCCCGGGTCCCTCTCCGAGCCTCGCGCCCTCTCCGGTGTCCTTGGGCGGGCCGGGAGGGGCGAGTGGGTGGCGAGGGCCGACCCTGCGCTTCATTCTCGCGGCCCCGCGGGCGGGGGCTCAGGGACAGGTTGCCCCCTCCCTCCAGGTGGTCTTGCGTGTGTTGGCCTGCGGTCTGCACGTTTATTGCCCTTGATGGAAATCTTTCTTCTTCTGCAGGGACTTGACTAGTGCTCTTCAAAGGGAAAAGTAAGTCCGGCTTGTTTTTCAAAGTTCTCTCCTATCCCCTTTAAGGAAGTCAAGGAGCCCCGTTAGCTTCAGTTCCTGGAGGATTGTTTTTCCCTGTTCTGCAGCTGGCTGGGCACTAATGGGCAGTCATTTCATTTACTGAACTCGCCTGAACCAGCTTTAGCCTGTCTTTATTTCCATCCTAGTCACAGTTTATGAAATGTGCCTAATTTAACCCAAAGGGCATTTGGTATGGGCTCAGAGAAAGTGAATTGTGAGGTGGAAGAAATCGCTGGTGCCGACAGCCCCGAAGTGAGAGCCATTCTGAGTGCCCTTTTTTTTTCTTCCCTCCCAAGAAGTTCCCACTCAGATTTAGCAGTACACGTTATTTGGAAATCCTGGCTTCTGAAAAGTATGTGTCCACTAGTCCTCTCTGAAGACATCCCCGTTCCAGAAGCAAAGAAGTGATTGGGTTTAACTGATGTGTCCTCTGTTTTTATTCATGGGCCTGAGTAGTGGGAGGCGGCCAAAGTCTCACATCTTAACTAAGGAATGATGGCCTTCCTTACAGACTATGGAAATGTCACCAGAGGGAAGCTGCTCTGGGGGATGTCAGAAGTCCACGGGGCAGATGTTAGTGTCTGCAGAAAATTGTGTCCATTCACCTGCATGAAATGCTACAATGGAGTCTGCTTTTATTGTACTGTGTGATGGGTTATGGTTGTGGTTTTGCCTAAATTTTAGTTTGTGGCCATTAAATATGTTGCCATATCTTAAAAAATGAGTGTGAAGGTGACCTTGAGTGGAATGTGAGTGTATGTAAAACTTCCTGGATACTTAAAATGTCATCCCATTAGGAAATAGTTCTCCCCTTGTATGGGAGGTGCTTCTGCTTCTGAAATGGAAATTGGTCTATGGAATTCCTTAGATACCTTTTTAGGATTTTGGTATTGTTTAGGGGTTGGGAGGTGGGGTGGGAATTGGGGTGAAAGGTGCCAGACAGCCATATTGGTTTCTGGGGTCATTTAGGGACCGTGGATAAGGAAGCATTTGGTCCATGCTGTTTAAAAAAAATTTTTTTTTTAATTTCATGTCTTGGAAACTGGGATTTTCACCCTTTTAGAGGCTGACCTCAGTGAAGGCCAAAATGAGGGTCAGTGAATATGCCACTGGTTCCCCCAACTCTAGAGTGAGAGTCTCGTCCTTTTCCTTGGTTTATATATTTTATTTTCGGTCATCTCCTTACTCTGCAGAACCTCTGCAAGTTGTCTGACCTTACGAAGGTAGTGGCCTTTACTCCTTTCTTCCCTTTTTCTGTTTGATGTTCTCGTGACTTTTATTCCTTGGCAAATAAGGATGCCAAGCTTGCAACAAATTGCTGTTGAGTGATGATTCTTACCACCCCTACTTTTCTTTTCTTTTCATTTCTTTCTTTTTTTTTTTTTTTTTAATTTAAAGGCAGGAGCCCATGGATTATTAACTTAACACGGTCTGGGCAAACATGAAATTATGCAATCCCCAGGTGAGCAGGCCTGCTTGCTTCTCCTGTGTTCCTAGATAACCACTTGGGCTGGGAGTATGCACCAGGGTGGCAAAAGGAAGGGGCGGTGTGGGGGTAGCCAGGACAGCACTGCTCCTGTCTTTGGGCTGGGGATGGTGGCAGGGACGGCCCCCACACAGCAGAGCTTCCAGGTGTGCTCCAAGCCAGGCTTTAACTTCTGAGAATTGTTTGGGACTGCTGGGGTGTGTGCCGGGTTTGTGTTTTAGAGACTACTGGTTTACTGTGTTTTACGAGGAACAGACTGTACCAGTGACTGCTGTTTATATAGTGAAGTGGGGTCGGTGAATCTGATTCATAACTCGGGACACTCAGAGGGAGGAGGGTTATCAAGATAAGGACACAGCACTTTTGGGGCACCTGTTTCTAGGCAGCTTGTAATTTAGAGGTCTTAAAGCCTCTCCTGCTCACAGGTCATTCATATTCTCAAGAATTTCTTTTTCCCTTGCGAGGACGTTTAAAAAGTACATCTAGAGACAAGTCCTAGGCTGATGTGAGGCTGTTTTTTTTTGGATATGGCGGGGAGTTTTGTTCAGAGGTGGAGGAAAAGGAAAAGTGTCTCTGAGCATCTTGATATTTTGCATTCAAATAAGAAAACGGAATTAAAACCGAGGTCTTTCCTTCTCGTTTTGCCTTTAGGAGATATTAGTGTTGACCCTTAAAATCAGGATTATGGGCCAGCTGTCCATTTTTATTTGAAGATTGGGGGTGGTGGGCTGTCACAGCCCGGATGAGTGAAATGCAGTTCCATTTGCATAGTTTACAGATCCCTGAGGACAGGGTTGAATTGGTCTGAGAAGCCGCCAAGGAGTAGAATAGTTAACTTAAAAAAAAAAAAATGAATTTTTTTGTTCAGATTCTTAGGCTAAGAGCAAGACTACATAATGAGGCATCTCTTGTGGATGGAAACCATGCGGCATTTAAAGTTCGCTCCATTGCTGCCGGTCCCCTTGTCACGGAGATTTCTGTAATTTGTAGATATTAGATAACTTGGTATTTTTGCCTCCATGATTTGATTCAGTAACTCTCTGGAGGGCCATTGAGTGAAAAACAGACTCCTCAAGGATTGGTTGGCTGGGTTTGAAACGAGCCTCTTGGAGGACCCGTGACGTGTGGGTCTGGGATGCCCGCGCCCCAGCACACTGCCCCGGGTTTGGCTGTGTCGCCCTTGATGCCCCTCGCTGGTCAGGACCCGCTTCTGCAACTGCGCTCAGTCCTTGCCACTGGGCGCCTGACTGCCCCCTCCTGTGTGTTGCAGTGACGTGCTCGCTCTGCCCATCTTCAAGCAAGAGGAGCCCCAGCTGTCCCCCGAGAACGAGGCCCGCCTGCCGCCCCTGCAGTACGTGCTGTGCGCGGCCACGTCGCCCGCCGTGAAGCTGCACGAAGAGACTCTGACCTATCTCAACCAAGGTAGCGGCCGCCACGCGGGGCGGGGGCGGGCCCGGGTGGCTGGGAAGACCTCCCAGCAGGAGTGGGGAGCGGACCCGGATGACGCGTTTGGGCTTCCTTACCTGGTCACAGTGGGGCTGGCTGGGAAGGAGACTGTCGTGTCAGGGAGATTCCGTTTCCCAGCGTTGAGACCTCCCTGAGCCTCCGCGTCTTCGTCTGAAAAGTGGGCGCATCAGCCCTAGAGTTGCTCAGACAGCCGTGGGTAAGGGAGGCAACAGTTCTTGCACGGGCCCCGACGGGGCGGGGGCTCAGTGACCAGCAGCCGTCGTTAGGGCTGCTGTTTACTGTGACCGTGACGGGTGTCCTTTCCTGGACATAGATTGAGCACCTTCAGTATACGAGGTCTGCGGTCCCTTGTGGAGCTGCAGTGGTGGGAAGACCGGCCCCATCCTCACGGAGCACGGGGGGCTGGTTTCCACGCGTGTGGCGGTGGCGACAGGACCGCCCGCCGTGTCCTCAGGCAGGTGGCACGGGCTTTGCCCTTTGAATCGGCACTCTAGCACTTCCTCACGCCGTGACTTTGAGCTGCCTTTCCTTTTCTCTGTGCCTCCGTGTTGGTCTGTGTAAACTGAGAAGTGTAATTTTGCGACATTTGAAAGAATGCACTCGTTTAAAGTGCCTGGTATGATAATGGCTGTTCAGTTGCTGCTTCCCTTTATCAGGACATGTGGATCAGTGTCCTAACAGATGGCGCTTTTTGTGGTTTCTGTGTGATCGTGTGTATGTGTTTATTGCACTTCCTTCCTGGGTCACCTTGTAGACACTCTGGCATCAAGTGGCTTAATTGCCCCCCGGGTTTTTAGACGGGCAGAGGGGCAGGGGAACGCCGTGCGCTCTGGGGTGGCACTGAGTTGCAGGGGAGCTGCCGTGTGGAAGCAGTTGGTCTTCCCGGGGCTTCATCGGTTCTGTAGAACTTGGAGGCCTTAATTTGGAGAGCCCCCGGGGGGTGGGAATCCAGCCCGATCATCAGGCTTGTCTGCTGGCTTGCCACCTCCGAGTTAGCAGGTGGCTCTGCGTCGGCCTGGGGATGGAAGCAGCCCCCTGCTGTGGTTGACGTGGCCCAGTGGAAGGGCACGATGCTCCCTGCGGGTAGCTCTGTGGCCTCCGCTGGTTGCCAAGCCCAAGCTCGGTTAGCGGCAGGGCGCCTGACTCAGGCCCTGTGGAGGGGTACCTCTGTGCCTCTGTGCTTGTCTGTGGTGTGTGCCGTTTCTTTCTCGTTCAGAGAGGGTCACATGCTCCCAGCTTGCAGAGCTTTGCTTTCCTCTCTGGGCCTCTGCTTTTTTGCCTAAAGGTAGCCTGAAGAGATTGGCTGATGTTCACAGAGCACTGAGCTCTGAGGCTGGTCTTGTTCCTGGCCCCGTCCTGCGGTGCTGAGGAGTGAGTGCGTGGTCTGGGGCTCCGTGGCTGGCCCGGGACACTGAGGGGGACCCTGAGGGTGCACCGGGGACCCTGAGGGTGCACTGGCCACCCAACTCCTGCCCCCGCCTCCTCTGCAAGGCCTTCCCACCCACCCCCTTCCCTCCACCCGTCCCCCCTGTAATCAGCCAACCTTGGACCATGTTTGACAGTCCGCATGCTAGGCCTTTTTAAGAGTTTCTCCTTGGCTCAGTATAGAAAAGTTGAAACAGAGGGGAAAAGAGTTGCCTTATGGTGTTACCATCCTGTGTCAGTTTGGTGTATTTACTTTAGATATTTTTTTTAAGTTGCATTTTCCTGATTATTAAAGTAACATGCTCATTATAGAAAATTTGGATGATTTAGACAAGTATAAGGAAGACGATGAGAAGGAAAAAAAAAATTGAAATCTTTTTTTTAAAGATTTTATTTATTTGCGAGAGAGAGAATGAGAGACAGAGAGCATGAGAGGGAGGAGGGTCAGAGGGAGAAGCAGACTCCCCGCTGAGCAGAGAGCCCGATGCGGGGCTCGATCCCAGGACCCTGGGATCATGACTCGAGCCGAAGGCAGACGCTTAACGACTGAGCCACCCAGGCTCCCACAATGTAATTATTTTAATGTCTGTCTCCCATAATAGAATGGAAACTCTATGAGGGCAGAGCCACATCTGTCTTTTTTTAAACATTGTACTAAGCTTGGTGTGTTGACACTGAAGTAGGTGCTGTATAGATATTCGGAAAATTAAACAATAGGCATGACTTATTTTATTTCCATTTTATTTTTTCTCTCCTCCCTTTTTGTTGCTGTTATTAATAATGCTGAACTGAATTATCTTCTTCAGCATATCTTATTTAAAGTAGCCTCTACTTCCATGTCATATGACGAACAGTCATTGATTCAGTTAAAAACAATAGTTTTGACACATCAGTCAAAACCTTTTTTGGTTAATTGAAGAGTTAGCTGTTAATAGTATTTGATGTTTATTGCATTGGCGCTGTGATGTCTGTTACACTATTTCTATGAGGCCATGCCATATCCTCTTCCTTGTAATGGTGTGTTGTTTTTTTTTTAAGGGATCTTTTTTTCTTTTCTTTTTCTTTTTTTTTAAAGATTTTATTTATTTATTTGAGACGGAGAGAATGAGAGACAGAGAGCATGAGAGGGAGGAGCAGACTCCCCGCCGAGCAGGGAGCCTGATGTGGGACTCAATCCCGGGACTCCAGGATCATGACCTGAGCCGAAGGCAGCCGCTTAACCAACTGAGCCACCCAGGTGCCCTGTAATGGTGT
The DNA here is from genome assembly GCF_054177405.1 of Leptonychotes weddellii. Classification (NCBI taxonomy): domain Eukaryota; kingdom Metazoa; phylum Chordata; class Mammalia; order Carnivora; family Phocidae; genus Leptonychotes; species Leptonychotes weddellii. Next base: position 94,573,906 of record NC_138371.1, on the reverse strand, counting down.
TTTTAAAGTTCTCTGAAAACGTGAGGGGACGTTCCGTCTGTAAGACCTTGAAACCGTCAGATGTTCACTTCTCAGTGCGGTGTCAAGCCAGTGTGTTACCTGTGGTGTCTTATCACCAAGCCCAGTGGCTGATTTTATATATGGTGAAAACAATTCGTAAAACAAATTACGTCCTCTTCTTCTGGCATGGAGTCCTAAGGAGTGGGTGGCCAGCTGTTGCATGGAGGTCTGCAACGTCCCAGATCAACCTTTCTGTCATTGGCCAGATCTTTCCTGAAGGTTGGAGCAAGAAGGAAGGGGTAGAAGTGTGCCGTGGGGGAGGAGTCAGGGAGAAGAGTGGAAAGAGAACCCCAGGCAATATCTGTGGGAATTCTGGCTTGGAGATAAGGAACAGCTTTGCAAGAATGGCCCTTCTGTAGAACTCTTGGATCTTAAATATAGTAATGCATTCTTACAGGAATCTTACTTTCATTCATTCATGGAATGAAACTTCCTGTCCTTTGGAAGGAGAGAATGGCTTAGCGAGAAGAAAGAAAAGCCATAAGCAAAGGCAAGCATGAAGTGTGTGTGTGTGCAGGGGTGGGATGGGGCTGTATTTAAGCACACTGTCTGTCCCAGAACCCTGAGTGGTTTAGGATGGCTAAGGCTTGGGGAACACAAAGAGTGTGAATGATACGGTTCGAGCGGTAGACCAGCTGGCCAAGTTCCCCAGCTGCCTTGCTGAGGCTGAGCTGTTGGGCAGCCACCTGGGCAAGTCACTTACCCTCTCAGTGCCTGGCATATAGGAAGCACTCACATATTGGCCATTATTAATAATAAAGTAGACACTTGTTTACCTTAATGCTATCTATATATACATATATAGATAGATAGATAGATAGATAGATATTTTTGTTTCCCCCCTACCCCCACCCTAATTCTGTTTTGGAAGTTAACAAGGTTATCAAATTGGGACTTTGAAATTTACTATTTTTACCCTTTCCCTAATTCAAAGATTAACACAGGGTTGGTTCTAGAACTAAGAATTGCACCTTTTGGAACTGCAGGGTGGTAACTTTGGAACAGATTAAAGCCAAGAAGGCCTGCTGAACTTTTCCATTCTTCATTCACTGTACAGCCAGATAATGGACATAACCTGGAGGAGATATTTCCTACACAGGTTGTTAAAATCCTATCTTAAACTTTGTGATTTCAAAAGGCATTGGACCCCTCCCTAAATGATGTGAGCTGTTTTATGGAGGATTACTTTGCTTGGATCCTCAGCCAAGTAAAGCTTTGCACAAGGACCTCAGCCTTTAGTGTGATCCTTTGTTTGGCACTGTAGAACTTACACTTTCTGATACTCTCTTTTGAATACTTCTCTCAAAAGGTATTATTCCCATTTTACAGATAGGCTGAGAGACGTGAAATCTGCTTTTCTCTCCTGTGTCATGCAGTTAGGCAAGCCTGGGGAATGGTTGAGCGGTGTGATGTGATAATGGGAGTTCTGAAAGGGGAGACCCTCCCCCCGCCCCCCGGCATTTCTGGGAGCGGTGACTGTCACCTGCTACTCCTGATGCAGCTCTGAGGGTGAGTGGGGGAGATAACTGAAGGAATGGAGAGGGTAGAAAATGCCTCCTTGAACAGAAAACCATAATCAGTTGTTCCCCCCGCCCCCCATGCTCTCCACCCACGGTGACCTGAGGGAATTGGCCAGGGAGATAAGAGCTCAGGGCAGGGCAGTCCTGTCTTCCTGCTCCCAGACCAGGACAGATGGCCGCTGCCTTTTCACCAGCTTCTACTCTGGGGAAGGCACTTAATCTTGAGAAGCCTCAGACTCCTCACCTGTGGAACTGGGATGGTTTCATTTGTGTGTGGCCTTGAGAATTAAGTAACAAGTGTCTGGCAAGTGGTAAGCACAGTTAGGTTGCCCCCTCTCCCCAGTTACATCAGTGACTTTGAACTTAAGGAATGAGGCAAAGGATTACTTGTTACACTTTCTCCATAGCTGACGTTTTCTTTCCAGATTAATTTTTAGCTTGAAGTTTGGGAATATAAACTGAGTAAGCCAAGTGATCCTTAAATACATTACTTTTTTTTTTTTTTTTAAGATTTTATTTATTTATTTGAGAGAGAGAGAGCATGGGGGTAGGGTGAGAGGGAGAAGCAGACTCCCCGCCGAGCAGGGAGCCAGATGTGGGACTTGATCCTGGGACTCCAGGATCATGACCTAAGCCGAAGGCAGTTGCTTAACCAACTGAGCCACCCAGGCACCCCATACTTTTTTTTTTTTTAATGCTTTTTTTCCCTTCTTGTTTTTTTTCCTGAGTAAAAAAGTGGCACATACTTACTATAAAACAGAATGCAAACGGCACAGAAATTTGTACTCTGGAAAGTTTTCCACTTCCCAGATTTTTCTCAGCCCTACATTAACCCACATATGTCTAATTATATAGACGCACAGTAGAAATGTGTGCCCCCCCCCTTTTTTTTTTTTAAGAGAGAGTGCACATGTCCACACGTACGAGTGGGGCAGGGAAGGGGCAGAGGGAGAGGGAGAATCTTAAGCAGGCTCCACGCTTAGCACAGAGCCCTGCTTTGGCCTCAGTCTCACGACACCAGGATCATGACCTGAGCTGAAATCGAGTCAGACGCTTAAGCGACTGAGCCACCCAGGTGCTCCGTGCCCCTTTCTTTTTAAGAGAAATGGGATCATATTACACATTTTCAGCAACTTGCTCCCCCCACCCCCAAAACATAGTCTTTCTATGTGGGTACATTACAAAAATGAAAACCAGAAGTTAATCTTCACTAGTTCCATTATGGTCCATTGTATGGGTGTCCTGTAATTTGTTCTGTTGAGGAACAGCAGGCTTGTTTCCATTTTTTTTTTTTTCAGAATGACACCCGGCAGGCACTCCGTTGAGCTTGCATGTACACATATCTTACGCTTAAGCAAGAGTGAGAATATCTGCAGGATAAATATCTAGAAATACAATTGCCAGTACAACATTTTGTTAGATACTGCCGTTTTGCCCTGCAGTGAAGGTGTACTTACTTGTACTTTTACGGACAATAAGTATTGAAGAATTGTTTATTTCCTCCTGCCATATCATGCAGTCCTCCTCTCTACCACACCTGAAATACGAAGTCCTTGAAGGCAAAGACCTTGTTCACTGCTATTCTAGCTCAATGCCTGGCATACATGACTTCTTTGAATGAATGAAGAATGTCTATTCTTCCATACCTTTGCCAAAACCTTTTAACCTTAAAAACCATAAAGTAGTGGGGAAAGTATAAGGTATTCCTGTTGTAATTTTCATTTCCATGGTGATATTGAATATATATGTATATATTTTTTAAAGATTTTATTTTTAAGTAGTCTCTGTACCTGACATGGGGCTTGAATGGACAACCCCGAGATCAAGAGTCGCATGCTCCACCGACTGAGCCAGCCAGGCTGCCCCTGAATATATATAATTTTTATGCTATTTGGTTATTACTATTCTGTTTGCTTTTCATGTGATATACCTATTTTCCAGGTGGGATTTTTTATCCTTGTTTATTCATATAGGCTCTTTTCATATTTGGGATGATGTGTTAGAAGTATTTTTCCAGGGGCGCCTGGGTGTCTCAGTAGGTCGAGTGGCTGACTCTTGATTTTGGCTCAGGTCATGCTCTTGGGGTGCAGGGACCCAGCCCTGTGTAGGGCTCCTCACTCAGCAGGGAGTGTACTTGAGATTCTCTCTCTCCCTCTCCCTTTGCCCCTCCCCCTGCATATACACACAATCGCTCTCAAATCTTTAAAAATTTTTTTCCATGTTTTCATTTATTTCATTCATTTTTCATTTGTTTGCTTGTTCTTTTACACAATGTAGGTTTTTGTAATTTTTTATGGGATCAGGTTATTGGATTTTGCCTTGATTCTTTTTGTGTATTTCTTCATGTCCCATATGGAAAAGAGCTTCTTTACTTTAGGATTTTAATTTATTCACCTGTTTTTTAAAAAAAATTTTTTTCCAAGTCTTTGGCACTTTGGCCTTCATGTTGGTATGTAAGGAATGAAGGAGGAATCCACCTCTATTACATCATATTGTCCCACCTTAACTGATTGAATATGGAACCTTCATTTGTAGAACACTAGGCAAGCAGGAAGAGCACGAGGCAGATTCTTGAGTTTATCCATGAAGCATGTGTTGTTAAATTTAAGAACGTCTTTCCCCTTCTTGGTAACACCAGTTTGGATGACCCTATTAATGATCCTTTCTTAGAAACTCGGTGGCGGATAAAAAGTGGGGAATTTTCTTTCTTTTTTTTTTCTTTTAAAGATTTTATTTATTTGACAGAGAGAGAGACAGCTAGAGAGGGAACACAAGCAGAGAAGTGGGAGAGGGAGAAGCAGGCTTCCCGCCGAGCAGGGAGCCCGATGCGGGGCTCAATCCCAGGACCCTGGGATCATGACCTGAGCCGAAGGCAGACGCTTAACAACTGAGCCACCCAGGCGCCCCGGGAATTTTCAATTTGTATGCACCCGGGTTCTGGTTCTGGCTCTCTCCTTTCCCAGCTCACTGAACTTGTTGTTAGCCCGTGTTTTCTGTGGAAGACCTAACACCCACTTCAGGTGTTGTTTTGAGAATTTAAATGAAATACTTGTTGCTTGTTTTTCGCCATGCAAGGATACTTTATTTTGGGTACATAAAATTTAGAAATGTTTAATCAGCAAAGAATTTTATAAACAGCATAATAACACAGGTTAAAAAAAACAAACAAAATAAGGAACAAACACTTTCCCAAGTGTCAGTTCCTCATGATTCATCTGTGAATTAATAAACTAATAAAAATACTAGTAAGTGAGCTGGGGGTGTGGTTGCTGATTGGGTTTTTTTGTTTGTTTCTTTGATTTTCAAACCAATGAACATTTATTGAAATGAATAATGATTATTCATTATTATGTAAGAATATTTTTGTAATTATGTAAGAATAATACAGATTATTCTTAGCTCACAGCATAGAGAAATGATTTTTAATGTTTCAAAGGTCTCCTGGTTTTGTCAAACTTGAGTGGACCAATTAATTAACATATAACACTTACACGGTCTACTTCCAGAGCGTCCAATGACCTGGGAATGATATATTCATAAGAATTATGTTAGAGGCTCCTGGGTGGCTCAGTCGGTTAAGCATCTGCCTTTGGCTTAGGTCATGATCTCAAGGTCCCTCGGATTGAGTCCTGCTCCTTGCTCAGTGGGGAGTTTGTTTCGCTCTCTCCCTCTGCGCACTCCCCTCCTGCACTCTCTCTGAAATAAATGAATAAAATCTAAAAAAAGAATTATGTTAATACCATCTATATTCTGGAAGCACTGTATCAGAAATGAGAACAATGCAGCATCAGTTCAGTAACACGATAAATGAAACAGGCCCCAATCAGAACGAATTTGGAGAAGACACCTCAGATCCCCCGCTGTGCTTTTAGAGGTTCAGAGGATGGTGCCTCTGAATCCAGTCTGTCCAGCACCCTTTGTCCCTCCCTCACAGCTAACCCCTCCAGCTCCCAAGGGGGCCTGATGATGCAGGGGGATGTCCACATCTATTCAAAATGCAGGTTTTCTTGTTTTTCATGCATTGTGAGGCCAACAGATAAAGGAGACAATTGTCATTGAAAGATAGCGTGTTTGTCACTGTTCTCAAGAGGAGGGGGCGCACCTTCCATGCAGGGCTC
>NC_138371.1:94499312-94567708 GCF_054177405.1 Leptonychotes weddellii | reverse complement strand
CGAAGGCAGTCGCTCAACCGACTGAGCCACCCAGGCGCCCGGAAGATAATCGTATTTAAAGATTTATTTATTTATTTATTTATTTATTTGAGACAGAGAGAATGAGAGACAGAGAGCATGAGAGGGGGGAGGGTCAGAGGGAGAAGCAGACTCCCTGCCGAGCAGGGAGCCCGATGCGGGACTCGATCCCGGGACTCCAGGATCATGACCTGAGCCGAAGGCAGTCGCCTAACCGACTGAGCCACCCAGGCGCCCGGAAGATAATCGTATTTAAATGCCAGGTATATCACTGGGTCTCAATAAATGTTAATTTCCTCAGCTGCTAAGTTTGGCTGTTCCCCATGGCTGTTTGGAGGGGAGGAGAGCAGGAAGGTAGGCCAGGGTAGGAAGAACCTCCCTGTTCTTTGTAAAATGGCCCGAGTCGGGTTTCGGGGGCCACTGAACTATGGTTAGAATTAACTAGAAGAATGTGTATAGATTCTCTGCTCTGAAGGAGGAAGGTGTTTTGCATTTGTTTTGTTCTAAAGGTGCCACTCTACGCAAGTAGCTACTATGATTGTTTCAACCCCTTCATTTCACAAGAGAAGGAAGGAGGCCCAAGTCAAGATGGAATGTTTCTGGATCATCCAACCTGCCAGGGGCAGGGCCAGGTGTGAGCCCAGAACTCTCAGCTCCCAGGCCCAGGACTTGACAGCTTTAGAGTCTGTAGGGGTCATGGGGAGATGGAAAAATGCTCCTTTGTGTTAATTAGAGACTGGTGTTCCTACCTCATTTTTCTCAGGACTCTGTGTCCCTCCGACAGGTCCCTGTGGGATACTCTTCTTGCAGAACTCTCTAGCAAAGAGACACATTGCTTGGGTGTGTTGGTGTTATCTTGGTTGGAGGCCAGAGATGGCCAGCTGGCCTTTCTTCCTACCTTCTGCTTTCACCCAAAGGAATGTCCTTTGGGTACCTTGAGGGACATCTTATCCAGCCCCCTCTTATTGATGGGGAAACTGAGGTCTGGAGCGAGGAACCAACTTGTTAGCATGTGTTCTTGACGTTCTCTTGGAGTGCAAGCCTGTCTTCTCTCAGGAGTGGCTCAAGGATGGTATTTGGTCCTTGGACCATCACATCAGAGTCTCTTGGAGTTCATGGTTCCTCCTGTGATGGAACTGGGTAGGGCAGGAATGTCTTTTCACTAATTGATGCTTAGGTGTACAAGGATTTGTTAGTCACTGTGTTGAGGGCATTGCTGTTCTCCACCTCTTTCTTTCCAGAAACAGAGGATTGGACCTTGCAAGGCAAATGTGGGCCCTGCCAGACTCTTGGCTCTTTGCTTGCAGCTTGGGGACCCCACCTGTGCCTAGCAGAGCACTCTGTGCTCAAGCAGACGTGCGATGTTTTGATCTTTCTCTGCCACTCTAGCCAGTGTTCACGCCCCAGAAGCTTTCATGTGAGTGGTTAGAGGACCCTATGAGTCTTGAATGGGAAGGACTACACATGCTCTGGGAATTCACAGAGGTGGGCAAGACTCGATTTCCTAAAAGATTAGGGGTAGAGAGGCCTAAAATCTCATCTCGCCTTGCTACTGGAAATGTGCTCCATGAACCAGCATCATCTGAAAGCTTGTTAGAAATAAAGAATCTTGGGTCTGCTGCAGGACAACTGAATTAGAACCTGCATCTTAATAAGTTAGCAAGTAATTTACGAACGTATTAAAGTTTTGAAAAGTGCTGATCTCGCCTATCCCCGCCCACCCCACTCCCCTTGTACTATAGGTGAGTAAACTGAGGCCCAGAGAGGCTGTGTGACTTGCCCCAGGTCACAGAGCGGTACTTCAATCTAGTCTCTGTTTTTATATGGTTTTATTATATACCATATAATCTACCCATTTAAAGTACACAATCCATGGTTTTTAATATATTCAACTGAACTTACTAACCACCACCGCCACTAATTTCAGAATACTTTGTCCCTCTTAAAAGAAGCTCTTTACCTGTTAGCAAGCAGTCAGTCTTCATTCTCTCCCTTGTCCCCACCCCTAGCCCAAGGCAGGCACTCTTTGCTTTCTCTCTAAAAAGTTGCCTGTTCTGGATACTTCATGTAAATGGCATTGTACAAATGGTGGCGTTTTGTGACTGACTTCCTTCACTTAGAATGTTTTGTTTTGTTTTTTGAAGATTGTATTTTTCAGTCATCTCTACACCCAACGTGGGGCTCGAACTCACAACCCTGAGATCAAGAGTCGCACACTCCACCAACTGAGCCAGCCAGGCGCCCCTAGTATAATGTTTTCAAGAGCCATCCATGTTGGAGCATGAATCAGATCTTTTTCATTGCTGAATAATACTTCACCATGTGGGTGGGCCTCATTTTATTTATCCATTCTGTAGTTGATGGACATTTGGGTAGTGTCCGCCTCTTGGCATATTATGAATAGGCTGCTGTGAGTATTCATGTACAAGTTTTGGTGTGAACCTGTGTTTTCATTTCTCTGGTGAATATATCTAGGAGTGGAATTTCTGGGTCGTATGCGGACTCCGTTTAATTTTTTGAGAACGTGCCAGACTGTTCTCCAGAGCAGTTGTACCACATTGCATTGCTAGCAGCATGCAGGAGGATTCCAGTGCCTTCCCGCCCAGCACTTGTTATTGCCCATCTCTTGGGCGGTGTAAGGATGAGGTGGTGGCCACTGTTGGCTGCCTTCTGGCATCACACGGACGGGCAACCTCAAGGCGTGGCTGCAGCCGGGCCACAGGAGCGAACTAAAGCCAGAGGCTCGAACACCGTGAGAATTCTCTGATTCTCCTCGCTCTTCTTCTCTGGGGATCTGCCTTATGCTCTCTCTGCCTCCCAGATTCCCCGCTCCCATAGCCAGAGGGCAGACGCGGAGACCACCAAGAGCTCCCGAGAACATAGATCCTCAGCCCGGCCGCGCAGAGGGGCTGGCGCTGTCATCCCCAGCCTCTGGTTTGGCATTCCCAGGGGAGCCTTTGGCCTGACTGGGTCCCATGCTCCCCTGGCCGGGTTGTGGCCCTTGAGTTGGGCCCTGTGTAAGCATGGCTGCTCCCACCCTCTCCTTTTCTCTAACCTCTAAGCAGAGGCTGAGGTGGAGCAGTTCCTGGAGATAGTCCTAGGTGCCTGCTCTTCTGGAAGGCCTGGGGTGAGGGGGAAGAAGAGGCCTAGGTTTTCTTGGGGCTGCATGGACAGGGACTACAAAGTCCTTCATCTTATTAGAGGCTGAGACAGAAAATGGGGCTGCCCAGGGCCAGATGTTGGGGGTCGGAATATGAATGACCAGGAAGTCTGGCTCCTACCTCCAAAATCTTGCCCAATAAAGGGCACGTGAACACCTCAGCCCAGGACGTGGTGCAGGGCAGGGCTCAGAGGGGAGGTGCTCGAGTGAGTCATGGTTCTGACCTTATCTTAAGAGATTGGGTTTTCTACTCTTTACTCTCCTTTGTTCTAGTAATTTATGTTCATACCCTTACCACCTGAGCAGGAGGGTACCTGTTTCTCCATATCCATGCCTGGGCTCTCTGTTGTCAACCTTTTAAACCATCCTAATATGCACACACAAAGTAAGCTCCTTATTTTATTTTTTATTGTTTATTTTATTTTTATCTTTTTCTAAGTAGGCTCCACACTCAGCATGGAGCCGAACATGGGGTTTGAACTCATAACCCTGAGATCAAGACCTGAGCTGAGATCAAGAGTCAGACGCTTAACCAACTGAGCCACCTAGGCACCCTAAGCTCCTTATTTTAATTTGCATTTACTTAATTTCTAATAAATGTTATGGGTGTAACTGAACATCTTTTTATATGTTTATAAGCCTTTACATTTCTTTTACAAAAAACTGGCCATTTATATCCATTGCTCATTTTTCTGTTGCCCTTTTGCTTACTGATCTGCAACAACCATTGTATTAAGTTGGACCATTTGCAGTTACCATTTACTTTATCTTACCGTCAAATTTACCAGTTAATTCAAAATGGGTTGACAGTCTGCAGTTAAATATTGTTCATTTAAATAGATTAAAGATTCAGTTCGGCAGCGTGCCTGGATATAAGCTCAACATACAAAAATTAGTGAATTTTCTATGAACCAACGATAACCAAATAGGAAATAAAATAGGAAAAAGAGATACCATTCCCAGTACTGAGAGCACATCAGACAGTTTTAGAAAATGCTTAGCAAATGTCCCAGGGCCCAGAAGCCTCTGGCTTAGAATCAGCCAGCAGTGCATATGAGCAAGACCATTCCTGGGTCCCACCTAGGTCTACTATTCACAGTTCTGGGTGGAACTTGGGCAACCAGAGCATTTTGGGGAGGGAGAAGAGAATAATTTTAGACTTAAAGTGTCAAAGGGGGACATTAAGAGGTACAAAGTGTAAAAAATAGTACCAAGATTCTTACATACCTTTTGCCCAGCTTCCCATAATGTTAACATCATATATAAACATGGTATAATGATTGAAACCAGGTACTTACGTTGGTGTGATGCTCTTAACCTCTACTACAGTCTTGCATTTTACTGGTGTCTCCAGTGCTGCCCCTGTTCTGCTCTAGGATCCAAGCCAGGATCTCACATGGCATTTAAAAAAATGTTTATTTATTTGGGGGGGGTGGGGTTGGGGGGGCGGGGGAGAGGGAGAGAAGCTGACTCCCTGCTGAGCACAGTCCCCAACGTCACTGACTCGATCTCACGACCCTGAGATCACCACCTGAGCCGAATAAAGAGTCGGACACTTAAACTGAGCCACCCAGGTGCCCCTCACATGGCATTTTGTTGTCATGTCCCCTTAGCCCCCTGCAGTTGGTAACAGTCCCTTAGTCTTCCCTTGTCTTCCATGACCTTCAGACTTAAAGAGTGCTTACTGGTTAGTTATTTGATAGAATACCCTCAATTTTGGTTGTCTGATGTTTTTAAGTAATGCGATTGAGGTTTTGCATTTTTGGCAAGAATGCCACAGAAGTGACATTGTGCCCCTGCTAGTGCTAATATTAGGGGCTCACGATGCTGATTTGTCTCATTGCGGGTGGTGCTGACCTTGATGAGTTAGGGGTGTCTGCCAGGTTTCTCTGCTGCAAAGCTGATATTTTTCCCTTTGTAATTAATAAATACCTTGGGGGGCGCCTGGGTGGCTCGGTCGTTAAGCGTCTGCCTTCGGCTCAGGTCATGACCCCAGGGTCCTGGGTTTGAGCCCTGCATCGGGCTCCCGCTCGGTGGGAAGCCTGCTTCTCCCTCTCCCACTCCCCCTGCTTGTGTTCCCTCTCTCGGTGTGTCTGTCAAATAAATAAGTAAAATCTTAAAAAAAAAAAAAATAAATAAATAAATATCTTGGGATGGGGGAGATGATCTGATATGCTGATGTCTTGATTATCTTCAAACTTCTGCCCACTGTTGTAGCATCCACTAGTTGATCATTTTTGTACCAGTTCTTACTGTAGCATTTGCCTAATCATGATTTTCTATTTCCTTCTTTCTACATTAATTGGAATGCTACTATAAGGAGCCTTTTCTTCTTTACCATTACTTTATGCATTCACTTATTATATCAGTATGGACTTGTGGATATTTTATTCTGTGTTAGAACTTAACATCATTGTTTCTCTGTTCTTACCCAGTTTAGTCCAGCCTCTGTGTCACTTTGACACGCCTCTTGTCCTTTTTCTGAGCCTGTCCTCGTTTTGGGCACTCGCAAGATGCCGAAGACAAGATGAGCATCTTGCATTTTCCCTGCTCCAGCCCTGGGAGCAGTCCCTTTTCTGAAGAGTTTCTAGGACATGGAGACCTTTACTTCTGTACATACACACACATACTTACTATATGCATGTAAGGGATCCATTGTGTGCTGGGCATGGTGCCCAGTCCCTGACATAAGTGGCTATGAGGAGGTTAAGTGCCCTGCCCAAGGTCACACAGGCGGCAGGCCATCATGATCAAGACTTGGGTGTGTGGATGGCAAAGCCTTTCCGTGGAGACCTGCCTTGTGTCGAGTGCTCCGTGTCGACACACTTGCATGATGCCGCACATGGGCGGGTGACGAGACAAACTACGTGCTGGACCCAGTGTGTGCGGAGTTCTGCTTCCTCCACCTGCCATTATTGCAGTGCTGGTGGAATCCAGTGCTCCCTCCTCGGAGGTGATGATGGCCTCCATTATGTTTTATGTGGCATTAATTACCCAAAGCAGTAACTGTTGGAAAGTAAACAACCTTTAAATCTTGGCTGGCCCGGGCAATTGCCTCCTGTTCTTGGGAACACTGTGATCTGGGCAGGAGGCCCTGCGCTGGGTTCCGCTCACTGGGCAGAGCCGCTCAGCGGGAGCACCTGGTAGGCAGGGCTCCGGAGGAGGCAAGCAGGGCCGGGCTTGCTCGGGGCAGCACCCGGGTGGCGGTAGCTCTGTCCCCCGCCCTCTCTCCCCCAGACAGCCGGGAAGAGACTCAGGTAGCCCTGGTGGAGTCGTCCCAGGGTATGTCCCAGTTGGGTTGCTTCCTGACTGTGTGACCTCGGGTGGCCTTGGGTGGCCCGGTTACTGGGAGCTGTTGTGAGGGCCGGAGGGGCCCATCTGTGCTGCAGCACTGAGTGCCGTGGGAAGTGCGGGGATGGAGCTGAGAGCCTGAGATGGGGGCCGGCAACAGTGCAGCGCTTACTGCATGCCAGGCTGGAGGTATGTTCTCTCATTTACTCGCACAACCATCCTGCACAGGACCGTTGGCAGACATAGGGGGGAAGGTGCAGGGAGGTTCAAGAACTTGCTAGGACACGGGAGGATCTAGGCTCAACTCCAGGGCATCTGACCTGATCCCAACCGCCCTCCCTTCTCTTGTCCTGGGCCAGGCCACAGGCTGCTGAGTCTTTGCCATTAACTTGCAGTGTCACCTGGGGCACATCAGTACCTCTCTGGGCTTTGGTATCCTCACCTCTAAAATGGGCACAGTCATACTGTCCTGTGGATTCTCAGGGTGGTCTCGCAGAGAGACGCCGGGTGGAAGGAACCTCCCTGTGTCTGCCCTCATCTCTATGTGTTCGGTGTTCTGCTTATTGGATGAAGACTGTTTTCCCCAAATGCCTACCTGTTTGGTTGGGTTTTGGGTCCTGGCCTGACACTGGAAGAAAAACTACCGATCATTGTCACTGTGGACATCTGTTAGGTGCCTGGAACAGTATGAGGCACTCCCTACTCTTTGTTTTATGTGTTTTTCAAGTTCACGTGTCCTATCTTCCCAGTCCTCAACAAAGTTAATGCTGAAGATATATGGAATTTAAGAGGGAAGGGTCCTTTTCTATCAACTGTGAGATGCATTATATTAGGCTCAAATAAAAAGGGGATGTGTAGAACATTTAAAAAAAAAGCGCAGTCACATTGTGTGCATATTATTCAGCAACTTTTTAATGGGGCATTTATATAATAGACTGGGTGTATCTTCAGTATTGATGGGTATTGTCGAAATGTCCGGTAGGCTGGTGACGTAGGATGTCCCACCTCCAGCATGTGTGAGGGCCTAGCCCCGTGTTTTGTCCTTTTGGGATGCTGGCAGTCAAAGTTTTGCCAGTCTGATAGATGAAACTGGCATTACATTATTGCCACTTGGCATTTCTTTGACCATTTAGGGAGGCTGGCATCTCTTCATGCTCTTCTTGGTTTGGCTGACTAGTTCTAGCTCTATTAACCGCTTTAGGGAATTTAATACCAAATTCTGGCACCCTTAATTACAAGCCTGTCACACACCAGTACTGTACACACACCCACACACACACACCCACACCCACCCCCACCCACCCACCCACCCACCCAGTGCAGGAAAACCAGTCGTTGACCTCTCCTTCAGAGCTTCCAGTCTAGTTGATGAGCTCTGATTGAGGCATCATGCAAGAAAGTCAAGGGGCAAAGCTGCAAAGCATCAAAAGAAGTTGGGAGGGAGGAAGAGGTCAGCAGAAAAGGTGAATGTTACATAAAAATTCAGATTTCAATGTCTTTAAATAAAGTTTTATTGGAACACAGCTACACGCATTCATTCACATGTTTATGGCTGCTTCCTGGTTACAGTGGCAGAGTCAGGAGTTGTGACAGATATCTTATGGCCCACAAGGCCGAACATAGTTACTATCTGGCCCTTCAGGGAGAAAGCTGGCTGATGTCTGGGCTAGAAGGTGTTAGAAATTATGGCTTGTGGGGCACCTGGGTGGCTCAGTCGTTAAGCGTCTGCCTTCAGCTCAGGTCGTGATCCCAGGGTCCTGGGATCGAGCCCCACATCAGGCTCCTTGCTCAGCGGGAAGCCTGCTTCTCCCTCTCCCACTCCCCCTGCTTGTGTTCTCTCTCTTGCTGTCTCTCTCTGTCAAAAAATAAATAAAAAATCTTAAAAAAAAAAAAAAAAGCACTGTTGTCATTATTATAAAAAAAAAAAGAAAAAGAAATTATGGCTTGTGAGGGAAGAGGGAGAAAACGAAGGTCTGTTGAGCACTTGTCTGGACCGGGTGCAATGTCAAGTGCCATACATCCCTTCTTTGGAAAAGAAGTTCCTCTTCTATGCCATACGGTCCTTGCCCTCCTTCCTCCATTTCTGCTACTGCTGGTGTGAGGTGGAGGTGAGGAAGGGCAAAGGGGCTGAGGCTGGGCACAGTCCTAAGGTTGGGGTAGAGGGAAGATTCTACACCCTTGGGAATGGCATCAGGGCCCATTGGCAGGGTCCAAACCATTCTTCAGGATGTGGCCCAGCTCCTTACTGAGCCAGCTGAGGGACCCCCACGGCTCCCTGAGGACTAAAGCTGGAATGCCAAGGTGGGAGGGGTCATCAGGGCTCTGCTGGGGAGGGTGGGGAGGGAGATGTGGAGCCTGTGACCACCCCTGGTCCAGCTCACGCCACTCCTGGCACCTCAGCTCCTCTGGGCTAGGCTGGCCTGGTGGCCACCTGCTGAGGGCTAGTTCATACCTTCAAGTACTGACCCTGGGGCTCCTTCCCGTTGGCTTTTAAAAGGCCTTGAACAGCCTCCAACATAGAGGATGGGGCCGGGGATGTTGGAGGGAATTGCCCTGAAGGCTTTGGGGGGGGCTGTAGAAGGACCACCACTAGCTGGTAGGCACTGGTGTGGAGTGGTGTCTGCCAGTGTTCTCACCACTGGGAGGTTCGAGATCCAGCCCAAGACCTGTGCACCACTCGCTGCTGGGTGTTCCTTCAATCCTCCAGCAGCCCCCTGCCTTAAGCACGGATATTGTCCACATTTTGGAGATGTGGAAACTGAGGCTCACAAATGGAGCGATTTGCTGGTGGGTCAGTGGTGGGTCCAGCTATGAACCCAGACTCCAAACCTGGGTGCTAACCAGCTTCCCTAGGTGGTTTTGGGAGCATGCAGAAGAACGCTGGGAGGTGCATATCTCTAATTTTTCAGTTACTATTTATTTATGGTAAGTGATTATGATTTTCTGTACGCAGGTATGGTACACACTTTTAAGAACTAAAAAGGGGGTTGATTAAATAAATTGGCTCATCACTTACAGGCAGTTTATTCGAGTCCCAAAATTGTGGGGGGGGGGTGTGTGTAAATGAGTGTGGTGAAGGCTCTCCCCGCTAGCATCTCCGAACACCCTCTACCCAGCACGTCACTGGTATGAAGGAGGTGGCAGTGGGGGGTGTGTGGTGACTGCTCAGTAATGGAGTCCAAAGGACCCTCCCTCTCAGGTGGGGCTGGGGAGTCAGAACACACACAACCCTAATGCAATGCACATGACAGCCGGCTGCAAGTGTTCTTCCTTCACTCAATCGTGTGTGTGTGTATGAATTTCAGATTGATTGAATGCTACAGAGAATTAGAGAACAAATACTCATGTGCCGAACACAGTTTTCAACCTTGCCAAATTTGCTTCTGATTTTACCTCTTTCTAAAGCCTTTCCGCCCTCCTCAGAAGCAAAACCATTTGTGAAGTTGATGTTGGTTTGAAATGTTGGTGTTGGTTTGAATCTCCATGCAGATTCTTAACTTTTTTACTTCCTTGTGTAATTAACCATAAAAACTAACAGCATCATTTTCTTTTGTCTTCAGAGTTTATATCTAAGTAGTTTCTTATGTGTCACCTTGAACCTTTCTTTAAAAATTTATTTATTTTAAAATAATCTTTACACCCAGCGTAGGGCTCGAACTTACAACCCTGAGATGAAGAGCCGCATGCTCTACCGACTGAACCAGCAAGGCGTCCTTACCATGTACCTTTTTTGCTTAATATTACGACTCTGAGATTTCTCCGTGTTGGTATGTGTCTCTAAAGTGCTCATTTTAAGTGCTGTGTGCAGTTAGAATGAAACTCATTCTAAGTCAAATAAAAGAATTAACATATCTCATTTCCTGGTGCTGGATATATAGGTTGTTGACAGGTGTTCCCCATAATGAGCGATGCCGAAGTGAGCAATTTTCTAACATACATCAAGTGCTTCTTTAGGATATGCCTCTAGACTAGGATTTGCCTGACTGAAGGGTTTGTATATCCTTAATGAAACTCTGTTTTGCCAGACTTCTCCAAAATGGTTATATCAATATAATACTAATATCAACAACGTCTGAGAGTACCCATTCTCTACATTGTAATCAACGCTTGATATTGTCAGACTGTAGTTTTTACCCCTCCAGTGGATGTAAGATGGTATCTTACCTTACTTTGCATTATCCTGCATACTTGTAGAGACCAGCGTCTTCTTGTGTGTATATTGATCATTTTCTTTTTCCATAGGGTGATCATTATGGCCCAGTTTTCCAGGTCAGTCCCCACTTAAAAAGACTGTGTAATTATTAATAGCACCCCTGTCATTTCCTTCCTTCCTTCCTTCCTTCCTTCCTTCCTTCCTTCCTTAAAGATTTTATTTATTTATTTGTCAGAGAGAGAGAGCATGAGCACAAGCGGGGGAGTGACAGGCAGAGGGAGAAGCAGGCTCCCTGCTGAGCAAGGAGCCCAAAGCAGGACTCCATCCATGATCATGACCTGAGCCGAAGGCAGATGCTTAACTGACTGAGCCATCCAGGCGTCCCTCTTTTTTTTTTTTTTAAAGATTTTATTTATTTATCTGAGGTGGGGAGAGAGCACGCGAGTGGGGGGAGGAGCAGAGGGAGGGGGACAAGCAGACTCCGTACTGAGCATGAGCCTGATGCAGGGCTTGATCCCACAATCCTGAGATCACGACCTGAGCCGAAACCAAGAGTTGGACGCTCAACCAACTGAGCCACCCAGGCACCCCTGGCATTTTCAAAAGTGTTTCAATATAAATTTTAACATCGTTTTCTTTGTGATATAAAGGACATAGTTTTTCCTTTGTGTATTTGTGTCTACTTTAAAAAACCCTTTCCTACTGCACAGTCATGAAAGAGTCTCATATTTTCTTTTGAAATGTTAAGGTTTTGCTTTTATTTTATGGTTTTCATTCACCTAGAATTAATTTATTACATATGATGTGAGGTAGGAATGTGTTTTTTCCATATGGATAACCAGTTATCCCACACTCTTAAAAAGTCTGTGTTTTTTCTCAACTGTCATAGATCAAGTTTCCAAGTATCTAAAAGTCTATTTCTGGGTTCTTTATTCTTTTTGTCTGTTTCCATGTCAAAAATGATACGGTTTTAGGTACTGTAACCATGTATCTTCGCAGTATTTTAAATGGAGTAGGAATATGTGTTTCAGGGAGACTGGTTTATCATGAGGAAACAGATATCAGACCTTATGCCACAATGTGGTTACATGTCCATCAGACTTGGAAGGTGCATCTTGCTTCAGGGGAACTGAAGTCACAGGGTATTAGGGATTTGAGCCTTAAGGGAAGGGAAGGGGAGGGGAGGGGGGAGGGTTTAAGTGTGTGGGAGAGGGTCATCAAATAAGATGAATATGAAGAAATTCAGGAGGAAATGTAATAGATGGACTCCTTGAATGTTAGAACCATAAGGGACCTTTGAAGCCACCGGAGACTGTGTGGAGTAGTTCAGCTAAGTGATCAGTCTTTGGAGTCTGACAGATCCAGGTTTGATCTTCACCAAGACTCTTAACCTCTCTGGATCTTAATTTTAATTTCCTCATCTATAACATGAGGACAATAATGGCTTTTCCTCATAGGACTCTTGAGAGGACTAAATCAAGTAGTGCACATAACGGGCTTGAAAATGTCCTGGCACGGAGCTGTACAGAAACTAAATGGTAGTTACTTACTACCCTATTTCCTTGATTCTAGGGCCGACTTCTTTTTCTTTTGCCACATTTTACAATTCTGAAATTAGAACAGGCTTTCCTATCATTTCCTGTAGTACTTGTTTTTCTTCCCAGATTGTTGTTTAGAATGTGGGAAACAGAATATTTTTTATAGGATTTTTTTTTTAAAGATTTTATTTATTTGAGAGAACATGAGCGGGGCGGGCAGAGGGAGAGAGAGAAGAGGACTCCCCACTGAGCAGGGAGCCCGATGCGGGGCTCGATCCCAGGACCCCGGGATCATGACCTGAACTGAAGGCAGATTCTTAACTGACTAAGCCACTCAGGCGCCCCGGGAAACTGAATATTTTATAGACTAGGAAATGGAGCCAAAATGCTATATCCAGGATCACCCAGCAAGTTGATTTGGTCATCCTAGGAATCTGCTATTCCTAGAGAGAAGAAGGAAGGAGAAAAAACCCATCTTCACTTGGGATGGGGATGGTTTATATGCAATGAGACGCTGTAGGCAAACTTTAGTTAGGGTGCGAAATGGAACCTGATGCCTTCCAGAAGAGAGAAGTTGAGAGAGAATCATGTAGAACTACAGATGTCCTTTGCCCAGCAAATGATACCCACCAGGTAGGATGTGGTAGGTTCTGGAAACAGATTTAGTTTCTGCTCCTGGCTCTGCCACTTCTAGGTGTGCAAGCTTGCCCAAGTCGGGTAATCTCTCTGAACCTCTGCCTCCTTCTCTCAGTGGGGCTCATGATCCTAGGCTGCCCCGGTCACAAGCTGTTGACTTACACTGAGCTTCGGGTGAGTTAATCCGGAGCAGGACTTTGCCATTATGTAAGCACCCAGTGAATGGAAGCTGCTGGTTCTTGCTCCCCAGAGGCACGCCTCTCCCCTCCCACCACCTTGCCTCAGTTTTGCTTGGGATTACTCATTCATTCACCCCCTCCCCTACAGAAATCCTGCACACTCTTCAAAGTCCATCTTCAATGTTATCTCCTGATTCAGACCTTTTGTCACCCTTCCCACCCTCCCCATTCTCTGTGAGTATTGCCCAACTTTGGATCTCTCTTGTCTCTTAGGGAGATTTTTCAAATCCTGCCTTGTATAAGTGCTTTTCCTGTGTGGTATGATATAGCCCCGAAGACTGCTGACCTTTGAGGGCAAAAGTGTGTCTTAGTTTTGCAAACCCTACAGTCATAGCACAGAACAGTATTGTAAAGAATATGAAATCACAGTTAAGCACTCGCTGAGTACCTGCTGTGTGTCAAACAGTGCAGTGGTAAGCGGAACAGATAGACTCTGTGCCTTCCCAGAGCCCACTTCCATGGCTCCCACCCCTGTCTCGAAACGATGCTGGCCAAGCAGAGAGGTGCCCCTGTGCCCCCGGTCAGTTTTGTGACCTTGCTCATCAGTGTGTGTGACCACAGACCATGGCCTTCTGACGGCACCACACTGTGTGTGAGCTGGGCTTGGGGAGGTTGGCCTGGCCCCAGTGTTGGCATCGAGGCAGCCATGGGAGGGAGGGGCTCCAGAGCGTGTGTGTGCAGGACGAAGGGACAAGGGCGGGAGATTGGAGAGGCGCTGGAGAACCGCATGGGTCAGGTCTCTGCAGCAGGTGGAGGAGGCCGTAGCCCCGGGCCTAGGGCCCCCACTTAACTAGCACTGATTCCAAACTCTATGTTCAGGCCCAAGAAAGTGCCCTGGATGGGGCAGGAGGAGCCTCTGGGTTGCACGAACTGGGGCTGCCCTGCAGAGCCGGGGGCCAGTATTAATTGGGTCCTGGGGTGCCCGTAAGCCCATGGTGATGACCACTTGGGCCTCAGGCCTCATGCCAGAGCCGGCTACATTTTTCCTTGGAGAAGGAGGAGGAGACTGGAAAAACCAGTTAGGGTGTGTGAGGCTCCATTTTATGTTGCTGTTAAGGGAATGTTGGCTCAGGAGCCCGGAAATGTCTGTTAAAAATCTGGCTTTTTCCGAAAGCTAGAAGTGTTGGTTAGGTCAGCAAGACCCTTCTATGCGTTGCATCTTGTGAGCTGGCAAGTGGGCAGGCCAAGAGTTTGGGGTTTGCGCCTCCTCCCTCTGACGGGAAGGGTGCCCAGCACAGGGTCCTGAGGGGGGCGAGGGCTTGGTGCAGCCTTGTGTCTGCTGGGCCTGTCACAGGGGCTGGTAGAAGCTGGGAAGGGCACTGGCTGAGTGGGTATTCCTGCACGTGGCCAACCTCATTTTCAGGCTGGGTGGGAGCCATGGGGACGAGCTCTGTGACACACAGCCCTGTGTCCATTCCGCTCTTCTCCAAGTCCCTAGGATTCACGTGGCGTTTTGCAGGAGTTGTCGACCAATATTTGGAATAAATGATTTAATTGCATGTTCTTCGCGCATTCTATTATTCATCGCAGGGAGGAGTATATTAGCTTCCTGTGGCTGCTTTCAGAAATTACTACAAACGTGTTGGCTTAACACAAAACACCAGAAGTTTATTCTCCCATAGTTCCGGAGGCTAGAAGTCGGAAATCCGGTAGGGCCCTGCTGCTTGGCAGGGCTTTAGGGGAGAATCCATTCTCTGCATCTTCAGCTTCTGGGGGCTCCAGGTGTTCCTTGGCTTGTGTCCCTCCAATCTCTGCTGATCACATTGCCTCCTCTCTATATCCCCTGTGTGTCTCTTACAAGGACACTTGTCATAAGATTTAGGGACCTCCAGATAATCCAGGGATATCTCCTCATCTCAGTATCTTTAACTGCATCTGCAAAGACACTTTTTCCAAATACAAGATAACATTCACAGGTTCTAGAGATGATAATATGGACGAATCTTTTTGGGGAGTGGGCAGCATTCCACCCACCACAGGGGGTCTTAGTATTTTTCTAATCATGGCTGTTTTCGCTATTTTAAAACTGCTAGCCACTGGGTTTGTGCTGTTCCTGATTTGTTGTTTGCATTTAAGTTTCATTCATATATATGGGTGTGTGTATGTATACATATAAATACACATACATATGTGTATATATATATATAGGGAGAGAGAGATTTTAATATATGTAGATTTCCCTTTTCCCCGATTTTGGTTTCAGAGAGTCCTTCCCTATTGTCTGATATGTATGATTCATGTTTGCATAAAACCTTGAGAAAGTTGACTTCAGTCCAATGGTAACTTGTTTCGATATTTGCTGTGAGGTGAGTACCTGCAAAACCCAGGGAGCTCCGTGTTAGGCCTGTAGTGGAGTGAACCGCACTGTGTCATGGGCAGCCTCCTGGTTTCCATGATGTACCGTACTTACCTTGGCTGCCACCACTGGGGAAACTGGGGGACAGGTATTCGGGTCGTTTCTGTACTATTTTTGTTACTTCTTGTGAGTCTGTCTTTATCTAAAAACTAAAAAAATTTCAATCAGATTAATTCATTCTCATAATTCATCATTAAATCATTCTCTCTTAATTTGTAAAACATCCTTTATTAAGTTGTGAAATATGTATGGGTGTTTTAGAGTTGTGGTTACACTTCTTTAATTTGGGGAAGAATTGACATCATTTGGTAAATGGTCTTCCTGTCTAGGAACGCGATGTATCCTATTTATTCAGACTATATTTTATTTCCTGCTAACACGTGTTGTTTCCTTCGGGTTATTCATAGATGCAGTTCCTAGATTCAGGTTCTCTCTGTTACGACTGATGAGTCTTTTCCCCAGGTATATTCTGTAACCAGCTTGTGCTGGTTCTGTGTCCCTAAATAGAATCCCCCACACCCTTTAAATACATGAAATTCTTTTAACTTGGGAAAATGCTTTTCATTCTGCAATTAGAGACAATGTTTAACAGGCTTTTACTCGTTCCTCTAACCTGCTCTCTTAAAGGGTATGGTCAGTTATTTATTGTAACGTGGATTTGAGTGGGTGGCTGTGTTCTCCATCCAAGTGAATGGGAGGGGGGGGGCGTCCTTTATAAAGAACTGTGAAGTTCTGTTCCATAAATTTAACGTTAACTACCTTTTGTTGAATTCTGTTTCTTTGAAAATTGTAGAGGTGCTGTGTCTCGGGGACACGTGATTCGCTCCCTGGGGTGTCCTAAGCACAGCCAGGTTGGGGGACAGATGGGGGGTGTGCGGCCCAGAGAGCCGTCTGAGTTGGCTGTGGACTGGCTCCTCGCTCTGTCCCTTGGGGCCCTGAGGCCTGGGTGGCCACTGAGGAGGTCAAGAAGGCCACTGTCAGGGTGAACCCCAGGTCTGAAACTCCTCAGAAATGGAAAATGTCCTGTTAACCCCCTTCTAGGTCAGTCTTACGAAATCCGGCTGCTGGAGAATCGGAAGCTGGGAGACTTTCAAGATCTGAACACAAAATATGTCAAGGCAAGGCTGTGGGCCGCCCTCCTTCCTCAGGAGTTGTTGGCGGGGCGGTGGGGGGAGGTGTCTGGGGACCTGGGCTTGCTGGGGGTGGGGTCAGGAGTGCCTGGGAGGTTTGGGGAGAGCTCTGGAGTGGGAGTGGGTTCCTGTTGCGGTCTGAACAGCCAGGGGCAAGCCAGTGGTGCTAAGAGCCGGAGGGGCCTGGGCTGATAGAACGGGCTCTGGGTTGAACAGACTCAGGTTTGAGCCTGGCTTTGCCACTTACTGAACTTTCCTGAGCTTCAGTTGGCTCATCTGCACAAGAAGGTATATAGGTTAGCCGTGTATATAAAGCACTTAGTAATTCTGGAAAAGAGATAGTCCTCATTCTCAGTGTCCTGTTACTGGGGTTCTGAGTGGGGAGAAGCATACAGAGCTTGAGAGCTGGGAAGGAAGGCTCCAGCAGGAGGGGTCTTGGTCTTAAAAGGTGGGAGGTTTGCCCCAGTGGGAGTTTCCTTGGGGGTCCTTCTCGGCCCCGCACTTAGCTGTCCCCCCACCGACCTCTCCTCCCTAGAGCATCATCCGCGTGGTTTTCCACGACCGCCGGCTGCAGTACACAGAGCACCAGCAGCTGGAGGGATGGCGGTGGAGCCGGCCTGGGGACCGGATCCTGGATATTGGTGAGTCTCCTGGGCCATGAGGGGCCCAAGGCACTCTGAGCACGTTGGGGTTCTTCCCGGATGCTGTAGGACTCATGCCTCCATAGGGCACTTTAATACACTCCTGCCCTGGGTGAAGCGCTGTGGGGGCTGGCAGACGTGCCCATGGCACCAGGCCTGCCCTCGGGGGCTTCTAATTCAAAGGCCTACCATCGGGGATTGCTGGGAAGGCTTTGCAGAGGGTTCTGCCTTAAAGGAGTTTGCTCTGTGACAAAGGGAAGCATGGGCATTGCGGAGATGGGCAACAGAAATTGAATTTTGGGGTCTGAGGCATTGGTCTATGCGTAGTCTTTTATCTCGAACCCTGGGAGCCATTGGGTTTTGGAATTCAGACGTTAGAATGACAACTGGGCACGTGGACCCCCTAGTGACAGGTAATGCCTCCCAACAGGCAATCAGGCCCCCTAATATTTCTGCAGTAAGGGTAAAACGTTCACCCAAAATGGGACAAAGACTCTAAATGGCTTCATGGCAGTTCAAGTCGGGCTTGCTGCCAAATGAGTTATGCAAAACTTAGTTTTCAGAACTTTTGGCATTTCAAATTGTGGTTAAGGAATTTGGACCTATAATGAGAGTCCTTCCCGAAATCTTCGGGAGTGGCTGACAATTGCACTTTTGTGTGTGTGTGTGTGTGTGTGTGCAGATATTCCACTGTCTGTTGGTATCTTGGACCCCAGGGCCAGCCCGACCCAGCTGAACGCAGTCGAATTCTTGTGGGACCCTTCGAAGAGAGCCTCTGCGTTCATTCAGGTAAGCGGGAGGGAGGGTGTCCTCGGGGGAAGCCAGAGTTTTGGGGCCTGTATGTTCCTCAAAACAATCCACCCGCGGGGCCCCGACGGGCTCTGTTCTGTGTTGCAGGGATGCACGTTGTAGGGAATGGGGTACAGGAGTGTGGCTCAGTCACAGAGCTGGTTGGTCCCCAGAGCTAGAAAAGGACTTGGCATGTTGTAGAACTCTGTGTGGGTTTTGCTTAACAATATGTAAGCTTGTTAACAAAATAAGTATGTCCTCGCATAGATAATATGTAATAAAATTTTTTTCCAGGAGAGTTTCTATAATTAAATTAATTATTTAGTGATCAAGCACCTGGTGTGGACCCAGGGGGCATGGCGGGGCCGCTGTGCTTCTGGGCTGACACACGCTCTCTCCCTTACTCTATGTCCTTTTCCGAGCCTCTTAGCTTTTCCACCTGTCTTATAAATCAGATAATGAACATAAAGTCATTACTGCAGTGCCTGGTCCATAGCAATTGCTCAGTAAAAGTTAGTGATTTTTTTTTTTTTTTACATAATTACAATATTCTTATTGTATTTTGAAGTTATGATTACAATATTATTGTATTACCACAATAATATATATTATTGCAGTAGTATAGTATTACAATAAGAAATACGTTACCCAGTGCCTTCTTCTGTAGCAGGTGCTGGTAACTTAGAAATGGTTCTAGCCTCCCGGTCCTGCTCCGGGCCTGGCCCAAGTAACCGGGACGCCAGGGCTGCTGGGGACAGAGCTGTGCAGTCTGTGGGCTCTGCCAAGGGGGAGGAGGGAGTGAGGGTGGGGCCGCTGGGGCCGCTGGGGCCCGAGGGCCTGAGCAGTGGCGAGGACGTAGCTGCTCAGGCAGGGCCTCCAAGGTCAAGGGACAAAGGTGGGAAGGCGTGTCCTTTGTAAAGGGGGCACGGGGAGACCA
This sequence comes from Leptonychotes weddellii, assembly GCF_054177405.1. Classification (NCBI taxonomy): domain Eukaryota; kingdom Metazoa; phylum Chordata; class Mammalia; order Carnivora; family Phocidae; genus Leptonychotes; species Leptonychotes weddellii. The sequence continues at coordinate 94,548,820 of NC_138371.1, read as the reverse complement.
TCGCCCTGATGGGAGTGTGGGTGGGAGAGCGGGGAGGCTGAGGCAGGTGTGCACCTGACGAGGCAGGATGGAAACCTACATTTGGCGAGGAGCCCTTGAGGAGTCCAGGGCCTGGCTTCACCCTTCTCCTTGCTACTGGCCCACATTTCCCCTTCCAGGTGCACTGCATCAGCACAGAGTTCACTCCCCGGAAGCACGGTGGCGAGAAGGGGGTGCCTTTCCGGGTGCAGATTGATACATTTAAGCAGAACGAGAATGGGGAGTACACAGAGCACTTGCACTCAGCCAGCTGCCAGATCAAGGTGTTCAAGGTAGGACGTCCTTGCCACGCTGCACACCTGTGGCCGCCGTGCCCGTGGGGTCCCCGCCTGTGCTAGACAGTGACAGCCGCGCAAGCCCGGCGTCGCATGAGCCTGGGCCCCCGAGGAGTGTGAGCCCGCACGTCGTGGGCTGGCGGGGCTGCCCGCTGTGGGCGTCCTGTGTGGGGGCACCTTCTGTCGTGCCCATCACGGGTGGCTGTGCCCAGCTCTACTTTGTAAGACTGCCGGGACTTGCATGTGTTTAGGTTTTCATTTTCTTCCCAAGCACTTTGTAGTTGGCCACAGATTCTGTAGTTGCCCATTAGATTCTCCTTAAAAATCCCGGCAGGAGACCCCGTGCGGGAGTCCTGGCCCCAGATGTTCTTATGGAGGGCCCGAGGCCGTAGAGCTCCCTGTGTCGCGGCCTCCTGCTGGAGAAGGAAACACGTTTGGAGGCATCTCCTCTCTTTTCCTTCCTGCCTGTGTCCCCCCCCCCGCCCCCCTGCAGTTGCCTGTTCACTACTTTTCATCTCAGCTGTCTGGACTGATGCATCTTAGACATGGTCGGTGGCTGGTGCTGCAGCCCAGGGTCCTGCGTGACCTGGGGAGATGCAGGGTCGCAGCAGAGCCTGTGGCGTCCGCAGGGGTGAGGGAGGGGCGGGCCCTGGCTCAGTTAGCGATGCCGCCCCAGGTGGGAAGGCATGGGCCGTGCTGGGAGCGTGAGATTGTCTTTTGTGCCAGAGCGGAAGCACTCTTCAGAAACGTGCTTCGGGACGATGACTCCTTGCAGTCAAGCCCACCAGAGTTGTTTCCTGCTGCCTCTGGAACAAATGACCACAGGTTTAGTGGTTTCAAGCCACACACGCGTATTACCTCTCAGGGCTGGCGGTCAGAAGTCCGACGAGGTCTCACTGGGCTATAGTCAAGGTGTGAGGAGGGCTGCACTCCTTTCCGGAGGCTCCCTCTCCTTCCCTTTGCCAGCTTCTAGAGGCCTCTGCGTTCCTTGCCTGTGGCCCGTCCGCCTGGCAAGAGCGCTGGGCTCTTGGGGTCACACCGCTCCAGCCTCCTCTCCCCACTCCCTCGCCCACCTTTACCGGCCCCGTGATTACGTTGGACCCTCTGGGATGCCGCAGGCTCATCTTCCTGTCCCCTTCTCCCGCTGCTTGCAGTCCTAATTCCGCCTGCAGCCTTGGGAGCTGACAGCCTCAGGGGTCCTGGGGATTAGGACGTGGCCGTCTTTGACGAGCACTCCTGCACTGAGCCCGTCCACCAGTGCAGTGGGTGCCGCGGCCTCTGGTCTTCCTTCTTACTGCCTGCTCCGGGATCTCGCGGTGCTGACCTCCCGTGGACGGCCCCACAGCTGCACCGCCGGATGTCTCTGCCTGTCCCCGGTCACACCTCTGTCCTCGTCATATACACCACATCTGTGGTCCTGCTGGCCGTCCTTGTGCTCAGGTCCAGTGGCATCCAGTGGAATTCCTGGGGCTCAGAGGCCGCACGGGGCAGCAGGAGAGACAGACGGTGTCTCCCCTCGCCGGAGCGCCTAGGCCTTCCCATGGCCCCCGCCAGCTCCCCTGTCTACACCTCGAGGCAGAAGTTCAGGGGTGAGGGCTCTGCCCACAAGGCTTCTGGACCACACACCAGCTATCACGGGAATTGATCCGGAAGCTGCCTTGTCTGAGTGACCCAAGGAAGGCCTTGGCATCTCCTGCAGGGGCGTAGGGGCCCCAGTCACCTGAAACTGGCTTCTCAGAATGCCTGGGGAGGTGTGGCTACCCCGTGCCCCCAACCCCATCACAGAAGCAGTTCAAGCAGTTGCGTGCAAGCACCAGGCAGAGTCTCACCAACTTGGCTGTCATTCTTCCACCCCCAGTCACCCTTGTCACGGGGAAGCCTCCTGCTTGCTGGAGCGAGGCTCAGGCTCTGGGGGGGTGTCAGGGCCTCTGACCAGCCAGCTCTCCACAGGCCTCACTGGGACAAGTGCCGTCCCCACACGCAGGCTCGCCCTATGGCTTCTGGACGGGGAGGAAGAGCCTCCTGTTAGGGGCAGGAGCCGGGGGGGGCAGGTGACTGGGGTATAGTGCTGCATGCCTGGTCTTTCTCTGAACACCAGATCTGTCATCCCTGTCCCCAGAGGACCCCCTGCAAACCCGCCTCTGTCTGACATGGGTATCACATCACCCCGAGGGCGGTCTCCTAGAACGCTCTTGAGCTGGAAATGAAAAGCTGTGTGGCCTGAGGAAGGTGCATTCTGGGATGGAAGTCCCTGAAGGTGACATCACGCTTGAGGACGGGTTGTTTTCATTGATTGCGCACCGTGCACGGTCCACTGCATCCGCAGGGAGACCACTCAGTTCTGGGCTCTGGGGCTGCTTGGAGGCTGAATGTCGGAAACCACCAAGCAGGCTGTGAACTCACAGAAGGTGATAGTCACAGGCTGTCCAGAATGTCCCAGGAGCAGGGCTGGTGGGCCAGCCTGGTGGTGATACATACCTGGACACGCTCTCTTGGATTCTTGGCCGGGTCAACACTTGGTTCTGCTCCGGGTTTTTGTTTTTGAAGACCCGGACCAGCCAGGGCAGGTTCTTCTCCATTCTTGACAAGTCACTTGAGCCTCAGTTTCCTTACCTGTAAATGACAGGAGTAGTAGTGCCTCTGTGAGTTGCTCATGTTTGCCGGGCGCCCAGCATAGGCTCTGTGAGGTTGGAGGGGTTACCCTGTGTGGGGCGTGTGAGCGGGGAGCTGCACGCTAGTCCTGGAGTTGGGAGGAGGGAGGCCTTCACCATGCGTCCAGGATTTCCCAGCACGCAGGTGCAGACCAAACTCCACCAGCAGCCCTGACTTCTTCCACTTCCTTCGCCCTCCACTGGTAACCCAAGGAACGCATTGCAATTTGCTGTGGCTCCCAAGGGTTTTGTCCATGAGCCAGCAGCCACTGGTAGAGATTATTTCCAAGCGTTTCCCCCTGAGCAGCTGAGTGGCAGGACCCCGTAGCAGGCCGTGAGTTCCCTCAGGTGAGGAAGGGGAAGGGCTCCAGGAGGAGGACCGTGTGCTTGACGCCTGGGAGGTGAGGGAGGATCCTGCCTGGACTCCTGGGCCCTGGGGAGAGGCCGGGAGTGCGCAGGCCTTGGAGACTGTCGCCGAGCCCCGGGTCTTTCTCTGACGGCCGCCTCTGCTCACTTTGGACTAATTGGACTCCGGTGCTCTGCACTTGTAGCCCAAGGGAGCCGACCGGAAACAGAAGACTGACCGGGAAAAGATGGAGAAAAGAACTGCCCAGGAGAAGGAGAAGTACCAGCCGTCCTACGAGACCACCATTCTCACAGAGGTGAGCCAGCCTACTGCCGGGGTGCGGCCCACCCCGCCCAGCCTTCTGCCAGGAGCAGGATGATGGCGCGCTGTTGGTTTAGATTCTTGGGAAGAGCGCCCACCGTGGGTAAATGCCTCTTTTGAAAGTGCCCATGAAGTTGTGGTAGGTTCCCGGGTCCAGAGCTGTGGTTCATGCGATGAGGCCCGGGGGCCGGGACGGGGTTTCCGAAATACCTTCCAGCCTAGTGCTGCCGTTTGCACTTGCCAGAATCTGGTGATTATTGTTTTAATAGGTAAAGCTCCAAAATCCAATAGAAGAGAGTGTATATACATCAGAAAATACCTCTCTCCAAACTGTCCTGGCCTCGAGCTTTCCTTCCCCGGGGCGCCTGGTGTCTCTGGGTCCTCACGTATGTGGCCCAGCTTTCTCTTCCAGTGAAGTCAGTTCATCCAATTCATCCACGCCCGCTGCTTTTACACCCAAGAGTGTACACAGACATGCTGTTCTGTAACTTGCTTGCTTTATCTAATAGCCTAGCTTGGAGTCTGTTCCCCATCTGTTCATAAAGAGCTTTCTAATTCTTTATCCAGAGGCGTGGCCTCCGTTGTGTAGATAGATGGCCTGTGGGTGGACGTTTGGTGCTTTCTGGGCCCTTGCTGTGTCAACAGGGAGCAGTGAGTGACCCTGGGTGCGTGAAGTTCTGCATACGGTAGAGATCTCTGCAGACTTCCGTTCTCAGAGTGGGCTCGCCGGGTCAGGGGGTGCGAACTACTTTGCTGCCCCGTTGTTTGGATGGATACTGGAATGCGTTTCCTCCTAACCCAGACTCCGACAGCGCCCTGCTCCCACCATCCTTGTGTCCAACATTACTTCTGAGACACTCACTGTCTCAGGTGCTTCTTCCTCCTGCCACTGGTCACCACTGGGCCACTTCTTTCTGGGCTCTGTTGTTGTTTTTTAAACAACTATTCCCCACTGCATTCTGCAATCAGTCCAGCTCATGGGTGTTTGTTTGTTGAATAATTTGACGTGCTCAGAAAGCCCTCCACAGATACATGACGCCCGGCACCGGCCATGGTGGGCGTTAAGACTGTGTTAAGCGAGGAGAGGAGGCCCCGGGCACAGAGCACCTAAGAGAATGGTGGCCACTCCTGCCTGATGAGGTGTGTGTGAGTGTGTGTGTGTGTGTGTATGTGTGTGTGTGAGTGAGCATGTGTAATAAACCATGTGCAGAAGGGTATTTGCAACAAGATAGAGTACGGAAGCTAATTTTGCGGTAGAGACAGATACGTACTAGTGTTTTATCAGGCTCAGGATAACAGAGGGTCCTGGCGCAGGAAGAGCCTGGCTTACTCGCGGCAGCAAAGCAGTGCTAGGCCCTGCATTTGTGAATTAGCACTCAGACCAGTTAGTTCTCCCCAGGCCCTAGTGCCCTCCGTGGGGGCGCCCCAGGGTGCCCTCCATGCTCCCACAGCCCTCTGCCTCCAGACACCTTTCCCTTCTAGGCTGAACCTCAACCTCTCTGCTCCTGACTCTCCTCTGAGCTCCACCTGATGGCCAGGGGTGCTTTAGACCATGTCCTTCCAAGCCCATCTCAGAGCGTGGTGCCGTTGGTCAAAACCCCCACCAGGCCCATGACCTTGCCAGGTGTTGGCTTTTCCTCCTCAGCTCCACGAAATTCCAGCCCACATGCACAACAGAGTTAAATATTTACCAACCTGTGGCTCCGTGGGTGATAGTAAATCTTAGGAATGCTTCAAATTGGCTGTCTCCAAAGAGGTGTCATCACAGGGAAGGGAAGAAATGAATACTTTGTCCGCTGGCTTCCGCAACAGGCAAAACCTGTATGTCTTTGCTTTCTTTGGGCGATTCTCACATATGTTCATTTTTGGCTTCTGCACAAAAAGTGCCTTGAGGTCAAGGATCATGTCTTTCGTGTTTTCTTTGTCTCCCTTAGCTCCTAGCAGGACACCTGACATGTAACAAACACACGTAGAATGATGTCCAGAGGGGCTGGCCTGCTCTTGGAGGTGCTCACGTGCCTTGTGCTCTCCAGGGCCTTTCGGGCGATTCTGTTTTCAAATAGTGCAGGTTTTAGTACTGAACTTTTTGGTAAGATTTTTATTTATTTATTTATTTTAGGGAGCGAGAGAATGGGGAGGAGCAGAGGGAGAGGGAGAGGGACAAGCAGACTCCCTGGTGCGCGTGGAACCTGACGCGGGGCTCCATCTCATGACCCTGAGAGCATGACCTGAGCCGAAACCAAGAGTCTGGACGCTTAACTGACTGAGCCACCCAGGCGCCCCAGTACTGAACTTCACTGATGATTTTTGTTTGGAAGTTATCCGTGTCCAGTGCCCCCTCTTTCATGCATGGGCACACATTCATCTACACCTGGAAACCCTGCCCTCTAGGCAGCTGGTCTCTGTTGTCAGCTCTCTTTTCCTGTGGACCCAGGTGACCGATGAGGTTTCTTTCCTTCGTTGGTTCAACTGCTAGGAAGCTCACGGAGACGCATGCCTTGCTTTGCTTGCTCTGGGAATGGCTGAATCTCAGGTCTCTTCTCTGCCGTGCTTGATTTCTTGGGTGTGGCCCTAGTAAACCCACACTTCGCTGCCTCCTGTGGTCCCTGGGAGAATGTGGGGGAATGTTGAGGGATCTGTGGTTTCCTGCACCGGCCTTGACGGATGCTGGTTTGGTGGGGGAGAGGAGCCGGGTCAGCAGCCCTGTGGCCCGAGTTCCTCCTGACTACCACGGCCCGCGAGTCACTGCCGCCTTGTGCTCTTTCTGCAGTGCTCCCCGTGGCCGGACATGGCCTACCACGTGAACAGCGCCCCGTCTCCAAGCTACAATGGCTCTCCAAACAGCTTCAGCCTTGGCGAGGGGTACGTCCGCCGTCTTTCCCTTCGGAGGTCCTGGAGTGATGATGGGTCTCGGCTCCTTTCTTGATCTTCTTCCCTGTGTCTTCCCCCTTTGGTGTGCTGACGCCAGTGTGGGCTGCAGGGAGGCACTTTGAATATGTGCACGTTTTCTGTGCTTGGACACGCTTCTGTAAACACTGTCTGCTGGGGCAGCAGCCCAGAACCCGCCCTCCCACCCCTTCCCCCCCCCCGTAGAAGCAGGTGGGCAGAATGGCCTTCTAGACAGATGGGGCCTTAGGAGCAGCCGTTCGGGTGGCTCAGCGGCTGCGAGGGCCCGTCCTGGTTCTTTCCGGGTCCTTGTGCGCGTTCTCCAGGTAGCATGGGTCAGCGCAGGATGTTTCAGGGCTCGTAACACGGGAGTGGCCTCACTCCTGGTCACCCGGCTCTGCACATGCACAGGCCACACAGACTGTAAGGTGACCGTTGTGCAGGGGTTGGCGGGCATCGGTCCGACCCGTCCCGGGCTGCGTGGCACAGGAAGGGCTCACGGCGCCTCTGTGATGGCTGTGCATATCCTGATCCTGTTTCTGGGGGGCAGCGGGGAGCAGGGAGACACCAGGCAGGTTCAGCAGGTAGGCGTGGAACCTGTGGGCTCCTCAAAGCCCGTGCTTGGCGTACAGAGAACTTTACTAACGGGAGAGTGAGAGTGTCCATGAACTTGATTTCACAAGGTCACGAGGGGCCCCCCTGAGAAGGGGGCGCACATAGCCAAGGTGTCATGCTCAGATTCAGGTGGACCAAGTGTTAAATCCCCCCTTTCTAGGGGTGAGCTCCTAAACCTCCCTCAGCCTCACTTTGTCCGCTACCAAGGGAGTGAGGATTCACGCAGGGACGGGGGGACTGTGTAAGGCGCCCGGTGCCTCACGGACACTGGACGAAGGGCAGCTCTTGTCGCTGATGACCGGTCTGAGGGTCATCCCAGCCAGGGCCTGTTCTTCATTGCTGCTGTGGTAAGGTGCATGCAAAGTAACACTTGCCAGGTTGTCATTTTAAACGTAGAATGAGACACCTACGTCCATCCACGTTGTGCCTTCTCCACGGTGTCTGTCTGGGAGGGTCATTTAAAGATGTATCTTTCTCTTAATTTAAAAAAGTCCAGGTGTTCAGGTCTGTGCCTTCCCCATGGGTGAGCCCCGGAGGGAGGGCGGTGTGTCTCCAGCCATGAGAATGTTCTCCTCGTGGATGGATGCCACTCTGCGGCCTGCCTGTTCAGGGCGGGATACCTCCCCAGGAGCCCGCAGCCCTCTCCTGTCTCCACAGAGAGGGGTTTGGCTGCCGCTGTCCAGGCACCCAAAAGGCACCTGGGGCTCCTCGGGCAGATTGCCCTCCCCTGGGGCCGAGGCTGGTGGGGGATCTCTGCGTGGGAGGGAATCGGATGCAAACAAACCCCAAGCTCGGGGTGGAGGGGTGATTTGTTGGCCCGGCTGTGTTGCTAGTCAGAATGTCGTGTCTGCCCTGAAGGGTTGGTCAGGGATTTTGAGGGATTGTGTGGGCGGTTCCGCCTACGTGTCTCTGACCTGGGAAATTCTTGAGGCCCTGCTGCATTTATAAGGGAGTGCCATTCCATGAGGGGAGGGGAGAGCGCTGGGCTGGGAGAAGGGACTGTCCCCGCAGCTGATCACCGGGTCTCTTCCTTTGCAGGAACAGCTCTCCGACGCACCCGGTGGAGACCCTGCCCCTGGGCAATGATGTAAGTGTCTGCAGCAGGACTCTCTGGCTGTGTGTCCCTGGGCAGACCTGGCGTGGTCATGTCAAGGCCCCCCTCCTCTCTCTCTGCCTGCAGCACCTGCTTCCGTCAGCCTCGATCCAGGATGCCCAGCAGTGGCTCCACCGAAACAGGTTCTCACAGTTCTGCCGGCTCTTCGCCAGCTTCTCGGGTGAGCATCTCTGTGTTGTTCTTAAAACCCACAGGGATCTTAGAAGCACTTCACAAAGCCAGTTGCCTTCCTGGACTTGCCCGCACTCCCTGCTGGGCCATGGTTTGTTCCTGGGGACCCAGTGTGGCGTGGGTCGCTCGCTCACTTTTTGCTGACCCTGGGCCAAGTGCTAAAATAGGAAGCCCTGCCTCTCGGCGTTTCCAGTCGAGTGTGGCTTTCAGGGAGGACCATCTGGGTCCCCTGGGGTGGGCCCTAGTCTGCCCGGGAAAGGTCCCCCGCGCCAGACGGGCTGGGGCACACTCAGCAAGCCTTCTTAGCACTTTTCCCACCAACATGCCGCCCATCCGTCACGCTGTCTCTGGAGCCACGACCTGGGAGATGGTGGTGAAGGCCACAGGGGAGAAGGGGAGGCTGCTTCTTCCTTTACACTCTTACCGGAGGGGCCGGCAGACAGAGACCCGGAGCCAGGGCTGTCTGGCGTAAGGGTAAACGGAGCAGTGAACCCTGCCACCAAGTCGAGTCAATCCACAGTGACCAGGAATAAAGTTTTGACCCAGAACTAGAGGAGTGGCTCCCAAGGACATCTGTGAGAAGGGAAGGAAAACCCCACATGGTTGTCTCAGCTCAGCTTTTGCAAGAACTTCGGGGAGGCAGGTACGAGGAGGGTCGGGCGGGGACCCTGTCCTCAGGAGCTTGCAGCTTTGAGTCTGCACAGATGTGTGAACCACGCATTTCAGTGCAGCGTGACCCTTTGGTGGTGGGCAGGCTCAGAGGAGGGATCTGGCTCTGGTCAGGGAGGAGCAGGGAGGGATGCTGCCATTTTTGGGGCGGGAGGGGGGTTGCTCAGCATATGCCTTCCCGAGACTGTGCCCTTGAGCAGGGGCTGGGCCCAGGGGAGGAAGTGAGCCAAGTGGGTATGGGGACAGTGAAATGTCCAGGCGGGGGGTGAGGGGGTGGGAGAAGTGCAAGGGCCACAAGGTGGGGGCCTGCCTGGTGTGTTGGCACAGAGCTGGGCACCCAGGTGAGTGGGGCTGAGTGGACTGGGGAAGGAGGTGAGGTCAGAGAGGGACCGAGGGGCCTGGTAGAACAATGGAGGGATTTTGGGCGCTTTTACTCCTTATGTAGTGGGAGCCATTGTGCCTGCAGAATTATGCCTGGAACTGCATCTGAACCATGGCAGGAAAAGGGGGTTGGATATCGTCGCTCCCGGCCATGTGGCCGCTGGCTGGTTTTTAGCAGAAGGCTGATAGCATACTTGTCCCTTGGAGAGGCCATATGGGCAGTAAGGCTCTAAGGGACTCTTTGGGCTTTGAGGAAGGGACTGCATCCACAGATAAGGATGTTCATAGATCTTTATTCATAATCTCTCCCAGCTGGGAGCAACCCCCGTGCCCATCAGCAGAGAATGGACCCATGATTGTAGCATATTCATGCAACGGATAATACCTGATAATGGCCACGAATGCTCTCTAACCACAGACAGCATGAATGAGCCCTTAAACAGGACTTGGAGGCCGGGAGCCGGACGTAGGAAAGTACATCCTATTCCATTCCGCTTACGTAAATTTCAAAGAAGCCAGCACGACTTTTTTTTTTTTTTTTTTTTTAAGATTTTATTTATTTATTTATTTATTTGACAGACAGAGACAGAGCGAGAGAGGGAACACAAGCAGGGGGAGTGGGAGAGGGAGAAGCAGGCCCCCCGCGGAGCAGGGAGCCCGATGTGGGACTCGATCCCAGGACCCTGGGACCATGACCTGAGCCGAAGGCAGACGCTTAACGACTGAGCCACCCAGGCGCCCGCCAGCACGACTTTTAAGCGCGAGGAGTCAGGATGGTGGCTCCCCAGAGGCGGGGAGTGGCCGGCCTGGGGGGCCAGCGGGAGGTGGGAACGTTCTGCCTCTCACTCCCAGTGGCCGCATGCAGATAGCTGTGCACTTGTGCATTTACACAAGTGCTCGTGTCATCAGCGGCCTGTGCTAGGTTATGTGCACTTGTGTTATATGCCAGTGAACGGTACAGAGGGAGGGACGGGAGCTCAGCTGGTGAGGACCTGTCGGCTTTTGTAAATGTCTGTCTGTTCTGTTGACCTTTGAGAACACCACTCCTCTCTGGGGCTGTGATTTCCTGATGTTTAGCTTTTTGTTGTTTCTGTCTCCGTGGAACGTCCAGTGCCTCCTGAGCATGAGGCTGACTCTTCCCTGTCCCCTGCCCACCGTGCAATGTCTGCAGGTGCCTGAGGACAGAAGCTTTTCTGTGTGTCCCACTAACGGGCGGCCCCACTTCCCTGCTTAGGTGCTGACTTGCTCAAGATGTCTCGAGACGATTTGGTCCAGATCTGTGGCCCTGCAGATGGGATCCGGCTCTTCAATGCCATCAAAGGCCGGTGGGTGTCAGTTTCCAGCTGGACGCAGGGTATGGCAGGGAGCCCCATCTCAGCCAGGGCTGGGCTGGGTCTGCCACAGTGGAAATGTTCAGGGCCATGCTGTTCAGTCCAGCAGCCCTGGCCAGATGTGGCTGTGGGGCACTTGGTCTCAGGCTAATGTGACTGACCAAGCGAGTTTTAAATCTCATTTCCCTTTCACGCATGGACAGCACAGTTTTAGAGTGAGGGCGAGAGACTGGGTGTGCATCTCAGGTCTGCCTCTTAAGAGTTGTACACTAGACGAAAGTCCTAACCCCTGTTGAGCCTCGGTTTCCTCCTCTGTAAAATGAGGGCTGTGGTTCCAGCACCCTAGGTGTGTGAGGATGAAATGAGGTAGGCATGTGAAGTTCTGGAAATGGTGCCTGGGGCAGGGTAAGCCAGAGAAAGTGTTTGCTCTTGTTATCGCCCTGAAAAATACCTTGTGTCTTGAGACGCATGTTCTGGGCAGAGCGCCCTCATGGCAGCTTACAGGACTTGGAGGGGTTGGCCCATCCCTCTGCCTCTGGGCAAACCTGCATGAAGCCGTAGAGGCCCAGCCAAAGGCCTTCTGCATCCCCGCGGCCTCCTTTCTTCTCCCTGAATCCTCTCTGCTAGTTCCAACCTGTGTTCTGGAACGTTCTGGAACGTTCCTCCCCACCACCCCCTCCCCCAATACCTGCTATTTATTTCCCTTCCTCCTGCCAGGAATGTGAGGCCAAAGATGACCATTTACGTCTGTCAGGAGCTGGAGCAGAACCGAGCACCGTTGCAGAAGCGGGATGGTGGTGGGGACAGCAGTCTGTGTGGTGAGTTGTGGGGAGCCCTCCCCTGCCCCGCCAACCCAGGGCTGGTTACCGGGTGGCCAGGTCACAAGAAGACACAGCAGCAACATGAGTCCTCTTGCCCAGAACATGTCCACCGATCACCTCACTCTGCTTTTCTCAGAGGGTTTTTTTTTTTTTCCGAAGGATGAGTTTTTGTTAAACTTCCTCCTGGGATTGAAATGTTTAAGATGGAAGTCCTGTCCTGGAACAGCTGGTCCAGCTTACTTATTTGCTCCCTGGGGAGCAGGCCCAGAGAGGGGATGTGTCCCCCGACAGCTGCTTGCTTAGCCACTCGTGGTTGAATTGGGCATCAGGCCTTCCGGCTCCCAGGCTAGTGACGCTCGATGGCCTGATTCCCGGAGCGCTTCCTCCTGTGGTGTCCCCCCAGCTGGACGAGTCTTCCCCATTTGGTTTGGCGGCTGCCCGAGGGTGAAGGAGCACGGCTGCGGGAGCTAGAGGTATCTCAGGGGCACGTGACTCTTCTGGGTTGGCAGTTTGGAGGCAGTTTGGTGAGAGGACAGAAGCGTCGAGGTCAGCTGAGTCTGGACACCAGTGCTGGCCATGCCGTGTGTTGGCCATGTGGCCTTGGGCAGGGTATCAGGGCCTGTGCATCTGCTTCTGCACGCGCAGATAGCGACGCTACCCCCAGAGGTGGGAGGTTTCGGCGAGACAAGGTGTGTAAGGCAAAGCACCTTGCTTCTGAGCGTCTGTGAGCGCTGACGGTCTGACCAGTGGCTGGTCTCCAGCTGCAGAGTCCTTGCTCTTCTGCATATGTCTGCAGAGAGCGAGGGAACACCGGAGTAGGAAGGCTCACCGAGTCCCTGTCCAAAGGGCTTCCTGTGTGCTCGCTTACTCGCTTCTCCTAGTAGGCACTGTTGGTGACGTTGTTTCGCTGGGGGGGGGACACTGAGGCACAGGGTGGATCACTGCCCCCAGATGGCAGCATTGTACGTGGCAGAGCCAGGACCCAAACATTCGGACCCTGGGGGCTGTCTTCTGAGCCCTCCGTCTGGCGCCTCTACATTTCTGGAGAACGGCTAGGTCCTTCCCCTCCTTCTCAGCTGTTAGCCCGTGAAGGACAGATCTTGAGCCTTGGGGTTTCCTGCACATGCGGAAAGGGCAGCCTCGTGCATGGCACCTGCTCAGGGCAGGTGCTCCAAGCAGAGCTCGTGATTTATGCTCATGGAGGCCCCGAGTGCTGGTGCTGCCCCCGCACACACCCTGGGGCCCCGGGACGTGTAGAGATTATTCCAGGGCTTGCTTCTAGGGTGGCTGAGTTGGGACATGAGCCTGGGATTGCCTACTCTAGAGCCTCATGTTTCCCCGAGCTGCCGCCAACACGGCCCTGGAGGAGAGGAGGCTTGGGAGGCGTTCAGAGGAGTGTCCCACAGACCCTTCAGCTGCCCCAAGCACTCCTGGCTGCCCCCACACTCACCTGGGGCAGGAAAGGCTGGTGACCACAGGTTACAACAAAACGCGCTGGACTGCAAGCCGTCTGGGTCTTTCTGGCCGGCCTGATTTGTTGGAGGAGTGAACTCAGAAAAAGCGGAAGGGGCTCCGAAATGTTGAAAAGCAGCAAAAGTACATTCGAATCTGTTACAGAAGGAAATGCTAGAGAAGAGCTGTGGCATTCTTACCTGCTGTCCGCACTGGGAGGGGCGGTGGCCACATGCTCTGCACAGAATCTGATGGTGGGTCAGCCTGTCTGAAATCCTGGGACGGCCGATCTGTCGTGTGGCTGGGACGCCAGGGCCTCTGCCACCCCCTCTCAGAGGGAGCTGGTGTGTGTGTGTGTGTGTGTGTGTGTGTGTGTGTGTGCGTGTGCGTGCGTGCGCATGCACGTGCATATGTGCTTTGGAAATACAGGGCCTCTGAAACCAGGGGTTCCTCAGTTGAGGTAGGAGTTTGGGAACTTCTAGTTTAATCCTGTTGTGCTTTGCTTTTGAGAAACCTGAGCCCCCCCCCCCCCCCCCGGGTGTTGAGTCATCTGCCCCAGGGCACCCACAGAGCTGGGTTTCCTATAAGGAAGCATTTCCGGCCTCCAGGGTCGGTGTTCTCTTCCAGTGGGCTGGTGGTGCTCCCACTGCCCCTCTTCCCTTTGTGGTCACAGTGCTGGAGCGGAGTGGTATTTGTGCTGTGGAGAAGGGCAAGGACAAGACCCTTGTGATGTCAGGTCAGTTACCCCTTGTGGAGAAAGGGGAACCCTCCTACACTGCTGGTGGGAATGCAAGCTGGGGCAGCCACTCTGGAAGACAGTATGGAGGTTCCTCCAAAAGTTAAAAATAGAGCTACCCTATGACCCACCAATTGCAGTACTAGGTATTTACCTAGAGGATACAAACACAGTGATTTGAAGGGGCACCTGCACCCCAGTGTTTATAGCAGTGATGTCCACAGTAGCCAAACTATGGAAAGAGCCCCGATGTCCATTGACAGATGAATGGATAAACAAGATGTGGTATATATACACAATGGAATATGAGTCAGCCATCAAAAAATGAAATCTTGACATTTGCAATGACGTGGATGGAACTAGAGGGTGTTATGCTAAACGAAATAAGTCAGAGAAAGACAATTATATGACTCCTTCATATGTGGAATTTAAGGAACGAAACAGAGGATCATAGGGGAAGGGAGGGAAAAACAAAAAGACAAAATCAGAGAGTGAGACAAACCATAGGAGACTCTTAATCATAAGAAACAAACTGAGGGTTGGGGGAGGGGAGGGAGGGTGGGGGATGGGGTAACCGGGTGATGGGCATTAAGGAGGGCACGTAATGTAATGAGCACTGGGTGGTATACACGACTGACGAATCACTGAGCTCTATGTCTGAAACTAATAATACACTATATGTTAATTCATTGATTTTAAATAAAATTTTTTTTAAAAGTAGCAGTTATCCTTAAATCCCGCTCTTGGTCCCCTGGAGCCATCTAGTGACCCCTCTGAGCCATGGAAAGAAAGGAAAGGGGATGCAGGAGTTCTTCCTCTCGCAAGGGTGTGCGTCTGGCCACACGTCAGAATCACTAGAAGCTTGTTAGAGATACAGAGCTCTCCAGCCTCTGCGCCGCCATGGGCGTCATTGGGTACGGGCTGGATGCAGGAATTCTCCATTTTACGTACGATCTCCCAAGGGAGGCTGGTACAGGAATGAAGAACCGTGGCCTGGCTGCCTTGCCCTTGCCACTGGGCTGTGCAGAGGCTTTGTGCCTGTTACAGCTGGATCCCACGGAATGAGTCTGGGCACGAGTATCCGTACAACCGAGGGACTGATTCTGGGGGGGTGGGTTGGGCTTGGGGGTAGGCAGGCTCCTCAGCAGGGGTGTGTTCTATAGGCCCTGTCCCTTGCCCCTCCAGTGTACCATGCCATCTTTTTGGAAGAGCTGACGACCTTGGAGCTGGTTGAGAAGATCGCCAACCTGTACAGCATCCCCCCCCAGCATATCCACCGAGTCTACCGGCAGGGCCCAACGGGCATCCACGTGGTGGTGAGCAACGAGGTGAGCACTGCCCCCACCCCCACTCGTGGCCCGGGGCTTGGGGCCGTAGGGAGGCGCAGCAGACCTGCTCCAGAAACGCCCCAGCTGGGGTTTGGGGATGACTTCTGCCCAAAGATGGCGAACGGGTTTTGTCTGCATGCCACAGGCTCTTGGCTGCCCCTGGAGTGCAGGGGTGGGGGGTGGGGGGAGTTCCGAGGCTCTGAATAGCTACCTAGTATCCACTCCTTACCCCATCCTCGGCCGGCCGTGCGCCAGGCAGGAACTGTGGCATTGACTGCCCCCGGGATGCTTACAGTCAGGGCTGTGAGAAGTCAGGAGGGAGAGCGGCAGGTCCCAGGGGCGGTGGAATGGACGGCGGTCCGGGTGGTGGAGAGGACGCAGGTCACATGGGAGCCCAGAGCCCTTCTCTGCTGACCCGCGAAGGTGCCATGGCCTTCCTGGGTCTGCCCTTGGCTGCACAGATCTGTGCGGGGCACGAGCGGCCTCTGGCAGAGGGCACAGAGTGATCTGGTCCCACTCACGGCCAAGGAGGGTTTGCAGCTACATCTAGGCATTGCTGATGCCTCGTTTTAAGCTTGTTCTGTCCTGGACCCCTCCTCTTGCTAATAATAGTCTGGAGTGCCGGCATTTATCCACTGCTTACTGTCCTAAGTACACATGTTGTGACTCATTTATTAATCCTGACAGCCTCCCTATGAACTGGGTGAAATCGCATTTCACAGGTAAGAAACTGAGGCCCAGAGACGCTGAGTAATTGCCCCAGGTCGCACGGCCGGTAAAGGGTGGAGCTAGGGTGGGAGCCCTGGTGTCCAGCTGCAGAGCCCACCTCACCTGAGATGACGCCTTTAGAGAAACAGAGCTGGTCTGATGGGAGCAGGGGGGGCACGCTGAGCCCCCAGCAGACCCCAGCAAGCCCATTGTGGGAGCTCTGAGAGCATCTTTGTAGAGGAAATGGTACATGAATGGTGTCTGGGGAAGTAGAGAGAATGTGGGCTCTGGAATCGGACATGTGTTCCCACCCGGACCTTGCTGCTAGGAGCGGTGTGACTCTGGGCAGATTTACTTAACCCCTTTGAGCCTCCGTTTCCACATCTATAAAATGGGGATCATTACACCCACTGAGCAGGCTGTAGTAAGGATCAAATGAGAAAACAAAACAGTGTCAGGCACCCGGAGATACCAGATAAGCTGGTGGTCGTGGTAATTGACGGTGCTAGGCACTTTTAACTTTGGGGAGCAAGTGATGGAGAGATCTTTAAATTTGACAGTATATAAAGTGTAAGGCTTATAATGGTCTGTATATTTCATATATTGTCATTATCAGTGATAATCCTATTCCCACTTGTCATTACAATTGCCCAAGCCCCTTGAATGGGAGTCCCCATTTCATGGGAGTTTGGTCCTGGAGGTTGGCAAAGCGCTGGTGGTTTCCTTCCTCTTGAATTAAAAAGCAATTCATGGAGCACCTGGCTGGCTCGGTTGGGGGAGCATGAGACTCTTGATCTCGGGGTTGTGAGTTCGAGCCCCATGTTGGGTGCAGAGATTACTTAAAAATAAAAAATAAATTCACAGCATAAGTCAGGAAATATAAAACAGCGGAGGGCAAATGTGAAAGGCACTTGTCTTCCCCACTCTTTTCCTAGAGGAGTGCATATTAGCTTGGATGTGATTCTGCCAGATAATGTTTTGTGCGGGCATCTGTCGTGTGCCTGAGCATTGTGTAGGTGTGGATTCCTAAAACACGCAGCAGAGATCCAGCTGTACATTTATCTGCCACTGGCTGGTTTTGCCCCCTGGTCAGAATTCCTTCCATATCATTCCATTGAAATCTCAGGCAGCTGTTTCCCTATCCCCACTTCCCAGACAGACTGGAGCCCAGGGTTCCTGACCTGAGCACTTCCTTGAGAATAGCCAGGGAGGTTCTGACACCTGAGCAGTGAGTGGGCTGCCGTGGTGGCGCAGGAAAACTCGGCACTCTGCATTTCGGAATGAATTTCTTTGGTGAAGACAAAAGCCAAGAATGTGCGGAACCCTTGCCGTGTCACGGGTCCCTACAGGAAGTCCCTTCCCCAGCTCGCCCTGTGCCCTCCCGAGTGGGCAGTTAAGCAAGTGAAGCAGAGAACAGAACCACAGTGCTACCTCAGCTAAGTAGGCGATTCATATTCCCCGAAGTCTCCTTGCCTCTTAACCCTGAATCAATTGGAAACCTTTGGTTCTTAATTGCCCCGACTGCTGTAGGCAGCCCGGCCAGCCGCCGCGGAGCCGGCCCCTGAGGTGCAAGGGCACTTAATTAAACAAGGGAGTTACTGATTAAGCCCATGTGGGCTCTGCGTAGGGCTTCGCATGCCCAAGTGGCTGGGCTGCCAAGAGTCCTAGAGGGAGCAGGCCAGCAGTATAGAATAAATGTACTTCACGCATCATTAGGCTCCACAGGAAGGGGCAGGGGTCGACAGGTGGATGGATTTGCAGGATTTGGGGCAATAATCCAGAGGAGGCAATGACATGTGGGTTGCATTTTTTTTTTAATTTGGAAAGGGGTTTTGCTGCGTGTTAGGTAGTATGTGTGTTGTGGGTATGTTTTAAATATTTTTTAAATTGTCTTTTTCCATTTATATTGCGAAGTACGGCATATGTATGCAAGGAGTATATAGAACTTATTTTTACAGTTTAAGGAAGAAGTAAGTGCCCAATACCTGCGCTCAGGTTGATGCAGTATTATGTTAGAAGCCTCTTTGTGGGCTGATTACTCTTCTGCTCCACCTCTCCACCTCTCCACCTGCTGGTCTGAATTTCGTACTGATTATTCCCTTTTCCTTCTCAATATATTGTTTTGATTTTGCCCATTTTAAAACTTCATATAGGTGGGATAATAGCATGTTTTCCTGTGACTTTCTTTGATTTTACTTTATATTTTTGAGATTCACGCATGTTGAGATGCTGCCGGAGGCCCCTGGCCCACTGGATGGCGTGGCGTGATTAGGTGACAGTTCGTTCGTGCTTCTACTACTGACTGACATGGGGGCTGCTTCCAGTTATCTTTTTTTTTAAAGTTTTTATGCAAGTAATCCCTGCATCCCACGTGGGGCTCCAAGTCAACCCCGAGATCAAGAGTCGCACGCCCTTCAGGCTGAGCCAGCCAGGTGCCCCTCCAGTTCCCGTTCTTACCAGCCAGTGCTGCTGTGTGCACGTGCAGGGCTTTCTCTAGGACGCTGGCCTGGAAGAGTAAGGTACCCAATCCTGTGGACAGCTTTGTAAAGTGGTTGTAGAGATTAACGCTCCACCAGCAGTGGGGGCCAATTCCTATCGTTCTGTATATTGGTTCTGTTCTTCTGTCTTGGGAGCAGCCCCATTTTACAGATGGGGCACAGAGACCAGAAGGGGAAAGGCTGACTTCTCCAAGGTCACCTGGTAGTTAACCAAAACAAGAACTGCGGAGGCGGCTGAGTAATTGTTCTATTCCTGCCACTTTGTGGACATAGGGAGTGGTGCTATGTTTATATTGGTCCTCATAGGACTCTGATATGCAGAGGCTACTAATTACCAAGGTTTGTTTTTTTTTTTTTTTAGCACTTTAGTTTTTTTCTTTGTTGATATTATACACATACATTCTCTTATAATGTGTCCGTTATAGGGATTGGAGGTCCTAGTAAGTAGGAAAAAGGAAAACGAAAGCAAACAAACATGTAGTCCTGTATTAAACGTTAACGTTTCACTTCCCTGCCTGGGTCCTTTCTGTCCTTTATGGTCAGGTTTTGTTAATTACAATTGCGATCATCTCGTACATTTATCTTGTTTCGTGTTTCCTTAGTGAGTGTTAAGTGGAACTATTTTCCTGCATTTGTGCAAACACAGTGACTGTCATTTCTGCCTCCTACGGTGGCTGGGCCCCGTGTCACTGAGGCTTTTCATATTATGAACTCACTGTTGAAGGGACATGGTCTCTCTTTTTGCCTTCCAGATGGTGCAGAATTTCCAAGATGAGTCTTGTTTTATCCTCAGTACCTTAAAAGGTAAAGCCCCCTCCCCGCACACCCCTTTTTCTTATTCAGTTGAAGTAAGCGGGGCCTGCCTGCACAGTGGGTCCCTCGAGAGACATTACCTGGGAACATCCTCTGGGGAAAAGGACGTTTCCCGTTTCACGTCCTGTGAAACCCTGCCCTGGAGATGTGGGAACTTTTGAGATTGGCTCCAAAATCAGTTCTGAAAGGGAAATCCTGGCCAGGCAACGTGTTCTCCATGAACTCAGTACTTGAGTAGAAGTAAGATGCATTTGAGTTTTTCTACAATGAGGGTCTCTAGGAGGAGCAAGTGTGGAATACAGCAGCTGAGCCTGCAGGCCTAGTAGGTCAGGGATCTGGGGCAGGGGTGGGGCATGAAGGTTTCACCTGAGGAAGGGGTCTGAAAGGAACATCTTGTCCCAGGAGAAAGGGGAGACTAGCTGTGACCTTCCTTAGGGCTGGGGCAGGTGAATGTATGGAGTATATCAGAATGAAAGCCCTATGACTGGGTCATAGACCCTGAACGGTGACAGGGCCATTTTTGTCCTCCCCTGTTCTCTAGATCTAGCCAGCAGCTGCCTTCAGAGTGCTGGGGGCCACAATACCCTGAGAACCACAGTTTGTCCAAAGCCTTCTTGGATAGAGAGCCTTTAGTTCTTGGGCCTAGAGCTGTGGTAGAAAGGCCCATTGCCAAAGAGAAACTCAGTAAGGCAGAAGGCATGTGAAGGCATGTGTTGAAATACCTATTTTTGTTAGCACACTTCGCTCCAAGCAATTGTGTTTGGAGCCAGTATCCATGGCGGGGCTTCTGGTACACCCGTACCGTGCCCTCCCCGATTCCCCAAGGTCACAGCGTCGTGCCTTTCTTCCTGTAAAATGCCCAGTGTTTGTCTTTGCAGCCGAGAGCAATGATGGCTACCACGTCATCCTGAAATGTGGCCTCTGAGCAGAAGTAGCGTGTGTAAAGTCAAGCCTCCACCTCCCAGCCCCGTGGATTCCCTTGGACGCAGAAGTGGCACCTCTGTAGCCTGCAGCCTCACCTGGCGAGCTGTGACTAGGAGGGCCTTGGCCCCGTCTGAAAACCACGGACCAGTAACAGCGGAAACCCGTGGATGCGGTCTCTGGCATGCGGAAAGCCAGTGGCTCCTCTCTCCCTTCCTCTTGGCCTCCAGCTTTTGAATCGTTCCTTGCTCTTTGCCTGCTGTCCTAGAGAGGCAAACAGTGGGGGCATCTTCTCTGAAACCCCTCACTCCCTTGTGGGAGGCTAGTTCACTGGGTATCCTGGTGCCACTGTACCCTTCTGAACCACTCCCCTGCCTCCAGGGAAAGCCCTGCCTCACCCCCAAGCTTCCCCTTCTTTGGTAACCGGCTCCGTGACCAGGACTGCTGACTGGATGTAGGTGGGTCGCCTCCATTCTGTCTTAATGTTGGTTTCCCTTCTCGGCGACCCTGGTGAGCATCTGTCTTTCCAGTTCTCGGATGGATTGATGGGAATGGGATTTATTCTGCGCCTTCTGCTTCTTTCACCTTCACTCTCATTTCTAAGGACCTGCCGCCGCAGCGCCCAGAGATGGGCTCTCCTGTCTCTGCGTTAGTCATGTAGACACTACAGTGCATGTGTAGGACCCGCCACACAGACCCGGGTCTGTGCCCTTGGGAGGGAGGGAGAGGATAGAACAACTATTTTCAGGTACTTTCTCACGCATATAAAAGGGATGAGAACAAAACGATTTATTTTTTCTTGAACTTATTTTATATAATTTTATTTCCTCAGCAATCATGGGTAAAAGGAGGACATTTTAGGAAATGAGTGTCCCACTGTGTGATCAGATGACCTTGACAGTCATGATAGCAGGCCCTTGCGCATGGACTGAACCAAGTCCCGAATAGAGAAGACCTTGGTTAACCACTGCCAAACTTGCCAAGTTTCCTAGGAACTTTGTCTCCTCTCTGAGGACCCCCATTTAAATGTTTATCTTTTTTCATGTGTAGAGGGAGTGTTTAGGGCATTTTGCCTGCATTGGGATGGTTGGATCACCTCTCTTAGTGGCTTAATTATGGGGAAATTTGAGTATACTCAGGAATTAGTCTTCATCTTGCCTCTGTTTCCTGGGACCCAGTCATCTAAACCCTTTGCTAACTTAGGTTTTTCTTCCAAAGCACCAGGAAGCCCTATGACCAACCGAGCAGGATTTTACAACTTCTAAAGTGCAGCTTTGGGGAATATAGGGAATATAGTGTTAGGGTCAAAGATGATCAGAACTGGGTAGACCTTGTTTTACAGATGAGGAAACTGAAACCTAGAGGGGCAAAGCCACCTGCCTGATAATCACATAGTGACAGGGCAGTGATAGAAATTTATCATATAAATCAAGACACTTCAGATGGCGAAAGGGGCTCTCTAGTCATGGTCATGTTGGGACAACAGGTATGGTGTTCCTCCAGACTACAACAGGCTCCTGATTCCTTTTCTGTTTTAGGGGAGGATGGGGAGCAGGTAACAGCTCTATTGAGCTATAATTCACATACCATACAGTGTACCCATTTATAGTATACAACTCAGTGGTTTTTAGTGAATTCACAGAATCAGCACATTCAATTTGAGAAGATTTTCCTTACCCCCAAAAGAAACCCTATTCCCTTAAGCGATCACCTTCCCTCTCTCCCCCCAACTTCGTTGGTCCTAGGCAACTGCAAATCTACTTTCCATATAGATTTACCTATTCTGGACCTATCATGGTGGCCTTTTGTGGCTGTTTTTTTGTTTTTTTTTTTAAACTAAATGTTTTCTAGGGTCATCCAGGTCGAACATGTATCCATACTTCAATTCTTGTTAGAGCTGAATAATGTTTTGTTCTACACTACACTGCATGTGTAGGACCCGCCACACAGACCCAGGTCTGTGGATATACTTACCACATTTTGTATATCCATTCACCGGTTGATTGATACATGGGTGGTTTCTACTCTTTGGCTATTATGAATAATGCTGCTATGAACATAGTTGTACAAGTTTTTATGTACACGTATGTTTTCATTTCTTTGGGGTATATACTAGGAGTGGAATTGCTGGGTCATATAGAACTCTGTGTTTAAGTTTTTGAGAAACAGCCAGACTGTTTTCCAGAGCAGTCAGACCGTTTCACATTCCCACCAGCAGCGCACGAAGGCTCCGATTTCTCCACATCCTCACCAACGCTTGCTAATTATCTGCCTTTTTGATTAGAGCATTCTAATGGGTGTGAAGTGGTGTCTCCTTGTGGTTTTGATTTGTATTTCCCTGACGGCTAATGATGTTGAGCCTCTTTTCATGTGCTTATTGGCCATTGTTTTCTTTGGAGAACTATTTAGATCCTTGTCCATTTGTGTTTGGGCCATTTGTCTTTTTTTATTACTGAGTTGCATGAGTTCTTTGTATATTCTAGATGGAGATCCCTTATCAGATACATGATCTGGTAAAACTTTCTCCCATTCTGTGTATTGTCTTCACTTTCTTATGATGTCCTTTGGAGCACAAAAGTTTTTAATTTGGATGACGTCTAAGATATGTGTTTTTGTTGCTTGTGCTTTTTGTGTCGTATCTGGAAAACCATTGTGTAATCCAAGGTCAAGAAGATTTATGCCTTTGTTTCCTTCTAAGATTTTTTTTTACAGTTTTAGCTCTCCAGTGGCCTTTGATTCATTTTAGGTTACTTTTTGTATATGGTATGAGGTAGAGGTCAGCATCCTTCTTGTGAGTGCAGATGCCCGGTTCCCCCATCAGTTGTTGACTCTTGCTAAAGGCCCCTGATTCTTACTGGATCTTTTCTTCTGGGGCATGGGGCTGTCATTGGGAAACTCCTTTTTTTTTTCCTTCTTTTTCTTTTTTAAAACCCAGTCTATGTGTGACTCCACCATTTTTATGGCTGTCTTTCTGTTCTCCGCCTACTGTCTCCCCCTTAACCTTCTCAGCAGTACTGGGTCATACCGCACTCCGCTCAGAATTCTGCAAGCCTACTTGGTGCATGTTCTCACTCCACACATTAGTCCTAGGGGAAAGTCAGGACCAGTCATTTCCTTTCTGGAGGAACCTCAGTCACAAGGAAGTGGAATCATTTGCCCAAGGTCACACAGAATCAGGACTAGACCTTCGGTGTCCTGACTGCCAGTCTTTCAGGTTGTCTGTTAATCGCTAGACCTAAGTGATGCCACTTCCCAGGCCAAGTGATGAACAGGCTTGATTTTCACTATAGAGATGTGGTAGGCTAATATTTTTATTTCTTAATTCCAGATAAGGGTCTAATAAAGATCTGTTGTTACCTTAAGTTCTCTGTTAGTGGAGTCTTCCATTTTCTGGAACCCCCACTGCTGTCTGTTTTTTAGTTTGTCTGTTTGAATCTTTTTTGTTTTTTTAATATTTTAAGTAACCTCTATACCCAACATGGGGCTTGAACTCACAACCCTGAGACCAAGAGTTGCAAACTGTACTGACTGAGCCAGCCAAACGCCCCTTTCGCCTTCTCCTAACGATTCTAGATGAATCTTGTAGCTTATAAAGAAGTAGAAAATAAATGCACATCATAATTTGGTACCAAAATGTAAGCAGCTTTGTTTCGGCGGCTTGTCCTCCTTGCACGGGAGTCAGATGAGCTGGTTGTAGATTTAATTTTTTTCATTTAAAAGTACAGAAAAGCCAGAGCCCTCCCCACTCCTGTCCACTGCCTTTCCCGTGAGCTCTGAGGCCAGAGTCTGGGGCTGGGGGCTGGGGCAGCCTGCCCAGAACTGTAGCCTCCACCCCATGGGTTCTAGGCTGTCGCTTCTCCAGTGGCTCCTTCTCCAGCAGCCATTTTTAAAGGTGTGATCCCCGGAGAGAAAGAAGATCTCCCCATGTGCTCAGGCCACCATCTTGTGAACCAGAAGCCTTGAACTGAGTTCCTTATTCTCAGGCCATCAGGTTTCTTTTTCTGTTTGCAAGGTTGTGATAAACCTTATCAGGTCTGCCAGGTTGCACCTTTAGAATGAAGACACAGAGGCTTTTGAATGGGGGGACAAAAGGATTTGCTGGGGGAAGGGATGGACGGAAAGAACAGGATGGAGTAGGGAGTTTGAAGTCGGGGCTTAGGGTCCAAAGCAAAGGTCAGCCAGTGGACCCGCTGACCCCTGCTCAGGCAGCCTCGGGCCCCTTGGGAAGAGCTGTTAACCTAGAGGGCGCTTCCCCGGGAGAGGACTGGAGCTGGCTGAGCTGTGGGTCACAAGTTTCCAAGTCCAGAGTGGCTTCGGGGCCCGGCCTGAGTAGCTTAAGCTCGAAAATCATTAACGAGTTGATGAGAAACATGGAAAACCTCTACTTGCTGTTGCCCGTGGAGCGGAGGGAGCAAGCCCGGAGGCTCGCAGAAGGCGGAGGAGCAGAGGATGAGGGGCGGGGGCAGGGGACGTGGACGTGGCAGTGCCCGAGGGTGCAGGAGCCAGAGCCCCCAGACCCTTGCTTGGCCCGAGTCGTGGCTGACTCGGTCAGGAGGTGAATGTGAGGTGTGGCAGGGCTTTCCCACTCTTCCCTCCGTAAGGGCCTACGGCGGGCAGGTGACGCGCTGGTGTGAGAGTGTCCCGGTTATACGGAGCACCGCTCATGCCCCCCCGCGCGGTCTGCTGTGCACCCCGCGAGGTGCCCCGCAGCGTGAGGTCTAGCGCCTGGGCCGGGTCTTTAAGAAGCGTGTCTTGCTCACAGCTGGGTGGCTGCTCCATCAGCGCCCTTAGAGCGGCGACCGGCTGTTCCCTGGCAGCCCCAGCCCGGACTCCGTGCCTGCATTACAGGTGCGTGCCGGCCAGCTCTGTGCCTACATTACAGATGCGCACGCACGTGCATGCACGTGCGTGTGCATGTGTGTGTGCACGCGCATCGTCAGCGCAGACCCCTTTCCTCGCTCCTGCATCTGGCGTGAGCGCAGCCCTGAATCTTCTCAGCTCAGCCCGATGCGGTGATTCATGCTCTTCCCTTTAGATCTTGCGTGACGCTTGTTCAGGCTCTGTTGATGAAACTAACTGGTCAGGGGTAAAGTTGCCCTAGTTAGCAGGGTGGGGGTGGGGATGCACACCCTAGGTCCATCTCTTCCGGGGATGGGAGCAGTGCTGGCAGCGGACATCTGACAAGGACCCCAAAGCCGGGGCTCACGGAGTCAGTCTTCCACACCTCTGCCTCACGAGCCCTTTCTCCCCTCGAGTTACTTGCTCTGGGTATGATACCATCAGTCAGGCTGTAGCCGGTAGGAAGTGGTGGTACACTCTTTCGATCACCTCCCAGCCCCTTCCCTTTGCCCCGTGGGGGCAGGGCAGTGAGGTGCTGGTCAGGCTCCCCCAGGCCTTCCTGGGACCCAGCCAGGCCCCCTGGGAGCTCCTCGGAGCTCTCCAGACCTCTCTGCAAAGGCTTCTCCCAGGCGTCCTTCCCCTTACTCCCGTGGGGACTAGCCAGTAGTTCCGAGTGGTGGCTCCTGGGCCAGTGGCCCAGGGCTGGACCTGCCATCCCCCACTGGCTTGTAGGGACTTTCTAGGGGCAACGTCCCCAGGCAGTAGCTCTGAGAGGTGGGTTTGGGCTGCTGATGGTGATGCGATGGGGAGGGGCAGTCACTGCCTAGTCTTGGGGTGACCAGCCCTGCCATCCGAGCAGCCATCCTAGTCCCCTTCCAAAGGGGCTGTGTGGAGCCTATCTTCATGACCTTCATCTTGAGGAACCCGGGGCGGCGGGGAGCGTGGGCTGCAGGGAGCTAGCAAGGAGTGGAAAGCCTTTTATCATGAGAAGTTTGCAAACCTTCATCAGGGAGAGAACAATATAATTAACCCCAGTACCCATCACCCAGCTCCCACCAGGATCAACACACACCTGCTCTCGTAGGGGTCAGCAAACTGCCGGCCAAATCCAGCTCACTGCCGGGTGTGTGATGTTGGATGGGGGAGAGCACGATCTCTGAACCCAAGTGAAATGTCCCGCAACCCCCTGTCCCAATTCCATTCTTCTCATTAGTAGACCTGCATTACCAGAAAAAGTATTCAGTTACTATATTTTGAATTCCATCAACAACAAAGTCGTGGAAATTCGTTTTCTCTTCTGACATAATTATCGATTTGCCTCTTGGCCCTCAAAGCTGAAAATAGGTACTATCCAGCCCTTCCAAGAAAAACGTTGCCAACCACTGAGGTAAGGTTTTCTGTTGCTTTCTGTCCCCGCTGGAAATCCCACTACATAAGGACTCTGAAACAATTTTTAAAAAGTATTTGTCCTGAGCTTTGAAGCAAGAGAAGTGTTTGGCTGAGCAGCCCTGGAGCCTCCCCTGCCTGTGGCCTCGTGATCACTTCTGTGAAGCGTCCACCCCAGCCCCTCTGCGGGCTTTCCTTCCTCTTCCCGGCTGCTGGCCTGCTCCTGGAGACCCGGTGGGCCTCGGACCCCTGGGTTGGGTGCTAGGGGTTGGCGTCGGAGGGCCGCCTGCGGGGAAGGGTTCCGTGCTGGTATTAACAGGTCGGCAAGCTGGTGGGCGGTGGCCTCCTGGCTTAGGTCACTGGAACTTTCCTCTCCCGGAGGTCATAGCCTGACCTTCACCTCCAGCTGGCGCCTTGAGGACCCCAGGGCTTCTCTAGGGTCCCGCACGTTTCTCCCTACACATTCTGCTGGCTCTTCTCATACAAAGGGAACTCAGCTTGGTGATAGAGAGGGGCCACTGCCTGGCCCTGAGTGGGGGTTCTCTGGGCCTGGACTTGCGGTTCTGCCTAGGACTCTTGAGTCCTACATGCCGGGGGTCACCTTCCTGCTGGGGCAGTCTGGTCTTTGTGGTCCCCCCCCCCCCCACTCCAGGTACAGGTGGTGGGATGCCGCATCCAGCCTTCCATTAGTAATAACACCAACGCTAACAGCCATGGTGGACGCTGTCTGTCCTCTCCTGGGTCAATGCTTTCGCCATTGTCCCTCTCCATCCTCCTCACTGTGCTGTGTGGCCGCCGTGGCCCAGTTTTCAGGTGAGGAAGTCAAGACAGAAATCAGATGCCAGCCCAGGGTCCAACCACTGGTGGATTGAGCCAGGATGAGAATTGGGGCATCCAGGTCTGAGTTCCACATCCACACCCCACACTCTCGCACGCCAGGTTTGGGGGGCAAGCTCTTACGCAGTGCTAGCTTTCATCCTGAGATTCCATTGCTGGGCTTGGTGCACCCTGGTGGGGAAACATTTGTGGGGCTTGGTTGTTAAAGAGAAGGGGAGGGGCGCCTGGGTGGCTCTGTCAGTTAAAGCGTCTGACTCTTGATTTCAGCTCAGGTCATGATCTCAGGGTCGTGAGATGCAGCTCGTGTCTGGCTCCGCACTCAGCAGTGGGGGAGTCTGCTTGTCCCTCTCCCTCTGCTCCTCCCCCTGCTCACGTGCTCTCCCTCAAATAAATAAATCTGAAAAAAGGGAGAAGAAGATGGTTTTGTGTGCCTCTCTCCCCAGCCCTCTCCTTGCTGGGTAAAAAGTTGGTTACTGTGTCCTCTAATGTTCATGTATGTAATGTGATTCTTCCCTAACATGTAACTTCCCGAGCTTTCTCCGGATTGGGTGACTCTTTCCTGAAGGTGGTGGGAGTCTACTGGGTGGTGTGGGCTTTGGATGGGTCAAGAGGGTGTAATGGGTCATGGGAGGTGGGCATCGAGACAGAAGTTGTCATACTGCCACATTGTTTTTGTACCTGAAATAAAGCATATTTTGCACTTGTTACTGTACCGTTGTGCAGATGAGAAATCTGTATGTGGGATCTGTGCTTGGGTCAGAAATGCAAATAAAACTCATTTGTAAGAAACCCCTGTGGCTCAGGCCTCCAGTCTCTCTCTCTTAAAATTGTGGTAAAATACATAATGCTGTGAAATTTACCATCTTAACCATTTTGAGGCGTGCAGTTCAGTGGCATCAAGTACATTCATATTGTACAACCATCCCCACCATCTCCCAAGGACTTTTTCATTTTCCTCAACAGAAACTCGACCTGTTCCCCCCGCCACCGCGCAGCCCCCCATAACCACGGTTCTTCTCTGTCTCTGTGATGTGACTGTTTAGCCACCGCAGATGAGTGGAGTCATGCAGTATTTGTCCCTTTGGGACTGGCTTACTGCACTCCACGTAAGGTCAAGGCTCATCCGTGTTGCAGCATGTGGCTGGCTGCCCCCCTTTCTAAGGCTGGGTAGTACTCCATTGTGTGTATACACCATGTTCTGTTAATCCATTCATCCGTCTTAGGCTGCTTCCACCTTTTGGCTGTTGTGAATAATGCCACCGTGAACACTGGAGTGCAGATGTCCGTTTGAGTCTCTGCCTTGGCTTCTGGATATAGAGCAGGGGTGCGGCTGCGGGCTCATACGTTCATACTGTTTCCACAGCGGCTGCGCCACTTTACGTTCCCACCTGCCGCGAACGAGGGTTCTAATTCCTCCCCGCTCTGGCCACTTTCTCTCTTCGCTAGTAGCCACCCTGGCGGGAGGCCTCGGATCTCCAAACCTCCATCAGTGGGTGTGCTGGGCTAAATGCTGCGGTGGGCACATTTGCAGTTTCCCCACTCCAGACCCTTGTCACCATCAAGGGCCGAGGGTACAATCTCTGGAGTCACCCACGGGCTTCTGTTCTCTCTCCCAGCCCCTCCCCTGCTCACACACCTTCCTCCCCAGACCACACCTCTTCCAGGCCGGCCTGCCTCCGGCGCTCCATTGCAATCCAGTGTTGTGTGCTGCGGGGCCAGGGCTGTCCCTCCTGCGTGCCTCCTGCCCGGGCTCTCCCTGTCCTCTGGAGCCCAGGGGTCACAGCTCTCCTCCCCACCGCACTCCAGTAAAGTCCCCCTTCCCCCCCCAGCTAGCCTGTGTGCAGGGTGTGGGTGGTGGGCATGGGAATCCTGGAACCACCACATGTAGAGCCAGATCCTGAACCTCCCGGAACGTGCCTTCTCATCTGTGAACTGGGAATGTCACCGGCCTTGAGGCCGTGCGGGTGAAGCAGTGAGCACAAGTCTGGGCACAGGAGGAGGTTCCCAGTGAAACTCAGGAGCAGCTTCCCGGTGTGGGTTGGTGGGGGGTGGGGGGGGGCGCGGCTCGGAGGTGGGAAACGGCTCCGTGTTTTCCAGGATCCAAAGGAGAGTGACACTGGGGGTGCGGAGTAGATAGACGGGGACCAGGGAGATAATGTACTGAGGCCCGGCCCACGGCCCAGCTGCCTTCCCAGGGGCTCGAGCAGAACCGCACTGGAAGCCGGTCTCCTTCCCACACACATTCCGCTGGCCCTGCCGTGGCCATGAAGCTTCCAGGATGCTTTCCCCTCGGTGCCCCCTTTTCAGGCAGCAGGGTGGGGTGCTGTGGTCCTCAGACGGTGTCAGAATCACCCAAGGGGCTTGGTCAACAGACTGCTGGGTCCCACGGCCACTTTTCGACTCAGTAGATTTGAGCGGGGGCCTGAGAATGTGTATTTCTAACTGGTTCCCAGTGGACCCTCTTTGCTGGCGGGAGAGCATGCTTGGAGAACCACTGGCCTGGAGGAGCTTGCTTGCTTGAAGAAGCATCCAAGAGGGGAAACGAGTCACTCAAGATGCAGACCTGGGTGTGAGCTAAGGGTGGGTGATGGTGGGGACTACAGAACGTTAAGAGTCAGCTGATGTGGTCCCCTAGAACCCGAGCAGCAGGGGCCAGCGGTGGCACCCTCCCGTCCTCACTGTAAGGGAAGCTGACTCCAGTTCTGAAACCCGTTGATTGGGCCCCCAGGGGAGGCAGCGGGGCCTCCTGGCTGCAGGCAGTCTGATCCCCCACCCCAGTGTCTGCTCCGGGCCAGGCAGGGCAGCCACACTCAGCACCCCCGAGTCCAGGAGGTCTGGGCTGCAGCCGTCCCCACGTCACTGACTGTGGCAGTCCACATGGGAGACCAGACAAAGTCAGCAGTGGGGGTGGGGGCACCCAGTGTCCGGGCCTCCGTCCGTAGGCTGGAGATCCCACCAGGAGTGTGTCAGACAGGGTAGGCCCTAGAAGACTGACTCCCGAGGAGCAAACTTTCAGGAGCCAGAGGGCATCAGCCAAGGGCCAGTGAAGCAGAATCCCCGGAGAGATGTGTGTGTGAGCGTGTTCTCCCAGCTGAGCACAGCAACGGAGCGAATCGGCTTGCCCTCTGCGTCCTTTCTTGGTCAGTTCAGTTTACACTTCCCAAAGCACCCCTGTCCTCTGTCCTCACTTGATCCTTGCGTTGGGAAGGGCAAGTACTGGGGCTTCCATGAGACTGGGCTTGGAGAGGGCTCTTGGACCCTCCAGCGAGACTCAGCCCATCCGGGCAGAGCCAGGACTTGGCAGCCCCCAGAGCAAGTCCCCAGAGGCATGTGCTTTCCAGGGAAGGCTGTGGCGCCTGCGGCCGCCCCTCCCTCAGCCCCGTATCCCTGAACTCCAGGGAAGGGAGCCGGTGGCTAGGAGGCTTCCAGAGCTCAGCTGGGTTGAACATTAACCTGCCTTGATTGGGGGGATCAATATTTAAACTCAATTACAAGGGAAACGGGTTATCTGGAGAGAGCTTATCGGGCAGGAGGCAGCTATTGGAATATCTGATAACCAGGGAGGGTGACCTGGAGTAGGGGCAGGGGCGGGGCTTCAAACACGTCCAATGGGGAAAGGTGGACGAGGGAAACTAGCCAACTTCCCGCCTGCCTGCCTGCCTGTCCTTCCTTCTCTTCCTTCCCTCCCCTTCCTTCCTTTCTTCCTTTCTTCTCTTCCTTCCTTCTCCCTCCCTCCCTCCTTCCTTCCTCCCTCCCTTCTTTCTCCCTCCCTCCCTCCCTCTCTGACTTCCCACCCTCCCTCCCCACTTCCTCCATTCCTTTTGTGGACTCAGCTCTTTCCTGGCTCCAAGTCACAGAGCTCACCAGCCCCGCTCTTCCCCTGAGCTCCCTTGGGCTCCGGTGCAGAGGCTGAACTGTCCGCTTGTCTGTCTCTCACTGAGCAGAACTCCTAGAGGACAGAGATTGGTTTGCCTGACCACTACCACTCTGGAAGTCCCGCACAGGGCCTGGCAGGGAGAAGCCTCTCCAGTAGTGTTTGTCGACTGAGTAAATGATAGCAGGATGGTGATTGGCAAGTGAGGAAGGGGGACCCGAGGCTATCATGAGAGAGTCCTGTACCAGGCAGGGAGCCAGCTGGTGTGCCTTCCTAACAGGACTTCAGATTAGTTCATTAGCTTAGCGCACTGAGAACTGGGCCACGGTAGCTGGGGACGGGGACAGGTGAAATCGGATGGGAGAGTAGGGAACTGGGCAAAGTACTAAATGTGGGGCCAAGGAACCCTGGGTGTGGTGGCATGGACAGGGCCTGGGGCTCTGCCAGGGGTTCTGAAGAATTCATCTTGACCTTTTGGCTTTTGACCAAATTGTCCATTTGGAAGCTTGCTGCTCCCCATACCGCGATGTCCCCAATGCCCCTAGAAGAGTAGCCTCTATGTTCTGAAATTGATCAGACTCCAGGAGAGGAGTCATGAGGGCGCCACGCAGAGCCATGTGTCAGAGTTTTGAGTGCCTTTTTTTTTGGCTGCTAGTGACTGAAGAGTTTGAAGGATGGGGGGCGCCTGGGTGGCTCAGTTGGTTAAGCGACTGCCTTCGGCTCAGGTCATGATCCTGGAGTCCCTGGATCGAGTCCCGCATCAGGCTCCCTGCTCGGCAGGGAGTCTGCTTCTCCTTCTGACCCTCCCCCCTCTCATGTGCTTGCTCTCTCTCATTCTCTCTGTCTCAAATAAATAAATAAAATC
The DNA here is from genome assembly GCF_054177405.1 of Leptonychotes weddellii. NCBI lineage: Eukaryota > Metazoa > Chordata > Mammalia > Carnivora > Phocidae > Leptonychotes > Leptonychotes weddellii. Next base: position 94,516,943 of record NC_138371.1, on the reverse strand, counting down.
TTTAAAAAAAAAAAAGAGTTTGAAGGATGGGTTGGTCTGTAGACTAATTGATGAATAGAACTGTCTGTAAAGTATCCACAAGATAACATTAAAAAGAAGACCATCAAAAAAAGAAGACCGTCAAGAATATAAAACAGCACCACTATGGTAATAATTGTTAGGAAAAAAAAAATCAAGTTGGAAATACCCTGAGAAGAATCAATTAAAATAGCCTCACATTATGCCCATATTGTTAGGTAAGTAACGCTAGGCGCTATAAAAATAATCCCTAAACCTGAGTGGCTTAACACGATAAAGGCGTATTTCTCCCTCGTGTGTCAGGTCCGTTTGGTTCGCCAGGCTGCGTTCTACACGGTCCCTTGGGGACCCACCTGTCTTCCATCTGGTGGTCTTGCCATTTTCTAGGGCCTCAGAGGCCTCCCCTGCACCCTTTGCTCCAGGCAGAGGAAGGGATGAGAGCCTGCAGAGTGGATGGAGAGGTGTCAGACCAGGCCTGCCAGTGGCATCCAGCAGCTTCCCCTCCCATGACAGGGGGCAGAACATGGTCCCAGAACCCCCGCCAGCCTCGTCCCTTGGTGGCTGGAAAGTGTGGCTCAGCTATAGGTTCAGCATCCTCTGCCACCATGGCATATAATAAATAAGTAAATTAACCCACCAAAACCAGTGAAAAGAAATTGCCAGCATGTACAGTGTCAGCCCTGTGCCAGGCTCTGTTTGGAGTCTGTAGATACCAGTGAGCCCCACGGCCCTGCTCCGGGGCCCTCATTGACGCTATTGTAGGAAGGAAGAAACTGAGGCCAGGGGAGGTTCAGTGACCTGCCCGAGAAAGACTTTGAACCCAGGGGTTTTGACTCAAGTCTGTGTTCAACCACTACTCCATTCTGCTTTAGTAGACACACAGGCTCAAAAAAAAGGGTCAAAGTGGGCTGTATCAACGTTCATTCATTCATTCATTCTTTCATTTGTTTTTCTTTTTTTTAAACCTTTAAAAAATTTCTATTTATTTATTTGAGAGAGAGAGAGATTGAGAGCACAAGTGGGAGGAGGGACAGAGGGAGAGGGAGAAGCAGACTCCCTGCTGAGCAGGGAGCCCGATGCGGGACTCGATCCCGGGACTCCAGGATCATGACCTGAGCCGAAGGCAGTCGCTTAACCAACTGAGCCACCCAGGCGTCCCAACCTTTAAAAAATTTCTATTTATTTATTTGAGAGAGAGAGAGATTGAGAGCACAAGTGGGAGGAGGGACAGAGGGAGAGGGAGAAGCAGGCTCCCTGCTGAGCAGGGAGCCCGCCGCGGGCTTAATCCCAGGACCCCGGGATCATGACCTGAGCCGAAGGCAGACGCCCAACCAACTGAGCTACCCAGGCACCCCTCATTTTTTTTTTTCTTAGCCAACAGCCATTCCGAGCCCATGGTGCTGTGTGCCAGGCCCTCTGTTGGATGGGGTGGTGCAGGCCCCCCCCCCCACAACCCTGTGGAGGCAGCTGGGGAGATGCAGGAGCTGAGAGGAGCCCTATTTCCTCCAGACCCCTCTTACAGCCTCTACTTGCTTCCCCACCCTGAGAGGGTGCCGTGGGGCCTTTAAGGAAAAAAAGGGCATTGTTATTGGAAAGACGAAATCAGCCTGCAGGTTTCCTATGTCCCATCCTGGGTGTTTGTGTACAAAACAGAGGCTGGGCCTGGGGGTGGTGGGGCTGGGCGGTGGCACACAGGGCCCACTGTGAGGCGGGCCGAGGCTCTGGGCTTGCTTCAGTCCCCACTGTCTCTGGAACAGAAGACGTGGTGGGGAGGACACGGCTCCCGCCTGATGGCTTCGGCACCATGTGGCCCAATTCCAGCCAGACTCCGGGTTACAGGGTCCGAGGGGCAATGCTGCGAGACACAGGCCCGGCCAGTGGTCTTTGGACCTGTCCCCTAATGCCTTCATTAAAGGAAATAGTATGTGGCAAGGCTTTCCAAACTAAGAGCTGTTCTGTGGGGCCTGATGGGGAATATGACAGGGGGTCTGAGGATGCCCAGGAGGTAAGGGGCAGTGTGCAAAACTCAGAGCTTTTGTCTAGACTCTGTTGCTGCTACAGCTGCTGCTGGGGAAATGGAGGCCCACAGAAAGGAAGCAACATGCCGAGGTCCCCTGGTGACCCAGTGGCCCATCCAGGCTGAGAAGGAACCCAGGTGCCCCTGTCCGCGAGCCAGGGCTCTGCCCTCAAACTCAGGCCCTTCCCCCACCAGAGATGTCAGGAACGTGTCTGGGAGTGGCTGCTTCCCGAGATGGAGTGGCCCCCGAGGGTGCTGCGCTGATAAAAGGGGGTGGCACTGGGCCTGGACAGCAGGGAGAGACTGCCTTCCTGAACCAGGGATGCAGGAAGAAGCTGCAGGGGAGCGAAGATGGCGGATGGCGGATGCCGAAAGTTGACCATCATGGGGAGCCCCTAGGTGACTGGTGTACCTGGCCCGAGGATGGCGGCGGAGGCAGATGGGTATTGCCTGTCTGGCTTGGAGGGGCCAGGCACCCAGCTTCCCTGTGCCAGGGGTGAGGAGCATGTTGGGGTTGGGAGAGTCTCTGTGGCAGACATTTGTCACCACCACGTACGGAATGCATACACCCAGGGTTTAGGCACCTCCCTGAGCACATGGTAGACACTGGCTGTTTTAACGCTTGCAACACCCATGAGTTAGGGCTGTTGTCCTTGTTCTCCAGGGACAAACCTCAGGCTTACATGCTGATGCGCTGTGGCAAGATACTCGGCCAGGAAGTGTGGGCCAATGCCCTGAACGTGGGGTTTCTGGCGGCAAGCCAGGGCTCCCACCTTTTCCCGCCATCTCGTGCACTGGGGACACCACCTGAGCTCAAGACAAGCAGCCTGACTAGCTGCGTGGTGACCACTGAGGGATTCGAGCAGACAGTGCTCGAGCAAGGTTAGTTTTCACTGTCTGGGGCCCATGTTATGTGTCTCCAGTTCAAGGAAAGTGACCTAAGCCTGCCCTCTCCAGACTGTTCTCTTTGGGGTCCAGTGGTGACGCAGGACCAAGAGGGACATTTGGGGATCTGAGTGTAAACTTTATTTCTCTAAGTCAGTGGGACATCTTGATCCACGGGTGAAGCTGCAAACAGACTCAACAATATAACTATGGAGGATTTGCTTGTAAGTGAGTATGTTAAATTTATTCTATTTACTTAGTTGTTGTTTGTTTTTTTTGCGACTGTTCTCTGTATTTTTAAAAAAGATTTATTTAGGGGCACCTGGGTGGCTCAGTAAGTTGAGTGTCTGCCTTCAGCTCAGGTCATGATCCCAGGGTCTCAGGATTGAGCACCACGTCAGGCTCCCTGCTCAGCGGGAAGCCTGCTTCTCCCTCTCCCTCTGCTCCTCCACCCCTGCTCGCTCACTCTCTTTCTTTCTCCGTCTCAAATAAATAAATAAATAAATAACATCTTAAAAAAAAAATAGATGTATTTATTTATTTTAGAGAAAGGCAGAAGGGAGAGGGAGAGAGGGCACAGGCAGAATCCAGAGGTCTCTAGGAGGCTCCTGCTGGCCGCTGCTGGGGTCCAGGGCTCCCCCTAGAGCTGCAGACCTTTCCCTCCCATTTCCTTCGAGCCCAGGGCATGGGTCAGGGGCCGAGAAGCATGTTTGCTGAAGGTGTCCCCTGAGCTAGGTGCCATGGTGGCTTTTTGCAGATACCATCACACTTTTGAACATTAAGGAGAAAAGGGTCCCTCTTACAAGCGGTTGCTTTATAAGTAACACGTTATACATAACAGCCAGCTGGGGATGCTCATAGCTTATAGGAAGTGATGTCTACCGTGTTTACCCAAACATCCGTAATTCTCTATTTACCCAAACATCTGTAATTCTGAAAACCACTCTGCGAGGTGAATGCTATTATCACTCTTCTTACGTAGGAGAAAACGAGTATCTGAAAATGAGTACCTTGTTCAAAACTACAGTTAGAAATTGTGGAGCCCGGATTCAGACTCAGTTCTGGAAATCTTCAGTTGGGAGGCAGTTTCTTGTGCCAGGCCAATACACAGGACATCCTCAAGTGTGCTCGCGACATTCAGAGAGGATGCCCAGGCGTGGAAGACTAGGTGGCTTGCAATGGGGACGTGGTGGGGCTGGGACCAGAAGCCAACCAGCCTGGCTCCAGAACAATGCTTACCTAGTGCTCTTGACGTAAATGTCAGCACAGGGCTCTCAGTGATCGCGCGGATGAGTCTCAGACCTGACAGGGAATGGAAGAAACCAGAAAGAAGGCCCACGGCTTGACCTCGTAGCAGGATAAAGCAAGCACACCTAAGCAGTGTTTAGAGATGGGTAGGTGGTAACCGTACCTCTTACATCGAGAGGAAGGCGTGGAGGTGATGGCCCTGAATTCAGGCTGGTGGTTAGCGTCGGGGGACAGGGGAGGGTAGTGGGAGAGGATTCAAGTTTGGGGCTGGTTCTGAGGGACGGCCATGCTCCATTTCCTGCCCCAGGCGGTGACTTAATGAGTAGTGTTGCTTTGTGGTCAGTCACTGAGCTGTGTGTCGGTCTGCTTTGTGCCCTTTTCTGTGCACATATTACATTTCACAATAAAACAGCTTTAAACGAGAGAGTAAATGAATCATATCATTCTGCAAAAGAAGGACTCGCCCCACGAGAGCTGCCAGCTGAGGTGGGCAGCGTCCGTGGCTCTGGGGGAACTTCTGCCGTCTTGTCTTTTCTGCACCAGCTTTTCTTCCAGTGCCCTCCACAAACTGGTCTCGGGTCCACGTTCGCAGTGCTCGCTTGAACCGGAGATGTGGCGCTCTCCCCGCTGCAGGGACCCCGCCCAGGGGCAAGCCCATCGCCACCCCATACCCTGGCAAGCACTGCAGTGGTTCCCCATTGTTCTTCCCCATCGAAGCCCCGGCCACCCCTTGCCACCAGGGCTCTGCCTAGGGCCTGAGTCTGGAAGCCCAGCCTCAGGAACAAATGCTCAGCTGCCCACCTCGAGGCAATTCAGCCCACGCCGGGCCAGCTGGCGCCTGGAAGGACTCAGGCAGACCTGGCCCCGACTTTTCCTCTGGGCCTCGGCTTCCGAGTCCATAGAGTAAAGGTAATCACACCCACTTCCCACGGCTGGTTGCCTGGTTTCACTGTGACACCATCAGAAAAGTGCGTGGCGGCAGGCTTGCATGGAGGGGGCCCAACTGCGTGGCTTCCTTGCCCAGGACTGCCTTTCCTTGCTGCAGGCCTAGAAAGTGTCCAAAGCCCCACCCGACGGTGCCGCTCTCTGGCCGCAGGGAGGCCTCCTGACCTCCTCCAAACCCCAGCTCCCACAGCCCCTGGCTTGCCTCAGCAATGGGGCTTGATCCTGCCCTGTCCTCCCACTGCACGGAGGGCCCCTGGAGCCCGGGGACTTGTCTTATTCAGCTCCACATTCCAGGCGCTCCTGCACCAACCCGGGGCCTGGACACAGCAGGAGAATGACCCATGGGTCTCTCGATAATGAAGCCCTGAGACCCAGAAGCCCCAGCGAGTGAGGGCTCGGACCAGGGGTCCAGAGCAATGCCCCTGCTCGGTTCCATGCCTCTGGTTCGGCAGATTAGTCTGGATACCCCTCACTTCCGGCAGTTGTCATATTGCTGAGCTTGAATGGAATGCCGGTCCATCAAGTGCTGCTTTAAATGCACCAGCGAGACTCACCATTTAAGGGAAGCCTATGATGGGTTCGTTCTTCCGGAGAGTAAAAGATTCTTTTGTAACATAGCAAAGCCCACCTCCACGTCCAAAAGAAAAAAAAAAAACAACTCTTTTTCTCTTAGATGAATTCAGATGTTGGGATTTTGGAGGGTCTGGTTTCCCTGGGAAGCAGATTCTGGGACGGTGATTCGTATGTAGGACATTTACTAGGAATGTTCTTGAGGTCCACCCTGGAGAGGAGGGAGGGGAGAAGCTGGGCTGCATGTAGTCTCAGTGGGGGCCTCTGTGGGCCCGACGGGCAGCTCGAAGCTGGCCCGAACTTCAGAGTTGCCTCCACACGGGGGGCCAGTCAGTCACTTGAAGGACGGGTGGGACTGGCGTGACTTCGAAGGAGGTCATCCTCCTAGCAACAGTGGAGGGCACACCCCCACCCCTGCGCCTGCCCAGCAGCCTGAGGAGAAAGTCTTTATCCCTGAAAGGGAATCTGGGCACTCATCAGTACCCACCATACATACCCTGTCACATGAAACTTTTACGAGGAAAAATCAGGGAACTGCTGTTTCTCAAAAGGCCTTCTATGTGCTAGGCCCTGTGCTTCACTCTCTCAGAAAACTCTCACAATGGCTATATAAGGGGGGGTGTTTTTATACCCATTTTCCAGATGTGAAAATAGAGGAGGAAAAGGTGAGTTACCAGGAGACTGTCAGAACTTCACTCCCACCCTCCTGCCGCCCGGCTCCCTGCCCCTGCACTCTCCCTTCTTGCTCTGTGACCTCTGTAGGCCTGCAGCTTGTCCAGAGGCTGCATCCTGCCTCACCATGCACCTGCCTCCCCGCCTTGCCTGCCGGTGCTCAAGTGTGCTCCCGGCGAACGAGAAGCTGAGTCTGGGCTGAGACCCAGGGGTCCAGGGCCCAGCAAGAGGTCCAGTGCAGAGCCAAGGAAAGGCTGTTCCAGCCTGGGGTCAGATGGACAGAGCTAGGCTCCCCTGGAAACTGCCCCAGGCAAGGGCCAATGTGCAGACCTGGAGGTGGGGGGCAGGGCTGTTAGGACATCCATGCCACAGCCACTGGGCACTTACACGTGACAGAGCACGCTTGGCACTGGGCGCCCAGGCAAAGTGACGCATCATCCCTGGCTCAACGGGCTCCTGGACTAGTGGGAGATAATGATGGAAAACAGCCAACCAAAACAATCCCAAACACAGCAACAAATCCCCCGAAGATGAAATGGCTCTCGTCTGTCCAGAGGCTGTGTGTGCCAGGCACCAGGCTAGGCACCTGGAGTCCATATGGCTCATGCTCATTACTGACCCTGCAAAGCAGATGTCCTGAGGCCCACTTTTACAGAGGAGGTGACTAAGTTCTTTTTTTTTTCCTTAGATTTTATTTATTTGAGAGAGAGAGAGCACGAGCAGGGTAGAGGTGCAGAGGGAGAGGGAGAAGCAGGCTCCATGCTGAGCAGGGAGCCCGATGTGGGGCTCGATCCCAGGATCCTGGGATCATGACCTGAGCCGAAGGCAGACGCTTAACCGACTGAGCCACCCGAGCACCCCAGGAAGTGACTAAGTTCTAAGGGTCATTCGAGGCCACCACACATGGAGGGTCAGAATTGGAACACAGGTTTCTCTCACTTTCCTTTGTCCCAGCTTTGAACCCTAATCCCTGCATGATGATCCTCTGAAGGGACTTATGCCAATGCCGGGTAGGATGGGAGGCCTCAAGTCCACTAAGGAAGCACCATGCCTATAGCTGAGCTTGGCTATGACTTTGGGGAAGACCAGAGATCTTGTTTTTGGTGATGGGCCAGGGAAAGGGGCAGTGCCTGGGGGAAGAGGACAGTCCTGGTGGGGTGTGGGGTGGTAATGGGGCTATGCAGCTGAGATCCCCTTTGGCTTTAACCAAGGCCACTTCCCCTTCATGGGAGCTGGAATGTCAAATCACACTGGGGGCCGAAGGCCTGTGTGTCTTCCCTCCAGACAAGGGTGTGTGTGCCTTTAAAAGGAGGCAGGGGACTGGGGTGCTTGGGTGGCTCAGTTGGTTAAGCGTCTGACTCTTGATCTCAGCTCAGGTCTTGATCTCAGGGATGTGAGTTCAAGCCCCGTGTTAGGCTCCACGCTGGGTGTGGAGCCTACTTAAAAGAAAGGAAAAGAAAAGAGAAAAGAAAAGGAGGCAATGGAAGCTCGCTGGTGGCAGCTTGAGGAGCTACTGAGCTACTGAGTGCCCCATCTTCCACAGCTTCCTGGGGCCCACTAATCCATCATTTGCTCTCTGCCACTGGAGCATGCTGAGTCTTTCCCCAGTGACATCCTTTGTTGGACAATTCTCCTTTGACGCACTGTCCCTATCCTCCTTCTCCTACAAGGGCCACCCCAAGATCCTCTCTTTCATGATGTGGTCTTTGACAGCTCTGGTCTAGCTTCCCCATCTCTGAACTTTGTGCCCTGTCTTAGGATTTGCAAAGTCCTTCGATGGCAAGGAACGGAGAAGTGCTCAGTAGCTCCAGAAATTCGGGCAAAGGTGACTCTGCTTAGCAGGGTCACGTGATGGGCCTCCGGAGAGGGATGGGACATCGGTGCCGGGTGCCAGGTGCCATCCTGGGCCCAGGAAACACACCTGCTCCTGTCTTCACGCTGTGACGTTCCAGGAGGACTTGGAGCTAGGGGCAAGAAAAGTGTCAGAAAGGGGTCTGCCTGGTCTTCCCATGTCTTCTCTACACCCCAAATCTGACCACTTCCCCTCAGGCTAATGTTTCCACTAGGCACCATGGGCACTGTGCCGAGGGCCCACGAAAATGTTTTAATTTTAATTTCTTCTGAAATAAGCAGGAAAAAAATGAATATAATAATAATGAATGGGGCGCCTGGGTGGCTCAGTTGGTTGGGCGACTGTCTTCAGCTCAGGTCATGATCCTGGAGTCCCGGGATCGAGTCCCGCATCGGGCTCCCTGCTCAGCAGGGAGTCTGCTTCTTCCTCTGACCCTCTTCCCTCTCGTGCTCTCTCTCTCTCATTCTCTCTCTCTCAAATAAATAAATAAAATCTTTAAAAATAATAATAATAATGAATGTTTAACATATATTCATCTTTATACCAAGTAGTCACAAAATATGATTAAATTTTTTTGTAATAGAGGAAGGGGCCCATGAGAGTCATGATGAGTCACGATGTGGCCCTGACCAACAGCATCATCTTGCCCTGGGATGCCGCAGTCACCTCCTGACAGGTCTCCCTGCCCCTGCCCTCTACTATGGTCTGTCCGCTCGAAGCAGCCAGAAGAATCCTAAAACTGTAAGTCCGATCACTCAAGAGACTCATGGTCTCTCTAATGTCAGCATCCTCCCCCTTTACCTGTCCCAGCCTCACTGGCCTTCTTGGGCTCTTTCTGGAATGCTGTTTGGCCTCAGGGCCTTTGCACTTGCTGTTCCCAGCTGGGAAGATCTTCCTCCCAGTATCTGCACAGCTCCTCCCTATTTCCTTCAGGCCCCACAGGCAGGGCCCATGGGAATGGTGCCCCCTACGGGCCACCGAGCAGAGAGGGCTTTCCTATCACTTCATGAAGGAACATCCTCCTCCCCACTGCATCCCTCACTCTCTCTGTCCCCTGCTTCATCATACCAAAAAGGGCCAGATACATATAGACCCCTGCAGTTGTGTGGGGTTGACTGTCGCCAGCAGCAGGACGTGGGAGGGGGGAGGATCCATGAGCTTTGTTTCACTCACTGCTGTATTGCCTGTTCCCCAGACGGGCAGGTGCTCCAGGAAGAGCAAGGACTGAGTGACAGGGTGACAAGCCTGGGCCTCTCCAAGTGTCCCTGCCGCTCTGCCTCTCCACTGGTCAGCCTCCTGCATCATGCACCTGCTGTGATACCATCTTACAGAGCCCCTGATGGCCCTGCCTGACCTCCCACCTTCAGTTCCTGGCCCTCAGCTGCCTGGCCTTTCCTCTTGCTTGTTCCTTTCAACTTCCCTGGAGGGACATTGGGCTCTCGGAGAGCCTGGCCCCAGGCTCGTGGGAGTCAGCTACCAGTGGGTCAAGTAGCAGGGGAGGGGTGGCACGTCAGCTCAGGACAGTGGCCCGAGCCAGGGTGAGCACCAATGTGGCTCACACTCTCCTCTCTTTGCCCTGCATAAGCAGGAGCTCCTGAAGATGGCCACGTCCCATCCTACTCCAGGATTTTCAGGGCACTAAGCCTACTGCCAGGGGACACACAGATGTGAGTTAATCCCCGCCCCTGTTCCCCAGGCGCCCACTTGCTGAGGTGGGAAACAGACCATCCCAGTGAAGTGTGACAGGGAACACGAAGAGACAGTGGAGGTGCTGGGGCTCGCTGGGGCCAGGGAGGGGCCCAACACCCAGCCTCCATAGTTGGGGCTGTTTTCTGGAGATGAGGCTTAAGGTTAGTGCGTTTTTAACTTATTTTGGGAGTTTTTAAAGAAACAATTTTAAGCTTACAGAAAAGATGCAAAATTGGTACAAAGAATTTTCAATAGCCTTCACTCAGGTTCCTTAGATTTTTTTTTTTTTTTTTTTTGACAGAGAGAGACAGTGAGAGCAGGAACACAAGCAGGGGGAGTGGGAGAGGGAGAAGCAGGCTTCCCGCCGAGCAGGGAGCCCGATGTGGGACTCGATCCCAGGACCCTGGGATCATGACCTGAGCTGAAGGCAGACGCTTAACGACCGAGCTACCCAGGCGCCCCCACTCAGGTTCCTTAAAGTGTTATATTTTATCACATTTGCTTCTCTTCCCTCCCCCATCCCCCATATCTATCTACCACCTACCTATTATCTATCTATCTATCTATCTATCTATCTATCTATCTATCTATCATCTATCTATCATCTATCTATCTATCTATCTATCATCTATCATCTACCCATCTCGCTCAAAACATTTTTTCTAAAATGGTTCAGAGTAATACTGTTGCAGATACGATGTCCTTTTACCTCTAAATACTTCAGTATTTCCTAGAAGCAAGTGCATTTTTTAAAAGATTTTATTTATTTGTCAGAGAGAGAGCAAGCCCACGAGAAGGTGGAGGGGCAGGGGGAGAAGCAGACTCCCCACTGAGCAGGGAGCCTGACGCGGGGCTTGATCCCAAGACCCCTGGATCATGACCTGAGCTGAAGGCAGACACTTAACTGACTGAGCCACTCAGGCGCCCCGCAAGCGCATCTTTTGACATAACCACAGTACAAAGATGAGCATCTGGAATTTGCAGGGAGCAGCGTGGGCGGGGATGTGGAGCCCCGTGTGTGTGTAGAAGTCTGTGCAGCGCTTCTGTGCTGAGCCCCTCGGAGGGCTGGTCCGGGGACTAAGTTGAGGATAGGTTGAACTTGACCGGGAAAGCACTGGGGAGCCTGGCAGATTTGGGCTCCGGGAGGGCACACTTTAGCATGTCCCTCTGCCGCAGGAGGCCCGGGGCCTGGAGCTGATGATCCCAGTCACCCGAGGCCCTCAGTCCACGGGCGAGGGATCGGTTTGCCCTGTTAGTAAAAGGTTCAGTAAGAACAGAATGTTCTCTAGGAGCTCAAGGATCAGGGGAGTGGAAGGGCAGGGCAAGAAAGGGGGAAAGCGAGTGAAAGTGTGTGTCTGGCACAAGCTGGCCTGTTTTGTAACCGGGACAACATCTTCCAGTGAGTCATCACTCGGCTCCCACGGCCTTCCTTCCCTGTCGCCTCCCCTCCGCCTTCTCTGTTCTGCCCCCAGCACCGTCCCCTCTCAGCCTGCCATGTTCCCAGGCTGGGCCCAGGGACTTGGATGTGTTCAGAAGCAGGTTCGGATCCCAGCGTGGCCGGTGTGTGAGCCTGGGCAAGTTGCTCGACCTCTCTGGGCCTCAGTTTTATGTCTCGAGTGCAGGCATGGCAGCCCACACCTTGTAGCTCGTGGTGGCTGGGGTGAGTGTTCTGCACGAAGCGGGCTCCAGGGCAGGCCCGGCTCAGGCCCTGGTGGCCGTGCGGGTCTCTTCGAGGCCATGTGGGTCTCTTCGCCAACGTGCTCTTCTTCCCCAACTGTGAGGTGGGCTCCCGCTGGCTAGGGGGGAGCCCCAAGGGCAGGCCTGGGGCTGATTCACCTGGGCACCGGGCACAGAGTAGGGCTTGAACAGCTGCTTGTGGAAGCCAGGCAGGAGGTAAGCCCGGGAGGTAGTGCCTGGCAGGCAGCAGGCCCCCCACACGACACCTTTACACCATCCACAGTTATGCCCTCGGGCAGGGGCAGGTAGCCCGGTCCCGTGAGGCTGCCGTGCTGACGCAGATGGGCTCTCACAGCAGGCCAGGCCACCGCCAGCCTCCCCCACCCCGCAGTGTGTGCTCGCATCATGCGGAGAAGCCCCCTGCCCGCGGGGCTGAGGCTGAGGAGGGGGGTGGCAGGAGCCGTGGCCGGGGAACCGAGGTGCGGTGCGGCAGGAGCTCAAGGGCACGATGACAGAGGCCCTGGGCACCTGGTCGTGGGGGCCCCAGGCCGTGCCCCGCATGCGCACGCGGGGGGGAATGTGGGTGTGCTGTCAGGAAGGGCGGGGGGGTGGAGCCCTGGCTCCTGCCCTCCTGCAGGGCCCTTCCTCTGCCCCCCAGGGTAACCTGACACCAGCCACCCTCCTGCAGACATGCACATCACCTGCCTGTCTTGGCTGCTCTGGGAGGTTTGAAGGTGTTGCAAATTGCTCTATGATGTTCTGCAGCCAAACCATGTCCCTGGCCCGCAGCCCATCCCCCGGGGCTTGGCATCGGCCACACTGTCCCTGGAAGACAAGCTGCCTTTGAGGGTTTGGTGTTTTGAGGGCTTTGGTTGGGAGGGCTGGGTCATGGTGTCTCCACCGGGCTGGCAGCGGGGAGGGGCCTGCTTGGGGATCAAGCAGAATCAAGGTGGTCAGAGGACACAGCTCTGGCCCCAACCACTCAAAGATGCTTCCGGGATGAGCAGCGTGGGGGTGAAGGGCATGTGCTCTGGAGGCAGACAGCCTGGGGCTGCTTACTAGCCGTGTGACCTTGGGTGACTGACTGGGCCTCTCGGTGTCTCGGTTTTCTCATCTGCAAAATGGGGGCGGTAAGAGTCCTTGCCTCTGAGCAGTGTTGTGAAGGTTTCATGAGCTAATACAGATGCACTGTTAAGAGTTCACAACGAACACGTTGTGAAAGCTGTGCAAACGTGACATAGAAACACCCACGATCCTTTCCTAGGGGTGGGGTGAGGCCAGCCTTCCCTCACCTGACCCTCCCGCTGTCTATGACCCGGCCCCCTCTAACCTCTCCCCTCCCTTCGTGGCAGCCACTTGCACTTCCCTGAGCTCGAGGCGGGGGGGGGGGGGGGGGTGGCTCTGGTTACTGCAGGGAAGCTCCTCTGCCAGGAGCAAGTTTTCCCACACGGCGGCCACCCCCACCCTCCACTTCCCTCACCACTCAGCCCCAGCGTGCCCTCCCTCACCCCATACGGATCCCCAGAGTGCTACCTAATAAATGTCCTGCGTGCTGATCTCCGACCCAGAGTCTGCTTCCCAGAGCCCAGCCTGTAGCAGGTTCTTGTGGCAAACCCCAAAATCCTGGTTAGAGGGATTAGGGTGCTCCCCAGAGCATGGAAGGCCAGGCTTGGGGGCTACACAGCAGAAAACACTACCAGGCTACCCAGCATTCATGGGCAAATACTCCCTCACCACTGTGGCTGGGCCCCAGGCCGGACACCAGATCTCTGCCACGCTGTCCCCAGACTAGCAGGGTGCCTTCAGCACCTGCCGGAGGGGCTCAAGGAGGCTATGAAGGGTGGATTGACTCAGGACTGGAAGGGGGAGGATGCAGGGGTGGCTTGGATTAGGGAAAAAGACTTAAAGCCTCCTTTGCAAAAAAAGCCATGCCTTCTACACCTCACACCAGGGAGAGTCTCTTAGATCAGCTAACCACAGAACTCCTGAGGGCCGCCATCCCAGCCGATTCATTTCTGCTCCAGGGTCTGGCACTGGACTGAGGACTGAGGGGTACTCAGCAGTGGGCATCAAGTGGGTGAATGAATGAAGTGCGGTTATGTCTGTCCCCACTGGAATGTAAACCCCATGAGGGCAGGGCCAAGCCTGTGTGTTTGCTGCCCCATCCCAGCACCCAGCAGGGGATGGATACACTAGTTGGATGGGTGAGTGAATGGAGGAGTTCTCCAAACTGTCTTGTAGTTCACAGATGTCTTTAGTATTCCACAGTCAGTGTTTAAATGAGTGTGGGAAATGCTGCACGTGGGATCTTCCTGTCCAGGTGTCACCCCACACCAAAGCACGTTAAGGCTCTGAGAAGGTCTGCAGTGAAGAACCTCTTTCACTTTGTGTTATCAAACATTTGCCAAATTTATTCTCCCCCTATTGGCAACTCACCGACAATAGTGCTCCCTGGAGAACATTTTGGGAATTGCTGCTTTGATCTGAGAATCTGAACTAGAGGCCATCCTACCAGGGAAGTCAGACCTCTGCTTGGGGGAGAGTGGAGGGGAATCAGCTCCAGCACAGAGGGTGGGGGAGAGGCCACCCTGCAAGGAACTGGACTGCCCCTTGGGCTGAGGACGCCAGTCTGTGGGCAGAGGGTGCCAGCTGGGAGCTTCTGTGGGGCGCATTGAGGGCAAAGTGGCAATCTGCTGTGAGAGAGGCGTGGGGCAAGTTTTACCAGGCCCCCTTGACCACAGCGAGATGCCCCTCTGAGTTCTCTGAGCTCCAGCTCCCCAGGCTTCCCCCCCGCTGCCTGCTTCACAGCATCACCGGGGTGGGGGGCCAACGCTTCTCCACTGCACTTGCTGTGTCCCCAGTTAACAGTGTTTGTCCCTGCTGGAAGGAGCATAGCAGGAAGGAAGGAGAGGGACAAGGGTGCGCCTGGCCTTGGGCAGCTCTCTCGCTCCCTTGGGGTTGGCAGCAGGGATCAATGGTGGGCGCCCGGACTGAGGGACAGCTACTCCTGCATTGCCATGTCTCAGGTGGGCCTCGCTCCTGGGGGCAGAAGAGAAAGGGCTAAAGCCCCCGGCTTCTGACATCACGCTCAGGTGAGGACACGGGCTGTATGGGGATAGGCACCAGGGAGCTGGTCAGGGGAGTGTTTGCCCCGCTGGGTCTGTGCCCGTGGAGACGTTGATGGAAACGCTAGATCGTTGGTGCAGATGACACGCGGGGCCTTGAGTTCTGCCGGAGCACACATTCTACCCGGGGTGGCCCGTGAACGTGCGACTCACGGCCGTGGGCACACCTGCTGTCAGTGTCCCGAGGAGGGGCAGAGCTGGGAGGGGCTTGAGGAGGAGTTTGGGAAGGAGTGGAGCTATCCAGAAGGCTTCTTGGAGGAGGTAGGCCTGGGTGAGTAGAGAAGGGTGGGCCGACGTGCCCAGATGGAGCAGGAGCAGGGGCTTCGCGGACGGAGAGACCAAACATCAGGACGGGAAGCACCATTTCTTAGAGCGCCCCGGGACCAGCTCTGAGGAAGGGAGACTGCCTCGGCATGCGTCCCCAGAGCCGAGCAGGGTCCCTGCGCGGAAGAGACGTCTTGAGTGTCTGGGATCCTGAATGCCGTGCCCCTGGCGAAGCCTTAAAAACGCGGGAGCAGACCAGCTTGTGAGCCCTTAAATCTGAGGTTGACAGCAGAGGTCAGAGAGGAGAGCACTGTCCCTGGAAGAGGACACGCAGCTCCCAGACCAGCCAGCTGGGCTGCACCCTGCCCCAGAGTTATAGCCCATCTATGACGGCCACCGCTGGTTGTTTGCCCAGCCTCCGTGCTCCCCCACTTCTCCTTGCTTCCCTTTATGAAAACAAAATCACTCACTCGTCCCATCTCCCCTGCTGCTCAGAGTGTACATGTGACACGGATCTGGACAGCAGCAGATGGGTGAAAGTCCCTAGGGAAGGGCAAAGTTTTGCCGGGAAGGGATTTTTGGCTCCTTTGCCCTTCCTTATCTTTTCTGACTGGAATGTGGCTGTGAGGCTTGAGTGGCAGCAGCCATTTTGTCACCATGAGTCAATCAGCAGAAAGGGAAAAGCTCTCACAGTATTTGAAGCCAGGCGTATTCCTACCTGCCACAACATCTAAAGAAGAAATGTTTCGGGGACACCTGGGTGGCTCGGTTGTTAAGCGTCTGCCTTTGGCTCAGGTCATGGTCCCAGGGTCCTGGGATTGAGTCCCACATCGGGCTCCCTGCTCCATGGGAAGCCTGCTCTCCCTCTCCCACTCCCCCTGCTTGTGTTCCCTCTCTCACTGTCTCTCTCTGTCACATATATAAATAAAATCTTCAAAAAAAAAAAAAAAAGAAAAGAAATGTTTCTAGCACCGCCACTCAGAAAGGGAGTGTCACAGAGGCGAATGCCAGCAGTGCCTGGGCCATGCATCAGCCTGAGCGTACACACATGTGAGACTGTTCTGAGAGATGCAACTGGAGTGTCCCCAGATCAGATTTCCAAATCCTTGGACTGAGGGACGCTTACCCCGTGAGCTTGGAGACTACAGAAGATGTGCAATAGATGTTGAATGAAGGAAGGAATAAATCTCACCTTCCCAACAGGAGCTGGGTTCCTGAGGGCAAGGTCTCCCCGGGTGTCCAGTGCAGGGCCTGATCCAGAGGACAGGGTCCATTTGTTCTCTGCTGCTCCCAGACACCTCAACTGACCTCAGGTTCCGGGGGGCCCTCCGCTGAAGGCCGTGTCTCTCCCAGAGACCCGAGTCCCTGGCACAGGGCCCTGGGCTGTGGCGGGATGGGGGGGGGGAACAGGTGGGCTTTCCACAGCAGAGCCACTCTCCGAACCCGCTTCGCCTTTGCCAGAGTCTTTCTCTCAGAGGGTGTCTGAGTTCGACTGAGTTACTTGTCGCACAAGGGCTTCTGGAACTTTCCGTGCAGGTAAAGATTGAGGTCTGGGTTCCAGCCTGACCCAGTTAGGGTTCCGTCCAAGTTTGCATTAAGGCCAGATAAGCCTCCCAGATACGGGTAACGTTTATTTAGATTGAGGTTAATATGAGAGCGAGAGCTCAAGGGTCAGCCGCCAAGTTTGGGTCATGTTTTTGTCCATCTCAAGAGATGTGGAAGTTGGAGTCAGAGTTCGACGGGGCTCGAGTGCTCACCATGGAGCAGGCCTGGGGTCACCCTCTCTGAGCCCCTCCAACCCCCTCCCTGTACCCATTGTACCTGTTCAGGAGGGGGCTGATGGGCTCTTGGAGTTCGTCCCAGATGTGTCTAATCTGTTTGGTGATGGCGCCAACTTCCTGCGGGCAGGGCCCTGACCTTCTACTTCTGGGCTTTCTTCCTCCTTTGGGCACCCAGGAGGCTTGCAGTAAATGCTGACTGCATGAAAACAAGAAGTAAAGTCAACATCCCAAGGGCAAAGCTGTCACTCTGGTGGCAAATTTTCAATTCAGTTAATCTAATTATTTTCCACATTTTTATTGATTGTGGAGGATGTCAGGAAATTATGGATCTTTTGCTGCTTATTCATCCTGCATCTATCCATGTATCCATCTGTTCACCCAGTCATCCATCCATCCATCCCATAAACATTTTTTGAGGTCTATACTGTTCTGGAAATTTGCTGAGCCTACCAAGGATGAAGGAGACATTGAAATTGTTTTCAAAGAAGTCAGACAATAGATGGGATCAGAACAGCGAGCAGGTATGGGTATAAGAGGACAGCAAAGAGCCCAAGCTCTGTGGGGCCCCGAGGAAGAGACCCAGCCCAGCCTGGAGGCATCTAGGAAGGTTTCCTAAGGAAGAAGCTCCAGTCCTGAAAGAAGACTAGGGGATCCTCTGTCAAGGAAGAAAAGAGCATCCCAATGAGAAGAAACAAAATGTGCCAAGACCCATGGCCAGAGAGCATGGTACAGCCTTTGGGGAAGCCTACAGAGGGAGCACAGGGAAGGCAAGGCAGGGGAGGAGGCTAAGCTGTGGGAAGATGAGAGGTCTTGGAGACTTTATCCTGAAAGCCTAGGGAGCCATGGAAGGATTTTTTTTTTTTTAAAGATTTTATTTATTTATTTGAG
>NC_138371.1:94469907-94498812 GCF_054177405.1 Leptonychotes weddellii | reverse complement strand
CAGAGAGAATGAGAGACAGAGAGCATGAGAGGGAGGAGGGTCAGAGGGAGAAGCAGACTCCCTGCCGAGCAGGGAGCCCGATGCGGGACTCGATCCCGGGACTCCAGGATCATGACCTGAGCCGAAGGCAGTCGCTTAACCAACTGAGCCACCCAGGCGCCCTGCCATGGAAGGATTTTGAGCAAAGGATCCCCCCAACGTGAATCATGTTCCGGAGCCATCATCCTGGAGACTTGTAGAGGGTGGGCAAGCTTGTGGTCGGCATTCCTGTGGAATGACCGCAAGAGGAGGGTGTCACTGAGCCTGTGACAAACAGTAGTACCAGCTCCACGGTCCTGATAAGTGCTGGGCAGGCCAGGAGGGTGGGGAGGCGGAGCTTGGAGGGTGGGCAGATGGCTGGGGGGCGCATGTGTAGGCAGGGCTGAATTTGTGGCTGACTCAGGGGCCCTCCTGGGCCAGGGGCTCTAGACGGTTGTGTTGGGTGACCTTACATGCCAGCACGTGCCAGCCTGGTAGGGAGCGCTTGCCTGCTGCAGATAGGCCGGTGCTCCCCATGCTTCCCTGCTGCCCGCCTTCACATCACCCCCAGAGTGGCTGGACGTGAGGGGGATGCTGTCAGAGGTGCCCTCAGAGCCAAGGCCCCAGGGCTGTGGGACCCCCAGGATCAGAACCTGGCTCCGGGCAGAGTGGAGGCACTGGGTGAGCAGACAGTTAACTCTGGAGCCTCCACTCCGAGCTCTGTTTGTTCGGGTCTACCAGCCAGCCGAGCCACGGAGGGGGAAACCGAGGGCAGGGGGGTGGGAGGGGGTCAAGGTGACAGAGAAGCATGAAGTCTGGGTTCTGGGGCTGCTCCCCACTCCTGGAAAGAAGGAACATGTTGTACGTGCATGACCTCAACCAGGAAACCTGAAGTTTGTTGATCCTGAGCGCCTGCCAGAATCTTGGCCCCGATTCTGGGCTCCCTACCCAGGGCGTGCAGTGTCCAGCCTGCAAACACTGGGTCTGGGGGTTTGCAAAGGAGGGAGACAAGACTGGAGTATGTGTGAGATCTGGGTGGATGTGGGTACCTCTGCCTTCATGGCCGGCCGGCGGGGCAGCTGGAAATTTCCCAGGGGACCCGCTTTCAGCCACTGCCTCTCTGTGCTCTGTTCAAGCATAGCGTCGTTTCTGTTTGTTTGTGTTTCATTTACTGAGCACCTAGTGGACACTGGGCATTGCGCAGAGTGCACTATGTGTGTCGTTTCAGTTAATCCTTGGAGAAATTCTGCAAGGGCTCAGCCCATTTTACAGAGGAAGGAAGGAAGGGCCGGCGAGAATCAGGTGAGAATCGGGCGAGAATCAGCTGCCACCCAGTGAGTAAAGGAGGCAGGAAGGCAAACCAGCTGTGAGATGAGTAAGACCCAGGCCTTGGCAGTCTTTCCTGGAAGAACATCCTTCCCAGGTCACAGAATAGAGGCCTAAGAAGTTCTCAAACGCACGGTCTTGACCTGAGTCCGCCCCAGCCGAGTGTTAGGGAGTGTGACTGCAGGGAGACGGAGCGAGGGCAGGGGAGTGAAGCGGGAGAGATGGACAGCTGATGTCACATGCAGTTGAGAGCAGGCACCCCGGCCTAGCTCTGAGAAGCTCCCAACCTCATCCTAGGGGAGAGAGAAGGAGAATTTACCCACATGCTCCTGCATCGCGCCCTCTCAGGTTGTGACTGTGCGGCCCCCAGGAAAGGCATGTGGATGGGCAAGAACGCAGAGCTGGTCCCTGCAGAGGTATCCAGGTGGCTGGAGGAGGCAGGTGAGGTCCAGAGGGTCTGATGTGGTACAGAGCGGTCGATGCATCCAGTCTCCTCGCCGTACAGGTGGGGACACTGAGTCCTAAAGAGGCGGGTGAGAGGTCATGCAGTGATGGCTGAAGCAGGACGTGCTTGAGATCATCTGACTGCCCGACCACTGAGGTGATCACGGTGGTGGCAGGGGTGGCCTGGCCCTGTGTGTCTAGGTAGAGTCCGTGTTTGTGTGTTGTGTGTATGTGTGTTGTGTGTGTGTGTGTGTGTGTGTGTGTGTGTGTGAGAAAGTGTTTGGAGTGACATGTAGATGGCCAGAAAACGGAGCATGGACACAGCCCTCTCTAGAATGTTCGCAGGTGTGTGTGCCCCAGTATAAAGGAGGATGCCCCCCCATCTCCAGGGCTGGGATGTCACAGATCAGGATGTCCAGGCCCCTGTCCTAGTCTTCAGAGGGACATCAGGTCAACCTGAGGGCACCCAGTGCAGTAACAGCAGTCACTCCCAGGAGGAGAGGTGACGTGCAACAACACATGTCCTGTTCTGGGGAGCCATTCCCGCTGGGTCCTCAGCCCAGGGGCCCAGGGAGAGCAAGAATGATGCACAACTGGGCTGCAGCATCCAAGAAAAACCATCCCAAAGCCCAGACCAAACCGCCTCCGAGTGTGTCAGCAGCACTTGCCAGCGTAATCGATACCCATTGTTCCTCCAGTCCAGTGTTCCCTCTGCACTTTCGACCACTGCGCTCCGGGGAATGGCTAGGTGTGGCCTTACACCCTGCGGAGAGACACAGCTTAATGGGATCTGTTCCCAGCTCGCTCCACACCCCCAGCCTCCCCCAGCCGAGTCACGGAGACCGAGGCAGCTGCCAGGCTGGATCAGGGCGGAGAGCCGGCACCAGACCTACCCAAACTCTAGTCCTTGAAAGCTGGCTGACCTTGGCCTTGGGTTCCTCGACTGCTCAAGAGGGTAATTATAGGTGGCCCACGCCATCTCACAGTGTTGGCGTGGAGGATGCGAAAATTCCTGGGAATAGTATTCAGCAGGACTGAAATGCAAAGTGTTCCTGCTATTTCTCCAGTCGTGCTGGGAGGCTTCAGGCTTAGGGCGAGGAGTGTGGGCGTCCTAGTCAGACAGGCCTGGTGCTCCCACACTGGCCTCCACCGTACAAGGCATGTTCTCTCTCCATGGTTCAGCTTCTGCATCTTAGAACGGAGCCAGTGATAGCTGGGAGCGCTGGAGGATACGCACGCCTAGTGACGTAGAAACACAGGCTCTGGTTGCTCTCGAGGACCACCTGCAAGGTGGCTGGCCAGGTCAGGCTGAGTACCATGGATAGAACAGTGGCTGTATCTTTCCTGTGCTTAGAGGCCAACGTCAAGACATTCTTCCATGAAGCCCTCTAGAGTTCTTCCGGCCCTCATTATGGACCCTCCTCGAGGCTTCTAGACCCCACGTCATCTATTCTGCTCTTTTAGTACTTGCTAATTAGACTCTAATTCTGCAGGTTTCATAGGCTTCATGCTGCTTGGACTTTTCAGAAAGGGCATTTGACATCGTATGGATTGGAAGATGTAAACTCTGGAAAAATCCAGTTCCCTTGTGCGTTCTCAGCCTCTGATAAGAGTTGGAAATAAAATTGAGCCCACAGTCCAGTGGAGAGACAGATGGGTGTTTAGTCTCATTACAGAGTCATCTGTGTTAAAGTAATAATTTTTAAATGAGTGTTACTATTCTTTGCTCAAATGTTCTTTATGCCTGGTATTACACTAAGTGCTCTAAATGTGTTACCTAATTGTCGTAAAACTCTTAGGAGGTAGGTGTTTTATCAACCTGATTTTATAGAAGACTCTGGGGGTCTAGGGACCTGCCCAACGTCATGTAGCAAATAACTAGTGGAGTTAGGATTTGAACCCAGGTGTGTTGATCCCCAAGTTCACAGCTTGAACCATTGCTTTGTGCTGTTTGATAGAGACAAACTCTGGATGCAGTGGAATCCCAAAGGAGGGTCATGATACCTAAATTGGCCAGAGAAGACAAGGAATGCTTCCTGGAAGAGGTGGTACTTGAACTGAAATTTTTAGTAAATCCCCATTTTTTTTTTTTTTAAGAGAGAGAGAGAGAGCAAGCACACAATGAGGTGGGGCAGAGGGAGAGAGAGAATCTTAAGCAGGCTCCATGCCCAGCTTGGAGCCCGATGATGCAGGGCTCCATCTCACCACCCTGAGGTCATGACCTGAGCCAAAATCAAGAGTCAGATGCTTAACCAACTGAGCCACCCAGGTGCCCCCCAAAGCCCAACTTTTTAATGGATATTTTCAAACAGTCACAGAAGTAAAGAAATTGTGAACTAAATCTTTGAGAAATGAGGCAGAGTGTAGGGAGACATGTAGTGGAGCCCAGGGTTGTCCAGCCATGTGGCACCTCAGGGCACCCACAGCTAGACCCAAGACCCTCTGGTCTTGTCAAGTGTGAAGTGTGATCAGGGCAGCATGGGGAGAGCTGGGCTGGAGTGGTGAGCAGCCCTTGGGAACTGAGTTACTTACTACACAAGATGATTGTTTCCTATCTTTGGATTTCCACCCCCGACTGCGGACAAAAAAATGAAGGGACTCACTGGTTTTGGATTTCTCCAGCAGCAGGTAGGTCAATAACTCCTTGGCGTTTGGCACAGTTGGGTTCAATCAAGTGTGAGGACTTAAGTCTTTCAGCAATGATGGTTCTAGGCAAGGGATGAGAATCTGAGTCATTCCCATAGTCTCAGTGCATGACAGAGCCAGGGGACTTCACGGGAGCTGGGGCAGCCACACAGGGAGGAGGAAGGAGTGGGTGTGGCCCTGATGTTTCCAGCCAGGGTCCCCGGGCAGTCATTTTCCTTCCTCGCATGTTCACATACAACAGAGATGATTGTTGATTGGACTTCAAAAATATTTTATGGCTGGCTATAGTTTCTAAAACTGGAAATGTCCCCATGTGTCACGTGAACAGCAAACTTCCTAAGGAGCAGAGGGCAAAATTCCCTAGGATGTCCATAGCAATGAAAGCTGTCACGATGCCAGGCCACAGCCCACATCATCAAGGGTCTGGACTTTGGACAACTTTGCAGTGTGAGACTAATTGTCCATTTATTCACCCATCCATTTATTTGCACTACTCACTTGCTCCATATTTATGACCTGATCTTGTTTCTAGTCATTCTTCTGTTCTGACATCCAGGTCTCACAGGCTAGGTGAAGAAAAAAGATGAATAGCCAGGACGGAAAATTCTCTAACACTCCTTAACTTCCTTGTCAGCTTGTCTTTCTCAGGACAGGCTTTAAATACTGATGAGCAAGGAAATGCAAAAGACAGGGCATATCTGAACTATACTAGGACTTGTAAAAATTACTCATAGTCTCCTTGTGGACAAGATGGAGAGAGAAATGTCAGGAGCATGGGTGTGGCCACTTTCTCGCTGTATGTCCTCGGCAAGTTACTCAATGTCTATGGCTCTCCACTTTCTTCAGAGTAAGGGTAAAACCAATGTCTGTTGCCCTAGATACATGCCACCTGTGGGAGCCTGGGGTAAGTCAGTTACATATATGATCTGATTTTGTCTCACAACAACTGGATGAGATGAGTACAGCCAATTCTTTCTTTTTTTTTTTTTATTTTATTTTTTATTTTTTTTAATTTTTATTTTTTTTTTTAAAGATTTTATTTATTTATTTGAGAGAGAGAGCGAGCGAGCATGAGGAGGGGAAGAGGCAGAGGGAGAAACAGACTCCCCACTGAACAGGGAGCCTGAAGAGGGACTTGATCCCAGGACCCTGAGATCATGACCTGAGCCGAAGGCAGACACTTAACCAACTGAGCCACCCAGGCACCTCAATTCTTTCCTTTCATAGAAGAGGAAACTGGGAACCTAGAGGGGTTAGTACTTGTCCCTGATCATAGGGATTTGAACCTAGGTAGTTTGGTTTCAGAGACTCTATTCTTAAACATTTAACTCTACTTCCAGATGATAGGATTATTTTGAAGCTAGAATAATGTCGTTGATGTAAAGCACTCAGTGTGGTGCCTAGCACCTAGTAGGTGCTCAGTACGTGTTAGCTGTGATCTTTGTTACCTGATAATTGGGTGGGATATAACTGAGTCATGGCCTCACTCAGGCAAGCATGACTAAGGGCTTGGGGACAATTCTGCGGGTTATCTCTGTAGGTAGGCTATACATGTGCTTTGTCCTTATCCCCTTCCTGCTCTTTGTATTTCATGCTGGGATGAGATTGGTATCTGCACGCTTGTGATATGTGTCACACAGCTGGTTGGCACTAGGAATATAAAATGCATAGAATGTAAATTCAATGAGCTCCTCAATGGTAATTAAGAACAAAATTTAATGAGATTAAATTTAATAGGGATAAATATATGGTTCTGCCCTTACAGTTGAGTTCAATTTAATAAGCATTTATGCAACATCTTACATGTACCATTTTTTGTATAAAATATTTGGGGTGAAAAGTTGGATAAGAAGCATTCCCCACTCTTGAAGACTTCTCTTCCCTCTAAAAAGTGACTGCCCAAGTAAAAGATATGCCTTCAATGTCCTCTTCCTCACACAGACCCTCGTTGCCCACTCTGGGACCAGCCTCCACATCAGACTGGATTGGAGATTGATGGCTCAGTAGCAGCTCTCAGGAAACACACTTAGGAATTCTGGTGATGTTTGTCTTTCTTCTGGGCTGCACAGCACATGGACCCCCTCCCCCTGCCCCCCGCCAATGTGGGAAAAATTCGCCACCTTATGTTTTGTGGCCTCATGCTCAAATTGTCCCATGTAGGGTCTAATTCAGATTAACCCCTGAATCCTTTTGAACTTGGCCCTTGTGATCTTTAAAGTTAAAAAGGAAATGAAGAGAAGTGAAAAGGATTTGAGAGACAGTGATGGATAAGAAGACAAAGAAGATCTGATATATGTATGAGAGTGATGTCTGAGGAAGAAGATCAAAGCAATGGGACAGAATGAATATTAAAATCTACTAAATTAAGGGGTGCCCAGGTGGCTAGGTCTGTTGGGTGTCTGATTCTTGATTTCAGCTCAGGTCATGATCTCAGGATCCTGGGATTGAGCCCTGCTGCATCGAGCTCTGCACTCAGTGCGGAGTTTGCTTGAGATTCTCCCTCTTCCTTTGCCCCTCCCGCCCACTCGCATGCTCTCTGTCTCTCTAAATAAATAAGAAGAAAGTCTTTAAAATCTATTAAATTAAAATTAAATTAATTTTTTAAAGTTTCCTGAAATAAAAAAACTTGAAACAAAATATCAAAAGCTGACACTCCATACCTAGGAAAATTGGAGCAGAAGGGCAATGATGAGACGTACAGTAAAATTAGTAGATTTTTTTTTAAAGATTTTATTCATTTATTTATTTGAGAGAGAGAGCATGAACAGGGAGAGAGAGACAAGCAGACTCTGCTCTGAGTGCAGAGCCTGACGCTGGGCTCTATCTCAAGATCCTGAGATCATGACCTGAGCCACAATCAAGAGTCGGATGCTTAACTGACTGAGCCACCCAGGCGCCCCTAAAAGCAGATTTTAAAGAAAAAATCTTTTGGATATGTAGGAAATAAGGCCAAGTCAATGTAAGGCTGCACAGTCCAGTATGGTAGTTGGCCAGCCTCATGTACCTATTTAAATTAAAATTAAATAAAATAAAAAATTCAATTCTTCTCGTGCTCTAAGTGCTCAGCAAGGACACGTAGTTAGTGGCTGTCACACTGGACAGCACAGATTCTAGAAAGTTTGCATTATCAAAGAAAGTTCTGTTGGACAGCACTTCTCTAGGAAAAAGAAGTCAGGTTGGCATCAGATATTTTGTTGGAAGCATTTCATGCCAGAACACATTAGACAAACATATTTATATTGAAGGAAATAATACGTGAGCTAAGGATTTTCTTTCTTTCCAAAGTGACCTTCAAGTATAAAGACCATGAACTGTTATGAACTTGTAAGAACTCAGGGACTATAATTTCCACGAGCCTGACCTGAGAAGTCTATTAAGGAATTCGTTTCAGGCAACCAGAATCACTGGAGACAAATCAACAAAGGACTAATGGAGACACTAAGTGATGACCTGTAGATTTAAGACTGAACCGTGGTTGGATGGGATGCGGTATAGGATGTAAAGGCTACACGCTCTAATGAGGTATGTAGTGCAACCATCCAAACGAGCCTTCACTCACGCTTGCTCATGCCAGCATGACTCACCGGCCCTTGTGACTGGGAGCCAATGGTGCAGAATTTCAAAGAGCTGCATGGGCAGAGGGGAGAAGGGAAATGTTCTGGCCATGAGCAAATGGAGGCTCAGAGAGCTGAAGACACATGCCTCAAGTCTTAGGGCCGGTAAACCACATGCACTCCACTCCAGCACTCGGCCTTCTACATGTACGGGCAGCTTGTATGACCACTTGGCTTATTTCCCAGCAGGTACTGGGGCAGACCTAGCTGCCTCTGTGGCCTCCTGCTCTTGGCAGGAGCTCTTGCCCCAGTGGACAGCATGGCCTGACATGTGAACTTGGAGCTCGGGCAGGCTCCCAGCAGACCTGGGAGTGCTCTCTGTTCTCCCCCACTCCCGGAATCTCCTGACACATTCCCTGGCTTGGCATCGGCCCCCTGTTCTGGCAGGCCCAACCTGCCAGTGGTATCTGCCAAGCTTCTGCTCAGCCTGCCTTGATGCTGGGAACAAAGAGACCAGTTTAGCCCAAGCTGTCACCTGCTTCTCAGAGGCTTCAGGCATCATGGCAGGGCAAGCCCCTGTGGCAGCTTCCCAGAAAGCAGGTCTGGAGGGAGGATTCAGACATGCTGGTCCATGTTCAGAGGGAAGGGATACTTGTCCTAAGGGACAAGGAGACATGCTGGGGGTGGTGGGTTTGGCAGAGGAGGAAGCCCATTATTGCTCATCCGTGTAGCTACCACTCCCCCCGCCCCCCCCCCCCCGCAAATTTATAGAGTGTGTATTAGGGGCCAGGTCCAGTGCCTGCTCTGGGAAAACAGTAGTTATAAAGGGAGCAACGTCTCTGCCTTTATGGAACTTAGAGTCAAGTGCGGGATACAGACCATAGCTGAGTAAGGAAATGAGACAGGTATGAATTTCATACTCTCAATCCCAGGTGTGCAAGAAAATGTAACTTTAATTTTCTATAATTTACCTTAATTTCTATTTTGAGACTGCATTTCACTGGGAGAGCAAATGTTTAATGATCACAGTTAGCTTGGGGTTCCCTTTTTTTCTGCCCCGTGGGTTATGTCTAGGTTCTGGGAGGCTTATGCAGCTCCATGGAAAATTTATGTGGCAGGGTCCCTGGGTGCAGCCTACTGTCCATAAGTCCCGGCTGCCCTCTTGGGGCTCTGTTCAGAGTCCCCTCCTTGGGCTCTACGCCTCCTCAAGCTCTCCGAGACCTACCCTGGACCTGTTCTTCACTGGGCCTTGGTGAATATCCTAGAAATATGATCCTCCCCATAAGCAAACGAATCCATCCTACAAATTACATCAGAGCTGTGAAGGGGAGGAGGAGGGCACTCTGATGGGAGAAGGAGCTTGTTTTAGATGGGGAGGAACCAGGATGGTCTCTTTGAGGAGGTGACATTTGAGCTGAGACCGAAAAAGTCCAGAAATGAGCTGGAAGGATCAGGCGGTCAGAGGAAACAAGATTCTGGTAAGGAGGGCCAGGAGGTGGGAATGAGCGCCATGCCCAAAGGGCCCATGGCAGCTGGTGTGAAGGGAGCCCAACCAACCATTACCTTCTAGCGGAGTTCCTTGGGGTCCATCCAACCAGTGTCTGCCCAGGCATCTGTCTGTCCCCCGAGGGAAGCTCGGATTCCCAGGGAGCAGGCGTGAGCTCGGTGGCCATCCTGAGGCTGCTCATGCCATAGACGTTCTAGAAGTTCAGAGAGCAGTTCAGTGTATATGCAGTTTCAAGCCACCTGCTGGCCCATGTCCTTCCAGACACTGGGGTGGGGTCTTGACTGCCTCCCTAGGGAAAAAATACCCTGGATTCCCACCCCCAAACCTGAGTGCTGCCTGTGAGATCAGCCCTGCTGGTCTCCTTCCAGAACCACACCCCCCTCACCTGGGCCTTTCCCTCCCTGACCCCGACCCCCCTGCCCCCCTTGGCTCCCTCCGCTGCATCGCCCTTAAGGAGATGGAACCATTAAAAACAGCAAAAGCTTTCACACTCGAGCAAGAAGGACTCCATTTGTTAGGCCTCCCAAGGACATTCGTGTTTTAAAAAGATGGCTTATGTCAAAAGAACTCCCAAAGAATGGTGGGATCTGGGGCATTCGATGAGGCGCAAGCTCTCTTGAGCCCTTTACTCTGTGTCCCACCGGCCGACCTCGTCTGTACACACATGAGCACACGCACGTGCACACACACACCTGCGTTCCCATGTCCCGCTCGGCAGTCGCCTCTATGTCCCTACTTGCCTCCGGAGGCCCCCTCTCCACCTGCAGGAATGGGGATGAGGGGGCCCGGTGGGGCAGACACAGCCAGGGTGTGGAAGCGAAGCCAAGGAAGACCAAGGGAATGGGTGTCAGACAAGAGACAGCCATAGAGCAGACGTAGGGCCAGGCACTTCCAATGTTTCCTTTAATCTTTACCAAGGCTCATTAAGCTAGGTAGGCTCTTATACCCACTTTCAGGTAAGGAAATCAGGGTTCCGAGAGGTTAAGGGATTCATCCATGTCAGCACAGTGAAGATTCTGACAGACCCCGAACCTCTTCCCCCGCTGCCCCGCCCTGCTCGCTGCCTTGCTGTGTGTCCCGGTGCCCCAGAAAGTCCAGACCTGGGAAGGGTGTTGGGTTCAATCCATCCTTGGCCCTTCACCCCCCAGAACAGGGGTCAGGAGTGTCTGCAGGAAGTGTCTGGGTACCAAGTGTGATGCATTCTGACAGCTCTCCAGGTGTTCAGTGACAGCCTGGTGGAACCATGCAGGGGAGAATAGGCCCTTAGCCAAGGCACTTGAAACACCATGAAATGGAAAGGGCTCAAGTCTGTGGTTTTCCTGATGCATGAATGGGCAAGGTTGGGGGAGCAGGTGAACAACCCTGGGGGCTTGGGGTGCCAGGCAGCACCTGGGCTGAGTCTGCCTGACCCTGGGGCGAGAGGGCGGCAGCTCCCCCACTCCTTCTTACACACCCTATGTGCTTGGAACTCACTTCTGTCTCCACTATGGAAGGCAAAGCTAGGAGTGACTAAATCTTGTCTCGGTTCCAGCATGTTTTGCAGACACGATTTATTTTTTTTTTATTTCAAGTTTTTATTTAAATTTTAGTTCGTTAACATATAGAGTAATACTACTTTCAGGAGTAGAATTTAGTGATTCATCTCTCACATACAACACCCGGTGCTCATCACTATTGCAGACATGATTAAAGAAACTGAACCGCGAACCCCAGGGCAGAGTCCCTGCCAGGCCTGGAACCTGGAAGATTCCAATTCTGTTAAGTAGGGGATACCTCCATTAAGAACATCAACAAAATGTCAAGGACCATGATAGCACCTGGGCCTCTGTATACATGGTTTGATAGATTATATAATGAAATAAAAAAGCATGATATATAGTTTTTTAAAACATGAATTTATACCTATTCACCAAGATAACATTCAACTACTTTGGTTGGAAAAATTGGCACCAAGTAAATGTGTGTGATGTTATTTATTTGGAATGGAGGCGATCTTTGGAGTGACTGTGGATTCACAGGCCCTTTGCAATTACTCTGAGCAAACTCTTCTGCAAGGAGAGCCTCCCCCAGGGCTACGGGTGTGTCCACCTACACCATCTCACTGCCAGGGTTTTAGATTTGAGGGTTCTTGGTGACACCCTCCGCTGAGCTTCCGTGTGACCTTAGGCAAGTGACTTGAGTCCTGTGTGCTGCAGTCTTCCCCTTCTTACCTATGCCTAGGGG
This sequence comes from Leptonychotes weddellii, assembly GCF_054177405.1. Taxonomy (NCBI): domain Eukaryota; kingdom Metazoa; phylum Chordata; class Mammalia; order Carnivora; family Phocidae; genus Leptonychotes; species Leptonychotes weddellii. The sequence goes on along the minus strand of NC_138371.1, from coordinate 94,487,094 downwards.
TGCAGGGACAGAATGAGATGCTGCGCGTGACAGAGGTGTCTGGGAAGACCCAGGCTTATGGCCTCAGCTGCTACACCTCTCTTACTGTTCCACATGGCAACAAAACATATATCCTTTCTCCCTTATTTTTTATTAAACCTTCAGACTCGGAAAGGAAGGGAGAAAAGCAAAGGCTACTTAGTGGAGGACAGTTGTGGCCAGGATACTTCTGCCTCAGTTTTCCCAGAACTTTATCAGGGAGGACTCACTTTCCTGAAACCAGACTGCTGGCTTTCCCCTTCTACCTTACAAAGGGCTGGATCATGTCCCAGGGGCAGAGTTAGATTAGACAGGTGAGTTACTCAGAGCCACAGGAAACTGATGGAAGCAGAGGATGAAGCTGGAGACCCAGAGGCCAACCTCTGCCATTTAGTTCCCCATTCATTTCCTTACCGAGCTACCCAGTAAGTCTTCCCTGCTGTTTGCTCTGGGCTGGGTGCATGCTAGGTGTGGGGGCCACAACGTGTTTGAGGACCAGATCCTGTTGTCACAGAGTTCCCTATCTGGTTGGAGATCAAGACATACCCACAAAAAGAAATGCTATGGTTTGGGGATAGTCCACAGTTTACAATTCTTCATGACTCATGGAGGAGAAGGAAGAGTACATAAACATACCCATGAATATATGGACAATTGATTTGTGACAATATGCTAAGGCAATTTAGTGCAGAAAGGATAGTTTTTTCCTCAAGTGGTGCTACAACAATGAGATATCCATAGGGGAAAAAACAAGAGTTTGATTCATACCTCTCACTATACATAAAAATTCACTCAGGGTGAGTCATTCCTAAACCAAATTTGAAATGAGCTTAAGATGGATCACAAACCCGAATGCAAAATTGTTAAAACTATAAAACTTCTAGAAGAAATCATAAAAGAAAGTCTTTGTGACATTGGATTAAATGAAGATTTCTTTGATATGACCCCAGAAGTATGATCCATGACAAAAAAAAAAAAACAAACCAAATTAATATATTGGACTTTACTAGAATTAGGGAGTTCTGCTCTTTGTAAGACACTTCCAGAGAATGAAAGACAAGCCATAGACAGGGAGAAAAATCTTTGCAAAAACATATATTTAATAAAAAACTTGTACCTAGAATATATAAGGTATTATCTATATATTGAAAATTATATAACTATATTGAGAAACACTATAATAAGAAAACAAACAACCCAATTAAAAAAGATAGGCATAAGATTTGAATAGACACTTCACCAAAAAAGATAAATGAATGGCAAATGATCAAGTGAAAAAATACTCAACATCACTGGCCATTAGGGGAAAATAAATGAAAACCACAACGAGTTACTGCTGCTCACTTATTAAAATGGCTACATTTTATAAAATGGCTACATTTATATACATTTACACTGACCATATAATTAATGAAGACAAAGGAGGCAAGAATATATGATGGGGAAAAGACAGTTTACTGTCTAGAATGGTGCTGAGGAACCTGGACCGCTACATGCAAAAGAATGACACTGGATCACTTTCTCACACCATACACAAAAATAAATTTGCAATGGGGGCACCTGGGTGGCTCAGTTGGTTAAGCGTCTGCCTTCAGCTTGGGTCATGGTCCTGGGATCCTGGGCTCGAGCCCTGCGTCAGACTCTCTGCTCAGTGGAGCGTCTGCTTCTCCCGCTCCCTCTGTGATCTCTCTCACTTTCATTCTCTCTCAAATAAATAAGAAAATCTTAAAAAAAACCAAAAAACCTACAATGGATTAAAGACCTAAATGGGAGACCTGAAACCATAAAAATCCTAGAAGAAAACATAGGCAGTAATCCCTTTGACATCGGCCATAGTGACATTTTTCTAGATATGTCTTCTCGGGCAAGGGAAGCAAAAGCAAAAATAAACTATTGGGACTACACCAAAAACCCCCACTTTTGCACAGCAAAGGAAATTATTAACAAAATTAAAAGACAAACCAGCTGACTGAGTGGGAGAAGGTATTTGCAAATGATTTATCTGATAAAGGATTAATATCCAAGATATATAAAGAACTCAGACAACCCAACACTAAAAAAACCCCCAGACAACCCACCGCCTTTAGATAAAGTACACTCTCCTCACTGTACATTTGAGGGCTCCATGATTTGGCTCTACTTCCCAGAAATCACTTGTTTAAGAAAACTGGGAAAGCCTATTTATAGTTCAGGACTGAAGAGCAAAAAAGGTTGACCTACAGTTTGGGGCAGAAATTTTGGGGGGTAAATAACACTGCTTGGAGATAACTCACCAGAGATATCCTTCTATGTAGCTCAGAGTTTGAGCACAGATCAAGGTTAAGGGTGAACAGGAAGCAGATCAGACAGGAAAAAGTGGGAATATTCTCTATCAAATAATTTGCTCAGCTGAGGAATCATTTATATCAATATCAGTTACATATTTATATTATTTTCATTATAGTGATTGGAAAGTGAGTCATGAAGAATTGTAATTGTGGACTATCCCCAAACCTTTTCTCTATTCTAATTATGAGTCAGGGGAGGAAAAAACCCAGGAAGACAGCTTCTTTTTGGAAGAATTTAGAAGCAATTAAAAAAAAAAATCTTTGAGCTAAATGGGGATTGTCAAGTGACATCTCATTTCAGCAAATTACTACCACCAAGACCCCAAAAGAGCTATAAAGCTACAACAAAAACAGACAGAAGGCGACCACAGTCAACAGTGCACAAGCTCAAAGCAAGAATGAGTGAAGAAGCATACAGTTTGGAGGGTTGTTGTTTTTTTTTTTTACATCAAAGAAAGATACATACAAAATTCATAATAGAGAAATTGATAAAAGTTTAGATCAACTGAATGGTATTCGTGTATCAATGCTTCATTTCTTTAAGACTTGCTCTATAGTATCTTTTTCTTGCTCTATAGTATCTTTTGACATCAATTCCTTAATATTTATATCACTTTTTTTTTTTAAAGATTTTATTTATTTATTTGAGACAGAGAGAACGAGAGAGACAGCACATGAGAGGGGGGAGGGTCAGAGGGAGAAGCAGGCTCCCTGCCGAGCAGGGAGCCCGATGCGGGACTCGATCCAGGGACTCCAGGATCATGACCTGAGCCGAAGGCAGTCGCTTAACCAACTGAGCCACCCAGGCGCCCTATTTATATCACTTTTTAAAAGAATTGCTGTTTTATTAAAAAATAAGCTAGATATTAGATATTTATATTGTTTCCACTGGATTATAAGTTTCCATGGAAAACACTTCTGACCAGAATATGTGCCAGAAAGATCGTTATGTTTGCATAGGTGAGGGAAATGAGTCATAGTACAATGTTTGAGCCTCTAATGTAGAGATTGGCAAACTGTAGCCCGTGAGCCCACTCTAGCACATGGTCTGTTTTTGTATGTCCCGCAAGCTAGAACGGTTTTTATGCTTTAAAGTGAGTGTTTAAAGGGCGCTTGAGTGGTTCAGTCAGTTAAACGTCTGACTCTTGGTTTCCGCTCAGGTTGTGATCTCAGGGTCGTGAGATCAAGCCCCGTGTTGGGCTCCACACTCAGTGCGGAGTCTGCTTAAAGATTCTCCCTTCCTCTCCCCCCTCTCCCTCTGCTGCTCCCCACTGCAATTCTCCCTCTCTCTCAAATAAGTAAATAAATCTTTAAAAAAATAAGTGAAATGAATGTTTAAAAAAAGAAGAGGAAGAAAAAGAGGAGAAGGAGGAGGTAGAAAAATATGTGACAGAGATTGTACTTATCTTACAAACCTAAAATGTTTACTATTTTAGGTTTGCCAAACCCTGCTCTGGTGTATGCAGGGATTGCAAATACCTAGCACACTCAGTACTCACCCACTTTTTTGTCCATTGTAGACATGGCTAATCAATTACTGCTCTTTTTTTTTTTCCCAGCTAGGCCTGGATTAGGATCTGTCTCCAGGCAGCCATTCCAAATCAATGGGAATTGGCATGTGGGATAAAATCTATTTGCCATCCCTGGACTTGTGGAGATGCCTGAATTATTCAATCTTCTTAAGGCCAAATGATATAGACTCCAGGGACCACGGGCATTGAAACCTAGATTAACTGTTTTGTCAGAATGATAATACCCAGGAACCTTACAGCTCACCTAAGAAAAGTGAATGGGAAAAGTGGTATTACCTTGATCATAATCAAAAGAAGTCTTATTTATATGATAATCCTGCCCCCCCACCCTTTAATCCATGATTAGCTGAGAGCTATACTCCATTAGAGTTTACCCTCAGCTTGAAGTCCTTTAACATGCACCTGTGTCTCTCTGAGCTCTGTGGCCTTGAGCTGTGAAATAAGAATGTTCCTTTGGCATAAGAAATTTTAAGCATCTTAAATATGGAATGTGGGAAAAACAAGGATAATATAACTTGGGGGTTGGTGGTGGGGGTGGGTAATAATAACTCAGGAATATGGCCTACGTGAATTTAGTAGTTGTATACAAAATGTACTTCAGGTACCCTCTTAACTGGGAAATATAATCATCCATCTACACACACACACACACACACACACACGCACTTCTCATGGTGTCTAAAATATTTACATTGGAGGACTTGTATTTATTCATTCATTCATTCATTCATTCTAAAGTAATCTCTATGCCTAACAAGGGGCTCGAACTCACAACCCTGAGATCAAGAGTCTCACGCTCTTCGGACTGAGGCAGCCAGGCACCCCTGGAGGACTTTTATTTATGCTGGAATTCCCTGACTATGATAATAATAGCTGACATAAATCAAATAGAAATTACGTGCCAGAAACTTCACATACCGTTTCTATTCCTTCAACAAGTTCACAAGTTAGCTTCTGTTATTCCCATTTCATAGAGGGAGTAAGAGAGGTTGAGTTGAGAATGTGGCCAAAGTCATATTGGCTGGTAAGTGCTTTCATGGGGTTTTACACCACAGCCAGCACGAGGCCAAAGCAAACTCTCTCTTCTTTACACTGGGGCCTGCTGAGACAAGGAATGGGGCACTGAGGGGGCACTGGAGCAGACTCCAGGCCTACTCGGCAGACTGCCCACCTGGGCCAGCTGGAGTTCAGAGGCTAAGCTGGAGAGATGTTCATGAAAGGCATCACTGCTTCTCAGTGCCAGACGGTCTGAAGGCCTCTACCGACTGAAGGCTGACTTGGCCAAAGATGTGGATGAGGGTGCTAAAGGAAATCTTTTCATTGGCCCATTTTCTTCAAGCTTTAATCACACCATCAGGCTTTTCTGCATACCCTCCCCACTTCAAGCAGGAGGACGAATTTTGGATCTGCACAGTGTCTTGGACAAATAGGAGATAGTGTGTGTCATGGAGTCACCACTCATGTGGATTTGGGATTTGTTTTCTCCCAGGCAACTCAGTAGTACTGGGAGACTGAGGTGTTTAGGTGCAGGTACCATTTTTTTTTTTTTTTGCAAACAAATACCTTCTATCTTTGGTTCCAACCATCAATGTCTCTGAAGACCAGTGAAACAAGGGATGTATCAAAGTGCAAGGTGAGAAAGGGCAATGGAAAACACTTCATTATGCAGAATGTCTAGGGCAAGACAAGAAAGATGTTGTCTTGCCCATGGAATATAGTCCCAGTTAGGCACTTCTTCATATTCCTCCCACTCAGTACAGTGAAAAACTTTGGGCATTAACATAAAACAAACTGAAGAAGATTCTGAAAAGTGGAGAAAAGAAGGTGTACTGGCCAGGGACCTTGGGACCCAAGGAAGGACAGTGATGAGTTCCTAGATTTGTTGTGTGTTGGTTTGCCTAATGTACCCTGGACTGGGTGCTGGTAGAGCCAACAACCCAAAATGCTAAGAAGCACAGGCAAAGAAGGCCCCAACAAAAGCCTGTTCTATCTAGCTTGAGGACCAGGAAAGGGGCAGTCTAGCAACGGAGAAAACTTTTAGACAACAACCATCCAACTCCAGTCAAATACCAGAGAAAAAACTGTGTGCCCCTCCCCATCTCTGTCAACAAAGGCCATGCCAACCATGTGCGGAGCAGTAATGACCTGCCCCTCCCTTCCCAGTCAGGGTGGTGTCAGAAGAGGCTTCCTATACATTTAGCAGTGATGTGGCTCCCCTCTTTTCTAGGGTGGCAATGGAGACAGAGTGGGGAAGTTGGACTTCTGCCCCACCTGCCAGTAATGAGGTGGTACACTTCTCCTGACCCTTTTCTCCCCTGGAGGAAGTCAGCTAAAACAGAAAATTTAAATAAGAACCAGACTCTCATCGCAAATAACCCAAATGCTAAGAGTACAATAAAATATCACTTATTATTCCAAAATCCAGGAAAATGTCACCTTGAGTGAAAGAAAGATGATCAACAGATAACAACATTGAGATGACACAGATGTTGGAATTATCTGAAGAGAGATTTAAAAACAGCCATCAAAAAAAAAAAAAAAGCTTCAACAAGCAATTATAAACACACTTAAAAGAAATAAAAACATAAGGTCTCAGCAAAGGAAAAAAAAATCTCAACAAAGATATAGAAGAGATGAAGAACAACCAAAAGAGAAAAATAAAATAACTGAACTAAAAAACCCACAGGATTAGTTTAACAACAAAATGGAGAGAACAGAGGAAAGAGCCAGTAAACTTGAAGATGGAGCAACAGAAATCACTCAATCTGAGTAACCGAGAGAAATTAGACTGAAAAAAGAAAAAGAAAAAGAAAGAACCGAGCCTCGGGGACCTGTAAAACTATAAAAGAACAAAAACAAAAACAAAAAAACAAACAAAAAACCAAACTGTCATGTGATCGTAGTCCCCAAGAAGAGGCAAAACAGTGTGGGGCTGACAAAATAACAGAATAAATAGCAGCTGAAATTCTACCAAATTTGGCAAAATACATAAATTCACAGATTCAAGCAGCTGAGTGAAACAAAGAGGATAAAACCAAAGAAGCCCATGCTAAGACATGTGATCAAACTCCAGCAAACTAAAGAAAAAATATCTTAAAAGCAGTGAGAGGGAAACAACACTACATTTATTTAAAAAAAAATTCAAATAACAGTGAATTTCTCATTAAAAAAAAAAACATGGAGTATGTTAACTTTCTTCAATAATAAAAAGGAAAAAAAATGGACGTCTAAAGGAAGTAATATAACATTTTCCAAGTACTGAAAGAAAAGAACGGTCCACTTAGAATTCTACCTCCAGCACGGGGTGCCCGGGTGGCTCAGTCAGTTAAACATCTGCCTTCGGCTCAGGTCATGATCACGGGGTCCTGGGATCAAGGCCTGCATTGGGCTCCCTGCTCAGTGCGGAGTCTGCTTCTTTCTTGCTCCCTCTGCACCCCCCACCCCGCTCACGCTCATGCTTTCTCTCTCAAATGGATAGATAAAATCTTAAAAAAAAGAAAAAAAAGAAATCTGAATATATCCTTCAGAAGTAAAGGGAAAAATTGAGACATTCTTGGATGAAGTTGGGTGAAGGAAAACTGATAATTTGCCACCTGCAGATCTACACTAAAAGAATGGCCAAAGAAAGGCCTGAAATGGAGAGGAAATGATAAAATACAGAACCTTGGCATATCAGGAAGGAAGGAAGAACAGAAAGAGTAAATATACAGGGTCTTTACTAGATGTTGCACACCAGGAGAAAGTATTTTAAAGCAACTAAATGGAAAAATTTCTGAATGAGGTGCGGAAGGCAAAAAGATAATTTGTCACCTATGGAAAAGAAATGAACCTCCTGAGACAAGATCAATACATAAGATAAATATAATAATGCACCAAAAGGGATGGCAGAGCTATCATACATAATGACTACAGGGAAGGGCAAAGCTATATAAGTAAAATAAAATAAAATAAAATAAGGTAAAATAAAATAAAGTAAGTGACGCAATATTCCCAGTAGCTGCCCACCCAAATGTAGCTATAAACTGAATGTCACCAGAATAAACGGACAGATGACAATTCTATGATGTATGGGCCACCAATGAGGCTTACAGAGATATAGCTTAACTATAGTTTTTTTTTTTAATCTTCTCAAAGCAATTGGAATACACATGAGCCTGTGAACGAAATAGAAACTGATCTCAACTTCTAAGACAAGTGGGAAGGTACACAAAATTTATTTATAAGGCCAGATAAAAGAGTTTGTATACTGCAACTCAAACCTCCACTGACTAGTATGGAGGTAGAAAATAATAAGAACATTCATGAATCTGAATGCTTAGTGCATCTCTTTTAGATAATAGCTTTCCTAAAACATTCAATACTTCCACCATAATATATACCTAAATATACATTCAAAAAAGGTCAAAATTCAAAAACATGAAATATGGATCAACTTCAAGCATGACAGTGTGAAGAGCTTTGCCAACCTGCTCCCGAGTGAAACTGGTGACAACTATTGAAAGAAACCCCAAACACAACAAAACATTGAAAGCCTCAGAAAATGGTTCTCAGGGTAAACAACAAATAATGGAAACATCTCTGAAAACTCCATACTGTTTATAAATGTTGGTGAAAGCTTTATCATAAGAAAGTGAGAATCTGTGGTATTTGAACCAAGACTGCCCCCTCCTTCCCTCCCCCATCCTGGCTCAGTGTGATGGAGACTCCTCTTGGGACTGGGCTCCCTCTTCACAGCATCCAGCCAGAAGGTTTTCTTGCTGGGAGGAGCAGGATGTCAGCATTTCTCATCCCTTGTTGCTGAAGCTAAGTCCTCAGTGAGTCTGATTGAGAGGTTGGGGCTGCCTTTCCCCCCTACTCATGGAATGGAGGATCTACCTTGGGCATGGTGTGCCAAGAACACTGGGTCTCTGATCACCCATGCCCCAGCTTGTGAGGTGGAGATTCCACACCAGGAGAGGCAAGCTGGGGGGACCCCAGGTTGTTTGCACACCATCACCCACAGGACGCTCAGCTGCTACAGCAGGAGCGTTACTGAGAGAGAAGCTTGCCATTATCCCTACCCACAGCTCCGGAGCCCTGGCTCAGATTTTGCCTGGTGGTAGAAACAGGCCATAAAACAAATAGTTCCTTATCTCTTTCCAGAAAAACTGACTTCATTTGCAACAGGGAATGAAAAAGTTTGAGCCTAATAATACTTTCAAGAACAGTGGAAATTGTGGTGAAGGGCAGTTGAGAGGAGATTCAAGATACAGGCTAATCTGTAGGCTGGCTATTTGTGGGAGAGAAGCAGGGAATAAGAGGAGTCCTGGCATCAGAACAAAAATCAAACATTGACCTTGGACACTGTTTCTTCAAAAGCACAAGAGTTTGATTGGACTAACTTGTACAGCAATTTATGCCTCCAGGGTATTGTTGAAAACTGTAGAGCAATGAATGGAGCTTAAAAGCTGGGTATGGTCAGGGAAAGAGAGGAAGAAAGCCATACCCAAACCAGTGTCATCTCAGGATGACTGTGGGCATAACCAAAGCTGAACCTCCCTGAGGGACAGCCCTAAAGGCTGCAGACTGTGAGAGGGATAAACTTCACTAAAATAATCCGTCAGTCATTACACAAATAAACAAGCAAGTAACAATAACGAGCCTAAGAAGAGGGAGGGGGCAGAGCAGTACCCAGAATTGCTATCATATGTTATCTAAAATGTCCAGTTTCTGAAGCGCCTGGGTGGCTCAGTCAGTCAAGCATCCGACTCTTGGTTTCAGCTCAGGTCATGATCTCAGGGTGGGGAATCAAGCCCCGAGTTGGGTTCTGAGCTCAGCACAGAGTCTGATTGAGATTCTCTCTCTCTCTCCCTCTCCCTCTGCCCCTCCCCCTGCTTGTACTCTCGCTCTTAAATAAATAAATAAATCTTTAAAAAAATAAATAAAATGTCCAGTTTCCAAAAAAAAAAATTACAAGGCATGAAAAGAAATAAAAAAGTATGGCCCGTATACTGGAAAATAAGCAGGGTACAGAAGCTGCTTGTGAGAGAGACCAAATGTCAGATTTATTTGAAAAAGACTTTAAAGTAGTCATTATAAACATGTTCATAGGACTAAAGGAAACCATGATGAAGGAAGTAAAGGAAGGTATGATGACAATGTTGCATCAAATAGAGGATATCAATAAAGAGATAAAATGATAAAAAGGAACAAAATGGAAATTATGGAACTGAAAGTACAATAACAATTTAAAAATTCATCACAGGGCTTAACAGTAGATTTGAACTGGCAAAAGAAAGAATATGCAAACTTGGAACTATATCAATAGAGATTATGCAAGTGGAAGAACAGAAGAAAAAGAATAAAGAAAGGTAAAGAGAGCCTCATGGAAACATGGGACACCAACATACGTGTAATGGAAATACCAGAAGTAGATATGAGAGAGAAATGAGCAGAAAAAAACATTTGAAGAAACAGTGCCTGAAAAATCCCCAAATTTATTGAAGAACAAGAACCGAAACATCCAGGGAGCCCAAAGACCATCATACAATATAAAGGCAAAGAGATACATAAACAGACAAATCATAGTAAAATGTTGAAAGCCAACACAAAGAAACAATCTTGGAAGGAGCAAGAGAAAAAAAAGGCTCTATTTACAAGACAACCCCCAGTAAGACTAATTGCTGACTCCTTAGCAGAAACAAAGGAGGCCAAAAGGCTTTGGTATAACATTAATAATGTTCCAAGAGAAAACTGTCAACCAAGAATCTTATTTCCACAAAATCTATTTTTCAAAATTGAAATCAAAATAAAGATTTTTCAAGATAAAAAAAAATTGAGGGAACTTGTTGCTGCCAGACCCTCCTTGCAAGAAATATTAATGGAAGTTCTTGAGTTTGAAGGCAAGTGACCTCAGATGATAATCTGAATCCACATGTGACAAAAAGAACACTGGTAAATATAATTCTGTAATTTAAAAAGATGGTGAAAATGCATATCTTCTTTCTTTTTCTAATGGATTTAAAGAGCAATTTTATAAAATAACATGCTCAGAATGTATTGTTGGGTCTATAACATATAGAAATGTAATATTTTTACCAAAATAGCATAAAGGAAGTGGGTTGGAGCATCGGAAAATATCTGAGAAGCTGCACTGGGTGAAGGAAATGACTACAGATGGTAAGCTAATAATAACATATCATTGGCTCAGTAACATAATACATATAATATGTTTAACAATAATACCACAAAAAAGCAGAAAGAAAATAGAGCTATAATAAGTAATATTTCTACATATCACTGGAATAATCTAGTATAAATAGATAATTGATTAGGATAGTTAAGATATATATGGCAAACTGCAGAACAACCACTTTTTAAAAGATTTATTTATTTATTTTGGAGAGAAGGGGGAGGAGCAGAGGGAGAGAGAGTCTCAAGCTGACTCCATGCTGAGCGTAGAGTCTGATGCTGGACTTGATCTCCCTGTGATCATCACCTGAGCAGAAATCAAGAGTCGGACGCTCAATCGACTGAGCCACCCAGGTGCTCCCAGAACAACCACTTTTAAAAAAACCCTCAAAAATAGTGAAAATAAAACATTAAAGAAAATCAAATGCTGCATTAAACAAGACTCAATGTAAAAGAAAGCAGTAAAGGAGGAAGAGAAGAACAGACATGGTATGAGATGTAGAAAACAAGAAGTGACAGTAGCAGACATAAATCCAGCTATCTCAATAACACAGTAAATGGGAATGATTAAATAACTCAATAAAAAGCAGAGATGTCAGGATGGATTAAAAAGAATGATCCACCTATATGATCTCTTACAGGAGACACATGTTATATTCAAAGGTAGAGATAAATTTAAAGTGAAAGGACTGAAAAACATGTATCATGCAAATAGCAAATAGAGCTAAAGTGGCCCTATTGTTATCAGAGAAAAAAGGCTTTAAAACAACAACAAAATGGGGGCGCCTGGGTGGCTCAGTTGGTTAAACGACTGCCTTCGGCTCAGGTCATGATCCTGGAGTCCCGGGATCGAGTCCCGCATCGGGCTCCCTGCTCGGCAGGGAGTCTGCTTCTCCCTCTGACCCTCCTCCCTCTCATGCTCTCTGTCTCTCATTCTCTCTGTCTCAAATAAATAAATAATAAAAAAAATCTTTAAAAACAAACAAACAAAAACAACAACAACAACAAAATGTTACTGGAGGGGAAGAAGGACACTTTAAATGATAAAAGAGTCAAATCATCAGGAAGGTATAACAGTTGTAAACATCATGATAAAAGCATTCAATAGACTCTAACTCTAAATAGAAGGAAATTTCCTCAACCTCGTAAAGGGCATCTACAAAAAACCCTACAGTTAACATCATACTTACTGGTGAAAGAGTGGATGCTTTCCCTCCAAGATCAGAAACAAGACAAAGATGTCTGTTGTCTCTACTTCTACTCAACATAGTTCTGGAGGTTTTAGCCAGGGCAATTTAGTAGGAAAAAGAAATGAGAGGCATCCAGATTGCAAAGGTAGAAATAAAATTATATTTGCAGATGACGTGATCTTATACACAGAAGATTCTAAAGAATCCCTGAAAAAACTATTAGAACTAATAAATGAGTTCTACAAGGTTGCAGGATAACAGATCAATATATACAAATCAATTGTATCTCTATATCTTTGCAAAAAAAAAAATCTGAAAATAAAATTAAGAAAACAATTCCATTTTGGGGATGCCAGGGTGGCTCAGTTGGTTAAGTGTCTCCCTTTGGCTCAGGTCATGATCCCAGGGTCCTGGGATCGAGCCCTGAGTTGGGTGCCCTGCTCAGCGGGGAGTCTGCTTCTCTGCCTCCCCTGGCTCATGCACTCTCTCTCTCTCTCAAATAAATAAATAAAATCTTAAAAAAAGAAAACAATTCAATTTCCATAGAATCAAAAAATATAAAATACTTAGGAATAAACTTAACAAAAGAAGTACAAAACTCATACTGAAAACTACAAAAACATTATTGAAATAAATGAAAGAATATCTAAATAATTGGAAAACATCCCCAATTCAGGGACTGCAAGACTGAATATTGTGAGATGACAACACAGGCCAAACTGATCTAAGGATTCAGCACAGTCCACGCCAGAGTCTCAGCTGACTTTTTTGTAGAAATTGATAACCTGATCCTAAAATTCATATTCACTCGGAATAGCCCAACCAATCTTGAAGAAGAATAGCAAGGCAAAAGGAAACACTTCTTTATTCCAAAACTTCACAACAAAGCAATGGTAATCAAGACGTGGTAGTGTGCCAGCACAAGACTGGGTCTATACATTGGTAGAATAGATTTGAGAGTCCAGAAATAAAGCCACACATCCATGGCCAACCGATTTTCATCATTAGTGCCAGGACCACTCAATGAGGGAAGAATAGTATTTTTAACAAATGGTGCTGGGATAAACGATATCCACAAGCAAAAGAAAGAAGTTGGACCCCAACCTCACAGCATATATGAAAATTAACTCAAAATGGATGAGAGACCTAAATGTAAGACCTAAAACTACAAAAACACTTAGAAGAAAGCAGAAGTGTAAATTTTATTTTATTTTATTTTATTTTTTTTAAAGATTTTATTTATTTATTCATGAGAGACAGAGGCAGAGGGAGAAGCAGGCTCCCCGTGGAGCAGGGAGCCCGATGCGGGACTCAATCCCAGGACCCTGGGATCATGACCTGAGTGAAGGCAGACGCTTAACCGACTGAGCCACCCAGGCGTCCCAAAAGTGTAAATTTTAATAAACTTGGAATTGGCAAAGGATTCTGGATATGACACCAAAACCATGAGCCATGAAGAAAAATGTAAATGAATTGGACTTCATCATAATTTAAAAAGCACCACCAAAAAAAGTGAAAAGACAACTGACAAAATCAGAGAAAATAGTTATAAAGCATTTATATCTGATAAGGGACTTGTATCTAGAATAAAGGACTCTTACAATTCAATAATAAAAAAACAAAACCCAGTTTAAAAAATGGACAAAAGAGGGGCGCCTGGGTGGCTCAGTTGGTTAGGCGACTGCCTTCGGCTCAGGTCATGATCCTGGAGTCCCGGGATCGAGTCCCGCATCGGGCTCCCTGCTCGGCAGGGAGTCTGCTTCTCCCTCTGACCCTCCCCCCTCTCATGTGCTCTCTCTCAAATAAATAAATAAAATCTTTAAAAAAAAAATGGACAAAAGATATACATAGACATCTGTCCAAGGAAGATATAGCAATGGCCAATAAGCACATGAAAAAATGCTCAACATCATTAGTCATCAGGGAAATGCAAATCCAAGCCACAATGAAATACCACCTCACAACCACTAGGGTAGCTAGGAGTAAACGGTGGGATAATAACAAGTGTTGACAAGGATATGGAGAAATTGGAGTCCTATTACATTCCTGGTGGGAATGTAAAATGGTACCTCCACTTTGGAAAACACTCTGTAGTTCCTCAAACAATTAAACATAGAATTACCATACAACCTTGCAATTTCACTCCTAGGTATATACCCAAGAGAAATGAAAACATATCTGCATAAAAAAGAAAAAAAAAACTCGTGGGGCGCCTGGGTGGCTCAGTCAGTTAAACGTCAGACTCTTGACTTCGGCTCAGGTCATGATCTCGGGGTCCTGGGCTTGAGCCCCACGTTGGGCTCTGTGCTCAGCTCAGAGTCCACTTGTCCTCCTTCTGCTCCTCCCCCTGCTCGCATGCTCTCTCTTGCTCTCTCAAATGAATAAATAAAATCTTTAAAAAAAAGAAAAAAACTTGTACATGAATGTTTATAGCAGGACTGGTCACAATAGCCAAAAGTGGAAACAACCCAAATGCCCATCACTGATGAACAGATAAACAAAATGTTGTACAATGGCATATTGATCAGCCATAAAAAGGAACAAAGTGCTGATTCATGCTCCAATGAATGAAGCATAAAAACATTGTGTTAAGTGAAAGATGCCAGTCCCTAAATACCACACACTATGCAATTCCACTCACATAAAATGTCCAGAACAGAGAAACAGAAAGTAGATCAGTGGTTGCTTAGGACTGGGAGTGGGGTGGGGATGGAGAAATGGAGGTTGATTGCTAGAGTATGAGATTTAGGGCCCCCTGGGTGGCTCAGTCAGTTGGGCGTCTGCCTTTGGCTCAGGTCGTGATCCCAGGGTCCTGGGAGCGAACCCCACATCGGGCTCCCTGCTAGTGGGGAGCCTGCTTCTCCCTTTGCCCCTCCCTCCACTCGTTCTCTTTCTCTCTCTCTTTTCTGGCAAATAAATAAAATCTTAAATAAAAAAAAGAAAAGGTGGATAAAACATAAAAAGTATCATCTTCAGCTTAATGAGTCGTAATGAAAAGACCTTCCGTGTAACCCCCACTCATGTCAAGGACTAGAACTTCTCTGTATTGCGGAAGCTCCCCGTGTGTCCCTTTCCTGTGGTAAAGGCTTTCCTGATTAACAGCTGTATTGAGGGAATAATTGACATACAATAATCTGCACATATTTAGAGTCTGCAATTTGATAAATTTTGACAAATGTAGACACCCCTGGAATCATTACCACCATTGTGACAATAAACATACCCCCCCAAGTAGTGTCCCTGTGCCCCTTTATAATCTCTCCCATGCCCTCTCCCTGCCCATCCCTGTCCCCTGGCAACTAATAATCTGTTTTCTGTCTCTACATTTTAGTTTGATTTTCTTAATGGAATCATGCAGCTTAAAAATTATATATATTTAATTTATTTTTTTTATTATTATTTTTTAAGATTTTATTTGATAGAGAGAGACATCAAGAGAGGGAACACAAGTAGGGGGAGTGTGAGAGGGAGAAGCGGGCTTCCCGCTGAGCAGGGAGCCCGATGCGGGGCTCGATCTCAGGACCCTGGGATCATGACCTGAGCCAAAGGCAGGTGCATAACGACTGAACCACCCCTAGGTGCCCCTATATTTAATTTAGATAAACATTTTATATTATATATAATTATAAGTAAACAATTATATATTGTATATACTTATTTACACATATATTTACAAGTAGACTAGAACGTCTTGCTAGGCAGGGATTTTACTTTGGACTCCCAGCATAAGAGAGACTCACAGGATTTCCTTACCTGTTTCCTTTCGGTGGACCCCGTTTTGGTTGGGTCAGTGATACTCTCCTTGGACGTGCTCGTTGGCCCACGCCTCCCCTGGTGCATGACTTCAGAACATCCATCCCACTGTACGACAGCCATGGACAGGTTTGTCTTCCCCAGGAGGCTGTGAACACGGGCAGGTGCCTCAAGCTGAGAAGAGAAAATGCTTGTGGGCACTGGGGGTCCAGGGCACATGGAATTGTTAATGCATAGTTAAGGAGCAGAAGATGCCCAAGGGAGTATTCATTTTTGTGTTTCCAGTGCTGACACTGCGTCTGCATGAGCAGTACCTCGCTGCTTATGGGATGCGGCTGACCTTCTTGAATTTTCCTTCATGCTTGGTGGCCAAAGTGTTTCTTTCTTTCTTTCTTTCTTTCTTTCTTTCTTTCTTTCTTTCTTTCTTTCTTTCTTTCTTTCTTTCTTTCTTTTTCTTTTTTAGAGAGGGAGAGAGAGAGAGCGTGCCTGAGTGGCAGGGAGGGACAGAGGGAGAGGGACAGAGAGAATCTTAAGCAGACTCTGTGACGAGCGAGGAGCCTGGCATGGGGCTGGATCTCACCACCCTGAGATCATGACCTGAGCCGAAATCAAGAGTCGGATGCTTAACTGACTGAGCCACCCAGGTGCTCCAAAGTGTTCTTTCTAAAAAGAACATGTAAGGGAGTCCCACCCCCTGCTGTTAACCCACAAAGGCTCCTCCTGCTTCCTGGAGAGAGTCCCCGTGTTCTGACACAGCCCCCAGACCTCATGCAGGAGGCCAAGTTCTCCTCTCCCACCTGCTCTCACCACCGCCTGCCTGTCTTTACTTTCCAGGACCCTGTACTCCGCCATCCACCTACCCCCACCATGCTCTGTCCCTCCTCTGTGCTTGCTGGGGCGGTCCCCTCCACCTGTATGCTCTTCCCACTTTGCTTACCCCTGAGAACAACTCCTGTGCTAAGACTCGGCTCAGCATTGCCCTCCTTCGGGAGACCTCCTCCTCTCCACCGGGGTCGGTGTCCCCGCGGGCACTTCCTTTGCAGCTGGGCATGGGTATGCCATGTGCTTTCTCCAGCGTCAGCTTCTGGGGTCATCTCCTGCCACAGAGCGAGTACCTTGAGGATGGGCTTGGTCTTCCCTAGGAGCATGGCCTGGCAGGTGCTCAGTAATTGTCCATGGGTGAATTAGGGAGTGTGT
>NC_138371.1:94428625-94469407 GCF_054177405.1 Leptonychotes weddellii | reverse complement strand
CGGGGGGAAACAGAATCATGTACAATATGTTTGGTTCCAGCTTCTTGCTTTTTAGAAATGAAAAGATGACCCTGTGAGATTCTGTGAGCCCCTCAAGGACTCTCAGGTCCAGGCTCGGGGTCACTGCACCTAACAACCCGAGCCATTCGGGAGGAGTGGGAGAGACTTGGGGGGATGCTGGCCAGGGGGTGTTGTCAGGGAGGTAGTGCCTGTGTGCATGGGAGGAAGCCGGTGAAGGAGATGGGGAAAGGCTGCTCCCGGCAAAGGGAACCACATCTGCAAAAGCCTCGTGCTGCGAGATCAGGGCACGTTCGGGAAGTGGAGAGGTCCGGCTCCTTCCCAAGAGCACTGGGGAGCCCCTGAAGGTCACATGTGAGGGAGGGACTCTGCTCTGGCTGCAGGATCAGGAAGGACAGGACCCGACAAGACCCAAGGCCCCAGCACGGGGTTGGGGCTGCGCTGGTGGGAGGCCGCTACTGGTGATTTCTTCACAGCACGGACAAATGTGCCAAACTCCGGCTCCGAATCCGCAGGTGAGCAGGCGGGCTCCTGCCGCAGGGGCTCACCGTCTCTGAGTGAGCTGCCCTGTTACGGAATCAGGCCTGCGGACCCCGCCAGAGTTCGGATTCCTGTGTGGAAGGAGGGTTTTGTTGTTTAAAACCCCAGCCTCTTTGCAAGACGGGTGGGCTGGGCTTAAAGGGCGGTATCTGCTGCTGGGCTGCGACCGGAGCAGGGGCTGGGAGGGCACTGTGAGGAGAGGGGCGCAGGGGGCTGAAACCTCCACCCGAGCTCGACAGCGGAGAGCCAGGACGGGCCTGGGTGGCACCAGCCCGAGGCCAGCATGGGCTGGAGCCGCAGGGGTATTCTCCGGGTGTAGAAGGGGCTGGTGGGCTCTTAAGAACAGCGCTAAGCCCCACGAAGCAGCTTCCTCTCTGGGTCCTTTGGCCCTCCTCGCCACCGAGAGTCTCTCTCTGTGACACCTGCCCTCGGGGGCGTCAGGCATGTCACGGAGCAGGAGATGGGTGCTGGTCACAAAACAGAACTGTGGGACGGGCGTTTGGGGCCAGAGCGGCCCTCGAGAGGGCAAACCTTGGAGAAATTCAGACACCTTGCGGAAGGCCTTGGAAAGTAGAGCAGAGAGAATGGGGGTGTTGAGGCTGTTCCTCGGGTACCTTCGGTGCTGCTCAAGAGAGGAGTGCCCACATTTCTTTTGGACTAACGTGTTTTCTTTGGTGATTCTGTACAGACATAGCCCTGGCCCTACTACTTGAGTATAATAAGGAAAAGGGTCGTGTTCTAGAGTCAGGGCAGTGGGCCACAGTCGGGCACTAGTGGGGGAATGAGGGGCCGTCCCTTCATCCTCCAGCCTGGTCCTGACAGCTCCCCTGGAGGCTCCCACCCAGTGTTGACTCGGACACCTTCTTCGCCCCACCCTGGGCCTGAGCCTCCATGTCTTCGACCACAGAGGCTCCCTGGGGCCCTAGACCTGGCGGGGACCCAGCCCTACACACAGAGACCAGTCTGGTTCAGCAGAGCCCCTATGAAGCTGCCACCCCCCACCCCACCCAG
Organism: Leptonychotes weddellii; assembly: GCF_054177405.1. Taxonomy (NCBI): domain Eukaryota; kingdom Metazoa; phylum Chordata; class Mammalia; order Carnivora; family Phocidae; genus Leptonychotes; species Leptonychotes weddellii. The sequence continues at coordinate 94,467,838 of NC_138371.1, read as the reverse complement.
GGCCACCCGCAGAGAGCAGGCTGCCCGAAAGGGTCTTTGTTCCTACCCAGAATAACGTGTTCAAGGCTCATTTCCCTCAGCTCACCAGGCCATAGATTGACAGCTCTGATAGAGCCGAGGGGCCTGTGGGGCCTGGCTGGACCAAACTGGCCTGGCGTGAAGCAGGCCCCACCCCAACTTGCTGTTCTCACCCCTCCCTCCGGCTCGCTCCGGGTCTGCCCAGGGTCCGTCTCCCTGCCTCCCAGTCTTTGTTCTCTTCCTCTGTCTTTTGCCAGCCTGGCAGCCTCTCTGCCGCCCACCCTGTGTCCTTCTGCCTCTCTGCTCTCCACCCCTCCTTGACTTTCCCTGTCTCGCCTGAGCCTGTCCTCTGTCACTTTCCGCTTCCCACATTCCTCTCTCTGCACCCGCCATCCCACCCCTCCCTCTGTCCCCTCGCCAAACCAGGCAGGTTTATTTGAACAACAAAGGGCGATATTGTGCTCACAAACAAGATTCCTAGAGCCAGGTCTCAGACCCTAGCATTGGAAAAAATGACTAGGGACCCAGCCAGCTGGGGAGAGGCTCTGGGGGTTGTGGGGACCCCATGCTAGAAGTGGATTTGGGGGGGAATGTACACAAGAGTTTTCAGTTCCTGCCCTTTGACCTTGCTCCCCCTGCCACCTGCAATAGTAAGAATAAAGACATGAATAATAATGATTAGGATCGAGGTCACCACTGTTGCTGTTGTCAGGCCGTGTCCTAGCTATCTCACATGTACAGTACTGTATTCAACCACCACAACAGTCCTATAGAATAGGTCTTATTGTCCCTGTTAGCAGACCAGGAAACTGAGGCACAGAGAGGTCATCTAGCCCCTTCTTAGCAGCCCAGCATTGATCGGACTGACCCCAAGGCAGGTTGTCCTCTGCGCTTTTGCTATAGGATTTGAGGGACCTGGGGAAGAAGTTGGTGCCATCTTTTCACTTTCCATGGGAGGATGATATGCAGGGAAGATGGTGCTCAGCACACGGTCCCTCAGCCAGCCATCATCAGTGATGGAGCAGAGCCCAGGCATCTGCTGTCCACGAGAGGAGGGGGAAAGCAGGCTCCAGACCGTGCCTGGGGCCCCAGCAGGCTTCTGTCCTCACCGTGTGGCCCCAGTTAAGCCCTTGCCCCTCACTGAGCTCTCACCGTCCCCAGCTTGAAAAGTGGGGATCCTAGAATCCCCCCATGGGGCTCTGTGGAGGGGTCTGCCCCTGGGCTGGGGACACTGGGAAGAAGTCCAAGGACTTTCTTTTTCAAACTTAAACTTCACCCTCCACTTGACTTCTGCCTGTGATTTTCCCACCTGGGAGCCAATCCTGTGTATTTAGAGGAGTTAGGCAAAATGATGTTTTAAAAAGAAAACTCCATGGATGTGGCCATAATGAGATTGGGTTCTCAGGGCACATCTTGCCCCGTGACAAAAGGGACAATTCTACTCCTCCAGGTGCCCCCATCACCCCACTTTCAGGCTCCACAAAGTTGCCATGTTGAGATTTCTAGCACCTTTCATTGATTCATTCACTCACTCTTTCATTCATTCAACACATGTTTGCCGAGTACCTGCTGTGTGTCAGCGCCGTTCTAAGCATGGGGGATTCTGCAGAGAACAAAACAGGTGAAAATCCCCACCCTTGTGGGTCTCACATTCTAGGAGGGAGAAAAATGATAAATAAGATCAATGAATGAGCCATAATTGCATGATAGACCGTTTAAGATGATCAGGGGCCAATAAAGGAAGAAAAGGCAAAGGGGAATCACGTAGGAGGGGTAGTGATTCAGACAGGGGGGTTGGCACCCCAGACTCCAACCCCCCCCCAGGGCCACATCATTCCAGGGGCTCCCACCAGGCCCATGAAGGCAAAGACACATGGAACACGAGCTATGCGTGCCATTTAAGGTTTTCAAGAGGCACTCAAAAAGGTAAAGAAAACGTGTAAATAATATTAGTAGTATATTTTCTTTAACCCAATATATCCAAAGCATTGTTAATTCCACATGTAATCAGTATAAAAATACGTAATGAGACATCTTCATTCCTGCTAAGACTTTGAAATCTAACGTGTATTTTATACCTGCAGCATATCTCACTGTGGACCAGCCACACGTCAGGTGCTCGCTAGCCATGAGTGGAGCAGATCTAAAGTGTCAATCAGACCTTGGCCCTCCACTGCTTCAATGGCCTCCAACTGCGCTCAGAACGTGACCCGAATGTCCCACAGTGGGAGACGAGGCCCTTCATGATCTGGGCTGCCTCCTGAGCACATCTCCTCCCACTCTCTCCCTCACCCACTGTGGCACCCTGGTTGTGCACGTGGACAACTTCTTGCCTCTTGCACATGCCAAAGCTCACCTCTACCTCAGGGCCTTTGTTCTTGCTCTTCCTCTGCCTGGGTTGCTCATCTTCCAAGCTGGGTGCACTTGATCTCCCCACGTCATTTGCTTCTCTGCTCACTTGCCACCTCCTCAGAGACCCTCCCCAGTCAGCCCTCTAGCGTGCACCCCACCAGCCTGTCCTCCATCCTATCACCTGCTTTATCTCTGCACTGTCTCTATTGCTCTTTGGAACCAGCTTCTGTAGTGCTTTGGCTCCTTGCTTTGATGTTTGTTTTCTGTCTGGAATGGACAGCTTGAACCTGTCTGGAACGGACAACGCAGAACCTTGTAGATGGTAAGCACTCAGCAACACTCACTGTCTTGAATTAATCCCTCAGAATCGTCAGTACGTGGCCCCGCTGACTACAAATTCTCCACACTGAGGCTTTGCACAGCTGTGGGCACTCGAGTGCACAGCCCAGCAGGGGAAACTTCACCCAGCGGCCGTCTGCTAGAAGTGTGATTTCCTGGCAAACCTCATCAGAGCTTTGCATTTATGAAGTTTTCCATCCTTGACCACTACTTCTCATGCCTAATGAGTCTGTGTTTGTGTACAGCTGGGGCCTGCCTTGTGAGCAACAAATACCCTCCTAACATTTCATGATGATAAAATTCTGATCTGAAAGGGACCACGAGAATGACCATCTAACACTCCTGGTCTGCAGTTCATAGGACCTATGGAGGTAAAAGCCTCTAGCCCAGGCTTAGCACCCACGGGGGGTGCTAGGAAACGTGAGTGCTCCTCAGAGCAATTCGGCACATAGTTGTAGGGCTCCTGACATGAGCTGGACGTGGTGCTTAGTGCCAGAAATTTATGGAGAAAGAAGACCCGGGGGGCAGGTACCAAGATTTCCTCCGCAGGCGGAGAAACGGTTTTCCAACCTGGCAGCTTGGCCCCTGCATAGAGCAGAGAGAGTCCCCTGCTTTATCCCCAGACCTGACCTATGTCTCTGTTTGGAGACACACCTGCCTTTCCTCCACGAGGTCACTGGGTACAGGCATTCTGCGGGTGGCCTGGGAGCTCGGCGAATGTCCAACCCAACGGGGCGTGTTTCCAGTCCTTGGGACTTTTGGGACCGTCACTGAAGGAAGACCCAGGCAGGACCAGGGCTCTGGCACTGGGGGCAGGGTGTGCCCAGGTCAGCCCCCTCCCCCTCCCTGAGTCACTTCGGGGGTTAGGCCAGATGAGAGGTTGGCCCAATATATTTAGGAAGAAGACCTTGGCTCAGAAGAAATATATGTATTTTTAAAGATTTTATTTATTTTATTTGAGAGAGAGAGCAAGTAGCAGAGGGAGAGGGAGAAGCAGGCTCCCCGCGGAGCAGGGAGCCCGATGCAGGGCTCAATCCCAGGACCCTGGGATCATGACCTGAGCCGAAGGCAGACGCTTAACCAACTGAGCCACCCAGGCGCCCCTCAGAAGAAATCTTTGTGAAACTCCAGGAAAGGAAGCCGAACAAGCAGGCATTTGGCAGCTGAAGCAGGGCAGGAGCCCAGAGCTCTCCCACACTGCCTGTCTTCTCCACTCTGTCCTCTCTGGAACCCCTAGGGATCCACAGGACCTAGTTTGAAAACCATGGGCATATCCTCTCTGGAGCCAGAACTGGAGGTCCGAAGCTAGCCCTGCCTCTTGCCCATGGGATGCCCTAACTTCTTGAAGAAGTTCAGGGTTTCATCCATGAAATGGAGCTAATAATAGCATCTACCTAATAGAGATGCTGTGAAAGTAAATGGCTAGGTGAGAAGTCCCATAAACCACGTAACCCGGTGCCGAGGAGACAGCAGGTACTCAGTAAACCACCGTTCCTGCCACGGGTGCCTATGTATTAAGTCTGAACCACGGGAGAGGGAGTGCTCCACCCAAAAGAGAGAACAGGGGATGGGAGAATTTCAGCACAGCGGCTGCGGAAGCAGGGTGCTGTGCAGAGGTCTTTGCAGTCTTCCTGTCTCTTTCTGGAGGTACTCTCCTGGCTTTGGTCCTGCATACAGTGGCTCTGGTTTCCCAACAAATTAATAAGACCACTGACTCCTTCATTTTGCTACACTCACCATAAAATACTTCAGGATACTTAAGCATTCAAGCACCTGCTTGGGCTCAGGGGAGAGAGAAGGAAGGGGGTTCAGTAAAAGCGTGCTCAGGCTGCACCCATCCGTCCTCTATGCTGGGGCTGCGCCACGCAGGCTGATGCAGGCTCTGGGGCCTGGAGGGGTTGGGGATGGGAGTGGCATGTATTCGGCAACATTCTTCGTCAGGGAGGCTGGCTAAGGAAGCCCCGTCCTATAGACAAGACCCCTAGCAACAGTAGCCAGGTGCCCTATAGGGGAACAGGCCTCATCCGCCCCTCCCCCTGCCTGCTGGCCTCTGATCATAATCCAGGACCCCTGGGCCAGGCTCCAAGTTCAATCATTAACTGAACAGCTTGCTGAAGGGATTTGTTATAGGCACAAATGCCAGGAAAACACACAACAATCATCTGGGACTAACTAGTCTGAAGGGGTAGGGGTATAAAAAGAAAAGATTGTATTTAAAAAACGTTTTTTATTTAAATTAATTAACATATAGTGTATTGTTAGTTTCAGAGGTAGAATTTAGTGATTCATCCGTTGCATACAACACCCAGTGCTCATTCCATCAAGTGCCCTCCTTAATGCCCATTACCCAGTTACCCCATCCCCCCACCTGCTCCCCTCCCGTCCAGCAACCCTCAGTTTGTTTCCTATGGTTAAGAGTCTCTTATGGTTTGTCTACCTCTCTTTTTAATTGTTGAAGGTGGAACTTATATTTATGTTCTCTGTAGTTTTCTGTATGTTTGAAAAACCTTTTTCTATATTTTGGAAGCAAACATTACATATCATACCACTTCATCTGTAAATATTTTAGCAGGTACCCATTAAAAGGGGCTCTTGCAAAAAATAATAAACACAATGGTATTATCACCTTAAAAAGACTAAAAACAATTTTTCAATACAATCAAACTTCTAGCCTATGTTTGCATTTCCCTGATTGTCATATAAAATTTTTAAGTGTGTTCTTTACGTTGGGATCCAATTAGAGGCCTTATATTAAGATTGATCTTTCACTTAAATCTCTCTTTTTTTTTTTTTTAAAGATTTTATTTATTTATTTGAGACAGAGAGACAGAGAGCACATGAGAGGGGGCAGGGTCAGAGGGAGAAGCAGGCTCCCTGCTGATCAGGGAGCCCGATGTGGGACTCGATCCCGGGACTCTGGGATCATGACCTGAGCCGAAGGCAGTCGCTTAACCAACTGAGCCACCCAGGCGCCCGAGTCTCTTTTGATTCATAAGTTCTTCCTTTATCTTTCATTTTCTTCAAATATTTTGTTGAAGAAATCAGATGTGGCTGATACTATAGAGTTTCCTACACTGTGATCATTCTATTTTCATCCTCATGTATCATGTACTGTATTCTTCTGCCTCCAGTATTTGCTCGAAATTGATAGTGAGATCTTTGGGTTGATTAGGATTTTTGGCATGGCTGCTTAATCGATACTGGTTTCTTCTATATCAAGGCACAGGACCTTTGCGTCTCTTGCCATGTTGGCTGCTAATGATATTCATTGCCTAGATCTACTAATTCACTAGATTGCGAAGGAGTGGTGTTTGAATTCTATCATTCCTTCTTTATTTTTTAGCTGGACTGCTTCTATAAAGAGAAGAGTCCCCTCATCAACTGTGTGGTGACTTTGAGCTCTTGGTTGTAAAGGCAGGATAAACGCTTGATGCTTCCCCTCGACGTATCAGTTACCATGATTTGGTTCCCCGGCTTCTTCTAGAAATAACCACCGAGTTTGTGTGCATGTATGTGTGCTTAATATTATTACGATCACATTGATTTAAACATATTTGACTTCTTTCAATTCATGGTAGTTATTGTCTTTCTTGATGCCCCAATTATACCATCTTTGGCCAATGGAAGTTACTGGAATGGGCTCCTGAGTCCTTTTGATACACTCTATTAATCTTTGGTAGCTTACTGTATCTATACGAAAGGATGTTCCAAGCTCATTGTACATCTCTTGACTCAGAATTGTCCATTTCTATAAGGAATCCTGGTTCCTTTTAGTGGGAAGTGGTATTTAGACACGACAGTCAGGATCTAGGGGTGCTCATTGTACTGGACTATTCAAGTTTCCAGGTCTTTTTAGTGGACAAAACTAAAAAATACATACTTTAAAAAACAAGATAAGATACATCATAAGTTCATACTGATATTTCCAATTCAAATTCCACCAGAGTCTTAATACTTCATTGGTCTTACTCCGTGATTTCTTTTAACCATGCTGAAAATCTCAGCTTTGGGAACTCCAGCATAGTTACTCATTTGATTTACCTTTTATTACACACACAATTGGGCTCAGAAGAATAACACCATTATGATCACCAAAAATGATTTAAGATTTTGGAGGGAGGCATTTCTTTTTGCTTTTAGGTTATATCCCGCTAAGAACGTGTGCTATATTACTAAGCTTTAATATCATTTGAAGTAGTTTCTCTCTGTGTGGTTATGTCACCAGCTAAATACAAATTAGGTTCATTAATTTTAATTTTGGGGATTTTTTTTTATTTATTCAATTTTTTAAATCATGAAAATGCATTTTTTTATAAAGAAGATTTTCTTTTTTTTTAAAGATTTTATTTGAGAGAGAAAGAGAGAGAGAGAGAGCACAAGCATGGGGAGGGGCAGAGGGAGAGGGTCAAGCAGACTTCTCATTCAGTGTGGAGCCTGACACGGGGCTCGGTCCCAGGACCCTGAGATCATGACCTGAGCCGAAGTCAGATGCTTAACCAACTAAACCACGCAGGTGCCCCATGAAAAGCATGTTTGATGGTTTCATACTCAAACCTGAAGAAAAGGGATGTTCAAAGGCTGACTTCTCATGTCTCTTTCACCTTATTCCCTCCTTCCCTCCCTCCACTATGGACAATGATTTCTAAAAGTATGATTTTTCTTTTCATTATTTTCTGTATATAAGCAAACACACACACACACACTCACACACTCACACACATTTAGCATCCCCCTTTTTCTTAGGCTCACCTCCAGAGAGCCTGCTGTAATAGGTCTAGGCTAGGGCCCAGGAATTTGCATTTTATTCCTCTTGGCCATCCCAAGGGATTCTGGTATGGGTTCTCCATGGACCACAGTTTGGGAAACATAACTCTAAAGATTCGGAGTGGTGGGGGAAGAACTCAAGGCAGTGGCCTTGGCGGGTAGTATGCTTGAATAAAAGTGCTGTGACAGGCAATGGCGAAAACCAAGGGGACAGGGTGGTGGGTCCGGCCTGGCCAAGTTGGGAGGAGTATTTCGCTGCTGACATTGTTGAGAATTCCCGGTACAAGGAGATAACACACAAACTGTGTGGGTGTGCGTCTACACCTGCAGAGGGGCTCTCTCAGGGAAGCTGGGAGGAAGAACTGGGGTGAGTGGGTAGAAGAAACAGATGCCTGGCTTACTTATCTTTCATAACCAGGTAATAGGAAGCTATGGATGGTTCTTGATCAATAGGAGAGAGTATAGTGAAGTCAAAATTTTCTCCTTGATCTCTCCTTCCACTTACTATTTTCGAAGACCAAGAAAACAAACGTGATCCAGTTTTCCTTGTTCCCAAGGGACTTTCTAGAGTCTTACATTGGACTCTAAAACCACTTACACTTTGTTCCTTTTCTCTCTGGTCTTCCAACACACACACACACACACACGCGCGCGCGCGCGCACACCCCTCGTGTTGCTTTCCTGGCAGAGCCACGTCAGGGCTGTTAATTAACTCAAGAATCCTTTTAAAGAAAGATTAAGAAACAGGCAGGAACAAGGAGTAGCAAGACTCCATTGCCAGAGGGAAAGAAAACACGTTTCTGGGGGAGAAAGAGAAGACAAAGAGGCAAAAGATGGGGCTGTCTCTCCATTCTTTTCTTAGGGCTGCCAGTATGCCTGGGGTGGGGCGAGCTGGTCAGAATGTGAGGCCTGTATCTGTGTGGCTGAAGGCATCGTTGGACTGGTCCGGCCACAGCCACGTGCTTTTCAGTCCCAGCTCCAGCCTCACGAGCTCTCTCAGCCTCAGTGGCACCACCTGTAAAAAGGGGGAACGCTGTTTCCGAAGGCTCAAGGGGAAAGTGTTAAGGGCTCAGCAGTGTGTTCAGCTAATCGGCCCCTAGGAAGGGTTTAACAGTGAGAGCCCAGGGCTGTTATGAGGCCGGGCAGCTGGAGACAGAGTGGCTGACAGGTTCCTGTCCCCTGGTTTTAGGATTCTGGGCTGTTCGGAGGGTTGGCAGAAGCAGTCTTATGATGCTATTCAATTGCAAATGGGTTCAGTGGGAGAGCTGCATTTTAAAAACCTTTGCACCTCTTGGGGCTCTCAGAATACCTTGCACGCCGTGTGCTTCCAGGAATAGTTACTCGGAGACTGGTCAGGCCGGGTATTCCCCTGTACCCAGGCTCCCTGGGTAGGGGCCAGCTCCTATTTTTTTTCTGGGTCCCTGGCACCTCCCGGGTGCAGGAGCACGTGCGAGGTGCTCCATGAACGTGCCTGCGTTTCTTACGGAAGCCCTTGTTTGCTTCAGACATCACATTGCTTTACTTTGCTAACGCTTCTTTACTTCATTTCTCTCCCCTCTCCCAACATCAAAGTAACATCATTGGTTTACTAATTTGGAAAATACAGAGTGGTATGAAGAAGTTACACATGATCCCACATAAAGTTATTTTCAGAGGTAATGCCTGCTTTTTTGTTAATATACAGTACGCTGTTAATACTGTATATATACATATATATAGACACATATAAACATATATATTTATGTTGAAGAAATTTTATGTATATATGTCTATATGTTTGTTTATTTATTTATTTGGAATGATGCTTAATGCCTGGTGTTTACTGAATCATCCCCCCACCCCCCACTCCCGCCCAACTCTGTGCTTAGACGTCTTACATATTCTCCCATTTGAAGTCAGGCAGTCCGGCCCTGGGGGGCCGCCCTCATCGTCACCCCATCCAGCCTCTCTGATGAGGGGGATAAAACATTAGGTGAAGGGGCCAGAGAAGTGGGTGTTGTGGAAGCATGGAGAGCAGGATGAGGTCCCCCGAGCTAGGAAAGTCATGGAAGCCTTCCTGGAGGAGGTGGGATTGAGCCGGACCTGGAGGGATGGGAAGGGCTTCATTCTCCATGAGTGTGGGGACGCGGGAATCATTCCCAGCCGCGGATTCCTCAGAGCTCTGGTGTTACCACAGTCCCCCTCAGAACCATGGCGTGGGGCAGGGGGTGGGCCTGGCTAGAACAGGGACGGACGTTGGAATCTGACAAGCCTGTGCCAGAATCCTGGCCTTCCCCTCCGGTTGCAGGAAGATGTGCAGGTCACGTGGGCTCCTCATGTGTGCACTGGTGCCTGCTTCACAGGATGGCATGAGGGTCCAGTGGCAGCCTGCGTGCTCGGACTCGGACACAGCCTGGCACAGGGTCAGTGCCATAAATGCCGGTGGAAACAAAGGTGCGTAGAGCTGCCGGGGGGCCCCGCTGTTCCCGAGTTAGCCCACCTTGCACGCGGGCCCTGGGGAGCACACTGGGGAGAAGTGGCAGAACCCGGATGGAGCTGGTGCAAGCGGCATTGGGCACGGGAGGCGAGGCAGCCTTGGGCGACGCTGTCCTGGGCCGGGGGGGATGCCAGCTCTCTCCACGGCCCAGGCACACTTACTTCCCTTAAGATGACTGAAAATGCAATCTCCCCGGAGGTCAGGAAACTCAGAGAAGCCACAGGTCAGCTGTTAATGCCTTGACCGTGGCTTGGGGTGGCCGAATGCCCAATGCTGTCTGCCCTGCAGGGGGCTGTGAGCTGGGGGGTGCTGCTGATAGTGCCTTCTGGTCTCTTCCCTGGCAGAAGAGCTCCAGGCCTCTTGGCACCCAAAGGGTGGCCAGGGTGTGCAACTCTGCTCTCCTTGCGTCCTTGGTGTAGTGTCCCCCCTTTCCTGTTTGCCTCCCCAGAACATGAGACTGGCTCTACTCCCAGACTTCCTGCCACCTTGGCAGAGGGTACCATTAGCGCAACCCCAAGGGCTCGGCCACGGTCATCCTGACTGCCGGCCCCCTCTCTTCTATGACTCAGTATTGCATGCTGGTTCCTGAGCAGGGGAAAGAGTTGAGTGCAGAGCCCTCGGTCAGGCCACGAATGACCACATACACGACCCTGAAGTCCGTCAGTCCTTGCTCGTCATCTGGGAGTTCTAGCTGCTCCCGTGCCCACCCCAGCTGCATGGCGCCTGGCCCCTGTGGGGACATGCAGGTCATTGTCTTCCTTCATCATGGCTCTGTATCCCACTCCCATTCACCAGTGTTGTTCAGACCAGAACTGAGCACCCAGCACCAAAAATCTGTTCTATTTCTATTGAAGCAGAAATGCATGTAGCAGTTTACATGCATATTTCAGACATCTTCGGACCCATATCTTTCATTTCATCCAATTCTCTCCACACCCCCCACCGTTGTCTCCCATTCCAGCTGTGTTTACTGAGGACGTCTGCATGCCACTCCGTCCCTGAAATCAGGTGAGCTCTTCTCAAGGACTGACCAGCCCCTGGGTGAGGCTTCGCTGTAAGGCCCTTTCCTCTGGAAGCTCACTCCAATCGACAAGACAAGACCTTGTCTTAAAAGACCTGGGTGGCTCAGTCGTTAAGCGTCTGCCTTCGGCTCAGGTCACGATCCCAGGGTCCTGGGATCGAGTCCCGCATCGGGCTCCCTGCTCTGCGGGGAGCCTGCTTCTCCCTCTCCCACTCCCCCTGCTTGTGTCCCTTCTCTCACTGTGTCTCTCTCTGTCGAATAAATGAATAAAATCTTTAAAAAAAAAAAAAAAAGACCTTTCCCATTGCCCTTTAAAACATCGTTTTTATTTTGAAATAATCATAGATGCATAGGAAATTGCAGAACTAGGACAGAGACATCTGTGTACCCTTCACCCAATTTCCCCTAATGGCAACATCTCACATAAAGTGTCGAATGTCCGCAAAGCCAGGAAATCGACATGGGTCATAACTTCACCAATCTGTCAGATCGCACGATTTTTACATACCGTGCGTGCATGTGTGTTACTGTATCTACACAATTTTGCCGCAAGTATAGGTTCGTGTGACCCCCACCATCAAGATCCAGAGCTATTCCATCGGCACGGCCCGTACCGTCTGCCTCCCCTCCTCTCCTTCTGCATCCCTCACCCCTGGCAACCATTACACTGCTCTCCATCATGGTCATTTTGCCATCTTGAAATTGGTATGTAAATGGAGTCATATAATACATCATTTAGAAATGGTTTTTACTTAGCATATATATGTGTGTGTGTATACACAAACGGTCCGCAACTTACAATGGTTTGACTTACGATTTTTTCGACTTTATCATGGTGCAAAAGTGATACTCATTCAATAGAAACTGTACCTCGAAGTTTGAATTTTGATCTTATTTTAGGCTGGCTATATGCACTATGACGCTCTCTCGTGATGCTGGGCAGCTACCCAATCACGAGGGTCAACAACTGATGCACTTACAACCATTTTACCCAGAGAGCCATTCTGATTTTCACTTCCGGTACAGTAGTCATTAAATTACATGAGAGAGCCTACACTGTATTAAAAATAGGCTTTGTGTTAGATGTCTTTGCCCGACTGTGGGCTTGTGTAAGTGTTATGAGCACACATGAGGTAGGCAAGGCTGAGCCATGGGGGTTAGAAGGTGAGGTGGATTAAAGGCATTTCGACTTAGATAATTTCAGCTTAGGATGGGTTTATCGGGACATGACCCTATCGTAAGACGAAGATCTGTATATAAAGTGAAATTTTAAATGGAGCTGAAGGTCATACCTGGTCTCCCTTTCATTCGGTCCTCCCTCCAAAGACAACATTGGTAATAGTCTGTTGAGTTTCCTCTTAAACTTTATTTTTTTAAGATTTATTTATTTATTTGAGCGGGGGAGAGAGAGAGAGAGTGAGAGAGCATGTGCACGAGCAGGGGGATGGAGAGAGGAGAAGCAGACTCCCCACTGTGTGGGGAGCCTGACACCGGGCTTGATCTCACGACGTTGAGATCATGACCTTGAGATCATGACCTGAGCCAAAATCAAGAGTCAGACGCTTAACCAATGGAGCCACCCAGGCTCCCCTCCTTTTAAACTTTTTTTATATACACACAAACACACAACTTCTCTTCTGCAAAATTGCAAAATGCCCCCAATTCTTAGTCCCTTAGGTTATATGTAGACATAACTTAGAAGGTTAGATGAAGGTGGTGTACTGTGCCCTCCTGTCTGGCATCAAATCCCTAAACATCAACCACTTGTTACTACGTCCCCAGCTCCCAACCTCGTGCAAGCTTGCCCATCTCCTGCCGGGACGATGAGATTCTCTTCCCTGCGCTCCGCTACCCCCACGTCCCTTCACTGCAGTGCCTCTCAACCAGGTGCTCTGCCCACCAGGGACACTGGGCAATGTCTGCACACATTTTTGGTTGTCACAACTGGGGGGAAAAGGTGCTTCTGGCATCTGGTGGCAGAGGCCTGGGATGCTTCTAAACATCACAGAATGCACAGGGAGGCCCCCCCCACAAAGACTCATCCAGCCCAAGGCGTCAGTAGTGCTCAGGTCAGAAGCTCTGCTCAGCGCCTCTTCTCCCCGCTGCCAGCAGCCAGAACCCTCGGCGTCTTCCCAGCTTTCTCGACATCAAATCCAAAACCCTCCCATGGCCTATAAGGCCCATGACGATCTCTGACTTCATCTCCCCCACCTCTCAGCTCCAGCTTCACCGTTCCCTGTGAGGATCCTCAAACATGCCAAGCATACCCCAACCTCCGCACCTCCTGTTCCCCGGCCTGGGATATGTTTGTACACATGGCCACACGTGGGGATCCTCTGCTGCGTTCGCAGCTCTGCCTCAGTGTCGACTCCGGAAAGCCCTCCTGGGCCACCTCGTCTAAGAATACCATTTTCCCCTTGCCCTTCCCAGCATCCGAGGGCAATTGACATTTATTTGATTGATTGGTCCCATTGACTTGCTCTCCCCATTACAATGTAAACTCCTGTGTGTTTTGTTCACTAACTCATGGACACCCCTAGACAAGCACCTGGCACGTGGTAGACCCCATAAATGTCTGTTCAATAAATGGGTTTTTGCTGAGCACCCCACATGTGCTGTCTCACACACTCCTCGGAACCACTCCAAAGGCCAGTCCACGTGCCCAGCTCAGAACGGGTGAGGGCAGAGCTGAGATGCCTCAAGTCTGTGGTTCCCAAACCTGTGCCATGCACCACCCCTGAGCACACCTAGGACTTGATGCATTGTCATCCTGCTCCTTAAAGCTTCTTCATACATTTATAGCCACTCCAAACTGTTTTTGCTGGTGACATTTCGTATGACTGCTGTGTTTGCTTTCTGACCCAGAACGCTTCCCGTTTCCATTTCATTCTGCCATCTGGGCCTGACGTCGGGGGCTCTCCTCTCAGGGGTGGAGGAATGTGGAATTTACTCTGCTTATGCAGGTCCCTTGTTGCCACTACATAGAACATTTAAAGGGACTGTCCCGCCCTAGGCTTAGGAATGCTGCGCAAAACAAGCCTTGTCCTAGTGTTCAGAGAGCCAGAGGACAGACACTCCGACGGGCAATCACCTCTCACCAACCACAGAGGACAGCTGTGGCCGGCGGGTCTCAGGAGTGGCGGGTCCCAGCACTGTGGCTCCAAGTGGGGTCGTCGGTCCGTATTCTGGACCGTGTCTGAACTGGCAGGTCAGACAGCCTGGGCTCAGGCAGGGTCTGGCAGGAGCTTCCCGGAGGCTGGGGCCTGCCCTGTAGATCGGGGCATCTTCCACCAGCCCTGGTACAGTGCCTAATAACAATGGCTTCCGCCACTTACCGAGACCCGGCGAGCTCCATACTGGGAGCCCGAGGACCTGACCCTGTGGCCCGCTGAGCGATCCTAGCCTCAATCCCTCCGACCATCTGTTTCCTTACTTCTTGAATTAAAACAACACAGTTACTGACTCACGAGGTCTCTGGGGGATATTTGAATGAGACAATATGTGTGAAGTTTTTATTTTTTAAAAATTGAGGCTTAACTGAATAAAGTTTGCCCCGTTTTTGTGTGCAGTTTCGTAAGTTTCATGTAACTGCCGCTGCCACAATCGAGATATAGAATCTTTTGATCACCCCAAAAAGTTCTCTCATGCCTCTCTGTAGTCAAACCCTTCCCACAGTGTAGTCCTAATGACCTATCTGATTTCTGACCCTGTAACTTCACCTTTTCCAGAATGCCATATAAATGAAGTCATCCGGTATGTAGCCTTCTTTTATCTTTCTAGCATAATGCACTTCAGATTCACCATGTTTCTGCACTTACCAGTAGTTTTTCCCCTTTTCCTGCTGAGTAGTGTTCATCCCATTATGGGGCTGTGCCCCAGTTGGTCATTCACCAGTTGAAGGGCATCTGGTTGTTTCCAGGATTTGGTGACTGTGAATAAAGTCCAGGTTTTTGGGCGAACATAGTTTTCATCTCTCTAGGGTAATGAGTAGGACCACTGGGTCATGTGGTAAATGTATGTCTAACTTTTTAAGAAACTGCCAAACGGTTGTCCATGGTGGGTGTACCATTTTGCATTCCCACCAGTAGTGTAGGAGAGTCCTCGTTTCTCTGCATCTTTGCCAGCACTTGGTGGTTTTGTTTTGTTGTGTTTTAGCCATTCTCATAGGTGTGTACTGTGAAGTTATTTTTTATCTGTCAACCAGTAGCTCCCAGTTTTTGTAGGCAGTATGGAAATGCAGGTGAGCAACAGGGCTCTGGAGTTGAACCACGTGGGTTCAAACTTGAACTAGATTATTTACTAACTCTCTAATTTTCAGCTTTCTCATAGTGAAAAATAGAATGAAAGTGAAGTTGTTGAAGGATTTAAGTATTATAATGAATGACAAGTGCTTAGCTTTTCCAGTGTTAAGCCGCTGTTACTACTAGAATAATACCTGACTTCTGGTCCCCCCAACAAGCATCAAGGTAGGTGTTATCATACCCCTTTTATAGATGAAGACATCGAAGCTCAAGTGAAAGACCACATTTCCCAGCCTCCCTAGCGGATAGTTATAGACATAGAGTAAGTTCTGGCTAATGAGATGCACACGGGGCTCTGGAAAGTCTCCCTTAGCAGAAATAGGGCACGACCTTTTTCTTTTCCTCCTTCTGTCTGGAATGCAGATTTGTTGGCTGTATCTCCAGCACCCTTTTTTGACCATGAAATGATTTTAAGAATATAAACAAGTGTTGAAGACAGAAACACACAAATGTGGGTCCCGGCTGGCATCATGAAACTGTCACATCAGCCCCATACTGCCCATCCTTAGACTTCTGCGACAAAAATTAACTTCTATCTTGTGTAAGCCAAGAACAAAAACACAGAACTTAGTGGCTTACAACAACAAGCATTTACTCTCATAGCCACAGTTCCATAGTTGATTAGGGTTTAGCTGACATAGGCTGAGCTTGGCTATGGCTTTGCCCCAGGCTGTTAAGCTGGCGGGACTTGGCTCTAAGCTGACGGCTGGATTTAGGTCTTCTCCACGTCTCCCATTGTTTTTGGACCAGCCCTTCATGGAGTGCTGGAGCATAAGCTCAATTTCATAGACACATTAAAAACCACTGCTTGCATCTTGTATGTTAACATGCCATTGGCCAAAGCAGTTGGCAAAATCCACCAGCAGCAGGGCAGAGGAATATATCCTCTCTGTGGTGGGAGCAACTGCAGGTCAAACGGCAAAGAGAATGGACACGGGAGGTGTGGAAAATTGGGAATGATGATACCAGGCACTAGAGCTACACTGAGGTACTACCATTGTGTCTGCCATTTTTCAAGATGGCGGAGACATGATGATGGATGTGGACTAGAGCTCATGAATAATGCATGTAGAAAGCGTTTTAAAGGAAAATGTTGGGGCTTCTTCATCCAAAAAGCAAAATATCACTTCCTCACCCAGACAGAAAGCTAAAGCAGAAGCAGGAAGATCAGACTTCAGATCTCTGGCCAAATAGGGAGTTGATGAACTTCTCAAGGGTAAGGGTTGGATGTGATTGTATTTTATTTTTAATTTTTGAGTATCTTCCCCAATACCTGGCACAGTTCTTGGCACAGAGCCAAGGCCAAATAAATCTTCATGCACTTATTCACAAAGATGTCTGGGTCTTACATTTTCACCAAAGACTCAGTAAGACTGTCATAAGTTTATGTAGAAGAAGGTTTCTTAACTGCTGTCCTATTGACATTTGGGCCCAGACCATTCTTTGTTGTGGAGTTGCCTGGTGCATTGTAGGACATTTGGCAGCATCTCTGGCCTCTACCTCCTAGCTGCCGGTAGTACTCCTTCCACACTGAGACAACCAAAAATGTCTCCAGTGCTTTCCCCAAGTCACTCCTGATGTAGAGAGAGGGGCCTGTAGTGCCCATTCTATCACGACAATTCTCAGAAAAAATGTCCAAAGTGTAGAAATTTAATTTCAAATGATAGAAATAACCCACATCAAGACAGTTGAGTTGCATCTATATATTTGCAGCTAAATATTTTGTGAAGTTTCTCTTTTAAAACCAATCACCAGGGGCGCCTGGGTGGCTCAGATGGTTAAGCATCTGCCTTCAGCTCAGGTCATGATCCCGGGGTCCTGGGATCGAGTTCTGCATCAGACTCCCTGCTTGGTGGGGAGCCTGCTTCTCCCTCTCCCTCTGCCTGCAGCTCCCCCTGCTTGTGCTCTCTCTCTCTGTCAAATAAATAAATAAAATCTTAAAAAAAAATAAAACCAATCACCAGTACAGGGGAACTTAATGAACTGTGGACATCACTGTGTTGGCCACCAATTATTCTGGTAAAGGCACAGGATTTTCACTGGGTTGATAAAATTCCATTCTTTCCCTTGACAAATATTTTTTGAGGGTCTCCTGTGGGCCAGGCACTATTCTAGGCCCTGGGGATAGAGCAGAAAATGGAACTTCTCATGGAGCTCATATCTTAGTGTGAGAAAATGATGAACATATAAACACGTAAGTATATAGTATAAACATTTTAGTTATAGGTCCTAGGAAGAAAATAAACAGGGACTGACTTGGAAAGTGCGGCCGTTTCAGGAGGTGAATACCAGGAAGTGGAGAAGTGAGTGTGTGAAGGTTTGGGAGAAGTACAATCCAGGCAGAAGAAAAGCAGTTTTTCCTTTCCACTGTGGCAATATGATGCAAGATCCAGAACTTACCTTCTCCTCACCCCTTCCTTCTTCCTCTCCTTTCTTTTAAAAAATCAACTAAGATTATTAAAATCAAGAGAAATCTATCAAAGCTCTTTGACTGCCAGTTTTCATCAAGCAGGTTCTGTCTGGCTAAGTCACCTCCCACCTGTGGGCCTCAGTTTCCCCATGTGTCCAATGGGAAGTTTGATCCAGATGCTCTGGAGCTTTTTTGGACAGAGGTAAGTGCGGTGTTTTGTTGCTGACCTGGGTTTGAATCCTGACTCCGACATTCTCTAACAAAATAGCTGTAGAAAAGTGGGTTCGCCTCTCTGAGGCTTGGTTTCTTTGAAATAAACCTCTTGAGGTTGGATGAAATGCCTGAGTCTAGCCTGGTCCTCTGAAGCCCTGCACCTCTCAGACTCCCAGGTCTCAAGATGGTGACTTTGAAAGGGCTGTGGGAAGAGCCAAGAAGCCTGGCCATAGAGTCTTAGTCTTACCGCGATAGTGACGCTAATCATAAGCTTTTGTGGTTATCCAGAAGGCTCCTCGAACTTTGTAAGTCCTCAGATCTACAAGATTTCGCTGTGGACCACAGTGTCAGGAGATAATGGAACATCCAGGATTCCAGCACCTGGGGACATGTCCTTGGCATTTCTGAAAAATCAAACAAAATTATATGACAGTTGGAATGTCCTGTGAAAGGAAGTGTGTTCTGGCCATTTGGATTTTCCACGTGTTTGGATTCTGGGAAAGCAGGTATTTTCTGAATGAAAATCAAGGCCAATCAAGATGTCCAAGTCCAGATGTTCATAATGACCACT
Organism: Leptonychotes weddellii; assembly: GCF_054177405.1. Lineage (NCBI taxonomy): Eukaryota > Metazoa > Chordata > Mammalia > Carnivora > Phocidae > Leptonychotes > Leptonychotes weddellii. The sequence continues at coordinate 94,449,373 of NC_138371.1, read as the reverse complement.
AGGCTCCTGCCAGAGGAGAACCTGATCTGTAGGTGTGAGAGTGCGGGTTAGAGAAGGACAGAGAGAGCCGCCTGGGAAGGGAGGGGAGAGGGGCTTCACTGGCTGGGTATCTGGGCTGTCAGGACAGCTCGTGCCCCCACGCCTGTTCTCCCTCCTCTTCTCCATCAGAACCTGGCTTCCGTCTGGGCCCTCCTCCCCTTCCCAGACACCCTTGCAGCTAGGAGTGATCACGTGACTTAGGTCTGGCCAGTGGTAAGTGGAGGTGTGCTGGTGGGGCATCTGGGTAAAGTCCCGTGTCCCTGACCCAAGGGATCTGGCCGGCTGGTACACACACCCGTTACTTCCTCCACCCGTCCCCACCTGCCATGCCTGGAGGTGGAGTAGCCATCTTCCCAGCAGGAGGGAGAAGGCTACACGCTAAGGATGGCAGAGGGGAAAAGTGCATCCCGATGGTGCGTGGGGTCACCGTTTTGGCCCTGGATTGCTCGCCTCTGGACCTCTTGCCATATGAGAAAAAGTAAACGCCATTCAGTTAAGCCCCCTAATGGGTTCCTGCTCCACACCAGGGGACTTAGTGCTGATAGATTCAGTGTGCCAGTGTTACGGACCCTGTGTTGGGCACCCCACCCCATTGTTTCACTCAGTCCTCACAGCCCTCCTGGGGGGCATATCTGAGCCCCACTTGACAGATGAGGATATGAGGCTCAGAGAGGTTTCCCCCACCCCTGCTCGCAATCCTACAGGTAGTCAGTGGTAGGGTTGGGGTTTGAACTCAGAGCTACCTGCTTCCCACTGCTGCATGCCCCATCCCCACCCTGTAACTCTAACAGTAAATAGCAACACAGCCACAGAAGTTAATGCTGGTCTGAATCCTGGCAGGCCACTTGCTAGTCATGCGAGGGACACTACTCAGTGCCTCTGAGCCTCAGTTCCCTCCTCTGGACCCAGTGATGGTAGCAGTACCTACTTCGTAGGGTGCAAGGGAGGGCTGCCAGCTGACTGGCACAGATTAGGCAGTCATTGCTTATAACCCCTTGACTTAGTTTGGCTTTGTGGCAGTGGATGTTGAGCTAAGTGCATTTAAAACTGCTGTGTGATCCTCCTGGACTCTTGCACTAGCCCCTCTGGAAAGGTATCATAGTTTCTCTTTCCAGGTGAGGAAACGAGACTTGGAGAGGGTGAGTTCCACTCTGAACCTCAGTCTCTTCATCTGTAAAATGGAGGTGGGAATAGTACCTGCCTTGTACGGATATGTTTGGATTGAATGAGATCGAGTGTAGGTGGAACTCAGTCCAGTGCCTAGCTCATAGTGTAATGTAGCTGGTGCTATAATTTGCTATTATTACACAGCTTTGTGCTGCCCATCTGCCAGTCATCTGCTTCGTCACCATAGGGGATTCCAAGGGTGGACGTGCAGCCGAACTGCAGGCCGAGATGGGCCTCTGCCCTGCAGGCAGCCTCTGCGTGGCTTTGCTGAGACTGAGTTCCCAGTGGCAAAGGCTGGCCGGGGGTCAGGCCGGGATAAGGCCATCACAGCACTCCCCAGTCCACGGGGACCAGCCAGGATTCCCTACCATGGACCTTTAATCCCGGGAGGCTGAAGCCTGTTCAGTCACACAAAGGCCTTCCTCACAGATGCTCAGGACAGATAAAGAACCGGCTCTGTCCAGGCCCCACCGTCGGGGGACTCCTGATTTATGGAGAAATTCCACTGTGTAAGATGTGACCTTGCCCGTTCCCTGCTGGCGTCTGCTGGGCTGGCCAATGGCATGGCCCCCGGCTGTCGGGTCACCTTTCTGCGGGGCAGTGGAGGAGGGGGGTCAGGACACACACACACACACACACACACACACGCACTCTCACACTCATACTTGCTGTGCGGGATCTAGAGACTGTGAGGGGCTACCTCCGCCCTCTGTGGGTTCCCAGCAGAGCACTCTGCACGTGGTCGGGCACTTCTGCCATGCGCTGTGCATGGATGGGGACATGGGTGGACTGCTGGATACCAGAATAGTCGAGTGTGTATTCATCCATGCATTGGCTCAGCCTCTGTTTATTGAGCGCCTACCGCATGCAGGCTCTGCTCCAGTTTTGGAGGAGAGCAAGACTACACAGGGCCTGCTCTCAAAGGTCCGCCAGTCCAGCTGATGGATACATGAGCAGAGGGAGAAAGGGGGCTCTGGCACAGCAACTGCCATTTCCCTGGGGAACCTCCATTCCTCTCGGAACAGAGCCAGCGTGAACAACCAGGACAGAAGGCTGCATCTACTTGTTCTGTTCCCAAAGGCAGGACAGGGACTCAAGCGGGACAAGTGAGGCCCACCTTGTGATTGCATGAACCTGGAGTGGGTGCCTCTCTAAACGCTGTGCCCAGGGCCCTCGGCTTGCCTCACCCACGTCCTGGCCCACATGCTCTTGCAGCCTTTGGAAAAGGCACTGGGCCTTCTCAAGTATTCTCTTTGGGGGCGTCTGGCTGGCTCAGTTGGAAGAGCATGCGGTTCTTGATCTGGGGGTCATGAATTCAAGTCCCACACTGGGTGTAGAGATTATTTAAAAAAAAAAACTTAATTAAAAAAATGAAAGAAGAATTCTCATTGATCCAGAGCTGTGAGGAGACATGCTTGCTGCTCCAGGAGCATCCATGCGGGATGCTGAGTGTGGGACGGAGTGTGGGATGGAGCAGGTCCATCACGGCAATGACGGGCAGGTGGGCGAAGATGCTCACGGGAGCTGGCCTTGACACGTTGATGGTATACCAGGCTGTACCAGACCAGCCTGGAGATTCATCACACCACTTCATGGTGATGACGATTCTTCCAGTCCTCAGATGAAGGGACAGATGTGAAGAGAGGGCAAATGACTCGCCTGAGAGCCAACAGCAGGTGAGAGACAGGGCAGGATTCAAATCCTCCCCGCTGCTCTTTGCAAAATGTGGCACCAAGCAATAGAGTTGTCAGGATGGCGAATGGCCAGAGGGGTCCAGCCAGCTCTCCGAGGGAGGGAGGACTAGTGATAAGCCTTGGGCAATGCGTTCACTGAAGGTGAGGAGGTGGGAGAGAAGGCGTGTTAGGTGAGAGCACCACCTGCTCAGGGAGTGGAGGTGGGCTGAGCTTGGGGAGGTGTGGGACAAGGACCCCGGGATCCTGCAGTGACAGGCTGAGGGTATGGAACCCAGCCCTCATTGTACGGCTGCTATGCGATGAAGCTCAGAGAGGGACACTCGTTGCTTAAGGCCACACCACGCAGGTGTGGCAGAGCCCGGGCTCGAAGGGCTGTTTTTACACCAGGAGTTACAGCAAATAAAAGGAAGAAAAAAAAAAAACCCAAAGCAATATTTCAGTCCAGCAGGTAACAAATCAGCCACCCTAGTTATTTGGTGTCTTGTAGGCAAAACAAGTGGCCATGTGACTTCACCCTCCCCTGCACCCAGTCTCACCTGCCCCTGCCCCCTCCTTGCACCCCTCCCCACGCGCATTCAGCGATGCCTGGGACCCAGGGCAGGGGAACAAAATGCTGGGTGAAAACCCTGGGCCACGACTGTCCCGAAGCTGAAAGTCAAGTTGCCAAAACAAACTTCTTTTGTCTCTCTTCAGTTTTCCGTGTTTAAATAATAATAATCTGAAAATGAAGTCATTGTGCTCACCTGTAGGCCTGCCAGGCTTGCCTGCCCGTCCTCAGCGTGTCTGCCCGAGGCGGCTGTCCAGCGGGGCATCACGGCCCTCTCCCAGGATCAGCCCCCCGCTCTGGCAGGGCCCCCCATTTTTCCTCATCAAAACGTATCCATGCAGCGTGCCACGCTCTTAGGGTCCATTTCTCTGCTGACAGAATGGGTCACCTCTCCCCAAGGCTTTGCCCCTCGTGGTTGGCTCCAATCCTGTAGAGAGACAGGTACCTTCGGAGACAGACTTCCCCACCCTTAAGGCACGGATGAGTCTCAAGCAGTGGAATTTGGGTCCTGGGGGGCAGATAGATAGAGAATTATTTCCAGAGGAAGGGCAGTGGGAGCCCTGGAGTCCTAGAAATGCACTCCTTCTCCCCAGTCCTGATCCTCCCACTCCTCCTCCCTCTTCCACGGCAGGCTGGGCGGGTGCCCTTGTTCTCAGCCTCCACCATCCGCAGAGAGACTCCTCTCCCTACAGCTGACGGTCCCGGCCGGCTCCCGCTGTCCTCTCCACTCAGCAGTGACCTTCCCGGGCCAGTCTCTAGGGATCTTAATCTTTCCTTCACCCCTGCAGGGAGGCCAGGGCACCTGGCACAGAGTAGGTGCTCCATGGTGCTCCCACCTGAGTACGCTGTCCTCCGGTCTGTGGCCTTGGCAGTCACCCGTCGTATTTCTTCTCTCTCAGGGCTCTCCCTTCCCGCTTGGCCTCCGATGCTTCCAGGGAAGCGGGAGAGGCCGTGCTGAGGGTGAGCTCCTCTCCGGATTCCTGCTCCTCGTAGGCCTGACGGGAGTAACAATGTGTCACCTCTCACGGTGCCGGGCTCATGCAAGGAGGTAAGGTGCGTAAAGCGCGCAGCAGAACTCTAATTCACAGTAGGAGTTTAATGATGGCAGGTCTTCGGCTGTGGTTATTCTCTTAGAAGACGACACAGCTAAGAGTTACTGAGCACGTGCCGTGTGCCGGGCACCGCGCCGAGAGCTTTAAACGGAATCGCGGTGCTGTGCGGTCGGTGCCTTTACTGTCCTTATTTTATAGGACAGAAAACTAAGCCTTCATAAGCGGCCAAGCTGGGCCTGGGTTCAGGATTATCCTCTTTCACTTGCTGGAGGTTCTTCCATGACGTTTTTAAAGGCCCAGAACCAGCCCTTGCTAGCCGGGCTGGACTGGGAAGGCAAATGCTCACCCTGCCATCGGTGTATGTTGGGGAGGACAGGGAGGGTCCTCGGCCCCCACAGCCTCAGCCCAGGACAGGACAGGCACAGACACACACGCACACACACAGGAACACGCACCTGCGCACGTGCGCGAATGCACCTGCCAGCACCCACAGATGCACGCACACAAGCAGGGAGAGGCACATAGACACAGATGTGCACACGCACGCATGCATGCCCGCACATGCATGCACACACATGCACACGGGAGGTGGAGGCTTTTACAGAAGCAGAGGCCTCTGCCCAGCTGCCACACAGGCAAATGCGGATGCTATCTGGGTGGGGCCTTGTTATCAGCTGCCCATCTCTGGCTGGGAAGAGGAAGGAGGGTCCAAGATGGGCAGATGGAGTTGAGGTGGTGGGCTGGGGTGTCTGGCTGCCTCTCGAGAGCGGAGGCCCAACTGACCATGGGGCCACGGGGGCCGCTGAGCTTTGTAAACAGGAGGCCCAGCCCAGACCTGCTGGACTGGAAACTGCTGACCTTGTATGGCTGGAACCGGTTGCTCACCTCTGACCTCTCTGGGGGCAGGAGGGCAAGCATAGGCTAAGGAGGTGAGCCTGGCTCAGGGCAGGAAGGTAGCCGCTGGGGAGGCCCAGACCTGTGGGTGCATCTGGAGGTGTGTTTCCTTCCCCTAATCCCCAGTAGCTTGGTCACTGAGCCCGCCAACCTCCTCCGGCAAGTGGAAAGCCCTGACACTCTAGCCAGCGCTATCCAACAGAACTTTCTACAGTGATGGCAATGTTTTGCATCTCCACCGTCCAATGGGGGGGCCAGATGTAGCTACAGAGTTCTGGCAATGTAGCTGGTACAGCCGCAGACCTGGAATTTTAATTCAATTTACCTTAATTCATTAGTTAATTAGGTTTAACTTAATTTAAATGTAAAGAGTCACATGAGGTAGCATCTACCACACTGGGAGGTGCAGCTGTCCATACCAGCAGGCCAGAGGGACAGAGGGCCTGAGTTCTGGGCTGGGACACAGAGGGGCTTGAGTCCAGCTCATCCACTCTATGGCTGTGACCCACTCATGTCCATGTAAGTGCGCCCCCCCAGGACCCATCACCCGTGTGAGTGCCCAGGGCAGCCCAGGGGCCTCCAGCCACCTGCCTGGGCTTGAGTCCTGGGCTGCGGGCATGCCTCAGGTTCCTCATCTGTAAAATGGGGGCAAGGGTAATACAGACCTCTAGTAAGGACCCTGAGTATTAGCCAGCAGGTCAGCTATAATCAGGAATATCAGAAGTCGAACGAATGTGTGGCTACCTAGCCATAGCCCTGCAGACAGGCCTAGGCACTGGGATTTTCCAGCTCTAGCTCACAGAGGCATCAAGGGGACAGACAGCTCTTGGGGAACCGGAACCAATGGCTCTAATGTCTTCTGCTTGGAAGTGGGGTGCAGGGGCTGGCCAGGTATGCATGTGCAAGCTTAGCATTTAACAGAGATCCCTCCAAGCAAGGGGGCTCCATTCATTTGGGGGCCCTACTTTCTTATTAGAGATAACATTCCTCCAACTCTCAAAGCAAATCCTCAAGAAGTGGGAGAAAAATGTTAATGCTCTTTAATTAAAATTCTTTCCCAGGCCTGTTGGTCTGGGCAGGCAGGCCCCTGACCGCTCAGAACCCCACAGGTCTGAAGGAGCTGGTTCCTGGTGGGGGCCCTGGAGGACCCGGACAATCCTGGGGACTGAGTTTAGGATCTGGTTCAGGGAGAGTATCCACTCCAGGGACACGAGCCAGGATCCCTTCAGATCCACATCGCCATCTCTTGTTCTTCCAAGGTGGAAAGACGTTAACATCGCTTGGTGCCCACGATGAACCAGCACTCTGCAGCTCTATCTATCTCTAGGCCTTCCAGCCAACCTGCATAGCAAGAATTTTTGCTCCCAGTCTGCATTCTGTAGAGGAGGAGACTGGGGTCCAAAGTGGCGCTGTCACTTGGCCAAGCCACAAAGTTGCAGGGCGAGCGTTCATGCCCGGGTCTGCTGGCCTTGCAGGCCTGGGGTTTTCAGGGCTTCAGGCTCCTGCTGAACACAGCCTACAGTTCCTCAGAGGACAGCAACCGTGAGAGGCACTCCTTCAGACACGAGACCCAGCGTCATAAAATAAGAGCTTTTTTTTTTTTAAGAAACACAGTAGAATCATCTCATCCAAACGCACGCGGCCCCTCCTCTGTGGGTAGGACATTACTGCTTCCAGCGGCATCTGTCACACTCACTGCAACGTGCTTGGGTTTTCTTTGGGAACGGATGTCTGCATCCGTCCATGAGCTAGTTTGTTTAGTACCACACCTTGTTCGTGACAAACCGTGTTGCCCAGACTGACTGCCGCCCTCGGTGGGTGAGTTGACTGAATTACATTTTGGTGCGATGCCAACCGAATGCTTTGAGGATGCTGTTTTGAAAGGAGCCTCAGAAACCTCACTATTGTAGGGATGTTGTTGGGACAGTGTCCCCTCAGCCCATTGAGACCCACTGTATTTAGAACCGTAAGAGGAATTGCCTTCAGATTTCAAAGTCAGGAAAGCCTGTGCCTCTGGACAATTGACTTGTTTAGATCTTGTGGAATCTGAGCACCTTGAAGCTGACCATTTTCCCTCATTGCTTTGGCCACTGGGAAGCTCGGGATTACATTTGTAGCCCACGTCTGGCGCTATGGTGCGTGCCTTTTATGACTGCCTGTGCCCTGTTTCAGCTTAAACTTTCATTCGCCCCTTTTGCCATTTACTTCCTTCATATTTTCTTGTTGGCACACCTTTTAAAAATCACCTCGGATCCATTTGCAACGAGAGCAGGGTCAAAATAAATAGCAAGCAATGAGTGATTGTCCATGCCATTTACCAGATTTGGTTTGGGATGTTTTTGGTCATTTCTGAAAGTCAATTCCACTCTCAATCTGAAAATCTCCATCTGGAATAAATACTTTGCCTGCCACGTGAAGAGTGGGAAGGGAAAGACACACTTGAACATAGGATGCCTTACATGCTTAGTTTATAGTCCAATCTGGAATATTGACTTGGGTTGGGCAGTAGAAAGAGTCAAGACACTCGGTTCATGGTCTTCACTCTGGTGCCAGTCAACTGTGCAACATCGGGGAAGTTGCTTCACCTCTCTGAGCTTTGTACCGCTGATTTGGAAACGCAAACATGACCCCAAGCCCTGTTTAAGCAGCTTACGTGGGATTTGTCTAAATTACCATTGAGAGGATGGAGGGGCTGGAAGGGTTTGGTTTGGACCAGGGGGTCAGAGTTATGCCTCTGCGGTCAGGATCTGAGTGATGTAGCCAACAGTAAGTCCCAGAATTTTGGAGTTCTGCTTCAGCGCACAGGGCTTATGGTATCCCCTAGATATACCCCTCACTCACCAGAGTTGTCATAATCCTTGACAAACATGCACGGCACACCGGGGGTTGCTCAGCCCCGGCAGGGTGCTCAGCCCCCACCAGGCATGGCAGGTAACAAAAGGCTAAACTTATGGTACTCATTGTTAGTTGAGTGAGAAAGCTGAAGCCTACCATATGAGAAAATTTCTAACCACGCCCGGTCATTTTCTCCTTTCTGACAGTCAGGGATATATCAGGTCACATCTCCACTTTCCCCTGGGCCACAAGGAAACTCAGAACAAAATAGCAGTTTCAACTATGATAATTTTATAGAGCATTGTAACCTGGGGTTTTGTGTTTCTATTTCTTATCCCCAGCCCCAGCCCTGTCTTCCTACTCTTATTTATATTTTCCTGGTGTTCATTTGTTTTTCTAATTTATATTTTTAAATTATACAAGTAGCGTATCAATACATTCTACTTGAAAAAAACATGAAATGGTAAAGAAGGAAAATCACCTCTTTGTTCCTCTCTGGTCACTGTCCTAATCCCACTCCTACCTGGGGGCAACCACTGTGTTTACACATATACACGTCTGAGAAAGTGCGTAGTTTGTCGTGGTCAGCTGCATGGTCTCCCAAGTGGTATGATCACAGAGGCGTCCCTACGTGACTTGCTTTTTATCTAACGGTATGTCTCGGAGCCCCGCCCTTGTCAAGTGAGAGGAGCTACCTCAGTGTTTTTAATGCCGTGTGTTCTTTCATTGTATGGTTTTATCACAATTAGGCCAGTCCCCTACCTGTGACATTCAGGTTGTGTCCCCTGCTTTTGCTGTTATAAACAACACTGTCATAAGCAAGTGTGTATATGTCTCTCTGCATGCGTGAAAAAATGTTTCTTATAGGTATGTATCAAGAAGTGGTATAGTTAGGTCATGTGAGATTTAAAATTTGAAAATCATCTTGCCAAATTGCCTCCCAGGGTGGTTCTATCTGTTTACATGCCCCACACACAGGGCATGAGAATGCCCATTTCTACATCTTCTTCCTGCTTGAGGTCCTCACACTTCCTAATTTCTGCCCATCTCATGCCAGAGATATAATATTGCGTTGCGGTGTTCATTTTCCTTTTCCTGGTTGTTAGTGAGGATGAGTCTCTTGTCAAATGTTTTCCTATTTTGCTCATTGTGGTTCATATTCATTGTCCATTTTTTATTGGGTTGGTGGTCTTCTGTTATTGTTGTGGATTTATAGGAGTTTTTCACATATTCTGGGTATTAATTCTATAAATAAACTAATCCCCCCTAGTTTTTTTTAAAATTTATTTATTTATTTAGAGAGCGCATGCGTGAGTGAGGGGGGGGCAGAAGGATGGGGAGAGAGAGAATCCCAAGCGGACTCCACACTGAGTGCAGAGCCCCACATGGGGCAATCCCAGGACTCTGAGATCATGACCTGAGCCAAAATCAAGAGTCAGATGCTTAACTGACTGAGCCATCCAGGTGTCCCTTCCCCCTAGTTTTTAAAAAAATTTTTTAAGATTTTATTTATTTATTTATTTGACAGAGGGAGAGAGAGGGAGGGAGAGAGAGCACACAAGCAGGGGGAGGGGCAGAGGGAGAGGGAGAAGCAGAACCCCACTAAGCAGGGAGCCCGATGCAGGGCTCGATCCCAGGACCCTGAGATCATGACTGGAGCCAAAGGCAGATGCTTAACCTACTGAGCTACCCAGGTGCCCCAAATATTTTTTATAATTTATTAAATTTTGGTTATGGTGGTTTTTTGGCACACAGAAACTTCAGGTGTTTTTTTTTTTTTAAGTATAATTGACGTAACATTATATTAGCTTCGGGTGTACAATGTAATGATTCAGTATTTGTAAATATTGCAAAATGATTACCACAATAAATCTAGTTAACATCTGTTACCATACATGGTTACAATTTTTTCTCAAGTTGAGAACTTTCAACATCTACTCTTCCAGCTACTTTTAAATATGCATTGCAGTATTATTAATTATAGCCACCATGCTGTACATTGCATTCCCATGACTTATTTATTTTGTAACTGGAAATTTGTATCTTTTGACCCCCTTCACCCAGAAATTTCAATTATTTAAAAGATTTTATTTATTTATTTGCTTTAAGAGAGAGAGTGTGAGCATGGGGGGCAGGGGTTGCGGAGCAGAAGGAGAGGGACAAGCAGACTCCGCACTGAGTGCAGAGCCCAAGGAGGGGCTCCATCCCATGACCCATGAACTCATGACCTGAGCTGAAATCAAGAGTCAGATGCTTAACCAACTAAGCCACCCAGGCGCCCCTGGAAATTTCAATTTTGATGTGGTGAAATGTGGCCATCTTTTTCTTTGTGGCTTTTGCTTGGTGTGCTTTCTTGACAAAGTTTTCCTTGCTATAAGAACATGAACATAGGACCGCCTGGGTGGCTCAGTCAGTTAAGCGTCTGCCTTCAGCTCAGGTCATGATCCCAGCGTCCTGGGATCGAGCCCCGCATCGGGGTCCCTGCTCAGTGGGGAGTCTGTGTCTCCCTCTATGCCTCACCCCTGCTCGTGCTCTCTCTCAAATAAATAAATAAATAAATCTTAAAAAAAAATGTGATTACATGGTGTGTGGCCTTTTGTGTCTCACGTCTGTTGCTGCTTTCGAGGCTCATCCATGTTGTAGCATGTGTAAGTACTTCCTTTTTAGAGCATTCCCTTGTATGGATACACCACATTTTGTTTATCCGTTCATCAGTTGATGGACATTTGTGTTGTTTCCACCTTTTGACTGTTATAAATAATGGCGCTATGAGCACTTATGTACATTTGGATTTGAACCCATGTTATCATTTCTGCTGGGTACACACGCACGCATGGAATTTCTGAGTCATATGGTAATTGTATATTTAACTTTTGAGGAGCCACCAAATTTTTTCTACAGTGGTGGTACCATTTTATAGTCCCACCAATAATGTACAGAATTTCCAATTTCTCCACGTTCTTGACAACAACTTGCTGTTGTCCACCTCTTTGATTAAAGTCATCCTAGTGGGTGTGAATGGTATCTCATCGCTTTGAATTGCATTTCCTAATAACTAATGATGTTGAACATGTTTTTATGTACTTGTTGGCCATTGGAATATCCTCTTTGGGGGAATGTCTGTTCAAATTCTTTGCCCATTTTTATTTGCATTGTCTTTTTACTATTGAATTTTTTTTTTAAGATTTTATTTATTTATTTGACAGAGAGAGAGATGAGGAGAGAGGGAACACAAGCAGGGGGAGTGGGAGAGGGAGAAGCAGGCTTCCCGCTGAGCAGGGAGCCCAATGTGGGGCTCGATCCCAGGACCCTGTGATCATGACCTGAGCCGAAGGCAGATGCTTAACGACTGAGCCACCCAGGCGCCCTTTACTATTGAATTTTAAGGTTCTTTATGTATGCCAGATTGTAGAACCTATCAGAAATATGATTTGCAAATATTTTTTTCCTATTCTTTGGGTTTTTTTTTTTTTGCTTTTTTGATTAGTGTCCTTTGACTTGCCAAAGTGTTAAGATTTATCTTTAAAAATTACTATAGGTGATACTCAACCCTTAAGGGATGTAGGAGGATAAAGGCAAATATTAAAGAACAAACAAAGAAAAAAAGAATGTCAGGTAGTGTAGGACAAGGGTCAAATAAGCAGTTTTTCAATAGTTTCTATAAAAGTTCAGAAGAAGGCAAGATCACCAGGGGCCGAGGGTTGAGAAAAGGGACTTGGAGAGGATTCAGGTGAATGCATTCTAGGAATTTGTTACTAATTCACCAACAACACTTTGATGAACATCGTCTCTAGGGCAGGCCTTGTGCCTTCCAGCACATGGAAGGATGAGTGGGACCCTCACAGCCCAGACCAGGAGGCACGCGTGAGAGGTCGGGGTTACACACACCCAGATGGATGGGCTGCAGTGGCCGTGGGAGCACCCAGGGCTGGGTGTGGCCTCATGAGAGAAGGGAGGCCTTGCCTAAGACCTGCAGGATCAGGAGCTGGTTGCTGAGGACAGAAGGAGGGCGAATGCAAGGGCAGGGAGGTAGCTTCAGCAAAGGAAGCTCCATGTACAAAAGGCCTGGTGCCAGAAAGAGTCTGGAATGTTACTGGTCAGATCCTGGGCAGGGGGTGGTGAGATCTGGAGCTTGGGAATGGGAAGGAATGGTCTATGAAAAGGCTTGTCTGCCACTCAAGGGGGACCAGACTTTGTTCTGTGGGCAGAGTTGCCCAGTGAGAATATTATAGCAGAACAAAGACATGATCAGACATTTGCATTTTTTGAGGGTCACTCAGGGTAAAGAATAGGAAGGAGGGGGCCAGCCTGGAGCCCAGGGGCCATTTGGATGCTGGGGGCACCCTCAGGTCAGAAAAAAGACAATGGCTGGACAGGCGTGGCGGTATGTACTTTTTTTTTTTTTTTTTTTTTGAGGAGTGGAGGAGGGGCAGAGGGAGAGGGGGAGAGAGAGAATCTTAAGCAGGCTCCACACCCAGACTGGAGCCCCATGTGAAGCTCAATCTCATGACACTGACATCACGACCTGAGCTGAAATCAGGAATCAGACACTTAACCAACTGAGCCACTCAGGTGCCCCTATCTTCTTTCACGGTTTCTCTCATTACTTTTCTCTCGATACTGGAGTAGTCCACGATCATTTCTGAGAACAGAAAATACCAACTAGCAAGAACAGCATGAAGGATAGTCAAGTTGAAGCTGCCCAGAGAAATTATTGTTCATACCCTGTGGCCCACAAGCACGCACATGCACGCATGCACACATCACCCCACGCTGAAATACCCTAATGTTTGAAATGCAATCTAATTCCTTAAATCAAATCTGTGTTGGTGGACATTTTTGTTTCGAACTTTTTACAATTACAGCTCAAAATAGGGATAATTGGCTAAAAATGAATCAGAACTGAAAAGACAGTCATCTAAATCTGACAAGGATGCTTGCTTATAGGTGCCCGAAAGATTGAAAAGCCTGTGGTGTACCAAGTTCATCAACATTTGAACAACCAGGGAGCATAAGCAGTGAGCTCTGAAATGTGCCCTTCCTCCTGTGGGCCACTGAGGGCCACCGGATGAGCAGGGTGCTGACAGGGGTTCCAGACAGAGCAAACTGGACATCACCTTGGTTTTTGGGCTCCCAGGTCAAGTTAGGGGCCACCCTGGGCTCCCCTCCAGATGAGCCTAACCCCCTGATGTAGGCTCCATTTAGAGGCCAGTCCTGGCCATTGGCTTAGAGCCACCCATCAGGTAGATCAATCACGGAATAATTGTCTTGATGATGTAAGGATGAGCAGGGAACTAACCACCACGGAACATGCTAGATTCAGACAGGAACAAGGCACTCTGCAAGAGCCACTAAGCCTCATGGCACACTCCCCAGTATGGAGATGTTGAGATTTTTTTAAAAAGATTTTATTTCTTTGTTTGAGAGAGAGAGAGAAAGTGAGCACGAACGGGGGAGGGGTGGGGGGAGAGGGAGAAGCAGGCTCCCCACTGAGCAAGGATCCCGACACACGGCTTGATCCCAGGACCCTGGGATCATGATCTGAGTCAAAGGCAGATGCTTAACCGACTGAAACACTCAAGCGCCCTGGAGATATTGAGATTTAAAAAATTTTTTGAGGTGGGGGGATTCTTCCTTTTTGTTTTTTTTTTAAACAGCTTTATTGGGTATAACTGACATATACTGAACTGCACAGATTTAAAGCATACAACTGAAGTTTTAACATACCGATACCCTCATGGAGCCAATCACTACACGCAAGATAATGAACATGTCCTCCACCTCCCAAAGTTTCCTTGTGATCTTTTCATGATCCCTGCCGTCTCAACCCCTGTCCCCTGGCAACTACCGATGGGCTTTCTCTCCCTGTAGATTGGTTGGCATTTTCTACCCTTGCATGTGAATGGATTCACATAGCGTGTGCTCTTTTCGGTCCACCTTAGTCATTCAGCATCATTGGAGACCCACGCATGTTGTAGTGTGCACCGGGGGGCCTTATCATCACCCCCATTTTATAGACCACGGGGCTCTCGGGAGCTAAGTAAACTGCAGATGTCACACAGCCATGAAGTGGTAGAGCCAGGATTTGATCCCGGCTCTCTGTCGCTCCAAAGCTCATCTCTATCTTTCTATTACAGCCCTGCCACTAGGAACGACCTTGGAGTGAACACAGTTTCTGGAAAGTAGTTGCTCGCTGCTGCTCTGGGTCCATGCCCTGCATCCCAACCTCCTGCCCTGTGTGTCCATCGTCTCTTCACCCTCTGTGGGAGAACCAGTGCCATGCTGGAGTCTAGAGCCACCTGCCCCAGGGATTATGAAAAGATCTAGGCTATGAGCAGCCTGTGGGCAGGGGGTAGGCTCACCCTTCGTACCCCAGCACCCAGCACAGTTTTGTCTCCTTCCTGGGGAGGAGATGAGAGCCCCGCTCTGAGGTCCAAGCTCTCTCCTGACTGAGGGTTCCCGAGGTGCCTGAGGACGGGTTGGTCCCAGATTATCAGCTTCCATGTGCCCTCAGGAGCCAGGTCTGGGCTTTGTGAGTCTGGCTTCCCTGAGCCTGGCCTGGCCGGGGACTCACTGCCATGTGGGCATCAGCCTTAGCCAGCCTGTCTGGCTCCTTGTCCAGCAGCACAGCCCTCCCGCCTGGGGGCTCACCCCCGGGAGGCCCAGCAGTCTGCTGTAGTCGGGGGCCCACCTTGGGCAGGTCTCAGCTCCTGGACACGCCTCCAAGGTCTCCACTTCTCCAGCAAGCGTGCCAAGTGTGAGAGCTGGAGTCCCTCCAACTGGTTGTGCCATTACCACTGGGAGACCCTGGGCAACTCTTTCCCTCACCCACCCACTCATTCACTCACTCATTCATTCATTCATTCACTCACAGAGATCTCTGTGCTGGACCCAGAGATGAGAAGGACCCAGGCCAGGGACACTGTACACAGTTGTGCAGGTTCACTAAGCCCTTACCCCTGGGTGGTCCCTGGAAGAGGGATTCTGTGTGATGGCCCCGACTCCTACCCTGCCCTCAGGGAGTCCACGGTCAGGGGCAGGAGGGGGGTCGTGGCATGACAATATGCTTACAACTCAGCACAATCAGGGCTGCGCACGGAGCAACACTGGTTTAATGGGAGTGGCCCCAACAGCTGGAGCCTATCTGGGGAGGCTTCCTGGAGGAGGTAGCATTGCCACAGAGACATGATGATATGGGAATGAGGGGAGGGCCAACACAGTAAAGGGAAGCCCTAAGCACAGGGGTAGAGACAAGAGGGTGCACAGTGAGGGGAGAGGCTCCGGATATCTCAGTGTGGCAGGAACACGGCATGTGTGGCATATCTCAGTGTGGCAGGAACACGGGATGTGGGTCGTGGCAGCACCCGAGGCAAGGGGCTCGGACCCAGCCTGAGGACAATGAGGCAGCGTTGCAGGATTTTTGCCAGGGAGGTGGCACTCATAGCCTCTACTCCCTTGTCTGTAAACTGGGCACAGAAATCCCTACTTCGCCAGTGGGACGCGGCTCGCACATGGTGGGTCCTCAGCAACGAGGCGGTAGACGTGTCTGCCCGCCCAGCCTGGGCAAGGGCGTGGTGGTGCACTGGCCAGGCCTGGTTGGCACGGCCTGCCACGCTCTCCGGCCCTGGAGCCCGCCGTGGTGGGGTCCGGTGGTGACACCAGATCCCAGCCCAGAGAAGCTGGACGACACGCCTCTCTCCACCCTCCCCCAGACGCAGGTTGGGACTCTGACACCTGGCTCACCTCCCCTGGCACCTAGCCTTTGAAACAGGGCCAAGGTAGCTGGGCAGGGCCGGGCCGAGGGCATGCAAGGTGGCTGGGCTCACATGCTCTGGGCTTCCTGGGACTGGCCCGCCCCCCCAGCGGGAGAGGAACCGGAGAGACCTACAGGCACCGTGATACCTGTCTTAGTCTTACTGCCTCTCCTCTCTGCGGAAAGAGACACACCTGTCCTTCTCCCCATCCCCATCCTGCCTGGCCCAGGCCCCACTGAGCCGCTGCCAGGACCCCCAGCCTCCCTGTCCCCTCCCTGCTCCGTGCTCCCAGCATCTCCTGCCCCAGCCGCTTGATTTAGCAACATCACACTTTAAACCTTTTAACATCGACCCCTTTTCTGATTGTACAAGTAATACCTGCTCACTTTAGAAACCTTGGAAAATACAGAGAGTAAGAGAAGGAAACAAAAATGATCAGTCCATCACCTAGGGACAAGCATTGTTGAATTAACAGTGTCATTTCATTCCAGATCTTTCCACACCTGTGTGGGTAGACACGTGTGCGTGCGCACGCACACACACACACAATTCTGCATTTTGCTTTTCTCACTGACCATTTGATCATGAGTGTTTTCATCAGTCATTAAAGATGATTGGAAAGCATGTCAATGTTTCATTATGGACAGGTTCAAGTGCAGCTGCAGGTGGAAAGAATCACATACGGAACCCATGTGCCTGCCACCAGCTTCAGCATTTACCAACAGTCTGCTTATTTCATCTCTTCCTCTTCACACCAACTGTGTTGTTCGGAGTATTTTAAAGTCAACCCCAGACATCCTATCATTTCACCTGCAAGTGTCGAAAGCATTATAAAGGCTCTGAAAGAGGCCTTTGCTGTATCCAAAAGGTCCCTGGCCTGGGTGTTGAGGGATCTGACTTCTAGTCCAGCGGTGGCCCTCTCTGCTGCGTGCACGTGCTCTGGACTCGTCTTCTTTGTAAAATGAGGAGCATAGTGTCCCCCCTCCCCCAGGGCGGTCAGGAGGGGTCATTGAAGAGCCAGACTCCTCAGAGTTCTACTTCGGTCCTCTGCCGTTGCCAGGCTGGCTGCCAATCCATTTAATCTTCACGACAATCCAAGAAGGCAGTATTAGTATTTGCATTTTACAAAGGAGAAAAACCAAGACTCAGAGAGGTTAAGTGACTTGCCCAAAGTAACACAGGATTCAAATTCAGATCTATCTGACTTTTTCCGCAGCACCGATTGATTGGTAAGAGATCCAGATAGTATTTGCTTCTGAAACAGCTGCCTTCCGATGTCTCCAGCAAAAGTGGGCATTTTAAGCATCAGATTAGGCCATGAGGGGGTGGGAGGTGGGGCCAGGTTGGGAACAAGGAGGAGGATCAAGTCATACTAAGTCTAGCCAGAGATTATGCAGCGGTGTGGAGGGGAGCCAGCCAGGGGCTGGCCAAAACAGAGGAGCCCCCCACAAGGGTTAGCTGCAAAGAGGCTCTGACAGGTCTGTGGGCAGAGGTGCAGGCAGCGCTAAGGGGACAGTGAAGGCGGGAGGTGCCAACCCCACTGATAGGACCTGGGGCCATATAACAAGGCAGGCTTCATCTCCACCCAGGCCCGGCAGGCAAGTAATCACCCGCCTCTCTGTTCTCTCCCTCCATAGTCCTATGTGGCCCCCAATTGGCCAGGCCCCCCTGAAACCAGAGTGCTTGGGGACTGTGGCTGCAGACCCCAGAGGTCAGCCTGGTTAGCCTCCTGGAGCAAAGAGCAGGGTAGAAGGTGGAGACAGAGCCTGCAGAGGTGGGGCGCAAATGGAGGGAACCCGGCGCAGGAGGGACCCACTCAAAGAAGTAAAACTGGGAAAACGGCCGTCCTGGGGAGAACTAGCAGGGAGATGGGGGCCAAGACCGTGCCTTCTTAGAGACCTACAGATATGACTGCAGTAAGCAATTTAATAACAATGAAACGAGATGGCCCCACGACCTACTTCTCTTTAACCTAGAAACTGGCCCCATTTGGGTAATGTTGCAACTCACACGAACTGGGAAAGGGGAAATCTCATGTTCTCAGTCATTCTTGCTCATATCAGGTCGGGGAGGTTCCCTCCTCTGGTAATCCTCAGAGTCCTGAGTGCCTCGCGGCAGGACAACAAAGGTTCACTTATTTGATTCAAATTGAATTCCCCTGTGGCACCCCACATGAGTGTTGACCTTACTAAACGAAACCTCTCTCCCTGTTGGGGCAATCGAAATTTGCCTTTGGGGGCGCCTGGGTGGCTCAGTCGGTTAAGCATCTGCCTTTGGCTTGGGTCATGATCTCAGGGTCCTGGGATCCAGCCCCACGTTGGGCTCCTTGCTCAGGGGGGAGTCTGCTTCTCCCTTTCCCTCCACCCCTTCCCCGCCCCCCCCATTTGTGCTTGCTCTCTCTCTCTCTCAAATAAACAAATGAAAATAAATAAAATCTTTAAAATAAAATTTGCCTTCATGTTCAATCCCTTCTTAAACGCATGTGGATGTTCCTCCTAGAGATCTCTCATCCTTGGCTAGTTATTATCTATTCTGTATCTAGTCTCCTCTAGCCTGGAATTGCAACTCATGGTCATTATCAGCATAATGATAAGGACAAATCTGTTGCCATAAACTCGTTGCCCTGCACATGTAGAGATAAGTCTAAAGATGACTCTGATTGTCTGTGCCCCCATGGCCTCCATTAGTGCAGAGACTTAAGAAGTGACTGTGTTTCATGTCACAGGGGTGAGACTGAGGGGGTCTGAGGCTGGGCCCACCAACTCCCAGAGCCCTGGGTTCATTGGATGGGTGTTTGCTGAGCACCCACTGCATCCCTGGTACCACGCTTGCCATGAAGGAGAGGGCTCTGTAAGCCCAGCCCTTGTCCTCCACCAGTCCCCAATGCAGCAGGGGTGATGATGGGGAGACATAAGTCTGTGCGACAAAGACATGCATGGCGGAGGTTAGGAAGGACTTTGACCTGAGCTCAGAACTGAGGTGTAGATTTTAGCCCAGCCCTGCAAAGTGGCTGTGGGACGTCCCCAAATTCTGTTACCCTGCAGGCCAAAGCCTGGGTGGTGGGCAGTGCAGAGGCTGAGGGGTATCTCTCTCTATGGCCTTTTCAGTTGGTTAAGAGAATTTGTCCTTCTCACTTTGTGTTAAGACCTGCATTCATTTACCCCCAATTTCTCTGAGACACACACACACAGACACAGAGACACGGAGGGAGAGAGAGACCGTAAACTCTGCCACTCTGCCTTAGGGCCTTGACTTGACCATTAAGGCAGCTCAAGGTCAGAGTTTAACAGAGGCCAGGAAGCCAAGGGCTGAGCTCACCAGAGGCTGCAGTCCTGGCAGGAAAGATGCATGGATTTGTGATCTCACCTTCCCGGTGCCCTGACCGTGAGACTCAGTAACCCCCAGCACCAGGTGACTTTGCCCCATGTCCACCCAGGCAAGACTGGAAGCCTCTGAGTAGGGGTCCTGAGGTCCTTGCTCACCAGGCTGAGGCTGCACTGATGAGGAAGATGCACTAGAATCTCTCACCCTCAAAGGTCCTCTGTTCCCACCCACTCTTGTGTGGGCTTCTCCGGGTCTGCTGCCCCATTCAGGGAAAAGGATGCCACCAGGAAGGTGGCCTGCCCAGGGCCCATGGGCTACTGTACCAGTAGCTGGGTCCGTTCCTGACCCGCAGTGTGCAGGCTGTTTGAGGACCTGGTTCTCCATCCTCAACCACCTGGAGAGGTGGGGGCCTCATTCTGCAGATGACCGGGTAAGCCTGGAGCTTCAGACCACACAGCTGGGATGGCCCTACCCAGTCCCATCCTGTAGGGATAATTGGGGCACACGTTTATTAAGCACCAAGGTGCTAAACTCTGTGTAACTATAAACTTGCTCTACCCCATCCCAGCCTCAGGTAGCCTACTATTAACTCCATGGCACAGGTGAGGAAACTGAGGTCCCACTGGTAAGTGAAGCGGATTTGGGCCTGGGCGTCCTGAGTCCACAGCGTCCGCTCCTGCCCAGCAGCCCAGCAAGGACACCAGCTCGCGCAGGGGAACGTGGTAGCCACGATGGAAGAAAAGTCCCAGATTTGGGTGCCGGCTTGGCTGAGGGCTCCCCAGAGTTGCTGATGCTCAGGGATGCCTCAGCTGCCTCACTGGGACAGAATTCTGGGAGGGAGGGGCGCCAGACCGAGGCTGTGCCCTTGGGGGGGATTTGGCCAGGACATGGGCTGCTTTCCCAGGACCGTGGATGGTGGGACTCATAGGACCAGCTTAGCCTGGGGCTCTCTTTGACTTTCCCTCCTTTTGTCCTTTGGCCCGTTTAGATTTGCATTACAGGGTCCCCTACCCTCACCCACTCACCCCCCACATGCACCCCGACACTGACACGACTCAAATCATCATCAGGCCTTGAGGACAAATGTGACCCTGGGAAATCCACACACCTCTCCACAAATATTAGACACGAGTGCCCCAAATCGCCCCTGGCCTGTGCCTTGTTGCCACGACTTCTGTGCTACGTTGGATGTCCTGGTGCTTCCGGGCTCCAGCCTTGCAGATCTGGAGCTTGGCTAGGCCACCGTCGGTTAAGGTGGATTTGCAGCCCTTTCTCCTCCCAACCTGGGACCCCCAGCTCTAAGCTGACTCTGCCACTTCCCTGCCCCCGCCCCCCCCCCCCCCCGCCGTTAGCTCTCTGAGCCTCAGGGGTCTGGCACAGGTGTGGCCTCAAGGGGCTGCAGCCCATGTATTTTCGTTGCATTTCTGCACAGGTGAAGGACC
>NC_138371.1:94386639-94428525 GCF_054177405.1 Leptonychotes weddellii | reverse complement strand
GACCCTCAGCCCCCTGGCCCGATCAGCAAGAACTATCTCCAGTCTCATCCAGCAACCACCTATTGAATTTTTCAAGTGTTTAAAAGATTATGTAAGTATTATATAAACAGGTTTTCTTTGTAAAAAAAAAAAATATTAAGCCCTATGAATGTATACAAAATATAGAGTAAAAATCCTTTTTTCATCACCCGCCCTATTTTCCCATCCATCCCCCTTCCAGAATAAGCATTGTCCAGAGTTAAGTGTGGATCCTTCCAGATGGCTTCTATCAACCCCACTCCCCCCCCCACACACACACATCTACAAGGCTCATACTTACTGCTCTGCAACTGACTTTTACATGATATAGTAGACTTCCCGTCTGCTTCATATTGATCTTATTATTTTAATGACTAACATTTTTTGCAGGATGTATACATAATTTATCAAGTCCCTTGTTTAGGGACATTTAGGTTGTTTCTAATTTTTCAGTTAAACAATGCTGCAATGCATCTACTTGTGCATGCCTCTTTTTTCATACGTGAGAGTATTTCTATATGTTACATATCTTGGAATCAACATGCTTGGCCAAGGAGTCTTTGCATTGCTCGTGTAGCTAAACACCGATAAATTGCTCTCCTGAAAGACCAATGACCACTCCCATCACCTTGTGAGAAGACCTCTTATCCCCATGCTCATGTCAACACTGGAGAGCATCAGTATTTTTCCTTTTTGCCAGTTAAAAACTTTTTTGGGTATGATTTGCATTTCCCTGATTATGGTAGAGTTGAGCATCTTTTCATAGCTCCTGGCCATTTGTATGGAGTCTGCTGTGAATTGTCTCCTTCTACCCTTGCCTGAACTTGTATCATGCTAGTGATCCTTTAATTATTTATGTGTAGGTTTTGCCTCCTTTTAGAAAAGGGACAAACCTACATGATTTTATTTTTAATTTTTTTAAAGATTTTTTATTTATTCATTTGAGAGAAAGAGTGAGCACAAGCAGGGGGAGCAGCAGAGGGAGAGGGAGAAGTAGGCTTCCCGCTGAGCAGGGAGCCTGATGCGGGGCTCAACCCCAGGACCCTGGGATCATTACCTGAGCTGAAAACAGATACTTCACTGACTGAGCCACCCAGGCGCTCCTGGGAATATTTTAATTGTGATTTCTTTGACAGTCAGAAGAAAAGATAATAATAACGAACATACAATAATGAGTCCAACCTGGATCATATTTATCTTTACACCAAGGCAATTATAAAACATATTTTTTATTATTTTTCCTAGGGCCCATGAAAGTCATAATAATGCATGCCGGCCTACCAGTGACAACCATTTACTAGGGTCTTGGACATCATTCTAAAAATATTTTATGTAGATATATTTTACATATTTACTTATAAATGGCTTTTCTTCTTTTTTTATTATGTAACATTTTAAAGATATTTTTTAAAAGAAAAAATATAACACACTCATGAATCCAATACCAACATCTATAGTAAGTAAATACAATTTTATTTTATTTTTAAAGATTTTACTTATTTATTTGAGAGAGAGAGAGACAGAGGCAGATAGAGAAGCAGGTTCCCTGTTGAGAGGGACCCCAAAGCAGGACTCGATCCCAGGACCCTGGGATCATGACCTGAGCCAAAGGCAGATGCTTAACCAGCTGAGCCACCCAGGCATCCCAGTAAATACGATTTTAACCATATTTGCTCCAGAGCTCTTTTTTTCTGTTCAATAAAAGAAATGGGATGCGATGTATAAAGCTAATCCTTCACCCATAGTTTTCCACTCTCTCCCACTATGTGGCATTTGCTGTGGGTCACTCCCAGGAATGTTTGGGTGTAGACCACAAACACTAGGCTAAATCCCATGGTCATGACTTCTTCCTCCTTCTTGAAATACCTCCTTTGCTCCCAGGACAATTCACCCTCCTGGCTACTCCTTCCCAGTGTCCTTCACTCATTACCCCTCATCTTCCCATCTGCTTGTGATGGGACAGCCCGGGGCTCTGTCCTTCTTATCTCTGTCTACACCCACTCCACAATCCTCCATCCTCTGGGTTTCAATACTATTTATATGCTGACTGACATCCACATTAATATCTATAGCCCAAGACTTTCATCTAATTCTACGTTCATTTACCCAAATACCTATTGGACATACTCTCTTGGATGATCGTTGAGCATCTCCATCAAGGGACCAGAAGCAAACTCATGAGCTCCCTCCCATTCCTCTCAAATATCCCCCATCTCAGCGGATGGGCACTCTGCTCGTCTAGTGTCTGATCCACAAACCTCGGTCTCATTCTTGATTCCTCTCTCTCATAGACTGTACATCAACACCAATGAGCATATTCTGCTGGCTCTACCTTCAAAATACATCCGGATCTGACCACTTCCTGCCACCTCCACTGCGCCATCCTGGTTCCAGCTGCACCCATCTCCACTGGCCATTCATTCGTTGTTCCTGTCCCCCAACAAGAAGGCAAAGATATTATCTGTTTTGTTTATTCTTGCACCACTTGCCTCAAGAGCAGCACTGACACATAATCTGTATTCAATAAACACTTGTTGGATGAATGAATATTTTAATAATCAGGTTTATTTCTGCACTCCACTCAGAAATGACTGAATGACTGGACTGTTCCTGCACCAACACCTCAGTATTTTAGTTACTTATCTTTAATATGTTTTGATAAATGGTGATTCACATACCTCCTGATTACTTTTTTTTTTCCAAATTGACTTTGTTATCCTTATGCATTTCTTTTTTTTTTTTTTTAAGTTTTATTTGTTTAAGTAATCTCTACACCCAATGCAGGGCTCGAAGTCACGACTCTGAGATCAAGAGTTCCATGCTCCTCCGACTGAACCAACCAGGCACCCCATCCTCATGCATTTCTGATTCAGATGAACTTTAAAAGCATAATCTTTGAATCACTGAAAATCCTGTTGGTCTTTTGACTAGAATTACATTTATAAATGTATGGATCAATTTGGGAAGAAATGATATCATTACCCTATTGGGTCTTCCGATCCTACAACACTGAAGTCTCTCCATTTATTCAGATCTTTTAGGTTCTTCAGTCTGGTTTTAGGGTTTCATTGATACCAATCTTGCATATTCCTTGCATTTCTGGGGAAGATTCTATTGGTTATGAAGCATTTTTTCCTTTTTTTAAAAAAAAGATTTTATTTTTTTATTTGTCAGAGAGAGAGAGGGGGCAGGTACAAGCAGGGGGAGCGGCAGGCAGAAGGAGAAGCAGACTCCCTGCTGAGCAGGGAGCCCGATGCGGCACTCGATCTCAGGACCCTGGGATCATGACCTGAGCTGAAGGCAGACGCTTAACTGACTGAGCCACCCAGGCATCCCACTGCATTTTTTCCTTTTAATTCAGTATGTAATTCACTATGCTAATATTTAATTTCAGATACATGCATGTCAGGATCATAAAAGAGGCAGGAAGATCTTGATTCTTGTTAAGTTGTGGAATAGTATATATGACACAGAGATTGTATCGTCCTTGAAAGTTTGGTTGAACTTGACTAGAGCTGCCTGGTTCTGCTGTCTTGTGAGGCCATTTGACTATTTGAAAGATCTTTGACTATCTTTTCAATTGTTTTCTGGGGTTATATATTATATATATATTTTAGATTTTGTTTTTAGAAGAGTTTTATGTTCACAGCAAATTTGAGTGGAAAGTACAGGTAGCCTGTATATACCCAACCCCCAAACGCACAGCGTCCCCCAATATCAACATCTGGGCACCAGCATGGTACACTTGTTACAATCAGTGAGCCTACAATGACACATCATTATCACCTAGAGTCCATAGTTTACATTAGGTTCACTCTTGGTGTTGCACATTCTCTTTATCTCTAGATAAATGTTTATGCATTATGACATGTCTCCACCATTATATTATCACACAGAGTATTTTCTTTTTTTTTTTAAGATTTTATTCATTTGACAGAGAGAGCACAAGCAGAGGGAGAGAGAGGGAGAAGCAGGCTCCCTGCTGAGCAAGGAGCCCGATGTGGGACTCGATCCCAGGACCCTGGGATCATGACCCGGGCTGAAGGCAGCCACTTAACCGACTGAGCCACCCAGGCGTCCCTCACACAGAGTATTTTCACTGCCCTCAGAATCCTCTGTGCTCTACCTATTTATCCCTCCCCATTCATCCCTTGCTCCCTCTTAACTCCTGTTAACCACTGATTTTTTTACTGTCCCCATTGTTTTGCCTTTCCAGAATGTTATATCCTTGAAATCATATTCTATGTAGACTTCTCAGTTTGGCTTCTTTCATTTAGAAATATGCATTTAAGTTTCCTCCATGATTTTGATAGCTCATTTCTTTTTAGCTTTGAATAATATTCCATTGTCTGGATGTGCCACAGTTTATTTATCTGTTCACATCCTGAAAGACATCTTGTTGGCTTCCAAGCTTTGGCAAGTATGGATAAAGCTGCGATAAACATCCATGTGCAGATTTTTGTGTGGACTTAACTTTTCAACTCACTTCAGTAAAACCAAAGAGTGTGATTGCTGGTTCATATGGTAAGAGTACGTTTGGTTTTGTAAAAACCACCAAACTGTCTTCCAAAGTAGCTGTGCCATTTTGTTTTCCCACCCGCAACGAATGAGTTCCTGTTGGTCCACATCCTATGATGGTTGCCAGGTGGCGATTATTTCTATCGTCCCTTCTACTTCCATTAATTTCATTTTCTCCTAAGGAAGACCGGTCCTCACCCCAATTTATTCATGTATGCATTTATTTACTTGTATCAACATGGTGTCATGGATTCCTATTGGAGTCTATAGGTTATGTTCTGAAGGTTGTCTGCTGGGTGTGCTCACTGCTATCCGAGTGTCACTCCTGCTCAGTTCTCTTGTTGAACACAGGCAGACATCAATATGCCCATGTGCACATATCTCTATTTCTACATCTATCTGGTAAATGTATTGAAAAGCCTGAGAGTTCATCTGATATTTCCAGTTCCACTCCAACCCCTCAGTGTTCTTTCCAACCTTCCCTGTTCCCACGTTTCTAACTCAGATAGTGAGAAACTGGCTCCCGCTCCCATATCCACAATATATTTACTTATTTGCTCAAGTCATTAACTGTTTGCTCAGTGTAACTAATCTTCTGTCCACTCCAGCCACCTCCACAGCCTGCCACCTCTGTCCCAGTTCCTTGGAACCTAGGGAACACCAGTGCCCACATCTCTGCAAGGAACCCCTTCCCTCCCCACTCTGCTTCCTCAGGGGCAGACAACTCCAGGCTAGAAGGAGAAACAAGGGTGAGGTGGAAATGACAGAATGACATGAAGGAAGACCTCTTCTTTTAAAGCAATCTGAGGATGGGTTTTCTGTTATAGGATGAACCGTCAGATCTGATGCTATTGGGAATAATGATTGGACAATTTTGAAAAAGTTAGTTCAAGTAGATAGCCATAAAACATATTTCAAAAATCACATGTATATGTGTATTCCTTAAACTTTTTATTCTACTTTCGAAACACAGATGTATCTTTATTTTCCAAAATTTTGATGTAGGGCTAGGGCCTTTCTTCGATGTGGGCCGTCTTTCACACATAAACTGCATAGATAGAACATTGTCTACAATTTCCAGTTCCGGTGTCCTTGGAGTGATCTTTAAAGGTGTTTGCAAAGCTCTTTGAATGCAAAATTATTCTAGATTTGTGAAATGCCCCTAACCCAGCTTTGTACAACTCTCTTGCCCATATTCGATTTAATAGCGATTGTTTTTAGTGACTTGCATTTATTGTGTCTTTCCAAGGCATTTCATCTAATTTTTATAGTAATAACACTTTCTTTCCACATTCCTATTTCATTGATCTAGGGGTACCTGGTTGGCTCAGTCAGTTTGAGCTCATTGATCTATACATTATTTCATTAAGTCATACACTTACAATAATAAATATAACTAGCACAAATAAGTTCGGAGACAGATACAACTGATTGCCAAGCATACAAGTCAGTTGATAAGGGCAGAAATACATGGTGTTCTAGAACAGACCAGGATACTTTTTCTGTAAGGGTCACAAAGTAAATATTTTTGTCTTTTGTGGGCCATATGGTCTCTATAACAATTTCTTAACTCTGCCACTGTAATGACAAAATAGCTGTAGACAATATGTACATGAATGAGCATGGCTGTGTTTCAAGAAAACTTTACTTACAAAAACAGGTGGCAGGCCAAATTTGGTCTTCAGGACACAGTTTGCTGACCCCAAGGGGGTAGCTAATTAGCTCCCTGCATTCCGTATGCAGTGGGCATCCAGCAGCATGGTGTTGGGGGGAAATGCAGTGCAGCGGTTACTTGAGTGGACCTAAGTTAAGAGGACTCTCGTTACCTTGCATCAGAAAGCATCCTAACTGACACTCCCTGATTCAGCTTCCCCAGTTGCCCAACGTGCAGACCTTTCTATTCCCAAGCTCTAGCTGACTCCTTGGCATTTTCCTGAGGACAAGGCGTGTTTTATTATATTTTAAGAAAACCTTTTATTATGGTAAATTTAAAACATAGTGAAAAGTAGAGAGAATAGTAATGAACCTGAGATAGCCATCACTCTGCTGCGACAATTATTTACCTTTTTTAAAGATTTTATTTATTTATTTGTCAGAGAGAGAGAGAGAGAGCACACACAAGCAGGGGAAGCGGCAGAAGGAGAGGGAGAAGCAGACTCCCCGCTGAGCAGGGAGCCCGATGCGGGACTCGATCCCAGGATCCCAGGATCATGACCTGAGCCGAAGGCAGACGCTTCACCATCTGAGCCACCCAGGTGCCCACACTGCGACAATTATTAATACACGGCCAATTTTCATCCGTAGGCAAAGAGGAGCGTCTTTCGCTTTCCTGAAAGCCTCTGCTAACTCGGAAGCATTCTTCTGGGTCGGGCAGCCAGTGGAGCTACACTTGGCAATCCCTCGCTGTGGGGGTGAGGGGCAGGAGACCTGCAGCCAAGAGAGACCGGCCCCAAAGGTCTCAGGTGTACTGAGCTATGCTAGTCATTCCGTGCACGATGGGTAATATCTGTCCTTCAATGCTCTCTTACTGAGAAGATCCGAAGAGAAACTTTGCGGGTGAACACTTGAGACCTTCCACCGACATCCCTTGCCCAAATTCTTTCTTCATTCTTTTTACTCTCTGCAAATATGAAAACACAAGGGCTCAGCATGGGCCTTCAAGCCGAATTCTGAAGAGGCCGCACAGAGCCGTGGCCAAGGGTGGCTCCAGAGTCAGTGGTTACTTGAGTGGACCTAAGTTAAGAGGACTGTGCCTGGATCCCACCCTACCACTGCCAACTGTGGGGACATCTCTTCACTGACCTGTGCCTCCGTTTTGTCCTCTGGGAAATGGGGATGATGATAATTTCTGCCTCATAGGATTTTTGAGAGCATTAAAAACATTAGAAAATAAATGTGAAGCACTTAAAACAGGTGTTGGTACATATGAAATAATGACATTATTAAGATCAGATAGTGATACGGAAAGACTCTCCCCTAGAAGCTGATAGCAAAAATATCTGGGTCTAAATATATACTAACTACTTTCAGAAGAGAATGGGCTATGGTAGGAAGAAGATCGGGCCCCTGTAACTAGTTTTGTGACCATGAGTTTGTCACTGTCCCTTTCAGAGCCTCCAAGTTCACATCTATAAGAGAAGGTGCTCAAGCAATCTATCCCTTTTACATTACTTTAGTCTGAAACCTGGAGTCTGTCTGTAGCAAGAGGTTCCCAGCCCACTATGGGCCTCCTTAGGCCGTTGGGCTTACTTTTAATTAACCAGCCACCAGGAATGCAAATGCTTACAGGTCAGATGCGGGGATGGGCAGCGTCTCTCTTCCAAGACCCCCAGCCGGGTGCCCCCCTTCTCTCACTCCCTCTCCAGTCCTGTGTCAGGCTCACTAGCCGCAGGCCATCCTCTGGCCCAGCTCACTGAGGTGGGGCGGCTGCCCCTGCAGTTCAGCACACTGTTAGCTGGACAGTTCCCAGAGCCCTCGTCAGGCCCGGAATAGCCGTCTGAGCTGAGAGGCACAGGGTGGGGCACCCCTACCAGAAAGCCAACCCCTTTAACCTGAGTGTCCTCTTTAACTCCAGACTTGAGGCTACAGGTGCTCCAGATTCCAGAAGCCAGTCTGCAGCCTGGTCCTAAATAAACAAGGATCTTTTCTGAGTCCTCTGCTGAGGGAATTCCTCTATCTTGGGGGATGCTTGACTTCAGCTTTCAACCTCACAAAATAAAAGGATGGTGCTGACCACATGCAAGTGCTTGGCTAAATGCGTTGAATAGGGGAAGAAGGATCACACGAATTAGAAAGCTGAACTTTAGTCTGCTCTGTCACCAGCCAGGGGCATGAGCCAGTGGATAGATATGACTGTGGGCCCACTCTCCTTGGGTGGGGGGGGGGGTTGTGTCTCTAAGCCGCATGTCAGCTCTCCTGGATGAGTCTAGGATCTGCAGAAGAATGAGGCGCAGAGACCAGAGCATCCTGAACGGCAAACCAGCCTCCTGCCCACCCATCCACAAGTTTGTCCCTGACACTCCATTATCCACCCACCACCCCTGGTGTGGCCTCTCAGACATCCTCTTGGCTCATATCCAAGAGCTGGGCACTTAAGGGAGACAGTTGGGCAGAATTCGCTCTTGAGCTGCATATACGACCAGGAAGCAAATGAGGCTCACAGAACAGAGCTTCTCTCTGTGCCAACCAGGCTATGGGAGTGACTGCGGGGTGGGGCTCAGCTCTCCCTGCATGGAGGTCAGCACAGAGGTCTGCCTCATCATGGAATCCTGTTCTCAGGTCCGCTGAACCTGGGAGGATCTCCCTGAATAAAGATCCAAGACATTTTTACGTGTCTAGCTTGGAAATCCTCTAGAAACACACATTCCCCAAGAACTGGGCTTTCCTCACATCACAGCTGGTTAGTTAATAGGTCACCCCAGCTACCAGGCCTCAAGGTTTTAGTAAGCTCAGTCGTGCCTGGGGGCACAGTTGGTTAAGCATTCGACTCGTGGTTTCGGCTCAGGTCATGATCTCAAGGTTGTGAGATTGAGACCTGAGTCGGGCTCCATGCTGAACGTAGAGTCTGCTTAAGACTCTCTCTCCCTCTCTGTCTCCCCCCTGAGATCTCTCTCTCTAAAATAAATAAATAAATCTTTAAAAAAAGAAAATAAAAAGAGAAAACTCAGTTATCAGTGGTAGCTTGCTGGGCACTTGGTGTCCCTGCCTCTGTCTCCGAAGCCCTTTGCCACCTGCAAAGTTCTCCCCAGTTCCACCTTGATCACTGTATTCTCCAACTAGTCAATATCAGCCCCTCAAGCAAACAAATTCCATCCCTGCATTTAGGCAAATCAACTGACATCCTAGGATATACACTGGCTCTTTGCCTCACTCTTTCTACCCCAGGGATGCGTTATCCAGTTGTAAGAGTCATAGGCACTCAGATTTAAATCCCACTGCATGACTGTAGACTAGTTACATAAACCTTTCTAAGCCTCAGGTTCTTTATCTGTAAAATGGGAATAGTGGTAGCGTCTCTTTTACTGGGTCATTATGATAACCCAAAGAGACAATGCACACAAAACCATTTGCACAATGCCTGGCTCAATACATTTTATTTATGTGCTTTCTCTTGCACCCACCCAAGTAGTGAAGTAAATAGAACTGCTTAAATTGTGCTTCTGGTAGCCTATATTTGTAGAATGATCTATTTCTTAAGTTACACATTAATTCAAGGCTTCATTAAGTAGCTCAATGCCTTGGGCAACAGATTACTTATAAATAGCATAATATTTAGTGGCTCCTTAGTTTTGCAGTCAGACATTATTAATGGGCCATGACTTAGAATCAGGATGAAGTTTAAACACATGCACACATCCACTCATGTCGCCATGTGCACACGCACGTGGACACACCGAATGATAAAGATACTCCTGAAGCTGCTGGCGTGAGTTTATCTTACAATTACTTTTGGAAAAAGAAGATCAAAAGGAAAGAGGAAAGAGACCATCTCCTTCTTGCATCAAAGAATGCAAAGAACATATTCCAAATCTTGATCAATGGGCTCATTGTCCCTTATCCCTAATTATTGCCAAAGCGTCTTTTTAAGATGTTCTTTTGCAAATGTTATTAGTCCCCATGGATAATTTTCTGAGTCTTTCACTTGTGAAGGAATTAATAAATTTCCCATAGCTAATTTAATCATTTGGGTAATTTAAGTAAAAAGGAGATCACAGTGATTTAGAATATTCAACCAAGGTAATTCAGGGTTTCCTGCATTTTGGGGTGTGTGTGTGCGTTTTGCCACGGACAGGCTCCTGGGGGACAGGGTTGGTAGGAGAAGGTGTCACAGAAAGACTGTCAGCACAACATGCGAATACCTGACATGCAAAATAGCCTCAAAAGGATCGAGGGCTTTGAAGGTGGCCCAGCTGTTCCAATTGTATCTTGGCTAAAGCTACATACATTACACATTTTTGTTTTATTTTTTTCACTAAAAATAGAAGACTCCATCATGCTGAGTTTTCCTGGAATGATCGGAGATGTGATTATTCTTGGTCTTCAAGCCCCGGGCAACTCTCTGAACCTGAAGACCTTGCCCTCACCCCCCAGCCCTGCTCCTCACCTACCAACATTGCGGGAGGCTCGGGCTCTGACCACCTGTCAGTGATCCAACAAGGCCAGTCCACCCACAAACCATTCATTTGCTTTTGGGTACGGAGTCTATTGACAGCTTCCACAATACGATATGGAAAAACCTCTGGCCAGAGGGTGTTATTGTTTGGCTTTCTCTGGAGCACAGGATTTGGGATGTCTCCATGGAAGATACCAGATTTTTAATCCCCATCACATGGGTTGACGCCCCTGGTTAAATCTTATCATCTTCTAGCTGCTTCTCAGTGATTCCCTAAATCACAGAACTTTATAGCTGGCATAAACCTTAAAGACCATGAGGTCAAACTTGCTAGCCTGGGAAATCGAGATGCAGAAAGAAAACAATGGTCATGGCCATGAGCAGCCACAGTGACCAGCAGGGCCAAGGCCGGCCTCCCCGACTTCATCTTGATCTTCTCTGCTGGTTCCCAGAGCTGATTCTTTCTCCATCACACCACATGTCCACCTCTGTGTCTGGAGGCCCAGAGTCAGCAAGACGTCCTACCCCTCTGCTCTGCATTGCCAAAGATACAGAATGAATTCAGCAGAACCTAAAGAAACCAGAGCCTGGGTGAGCAGACTGCTGCGCTCTAGTTCTTAGTGCATCCTCGAGTTGTTTCTGTTCTGCTTTGACGAAACCCAGGCTGGTGCTCCTGGACAGCAACCCCACACTGCATCCAGCGGCACCCTTGTCCAAGCACACCCCCAACCCCCCGGAAGCCCACACCCTCATGCACCTGCTGTGGACCCTTCTGCCTGCAGTGCCCCCGAATGCACAGTGACATCTCTGGCTTTAGCACTCCCTCCCCTCCTCGTGACAGGCAGCTCCGCCTTTCCTGGACTGGCAAATAAAGCAGTGGTGAACAGCTTTGTTCCGAGATAATAATCCTTGATTATTGCCTTAGGGCTGGCTGAGGCCTGGCTGAGAGCACTCCCAAGGGGACAGGCCTGTGCCCCGTGAGGTGTGGGCAACAAAAGGAGGAAAAAGCCTATGCTGTAAATTTGTTAGAAAATGGAGCTTCTCCCCTGTTTGCCATGTGAATCTCCAAACACAGATTTGAAAGGGCCTCACTTCCCATGGACCCAAAGTGCCACGGGGCTGCTAGGGCCAGAGAAATGCATATAAAGCCTGCCCCTGGAGTCTGCAGGGCCTCTCCATGAGAACAGGCTGCTGTGTGTGAGCCCCTGGAGGTAGCATCAACTTAGCATCCCTGGCATGCCTGACGCTGGGGCATAGAGCACATCATGGTTGCTCAGGAGCATACATGAATGGGCTAGCTCAAGATTGGGTAGGGAGACGAGAGGTTCTCATCACAGCACACTGCCCTGCTCCTCCCCCTCCTCAGGAGAAGGTGACAGGGTTTGCAATATGTGGTCCGGGGGAAGGTGCTTCACCCCTGGTGACCGTCCCACAAGGCCCGTATCGATGCATCTCTCAGATGGGACTCAGGGGGAAGTGATGGCACAGTTCGCAGGGGGCAAGGCTGCAGAGTGAGCTGAATTTGTATAGATGGAGAGCTAGGAGGGTTCTCAGCCACGCTTATCCATCAGGGAGGTTTGCTGGGTGGGAACTGGGGACTTGGGGTGACTTTGAGAACCAGCGAGATTAGGATCAAGGAGGAGAGAGGGACATGTGGGAGGGTTAGAAGTGAGATGTAGCAGGATGGCTGGGACAGGCGGAAGCAGGCAGGACAGTGGAACACTGTGGGGGGCAGACAGACATCCTGGGCTTGGACCAGAGTGGGGTAGCCTGGGACCATTACCTGAACCTCTCTGAGCCTCACTTACTCATCTGTAAAAGAGAACATTAAATGACATCGTTGTCACAGTCTGATCAGCGAGAGTAAGTGACATAAAAGTACAGGAGGGTGCTCAGTATACAGTCAGGGCTCCATAAAGGCTTGCTCCCTTCTGGTCGAGCAGAAGAGTCCTGGTCATCATCACTTCTTACAGCAGCTAGGAAATGTCAGGTGGGCGTTCCTGCCAAGGCCCGTTCCATCTCACCCGGCAGTGCCCCAGACCATCCCTCCAGGGGCCATTATGCTACAGACAGCTCGTTTGCATGCCCTGGTTGGAAACCGCTCAGCTCAGGAATGGAATGTTCTGGCCCCACCAATTTGATTTTCAAATCACTTCCCTCTGAGCAGGAGCCAGCCTGGTTACACTGGGCCCCAGAAGGCTAAGCTGACTGATTACAGGACACTGAGATTGGAGCGGGGGAGGGGCAGGCCCCCACCCTCTGCCACACATCCTCCTCCCAGTAAGCGCTCTTCTGGAAGCCTGGTTAAGACGTTGCCAGAGATGATGGGGAGAGAAGGCCAGGGAATCTGAGGGGCCAGGACCCCTGCTCTGCGGGACGGGACACTGTGGGTACCAGTGGAGTGTAGATCCCTATTTCTTACCCCGGTCACCTCAGGGTTCTGTTCCGAGTAGGGACTGCTGGGCAATGCCCCAATCAAGCCTTGATCCTAAACTCCCAGCAGCGGCTTCTTTCCTAATACAGCCAGCAGAGGGTGCCAGGAGCCGGGCAGAGAGGTTCCCAAGAGAAGTTCAAAGGAGCCTCTGCTCACTGTCACGTGCCCTGAGCTTACAGTGATGCTCTCCCCAGTACCGCCTGTAGACAGAACCGGAGGCCGCCCGGCTGGGGTGCTCTCCAAGAATGGGCCCGTCTATCCTGCGTGCACCTCTGAGATCAGAAGCGCTTTCAGAAAGGGCAGGTCTAAATTTCCAGTTCCTCTCAGGAAGGGAAACAGAGATTTGCATGGGTTTCCAAGAGACTGTAATGAGGACCCAGGCTCAGAGAGTTTAAGTCCCTGGCCTGATCTCACTGATAAATGACACAGTCTGCGTTTGAACCTGATCAGCCTGATTTCAAAGAGGGGCTTTTATCAGGGCTGCTGGTCTGTCGATTGGATTACGAATGATGCGCCTTAGACACGTCAGACATGCCAGAGGAAGGGGCAGGCCTGCTGAGGGGCCGTGGTGGGACATCGGCCACCCCCGGCCGGGCCCACAGGTGCCCCACGGCTGTCCCATCTCCCAGCTGGCCCCTCTGCCCACACCCTTCCCTCCTGAGGCTGCCCTGTAGCAGAAGGGCCAAGCCTCGCTGACCACCCCAGCGCCCTCCCCATCCAGGGAAGCCTCTTCACTCACCCTCCCCTCCGTTCAGAGGTTTCTTGGAAGTGAAACTGGCCCTGCGACCAGGAAGCGATTCAAACAAGTCGCAGAACATTGCCTGCCATGGACTCACCCCTGCAGCCAATACTGGAAACCATCATGGTGATGCTGTGGTGAACACTTCCTTCAGAGCGAGCCTGGAGCCCCCAGGATTTGGGAGACAGAGTGGACAAGTCCACACATGGGCTGCTGGGATAGAAAATCAAAGGACCGCTCCCCCAAAGGGACCCCATGTGCCTCAGCACCAAGGATAGGAATGGGGTCTGGGATCCTGGGGAAGTCTGTCTTCTCAACCTCTGTCCAGAGAGCCCAGGGAACTTGGGTGCCACATGGACAAAATGGGGTTGGAAGCAAAAGGCATTCTCTGAGGAAGGCTCCCCGACTCCTGCATGTAGGCTGTCATGTGCAACCGCCACCCCCATTGTTCAGCTGGGGAAAGGGGGACTCGGAGAAAATGGGGACTTGCTGGATGTCACATGGGAGGGAAGCCTGCGGCTTCTAAGCTGCGGCTCCTAGGTCTGGGCAGGTGCCGTGCTGAGAGCAACTCTCCCAATTAGGTCATTATCTTAGTTGACTATGGCGATGCAGCATATCACCACGAACCTACCCGCTTAAGACACCGCAAATGTGTTCTCTTAAAATTCTTTCCGGCAGAAATCCCTCTGGGCTCAGTCAAGTCGTCTGCAGGGTGGGGCTCCTCTTGGAGGCTCTGGGGCAGCACCCATTTTTTTGCCTTGTCCAGCTTCTACAACCACAAGCGTTCCTTGCCTCTGGACTCCTTCTCGAATCTTCAAAGCCAGTGGCATGATACCTTCAACTCCTCTCTGTCTCTGTCTCTGTCCCTCTTCCTGAATCTGCCCCCCCCGCCCCCCCATTCATCAGGGCCTTTGTGGTGACACCAGACCTCCAGGATAATTCAGGATCATCTCCATCTTGAGACCCCTAGTTCAATCACACCTGCAGAGTCCCCGTGGCCGTGGAAGGTAACATATTCTAGGTTCTGGGGATTAGGGCATGGACATCTTTGGGGGCGATTCTGCCTATCACAATCACTCTTTGGGTCAGAAAAAGGGCTCTGGGCAAGCAACCTGACCACAGGGGTTAGCAGCGATCCCAGAGGGTGGCAAGCTTTGCTTTCCTCCCAGGCCACGGGAAAAGGCAGGGAGGGCGTCAGAGGTGAAGAGTGAGAATGTCCAGAGGCATGAGGAGCCATAGGACTGAGTTCACTGACACCCACCTTCCTTTGTCCTGTTAGATTCCCTCCCGTTAAATTATGGGGCCCAAAAAGCCTCCCCAAAGACTATGGGCTCCGCCTCTGCCTCATCTCCTGGCTCTGGGGCCTGCTAGACACACCCCTCCTACAGAGTGAGCACCTCAGCCCATCCAGGAAGGGCCCTGGAATATGAATGTTTAACAAGCGCCCAGAGATCCCCATGAGGAGTTGTGTCTGGAAGACACTGCGTGAAATCACAGACATAATTCCTCAAGGTGGGGCAAGGGGAAGGGATTTTTTTTTTTAAGATTTTATAATTTATTTATAATTTATTTATAAATAAATAAATTTCACAGAGAGAGAGAGAGAGAGACAGCGAGAGCAGGAACACAAGCAGGGGGAGTGGGAGAGGGAGAAGCAGGCTCCCCGCTGAGCAGGGAGCCCGATGCGGGGCTCGATCCCAGGACCCCGGGATCATGACCTGAGCCGAAGGCAGACGCTTAATGACTGAGTCACCCAGGCGCCCCAAGGGGAGGGGATTTTTAATGCCGTAAGGGGAAACGTGGCTGATACCCCCTTTGGTGGAGTCCAACCAGTCAGCTGGCCCTGTGTGCTGGCCTCAGGCTTGCACCTCTGCAGGCTTCCTGGGGAAGAAGGGAAGGTGTCCTCAGAAAGATGCACTTGCTTCGAGCACTTCACATTCCTCCCTTGATCAAGGGGGCTACCTGGGGCAAATGGAGGCAAGTGTATAGCTCCAGAGCCAGGAGTATGGGATGCGGAGGTGGTGCAAGGCATTAACATGCCACCCAAAGAGGATGGGGAGAGGACTGTCCGCACAGGGATCACAACCATTTGGCAGATCTCAGAAATGAGGCTTAGAGAGTTAGCCAGCCTCAGGCTGGTTCCCCAGTGTAAGTTGTCCCTCCTGCACCCTTCCGCCCAGTGAGCTGAGATCCTGGGGCTACACCTGCCTCACAGCGCTCCCTGCTGCCTAGCCATCCCATCTTTCCACCTCAGCCTCCGTTACCCCCCATCTGGAGCTGTCCGGCCCTCTGTAATGCCCTTCAGCCCCTGCCTCAGCAGGTGCAGCCCCAAGAAGGCTATAGAACATGTATGCCCCCAAGGTCTCCTTTCATCCTCAAAATGACCCTCCCGCAAGTCAGGCAGGACACCTTCTATGTGCCCCCTTCCTACAGGACGCCGCAATCTGGCACCCTGGCCCTCTACTGTGTCCACCTCCCAGGAGCTGAAGGTCAGTTACAAAGGCGTACGCAGCATGTCCCACATCTGGCGGCCTAGTGCCTGTGGCCCCACTCTCCAAAATGAACACTGAGGTCACCCTAAAAAGAAGCCAGCTGAACCCAGACCTAGGAAAGCCCGCAGAGATGTTCATTCTCAACCCTGTACTGCCACCTGCTGGCCAGGCTGGGCTGTTCGGAGCCAAAGGTGGGGGTGAGGAAGGACCCACAAGGCCAGGTCGGGAGAGGCTATAAAACACTTCCCTTCCAACCTTGCTTCTCCTGCGCCACAGGACTGGGCCAGGCTGCTCACCCTCCCGAAGTGTGGCTGACCCACCACATCTCCCTCTTTCCTCCCACCACCAAATACATCTTAGATGATATGGTTTTGTTGAAAAAAATCTGCTAAAATAACTCACACTGAGATGTTATGATTGATATTGGCTTTAATTATTATCTATCTCTTCCCCAAGCTATTGGAGAACAAACTTTTTGTTGTTGTTGTTAGAATCTAAGTGTTTATCTCCAAAGAAATGATTCTCTAATGGTGGAATTTCAGACTCTGTGGTGGCATTTTGGATAGAATTCAGCAGAGCCCCTTCTAAGCATCCCTCAATCTCCGACTTGCTCTGAGTATAGAGGTCAAGCTAGTAGGGCACATCCAGGGTCTATTATCTCAGAATGTCATAAGATAATAGAACATTGGAGTTGGCAGTGCCTAAAAGACCCAGTATTGTACTGACACATCCGAGAAGGGGAAGTGATTTGTCCATATAGAACAGACTGGAAACAGAATCTCTTCCAGAAAGGCTTAGGTTTAGGGAAATTCCTGGATGATAGACATGCCAAGGATTTTAAGGGGAAATGTGAGCTTCAGATCACAGAGACCAGTCTCCCTTCCTCCCAGTTATCCCCTACTCCCTCTCAAAGATGGAAGGAGAGGGCCTCACTGGGGCGGAGGGAGCATTGCCCCGACTCTCCCAGCTCCACTCTCCACACTGTCCTTCTACAGCACCCAGCTGTTTTCCCAGTGGGGACCCCCAGAGGAATTCTGACTTACTTTCCATCTCTTTGTCTCTCTGAGCTGCATTACGGATCATTCCTTCCACCCTTACTCCCCTAATTCACTAATTCTTTTGCAGCAGTGTCCCATCTGATGTTTAAACCATGTCCGACTTTTAAAATTTTAATAATTATATTTTCATTTTGAGACGTTGTCGTTAGTTGTGAAATCTGGGCACTTTTGATCATTTTGCGTTCCCTGATTGTGTTTTCGATGTTCTCCTTTTGTTTCCGTAAACATTTCAAACACACGGCTTTTGGTTCTGTTCCCGATCATTCTGTGTTGCCACGTGTTTAATTGGGGTAATCCCATCAGTTGCTGTTTCTGTGGACACTTGCTCCCAATCGATCATTTCTTCATGCTTTGGCCACTTTTCATTGGGAGTTCCTATTTGACTGATCTTGGTCTGGGGAACCCCAAGAGGCCTGGATTGGGGGTGAATCTTCTGCAGAGGCTTGTGCTCCTTTCTAGAAGGAGTCTCTGGATGGCTGTTGTCTTGGAAACACACTAAAATAATTATCAGCTTAGATATTGTTTTGGGAGTGGAAACTCAGACCCAAAATCCATGTGAGGATGGGCTTCTGTGTCTAAATTGTCAGGGGGTGGGGGAGAGCCAAAATCTCTCCTCCTTCCTCTCACTTTCTGTCTCCTTTACACAAAGCGGGGGCCAGGACAGATCGTTTTCTTTTCCACCACACCTTTCACTGAGGGCATAGCTCTTCAAGGATTTTAGCATTTTCCAGAGGTTTCAGTGCTGACACTGCATCTTGTCCATAGGGGCCCAGGGCCTGGCCTTCTCTCTGCTGAGTGGCTGTGAGAACCAGTGACTGTGGGTTTCAGGAATTTCCAGAAGCCGCCAGCGCAGCCCACAGCTTCAATGATCCCCGACCACGCTGCTTTCAGCCACCTCTTCGTTTTGGGTCCTTCGGGTTCCCCGGCTTTCTCACACATTCAGGTAGGCACTTAAAATCATGTTTCTTTTATGTCAGTCGTCATGTCTGGGTATGTGCTTTGGAATTTTTGCCCCAAATGCAAGTCCTAATTTGGTACGGAAGCGGATAAACATTGGCTACTCTCAGAGTTACACAGTTAGAACGACTGTCTTGATGGGGGATCACAGTCCACACAGGGGACCAGCCTCCCTTCCCACACCAGTGATAAGTCTGGGGGGGGCGTTCCCCCAAGCCATCCTCAGGCTTGATAATTTGCCAGAAGGACTCCAAACTCACAGAAAGCTGTTAGACTCGTGTTGTATGCATGGGCACAGACGAGCATAAGCCAAGGAAAGGAGCAATTCGGGCAGGTGGGACTTCTGCTGTCCTCTCCCTGTGGAGTCAGGACGCCTTGCCTCCCCAGCAGCGACATGTGACAATGCTCAGGATTACTGACAACCAGGGCGGCTCCCCAGCCTCGGGGTTCAGTTTTTACTGGGGCTCCATTATGTAGGAGGGACCGATCGCCTATGTGGCCTCTCTCAGTGTCCTGTCCAGCCCCGCCCCTGGTGTGCCCCAAACACCGTTCCCCCCACCACACTGCCGGTGAGCCCCCTGTGTCCATCAACTGTGGCCATTCTCCCCTGAAGTCACATTGTTAGACTGTCCAGTGTGCCCCAAGACTCCTGGGCAGACAAGGACACTCCTATCAGGCGGGATATTCCAGCTTACTGATCACCTCTTTTGAGGCAGTTAAATTATTTACTACATACCATAGTGTGTCTACCAAAGCCTCTCTGTTCTGGAATTCATTTTTGATTCATCTCTTTTTTAAAAAAAATATTTTATTTATTTGAGAGAGAGAGAGAGCAGGAGCAGGGGGAGGGGCAGAGGGAGAGGGAGAAAGAAGCAGATTCCCCACTGAGCAGGGAGTTCGATGCGGGACTCAGTCCCAGGACTCTGAGATCATGACCTGAGCCAAAGGCAGACGCTTAACTGATGAGCCACCCAGGCACCCAGGCTTTTATCTCTTAATAGTCTTATTTTTCTTTTGATTCTTTCCTGAGATACTCTAGTTTTCCCTCCTGCTGACATAGCTTTGTATCTCTGCTCCAATCTCTTTCACATCTACTTGAAACCTTTTTTTTCCCCTAAGAAGCTATGTTGTCTTTAATTTCTTTAATATGAAGGACTATTTAACTCATTTCTCCTTTACTCTGTTCCCTGGGGATCCTCTGGGTGGGATTCCTCTTCTGCTTTGCATTTACTTGTCTGTGCTTACGCTCCTACCCTCTGGTCACTGTTCAGTATTGAGTGGGAAGTGGTCTGTCCCTTTATCACCCTCAGAGCTTTTAGACATCATGACTTGATTTTTTTTTTCTCCAATTCTTTTTATTGTGGCAAAATTGACCATCTTAACCTTTTTTTATTTATTTAGAGAGAGAGTGAGAGCGGGTTGGGGGAGGGTGCAGAGGGAGAGGGAGAGAGAGAATCTTAAGCAGGCTCCTCGACCAATGTGGAGCCAGACTCGAGGCTCGATCTCACACCCTGAGATCATAACCTGAACCAAAATCAAGAGTCAGATGCTTAACGGATCGCTCCACCAAGCATCCCCCATCTTAACCATTTTTAAGAATACAGTTCAGTGGTATT
Source organism: Leptonychotes weddellii (assembly GCF_054177405.1). NCBI lineage: Eukaryota > Metazoa > Chordata > Mammalia > Carnivora > Phocidae > Leptonychotes > Leptonychotes weddellii. The sequence continues at coordinate 94,408,581 of NC_138371.1, read as the reverse complement.
AAATACATTTATAATGTTGTGCATCCATCCCCCACCACCCATCTCCAGAGCTTTTTATCTTATAAAACTGACACTCCGCCCCATTACATAATAACTCCCCATTCTTCCTCTCCCAGCCCCTGGCAGCCACCATTTGACTTCTGTCTCCATGATTCTGACCACTCTAAGTACCTCCTATAAGTGCAAGCATACAGTATTTGTTTTATTACATCTGGCTCATTTCACCTACCATAATGTCCTCAAGTTGCAACCATGTTGTGGCACGTGTCTGATTTTCTTTCCTTTTTAAGGCTGAATAACATTCCATTATACGTATACACCATATTTCACCTATCCACTCATCTGTTGGTGGATGCTTGGGCTGCTTCCACCTTTGGCTCCTGTGAATAACACTGATGTGAACACAGGTGTGCAAATACCTCTTCGAGCCCCTGCTTCCCGTGCTTTTGGATACATACCAGAAGTGCAAGTGCTGAATCATGTGTAGTTCTACCTTTAATTATTTGAGGACCCTCCAAACTGTTTTCCATAGCAACTGTACCAGTTTGCATTCCCACTGATGGTGCACAAGAGATCCAATTTCCCCACATTCTCACCGATACTAGTGATTCTCTGTTTTATCTTTTACTGGTAGCCATCCTAGTGGGTGTGAGGTGGTAACTTACTGTGGTTTGGGTTTGCATTTCCCTGGTGATGAGTGATGCTGAGCATCCCTCCATGTGTCTGTTGGCCATTCCTATGTCTTCTTTGGCGAAATGTCTGTTCAAGTGTTTTGCCCATTTTTAAATTATTTGTTGTTGTTGTTGTTGAGTTTGGGAATTCTCTATATCCTCAGGACATTAATCCCTTATTAGATACATGACTTGCAAATAGTTTCTCCCATTCTGCGGGTCACCTTTCATTCTGTTGCTCTTGCCTTTTGATGCATATAATTTTAAAATTTTCATGAATTCCAGTTTGTCTAGTTTTTTCTTGTGTTCCCTGTGCCTTTGGTGTCATCTCCAAGAGGTCATCACCAAGAGCAATGTCGTGAAGCTTTCACCATATGTTTTCTTCGCAGGGTTTTCTGGTTTTAGGTCTTTGACCCATTTGGGGTTAATTTTTGAGTGTGGTGTTCCATACGGGTCCACCTTCACTCTCTGGCCTGCGGATAGGGTGCTGGCATTGGTGGCCCTGCAGAAGGGGGTGGGGGGCAGCCAGGAGAATCCAGGGCCAGGTCTGCCTCCTCCCCTCCGTGTTGTCTCCCCTGGGAGTTGAGCAGGATGTTGATGTGAGCATCTCCCTCCCGCTCCCACCAGGATCCCTCAACCCTGAGCTGGAGGCTGATCAGGGATGACTGAGATGGTCATCCCTGGGGTCACAGACACCCACCACTTCTCAGTCCCCACCCCCCAGGTTCTACTACAGGGTCTGGTGATGGGAAACCTCCTCCTTCTGAAACCACTGCTACTCTCTCTCCTGTTCTTCCCCTCTCTCTTCCATTCCAACTCCCTGCTTCCTTCCCTCTGTCTCCAGAGATCCAGAGGCTATAGGGGGCAGTGGTTAGGGACCGGGGTGCCAGCAGCCTTGCTGGAACCCTGACTTTGCCATGTGCAAGTTGTCTGACGTTGGGCACACTAACGAGCCTCCTGCTCATCGGGTCATTATTATCAGGACCAAACAAGAGAAAATGTACCAAGGGCCTGAGACATACCTGACACATAGTGCATGATGCATAAATAGTAACTGTTATTATTATTATTATCAGTTTATTGGCTGTCTGAGGCCCTCTGTTTGATCCCTGGTTTATAACACCTGGTTTATTCTGTCCTCAGTTTTTGCCTGGATGTAAGCTGGCTAAGGCCAGTGACCCTGCCACACCCGCCCCAGGCACCCCCTCCATGAGGGCCTGCGGAGCCCCTCCCAGCCAGAGCCCTAGCCTCGAGCCCCGAGCTCCCAGGGACAGGCTCCTGTTGCCCCAGCAGCTGCTCCTCTTCGGAAGGACTGCAGCCTCTGGCAGGATCCCCTTCCCAGTTTCTGCCTTCTCAACGGGACCATCAGTGTGGTGCTGCCCAGGCTCCAGGCTCCAGGTGAGGGGCTGACAACTCCTGGCCTGGGCACGAAGAACCCCGATGTAAACGGGTCCCCAAGCCTGGTCTGCTTGGACCAAATGCCATCCCTGTGGAGGCAGTGCTTGAGGCCGGTCTCAGCCTCTCTCCAGCATGAGCCTGACCTGGGGCCTCTGGCCTGAGCAGCCCTGAGAACCCGTGTCCTGGAGTGGCATGATGGATGAAGCTACAGAGGCCTGAAATCTGGCCGAGAGCTGGGCAGATTCCAGGGAGCCCCTGGGGGCCATTGAAGGGTGGCCAGGAGGAGCAAACAGCTGGCCGCACATCTGCAGAGGGCACAGCACTGCCAGTTCCCGGCTGGCGGGAGCTCTAACAGGTCCCTGGTACATGCCTGTCCCCCCTGTCCAGAGCCACCTCACTCACCCAAGCTTGCCAGGTCACACAGGGAAAGAACGTTCCTGCCATCAGCTCACTTTCTTCCTCCGCAGGGGGCCGGGAAGGGTCGTAGGAGTCACTGAGCCCACCTGTGACTCAACCCCTCCAGTCACCTCCACCCTAACCTATCTAGTGGCCATAATGAAACCTGTTTCACAAAGTGAGAAGCTAAGAAATGCACTCAGGCTGTACCTGCCACACAGCTGGGCTGTGGCCCCAGCCAGGCTCCCAAGGACCCAGAACAAACTCGTCACACCACCTCGGCTCCTTGCCCGTTGCCACTTGGGTTCCGGCTGGCTGACATCTCCACTGCGTACACAGGCCTAGGGTCACGGCACTTCTAGGGGCCCCTGAAAATATTTTAAGTTTAATGTATTTTAAATCAGAGCAAAGAATGTAATAATAATGAATATATACTAGTGAATCCAGCCTGGATTCTATCTGCATTTCTACCAATGCAGTCTTAAAATACAATGTTTTCTTTCTTTCTTTTTCTCTTTCTTTCTTCTTTCTTTCTTTCTTTCTTTTTCTTTCTTTCTTTCTTTCTTTCTTCTTTCTTTCTTTCTTCTTTCTTTCTTTCTCCTTTCTCTTTCTTTCTTTCTTTCTTTCTTCTTTCTCTTTCTTACTTTCTTTCTTCTTTCTCCTTTCTCTTTCTTTCTTTCTTTCTTTCTTTCTTTCTTTCTTTCTTTCTTTCTTTCTTTCTTTCTTTCTTTCTTTCTTTCTTTCTTTCTTTCTTTCTTTCTTTCTTTCCTAGAAAGGGAGAGAGAGCTTGTGAGAGTGGGGAGAGGCCAGAGGCAGAGAGAGAATCTTAAGCAGGTTCCATGCCCAGCGAGTAGCTGACACAGGACTCCATCTCATGACCCTGACATCATGACCTGAGCTGAAATCAAGAGTCAGATGCTTAACCAACTGAGCCACCCAGGCACCCCAATGTTTGCTATTTAAATTAACTGGGGTTCATGAAAGTCATGATTCAGCCCTGGTCTTAATGGCCAAACTTCATTGAACCCCTCACCACTGTGGAGAGCTCTCACTCAAACCCTCTGCCCCAGGCCCCAGCCTCAGAATGGACTAATTAGAGCCTGGGTGGTCTAGGTGGCCAGTTCTGGCCCTGCAGCTCCCACCCTGGCAGGAGGCAGTTCAGATGGTCTGATGATGGGGTGAGGGAGAGAGAGGTTTGAAATGGGAGACCCAGCATCAGCTTTAGGTGTATCCTCTCTCCTCAGGTTTGGAGATGTTCTGGAGTGTTTAAAATGCTCACCAAAGATCAATTAAGATAAAGGGCTGAGGAATTTTCTGGAAAGAACTGACCCTAGAGGGAGAGAGAGCATCATACCCTAGGTTGGTTGAGAACCATAGCCTGGCAGGTAGGAGAGAAGAGGTGAGAGGCAGTGGCTCTCTGTCACCCCACTTGTGTGTGTCCCAGTCTATCCCTCCTGTGTGGTGCTTACCTGAGAGAGCTGTCAGCTGTGATCCACTGACATAGGAACCCACAGTGGACCTCAGTCGGTGTGCCTTGGGGGGCTGGAGCACGACCCCCCATGTGGCCGTGGGGGCTGGCATCCTATTGAGTTGTCCCTGTGGACATTACTGTGTTGGAAGATGGGCTGGCCCCCCTCACACTTTCCTTCTATCCCAGACCCAGGTGTCTAATCAGAGAGCTGCCTGGGGATACGAAATTCTGGTTCCCAGGCCAGCCCCAGCCATGGAGTCTGAACCTCCAGGGGAGGGGCCGGGACTGCGTGTGTGACAAGTGTCCCCATACATGGGGAAACTGCTGCCCGCGTTATCTCATCTTCACAAGCCCAGGGCCCCGGAGCAGGCACACTGTTCCTCCCATTTCTCTGGGGAGGACCGTGCCCATCAGAGAAATGAAGTGCTGGATCTAGAGGCCACAACCGGCCAGACACAGCCAGGACGCCAGCAGGCCTGCTGCCAGCACCCGCGAGAGAAGCATGTCTGTGGGAGCCGGGCCATCCCGGAGGCGGCAGGAGCACCATGCACTGACCAGAGCCTCACCCGGACCTGGGTGTGAACCCCACCTTGGGCGTTTGCCGGCTGTGTGACCTGGAGACTCATCCTCCTGAGTCTCAGTCCTCTTATCTGTAAAATGGGGATAATCCACCCCAAGTGTTGGGGAGAGGTGGTCAGGACGGACCGGCCAGAAGGCATGCTCCTAAGAAGTGGCTGTCATCTCTCCCGCAGGGAGCTTTTCTTCCCTCCTGGCTCCTCCTTGTTCTCTTCCATCCATGCTCCTTCCCAGGTTCGCCCTGGTGCCAAACTGTGTCTAGCTCAGAACTCGCCTTCCCCCAGCTCTGCCTATCCCCCCGTCCCTGCTTCTCTCCTCAGGCTGCTCAGCTGGAGGGTGGAGGCTGCTTTTAACAGAAACTGGGGACCCACCAAGGAATTCTACTAAGGGGGCTTGAAAAATAATTCCCTCCACCCTGACATCGTTTCCTTATTTTGTATGTGTGTGTGTGGGAGAACTGTGGCCTGCTCTCATCTCAACCCCACTAACAAGTGGCCCTTTGGTGCTGCTAGAACAAGACAGGGGGGCCACCCTGAGCAGCCCGCAGCGCAGCCTGAGAACCCCTTGCCCACAGGCCAATGGTGCTATCAGCAGAGTTCTGGCTGGTTTGCTAAAAGGAGAAAAAGTATCATTGCATTTGCTCTCCACAATTTGGCTTTTGTTTTCCTCAGAGATCCTGCTGATGCTGCCAAGCTGCATCCTGGGATCAGGGTGGTGGCAAGAGGAGAGGCGAAATGCAGAGTTGCATTAAATTATAGTTAAAAACTGCATTGCAGAAAGACCAGGGATCCAGAGATCTTTGCTCGGACCTTGACCCTGGGGGCAGAGTGCCCTGGGCAATGAAGAGCTGCAGCCTTGGAGTCAGACAGACACAGGGCCAAATCCCAGCCATTTACTGGCTGAGCAACTTTAGGCAAACTACTTCTCTGAGCCTCCAAATCCCCTCCTCCTGAGCTTATGATGATGCTTAAATGCTTAAATGAAATATTGAAGGTCTTGTAACACAGAGGAACATGTGCTACCATCTTGGGTGGTATCCATGATGCATTACTCTCTTGGCCTCCCTTCCAAAATCTCCCCCAAATCCTGGTACCCACACTATGGACGGAAGGCCTGGGCACGCTGCCGCCCTCTAGCGACAGGTCATAGCAACTGTAAAGATGAACATTTCACATGGTCTTGTTCCAAAACCTGAACAAGATCTGAACAATTGTATGTGTATCAAATAGCTGTGCTTTCTTACTGGACCTAAGAATTCTGTACAGCGGGGTGCCAGGGTAGTTCAGTTGGTTAAGTGCTTGCCTTCGGCTCAGGTCACCGCCTCAGTGTCCTGGGATAGAGCCCTAGGGCTTCCTGTCCAGTAGGGAGTCTGCTTCTCTCTCTCTCTCTCTCTCTCTCCCCCTCTACCCCTCCCCACTGCTCGATCTCTCTCTCTCCCTCAAATAAATAAATAAAATCTTTAAAAAAAATTTTGTACACCATATCTGCACGAAGAAAATATTGTATTTTCCTCTGAAAAACAATTTTTAAAACATTTGCAATATGTGCACGTTCACAAGTTCTTAAAATCAATTTTAGCCCCCCTAAATATTTTCATGTAAAATCAGTAGGCAGTTATGCCCTCGTGCTTCTTACATACTGGAAAATCCAGTTGCTTCCTGTCCATCATCTGGAGCCCACAGAGCACCCTGGCTAAGTCACTCCATCTTGTAGTGGCCATGCCAACGACAGCTGTTAGCGGAATAAAGGGGGGGGTGAAGCATGGGGGTCTCTGACAGCAACATCTCCTGTCTGTGGTCCTGCCCACGTGTCCCACCTTTTGGAAAGTATGTCTTGGGCCACGACCAAGTGCTGAGGCAGCAATAATTCTCCCCCAGCATGCTCCCTGCCGCACGGGTCGTAGCTCACCCTCCCCGCCTCCCTCCTCGCTGGGATTTAGAGCCCTACTCATCATCCGGTTGAAGTGTCAAGGATTTCCTTTCCTGAAGGAAATTAACTTGCATTTTACACTTTACACCCATAGAAATTTAATCATCCGCCATCCCCAGTCTGTCCTGCGTGACAGAGAGATGGCTGCTGGCCCCACTGCTCTATGAAATACGCCTTCCCTGTCAGTCCAGGGGGAGTGGGAGAGGGGGGCTTTGGGCACCCACAGAGAGTAGGTCCTTCTAAGCATGCCTCTGATTACAAGCCTGAGGATTTGATCCCCTAGGAGGAAATTTAGAGGTAGCAGGCGTGCTGAAGAGAAGAGAAGGCTAGGATGCAGATGCTGGAGGACCACAGGGGACCCCCAGTGTCCCTTCCTCTTCACACCTCAGGAGACAGGGGGACTAGGGCTGTGGCTGAACCCTGCTCCACGGGCTGGTGACTTTGGACACGTCACTTAATCTCGCTGTGCTTCTGATACAACAATATGGGGTGGTTGAAAGCATTAAATGAGTTAACACACAATAAGCACTCAAAAAGCTCGAGTTATTACTGTTATTAAAGACCTTGTCATCTCTCCCCAGACAAATGCCACAGCCTCCCTGGGCTGGCCCTGCATCCTGCCTCCCCACTATGGCCATTTCCTGCCCAGCCACTGGGACTCTTTCTGAAGGAACTATCTGGGGGCACCTGGGTGGCTCAGTCGGTTAAGCATCTGCCTTCGGCTCAGGTCATGATCCCAGGGTCCTGGGATCGAACCCCGCATCGGGCTCCCTGCTCAGCAGGGAGCCTGCTTCTCCCTTTCCTCTGCCCCTCCTCCTGCTTGTGTTTGCTTTCTCTCTCTCTCAAATAAATAAATAAAATATTTTTTTAAAAAAGGAACTGTCCAGCCACATCTCCCCACCCCCCACTGCCTCCCACCGGCTTCATCTCTTGCCCCTTGCCTCTCCCCACCTCACGCTCAGGGCTGGCCAGACTCCCAGCACCACTCTGCAGGCTCTGTGACTCCAAGTGAGTCTCTGCTCACGCTGTTGCCTCCCAGCCCCTCTCTGATTGCATATTTTTGCTCTGGTATTGCCTCTCCTAAGAGGATATGTCACCCTCAGGTGCCCTGAGTCCCACCCCGCTCTCCTCCGTGTGGCCTAAGTGTGACCCTGTCACAGCCCAGATCACACCGCGGGATGGCCCTTGCTTGCAGGTCTCTCCCGTCTCCTCCCCTGGCCCAGGAACTGTCCCGAGACAGGACCGAGGTTTGCCTTCATTCCGGTGTTTGGAGGGCAGAGGCCCAGGTCCTGTACAGGGGAGAGGGATTCAGGAAGTAGTACTTGAACTAACACTTGTCACATTCATGTGAGCCAAGCTCGGGGCCACAGGCTCTGAACTCGGCTGGATGCAGACACCCTGGGACAAGGTAGTGTCATTATTTCTTGGGCAGTTCTTAATCAAGGCAGAATGTTAGGGCCACAAGGCAAGCAGACATTTTGACCCTTCCCTGGAGCCTGGGGCTCACACTGTGGACCTAGCAGTGGGAGCTGGGACCCTGATCCAACCACGCTGCAGGGTTAAGCATGGAGGCCCCAAGCACCAAGGACGTGGCCCCTCTGTGATGCAGCTCAAGCTCACGACTGTCACTTGCCCTGAATACAGACCTCTCTCCCCAGGCCTCAAGGCCTCGAGGTGTCTTTCAGCCCTACTGCCCCACCCTCCTGGATGGCCAGCGTCACTCCTCAGCTAAGGGAAGTGTCCCCTCCCTGAGGAAGGTCATACACATTCCCACATCTTTGCCTGGAGTGACTTGTCCTTACCCATCGCTCTTCTGTCCTCAAGGCCCAGGTTTGGAGAGAGGGAGAGAAACTGAGGCAGAGGTAGATTTTTATTACTCATCTGTTAGTGCCAGGCCCCTCGTGAAGCACTTTACACCTGGTCCCTGGAGCCATTTGCACCCCCATCCACCCACCTGGAGAGACCTTGAGTTTGAGCCACTGGTGACTGGTGATTCCCTCTCAACCAGTGCTGTCTAGAACAAATAGGATGCCAGCTATAAATGTCACACCACTTTCTAGCAGTCGTAGTTTCAAAAGTACAAAGGAACTGGTAAAATTAGCTTCAGTAACATATGTTATTCAGCCGAGCATATCCAAAATATGATCCTTTCAACATGCGAGCAACATTAACCGTTGTTCATGAGATCTTTTCCATTGTTTATTCTAAGTCCTTGGAATCCGGTGTGTCTTACCCCTGGAGCTCGTCTCTGTGTGGACCAGCTACAGCTCAAGGGCTCCGCAGGTGGCCTTGGCAAGTGGCCGCCGCACGCCCTGAACCGTGCAGAGCTAGACTTCCCGGAGTTCCCCCGGGTGCACGACACCCCCTTTGGAGTTCCAACCTCCTCCTGCACCTGCGTCACACGGCTGCTTTGGGTGATGTAAGAGCGTTCGACAATGTCAATGTCAATGACTGTAATGTGGAGGCAGGTGCACTAGGTGGCGGTATCGGGCCACACTCAGCTTTCCACTCCAGTCCGTCTTCACGCCAGACCTCCAGACCTTCACGCTCTTCCAGAGCCCAGACTTCCCAGGACCCCCAAGACTATCTGACACCTCAGATCCCCATATCCCAGAATCCCACATCTCTAAATTCCAGATCCCGCAGACCCTCTGACTTCCCAAATGCTAGATTCCCAAATCTCAAACCACCCCAGAGCCCAGACCTTTAAGACTCTCACCCTCAGACAGCCCGGGGATCCATAACTTCGAACCCCCCAAATCCTCAGACCCGGATCTTCCAGACCCCTAGTGATGTAGGAAAGACGTTATTAGGGTTCGAAGCTGATGGCTGAGAAAGAATTCTTGAGACGTCTTTGGTGCAAAAAGGTGATTTTATTAAAGCACGGGGACAGGACCCGTGGATAGAAAGAGATGCACCAGGGTCATGAGGAGTGGCCCATTATGTACTTTCAAGATGGGAGGGGGTTAGGGATAGGGTAAGTCTCTAAGGAATTTTGGAAGGTTTCCAGGACCTTGAGGGGGCTAGCTATTATTGGGAAAAGGTCATTTATTACCGTCTAGTAAAACCTTAGTCATGAGACCCTTCAGATGTATATCGGTGGGTCATATGCTTGGGGGGTTTAGAGATAAAGGAAGTTTCCAAAGGAATTTTTTTTTTATTCTTATGTTAATCCCCATACATTACATCATTAGTTCTAGATGAAGTGTTCCACGATTCATTGCCTGTGCATAACACCCAGTGCTCCATGCAGAACGTGCCCTCCTCAATACCCACCACCAGGCCAACCCATCCTCCCACCCCCTTCCCCTCTAGAACCCTCAGTTTGTTTCTCAGAGTCCATCGTCTCTCATGGTTCGTCCACCCCTCCGATTTCCCCCGCTTCATTCTTCCCCTCCCGCTACCTTCTTCTTCTTTTTTTTTTTTCTTAACATATATTGCATTATCCAAAGGAATTTTTATATGTTAAAGTAGATTTACGAGATCCTGGTGGGGGGTGGGGGTCAGGCTAGGATTGCCTTTTGCCCTTAGCAAAGTATTAACATCGAGGCAGTTGAGTCCCTAGAGGAATGTCACTCTGCCTGTTTCAAGGACTTGTCAATGGCTGTAGGTAGTAAGGAAATTTAATAATTTTTCTTCTGCCTTTGTTTCCCACATCACCTAGCACCTCCAGCATTCCCAAACCCTGATCCTCAGACCCCGCCTCAATGCCTCTTAGGCCTTCCTCACCCCCCACATCCTCAGACCCCTAGACTCTACAAACCCCTACCAACTGCCTGCTGTCTTTAGACCCTTCTGGACTCCATAGACTCCAGTTTCCTGTGAACTGTCAGATCCCCCCGCAAGACCTCTCCCCATCTCCTAGTCCCACTAGACCTTCACTCTCCTACCAACAGCTATAGACCCCCAGTCTGCAACCCTCCCCAAACCTATCGGATCCCCAGGTTCCCACACCAAGATCCAGGTGCCCTGCTGCCACTTCCCACCAGAGGCTCTCTCAGGCAGCTTTGTGCTGGGCTAGTGGGTGCTGACCACTCCCTGCACTGGGACATGACGCCTTTCCCTCGACTTAGTGAGGGCCGCGGCCCCTAGGCACGAATGCCACAGCTGGGAGGGAGCCCGTCTTGCTCAAGACCCCCAGCATGTGAGTAGATGGAAACCAGACCCCCAATTCCTGGCTCCCTCAGTGCCTGGCACAGCGTCCGTGGTCAGCAAATGCTGGCCACTATTATTACTATTACCCACGCAGTTTAGCCGCCCATTTCCTGGCCCCACCTGAGCTGACCTTTCCAAGGCCCAATGCAGGCCCATTCTATCTTCCTGGGACTGAACAAGCAGAACACCTCCCAATTTAGCAACATCTGCAAATTTAATTAACAAGCTGTTTATCTTCCTGGCCCAGCGATTAATAAAGGTGTCAGGCAGAACAAGACTCACACAACTCCCTGCAGTGCCCTGAAAATGCCCCTCCTTCCACGCGAGGGACCTGGCCATTCATCAGAGCATTGGAGCAAGATTTACTTGCACAGACCAGAGAAGGGGAGGGGGGAGAGAGAGAGAGAAAGCAGGGAGCTACACAGCATCACCCCCCAGGCACCTTGCCCACATTCAGTGGTCGTGTGATCGGGCACTGAACACTTTCTGTGTGCCCAGCACTGTGTTGTGCTGACGCTCGACAAACACCTCCTGGGTGGTCATCCCGCCGGACTTGTGAGCTGCAAGGGGACAAATGCAGTGTGTAGGCCCTAGTCATCTTTTCCAATATTGGAATTAATCAGACAAACGCCCCCATTCTGGGGAGAACGAGCAGTTAACCCGTGGGTGTGCTGCCTTCTGGAGCTGGGGGAGCTTTTCAGCGAGGAGGCAAGGAAGCCACCACCTTGGTGCTTGGTGACGCCTTCTCGCCAGTCCGAGTAAGTTGGAGCTTTGCAGTCACAATCACTCCCTGCCACCCTCCCACAATCCCTCAAGGATTCTGGTTTCTCTGGAAGCTGCTTGGGGGAATAGCTCCAGGACAGTTGCTGTCAGCACCGTTTATGATTAAAGCTAGGACAGCAGTCGAGCATTTGGTCTCCTAGACATGCAAAGATGGAAACAGACCCACCTAGCCCAGCACATGCCTTTTACAGGTGAGGAAACTGAGGCACAAAGAGGTGACTTGTCTCAGTGAGCAGCACAGCCAGGACCGGATGTCTCCCTAGATTCTCTCTACCGAATGAAACTGCACCCCTCAGCCTCATTATACTACCCTACCTGCACCCTGACCCCCAACCTGGGAATAACCTTCTACCCCAGGATTCTCATCCAGACACACATACACCCTGTGGGAGCCCAAATGAGTGAGACACCTTGGGATGGACACACGCTCACGCATACACACACACACACACACACACGCACACACATGCACACACTCAGGCTGACTGAAAGAGAAACCCCAAAGCATCCACCGCTCACCTTGTTCTGCAGATTTTCTCATCTTCACGGTCTCCTCAAACCCCCACCAGCCTCCGCCTTCTCCAAATTCTCCACTTGTGGCTTTGCTTCTCAGGTCACGGAGAAGAGAGCAATCGGAGGGAAACAGATTGGCCACTACCAAAGGTCACCTGGCTGGCCAGATCCTCCACTTTTGCTGCCGTTAAAGTGGCTGAGCTGTCTCGGCCCCCATCTAAGACCCTCCCTCCATACCCCCGCCACAGGGTCTGCCGCTCTCCCCGCTTCCCTCCTACCTGCTGGCAGCACCGTCTGGTCTCCTCTGCTGGTCCTCCTCATCTCCCAACTCGAGGGAGTTCTTAGGGCTCAGTTTGGATGCATCTCTTTTCTCCCCTCCGGTGAGCTTTTCACGTCTGCTCATGCAGTTGGTGGCTTTTCATGTGATCCATGAACAGACGGCTCCCAGATTTATGTCTCCATGGCCAGTGTCTCCTTGGACTAGGGATGAGTAAATATCTGTCCTTATGGGACTTCTTCTCTTGGATGTTTATAGAAGCCCCTCAAATTTAATAGGGTCTCAGAACAGACTCTCGCCGCTCCCAGCCCTAGTCAACCTGCTGTCCCCCATCCCCGTCGGCTGCGGTGACCAGGACCATGCTGCTCTGGCCACCTACGGGTACAGCCGGACAACCTCTTGCCTCTAGTCCACACGAGGTAGGGGGTGTTGGCGAAACTGCTCAGCACCCGAGCCTGAACCCCGTGGAAGCGTGGCGGGAGTTAATACCCGCGGGGCCACCCTTGTCCGGTGGGGGCAGAAGCGGCTGGATGGGTCCTCCCTCCTTCATGCCCAGGCGTTGGTACTGAGATGCATCTCACGATGCTCTTCAGGACGTCTGAGACCGAAGCGCCGGTCACTATGGGTGGTCAACTTGATAGTTTGTTGGCTGATAATTGATAATCATTGATGATTCTGGCATTGGCTCTCCTTACCTTCCAGCTTTCTTCCCTGCTCCCTGCACTGGCTGTTGTCTCCAGATCTGCTCTCAGGGGAGCCAAGGCTAAAGCCCAGGAAGAGTCGCTGCTCACACCCCCTTTGAGAGAGGACTGCTGCTCACCCATGAGCAGCGTGTCTACCCAATAGATGGTGGCTCTGTCAGCTTTTGAGCCGAAGTCACACTGCTCTAGGGTGGCCCCAGCAATGACTGACTGAGCATCATGAGGGCCTGGCCCTGTCTCGCAAGGCAGGTCTCCTGTGCTGGGCACGCTTTGCCCCAGCACCCACTGCTGGGCGGGCACATGCGAGGGGTCCTACATCCCAGTCTGAAGCTCCTCTGTCCACCCTGCGTCTTCCCCCTCCTTTCGTAAGTGAGAGCCCTCCCCCTACCGCCCCCCCCAAACTTCTGTGCCCTCCCTTCCTCTTTGTGTCTGCTTCCCAAACACTCCAACCTGAGACACAGTTTGACAAGGAGCTGAGGGAGAGTGAGAATACCAGCCAACTGGGCAGAGCGGGGAGAGTTTAGACTTGGGGGGGGTGACGGAAGATAATATTTCACACCCTCATATTCTTACAGGGCATCCTTCAGCTGTGCCTGGGGAGGTGGAGGCCAGATTCTGAGCAGCTGGGGTTTGAGAGTGTTGAGGAGAAACAAGGGGTAGGAGGGAGCCGGGCAGGGCACCTGTGCCGCCCCGGAGGCAGAGCGGGGCACGTGCACAAGCTGTGTCTGGCTCACGCCTGGGGGTGCAGAGCCGCTTCTCCTGTCTTCCAGAAGAACAGACACTTGTCGTGGGACCTGCCTGATGGGCAGGGGGGACTCGGTCCAGGTGTCTGTCTGCAGGAGCCTGTGTGCTTCTCCGGGGCCCGTCTGTGGACAAAACGGGCTCATGGACCTCCCAATATGGTTTTACTAAATGCCAGCTTTTTGTGCCAGCCAGCGCGGGGCGTGGTGGGAGGTAAAGCTTCCGCGCCAAGGAGCACCCAGCCCGGGCGACAGATACGTGAACATAGAGGTGCTTTGCCGTGCTCAAGGCAGATGCCATATCCTGGGACCGCAAAGGCAAAAGGAGGAGATCTGAGAGGAGGTGACGCTCGCCCTAAGTCCTGAGGATGAGCCGGAGTGGGGGCTGGGCATGAACACGAGAGGGGGGCACGGCATGCCAGGGTCGGGCTGGGGTGGAGTGGGCAGGGGGAGGCCAGACTGGAGGCAGAGTCTAGGCTTGGTGGTGGACAGGAAGGGTGGCTGAGGTCACCTGGAAAGCCTGGAGGCCCGGAAATGTTCAGAGTTGCACCTGGGAGGCTGGTGTGGGCAGCTTTTGCAGAATGGAGAGGGTTTAACTGGGCAGGAAGGCAGGCAGGAGAGGAGTGGGGAAACCCAGATCCAGGCCAAAACAGAGGGAAAGCAGAGGAGGCCCTGGGTGGGGGCTGGGGGGCTCCTTTCCTGGCTTGGGTTTCTCCAAACACAGGCTGATGGGAGACTTTTGTCCTCCTTGTTCCTCACAGAGGAGGAAGGGCAGGGAGGAAGCAAGACCGAGCACCCCTCAGCGTTAGAATTCATCACTATCTTTTTTGGTTAGAAATCGATGGCGGGAAGTGGCTGGGAGAAGTAAGATTTAGCCTTCCAAACTGGCGGCGAGGAAGGAAGGGACCAGAAGCACTTCCACCAGATCATTTGCATTTCAAACAGCCAGTTTGTTTTATCTGCTAATTAGCATACTCACCCTCTGCCGAAACCGAGTCCATTAAAGGAGACTCTGCTCCAGGCCCAGCTCCTCCTTCAAATATTTTTAAAGTGCATGATTAATACACTTGCCCAGCGCTGCCTGGGACTGTGCTGGGGGTCAGGGGGCAGGTAAATGAAAGAAAGTGGCTGCACTGGGCGCTGACTGGCTGATTAATCACGGCTTCTTTTCTATAAATCATGGCAGATGGCAGGAGCCGGCTGCGGGTCCTCGTGGGGAATGAGGTACTGTGGGCAGGATTGGAATAGGGGTCGGAGGAGACCCCGGAAGGAAGGCCCTGTTTGTGTCTCTGCAGACCTTGGGCCCCACCCCCTCTGTACTGCGAGGCGACTTCCAAGTTCAAGGGAAGCTGTGCCTGCTGGAAGAACAGGAAATTTCATCTTCCTCTCGGATTTTTCAGGATCTAAGACAGCATCAATTTTAGACATGCCTCATGTTGGGGTGGGGGGTTGGGCAGAGAGCAGTATTTGTATATATATTTTCCCAAATTCTTCCGACAACCCCATTTTCCAGATAGGAATGTGAGGCTCAGCAAGGTCAAGGATCACCCCTGGGGCAATCTCCCAGGCCAGTCACACACCAAAGCCTGCCCCTCGCCCACCTCCCTTCTGCCCTTTAGAGGGGAGCACCAACCGACCCATCCATCCAATGCCCAGAAGTGTAGGTCCTGGGCATTGCCTTCGCTGTCCCCTCCCCCAGGGCATTGGCCCTGCACTGTCAGCCTCCCTCTGAGCTTCCTGGCGTCGAGCTCAGTTGTCCCTCCCTGGGTTGAGTGTGTGGTTAGCTCCATGAAGAAGGCACCAGCTTCTCTGGCAGGTCACCCCATCGTCAAACATGTAGGCTCAGAGGCAGGAACCCATGGACTTGAGGTTAGGTCCTCCCTCTTGGGCTCCAGTTCGGCATGTCCAGTCCTGCGTGTGCTTGCTGCCCCTGCTCAAGCCATTTTCCCTTCCCCGGGGCCTGCCCTGCGGGCTCTGAGCCCCAGACACAGCAGCCATAGTCCTGCTTAGGCCAGACTGCTCCCACAGCCGCAGGGGAAAGCTGGTGTAGACATCTTCAGAGAAACGAAACCGCAAAGGCCGAAGAGCTGGGGTCGGATGAGCTTGGTGCTTGCAGAAGGCCTGGCTGGCTGAAGCAGAACGAGCAAGGGGAGACCAGTAAAGGGGACTCCAGGGAGGCAGCGGGGCTGGGTCCCACCAGCCTTGTGGCTGGAGAAAGATGCTAGAAGGGACACAGCGATGACGCCTGTTTTGGAGAGCTCCCTTGGCCGTTGTGGGGACCATGGTCTGTCAGGGGACAGGAGCTCAGGCAGATGGATCAGAAAGATCAGGATGGCTGCTCTGGGCCAGAGGCAGTGGCTGGGACCCAGGGGTGACACGAGCCGGCACAGAAGGACACAGGTTGAGGTAAAGGTGACAGGTCCTGCTAGTGGCATCGATGTGAGGGACGAGGGCTGGGCCAGGACAGCTCCAGCATATGGCTTGCTATCTGGGTTGGCGGTGATTCTGCAGATGGAGATGGGGATCGGGGTGGGGCGGGGAAGAGATGTGGGGGTGGTAACAAAGTCATGTTAGGTTCCAGATGCCAATTTGACATCCACGTGGGGTGCGGGGAGGGCCGACGGGAAAGCATCTTCTGCTCACAGGACGCATGGTATTTAAAGCCCCCAGGATGGATGAGAGAGTGATGGGAGGCGGTGGTGAGGCTGAGCCTGGGGCTCCCCAACACTTAGGGGTCAAGAAGGCAGGAGGAACCAGCAAAGAGACCCAAAGGGAATAGCCAGCAAGGCGGAGTGGGGAATTAGGAAAGCGAGGGTGAGGGGTTTGCTCTGTAGCTAATGGCACGGAGTCTGGAATAGTATGAGAGTAAGAATCAATTGTTAGAAACCTGTGGCCTGGGGGTTCCCATGACTCCCTAAGTGATGAGAGGGGCTCACTGTGCCTAGGCTGTTTGTACAACAATGTGGCTTATGCGGAACACCTGCTTTCCTCTTTCCGGGGAGGCTGGAATTTGGGGATGCGCCAGGTGGACGTGCCTCCACGAGCAGTGCCCAGTGAAAAACCCCAGCACTGAGACTCTACAGAGCTTCCCTGGTGGACAGCATGTCAAATACGGTGTCCTATGCTGCAGGGAGAAGTAAGCACATCTGGGAGAGGCTCTAGGAAGCTTATCTGGTTTCCTCTGGACCTCACCCCGTGCACCTTCTCCCTTTGTTGATTTGCTCTGGATCCTTTGGCTGTTAAATAAAAAAAATCTTAGCCCTGGGTATGCTGAGTTCTACTAGTGAATCGTCTAACCTGAGGAGGGTGTCTTGGGAACCCCAACACAAATGGGTTAAGAATAATATACTATTATATTTTTAAAAAGAAAAACTTCGACCTGGGACTTTCTTTGCAGAACCATTGTGTTTTCTAAAGCTGGAGAAGCAAATTTATTTCTCAGGCATGGCTTCTTGGTCCCCCCGCCAGAATATTCCTCATGGTTTCTTGTCCAGGTCCCAGTGTTTCCCATCCTGTCAAGCGCAGATCCGCCACCCTCCTCCAGGAAGCCAGCCCTGAATGCTCCCCCACTCTCTCACTTGACACCCAGGCTCTGTTTCATCCTTGGCTGCTCAGTTAAATCCCAGAACTCCTGAAGTCGCACAGTCCAGCCGCTGGTGCCTTGAACCTCTCCAGCTGTACATCTCTGGCAAGGCCCTTGTCAGAGCCCTTGTCTCCCTCAGCCTGGGGTGAGGGTCAAGTGACACAACAGCAGGGTCCCCTCTGGAAGTGTCCACTGTGACCTGGGCCCCTGCTGGGCCTCGTTTTCTCATCTGTGAGATGCAGAGCATGGGTGAGAGGCTGGAAGTGAGTGGAGGGCTTCGCAGCCTCTGGGATGAAATTGAGGGCCGGGGCTGGGAAGCCCAGGGGCACCCGGAGCCAGACCGCACCCCCTGCCGCTGAAACGCACCCCCGCAGGCCACTGATGCTGCGCAGGACAAGTCGGCTCTCACCAGGGGGCGCGGGTGAGCTCGTGCGGGACCTCGTGTCCCCACCCCTCCCGGTTCTGTGGGATCCTTCTATTGGATTAGAAACCATTCTCTCAGGATCCAATTTCAAACAGGCTTCGGAAAAGCCGCTTGGAGACATTCACTGTAGCTTTAACTTTGGCTTTCAGAACCACACTGAGACTCTGGGAAGGTTCCAGGGCTGATCTTGAACCCCAGAAGAGCCAGAGCAGAAAGAACACTTTTGGTGAAAGATTTAGTGAGCTTTTGAGTCTGGGGGTGCTCAGCATGAGGTGAGGGTGCCTTCGCCTCTCTTTCCTTCCTGCTGGCGGGGGGTGGCACATCTTGGGGAAACGGGGACCCGCCCAGGTCTGCAGCGGGGCCTGGGCCTTTCCTCAGAATTCCCCACACTGTGGCAGGTGCTCCTTTGAGGTGAGAAGTCATACCCTGAGGCCAAGCTTCACATTCTGCCAACCCAGGACCCTCGGGGCAGGTCGTGCTTGGGCCTGGCTCCTGGCTGGCACTGGACAGCAAAAGAGTCCTCGGCAGGGCCAGGTCACCTGAGGCCGGCAGCGGCCACAGCCCTTCCTGGGAGAGATGCCAGTTTCACAGACTCCTTTGTCAGACCCAAGCCCACCCACCCCCTGAGGGGCCTGGGCTCAAGGCTCAGGGAGAGTAGAGGGACTTCTCCCCCTAAGAACTCATCATTGCCCCAAGGATGGCAGCACTTTGCATCCTCAGCAGAGAGAGCCCTGGGGTATCTGGAGGGGGTAGGGGGATTGATGGCCCCAGATGAGCAGCGTTGGGGGTAGGGGGAGGAAGTTGCTAGACAGAGAAGGAGGCAGGGTTGAGTGTTTGGGGCATTGAGTCACAGAGAGAAGGATGGGGAGCAGAGGATTGTTAGTCATGATGCCAGAGTTTAGACTTGATGTGATAAAAATAGGGAACCATAGTAGCTTCTTGAATGAGGGAGTGGCGGGGCGGGGGCTGAGATTGGGGAGGAGCAATGAAGGAGATGGGTGATTGATGCAAGTCTGCACGCATCTGTGACGGATCTTTAACCCACAAAACCCCCTGGTTCCAGTTCATTTACTAAATTAACCTTAGGAGCTGGCATCAAAAATCACATTTTCAAATGACGTGAGAAAATCCCCACAGTGTAATGCTGAGCGAAAAACTAAGAAGCTGTCGAGCAGGTACATTATAATCTCGATTTTGTATGAGAAGTCCATGTGTCTGCTTTTGTTGGGACACAACCGGCTTGGATTGCTTTATGATGAAGACTTATGTATGGTGTTCTTCATTTTCTCTTTCTGTGCCCGAATATCTTCCTTCACCTCCTGGGAGGATTTCTGCCTCAGCCCCCCTGCCCCTGGGGTAAGAGGAACTAGCTTCTGATTACCAGTGATTTATTTAGCCTCTGGATTTCAGGGCTCTTCCAAGGCCATCAGGAGAGAACAGGGTAGAGCATGTGGCAGGGAGAAGCGGGGTTTGGGAGGGCCTCCTCTCAGACAAGGGGGAGATTCTGGGCCTATCCAGGGGTCCTAGGTCAGGGCACCTAGAGGCCCCAGGGAAGGCCGCAGACATCAGTGGTCACGTTGGGGAGCCTCTAAGGAATGTTCTTAAAGGTGTCAGTTTCCAAACCCATAGAGATCCGCACATCCAAGAGAGATGCACATGCAGACCCGGTGACTCTCTGGGGTCACCTATGTGGACAAACATTAAGTGACAGGTGACTCAGGGCTCGACAGCTCAGAATCTACATTGGGCTGAGTGATAGCCCAAAGTGACATGCTGTTTCCTGCAGACCCAAGGTGGCGGGCAGAGGGGTTTCCCCATCATACATACTGAAAAAAGAAAAGCAGAAAAGAAAAGGAAAAAAGAACTGTCTGGAGGGAATATACCAACTCTTACCAGCAACTCTCTCTGCAGGTGGGGTTCTAGTGGTTTTTCTTTTCTTCTTAACAGGGCGCTGAGGTTTTCTAATTTTCTACAATGAGCAGATGTGAATTTTAAAATTAGAAGAAGAAATAACCCAATCAGGAAAACTCGCCCTGAGGAGATCAGGCGTAAGGGGACAAGGACAGAGTGGTGTCACTGGGGGGACGGGGCTCCCAGGGTGGCTTCTGCACTGGCCGCGAGGCAGAGACCCAAGGCACCTGTGTGGCATGCACATACCCCTCACCCCTTCCTGACCAGCTGCCGCCCCCTCTCCGGCTGTCACTCACTCCTGGCGGCCAGATGGTGCCACCGCCATGTTTCCAATTAGAGGTGCCTCATTACTGGGCAGCTGAGGGGACTGGAGCCTGAGTGGTGCCCATCAGCCTACCCCAGCCCCCATTTGTCAAAGTGGGTTTAGGGCTCAGGGTTCCTTCTAAGACAATAAGGACATCTTATACTTTCCCGATTTCTCCCGCCCACCTCTTCCCCATCCAGCTTCTCCTTGTGGGTCCCTTCTTCCCATTATGGCCCCTACATCCTCCCAGTATCCTGGTTACAGGATTCATCCCAATCTTTTTCCTTGTCAACCCTCATAGCTAGAAGCCATCAAGTCCTAAGAATTTGCCCTCAAAGTCTCTCTCCCCCTCCCAAACCTCTCCCTGCCTCTCCATGCTCTGCATTTTCCTTTTTCTCGACTGCTCATGTCCATGGCAGTGGCCTCCTTGCTGGCCTTCCTTCGGTCCACTGTCCATAATTCCACGCCACAGGAGAGAAAAATACTGGGACTGTGCTTCTCTATTCAAAATGACTTTGATGACCCTTAACTTCCCTCCCAACAAAGCTTGTAGGATACAGTCCGATGCCCTTTCCCTGCAGCTCGAAGCCGTGTGGGATCAGTCCTGGGGTGGTAGGGGACACAGCACACACATCACCACTCCAGCCCTTGCTCCCACAGCAGGCATTACTAACTGATCACAGAGCTCTCCCTCTGCTAATCCAGGAGGTGGCTTCGGAGTTCTCTTCGGGACACAATGTATCAGGCAAGACCAACAACGGATGGAAGTTGGCTGTCTCGAATAATCCACTCCTCACCTAAATGTCTGCGTCTGTCTCTCTCCTGCCACCCCCACCCCATTCTACTGTCCAGCCACAGGGGATACATTGGCATGCTCACACGGGGATGAGCAAGGAGGGTTAATAGTGGGGCTAGCTACACAGGCATGGGAAGTTGAGAGGTAGCCCCAGGCTAGCTCATACTCTAGGACTCACAACAGAGGGGCTCTTACATCCTCTGACTAAAGAGGCCAGAAACCCCAAAGGGGAGAGTTGCATTGAATCATGACCTGAAGCAACCCCCAGTGAAGAGAGTCAGTGGGGAATAAGCACCCCGGCCTCCTTCTCCTGCCTTCCTCACATCACACACCTGGGCTTCCCATTGCCCGAAGCCAAATAAAGCTGGATGGTGAGAGTCCATCGGAGGGAGCAGGGCTGCGTGGATCTGGGAGACACGGGAAGACTCTAGTCCACTGGAGGGTTCCCTGCTCAACTCCACAGAGAAGTTCTCATGGAGAGACCCTCAATGTGCTGCTTATTCTCACACCACCATGCTTTTGTTCAGAGAAGCTGATAACGTGACAAGTAAGTGATACGGAGTAGGACAAGGGCCACCCTCCATATAGGTACTCCGAACACAGAGGATGGATGTTAACGGGTGCATAGTTCAGGGAAGGCTTCCTGTAGGAGGTGGGGGCAGAGCAGGGTTTTCAAGTGAGGGTAGTCATTTTGTTCTATAGCTGTGTAAGTCTTCATTTGCGACAAAAGTTTCTTTTCTCTAGATGGGCTGGACTGGGCTGGATGAGGCCTTGTTTGGACAGAGATCCAGCAACACGGAGAAGAGAGAAGGCATTTGCAAACCCCACCATGGTTCCCACCGGCATTCCACGGGGGATATCTGCGGGTACCACGAGGCCAGGGCTACCTTCTTCCTGCGCTGCTGAGGGCAAATGGCCCCCGAGAATGGCATCGCCTGCCTTCCTCATTATCGGGGTGGGAATTCTAAACAGCCTCCCCACATCATGGCCCTGATAATCATAGCAAATTGTAGCATTTCAGAGCCCAAAGCCCAGAGCTGGCTGGGGCACATTAGTAAGAACCTCAGCTAGCAGCAATATGCTGCCACAAAATAAAAGCGTGGCCTGAACCCTCTCGGCACCAGCCAGAGGCGCCCCTCGTTGATTTCCGGTCCTTACCTCAGCCAACCTCATTAGTCTCACCCAAATATGTTCCCCCTAATGATGCTCCAGCAGAGGTAGGGACACATGTCCGTATGGTCTGGGCAGCCGGGCCTCCTAATAAAAAGTAATAATAATAATTAGGAACAACCTATTAGGCTCCTTTCCCCCTGC
>NC_138371.1:94345625-94386139 GCF_054177405.1 Leptonychotes weddellii | reverse complement strand
TTAAACAAACACACAAATCAAAGTATAATTACAGACCAGGACAAGTGCAAGGACGGAGTGTGTCCGTGTTCTGGGAAAGTGTGGCAGGGGTCTGTCCTGTCTGAGTCAGGGAAGGTTGTCCCTGACAAAGTGACTTTTGAAGTAATGGTTGGGGGATGTGTAGGGTTACTCTGGTGGGGGCAGTGGGACTGGGAAGGGAGGTTCCAGGGAAAGGAGACTGTCTGGGCCGAGGCCCTGGGGCCGGCTGGAGACAGCTGACCTGAAGGCCAGATTGATGGGAAGCGGGGTGGCAGCGGACCCCCAGAGGATGTTGTAGGATTTTGGCCGTTACGGGAAGCACGATTGGATTTGCTGGCGGTGGGGTAGAGAACCATAGGAAGGCAAGAGCTGATGCAGAGGACAAGTTGGGACTCTCTTACCTCCGTCCTGGTGAGAGGTAAGGGGGGTACATTAAGGAATTTGTCCGCACTAACCTTGCCCACAGTGCCAGTGGGCTGGCTAGGGAGGTTCTAGAAAAGGCAGAGTTGGGGATGCCCTCTGACTGCCTGACTTACACAAAAGGTGGAGGGGAAGCCTGGGCAGGCCCAGGTTTGAGGACGATGCTGGCCGAGTGGTCTCCAGGCAGAGGGGGTGGGGGGGCTGTGGTGTCGCCCAGAGAGTCCCTGGGATTGAAGCTGGGAGCTGGGGCGAGGCCAGCGGGGCTGACACAGGGAGAGAGTGGGGGGTCCAGGGCTCTGCCACCTGGCTGGGCTCCCGACTCACACATGCTCCCTGGCCCTCACTCCATCTCTCTCTTTCTAGCACCTTCCTGCCTCCCACTGACGTCCAAGCAGAGAGGAGCATATCCCAAACCAGAGCCACAAACAAGCAATCCTGTTTTTAAAACACTCATATGAGAGACGGTTGTTTTTTAGCTCAAATATGAGGGATATTCAAAACAAGTAAAAACTTGGAGCATGGATATGAATTGAAAACTCGAAAGGGGAATAAATAGCAGCCCGAAACGACCCACGTGAAGTGGACGATGACCTCCATGAACGTATCATCCTTTAGTCCTGCTAGTAAATGGCCCTAGTCTGAGGCTCACCCAGGCGCCTGGGGAGCCCAGAGGCTCTGCATTACCTCCTGGGCTGTTCTCCAAGGGTGGTCCAGGAATCAGCAGCCCCTGGGAGCTTGTTAGAAACGATACTTCTGGGATGTGAGGGCGGTCTGACTGTGACATCTGTCACCCCACTGTTGGCTAGGATTCCACGATCTGGCCAGCTAGGCAGGTGTCCCCTTCCTCCCTCACGGCTCCACGCGAGTCCCTCCCAAAGCTGCGTGCCCCATTGCTGGCCTTCCCCGATAGGGGAGGACCGTTCTTCGGTCAAGGGTATACAGTAGCTGCGCTCCCCTGCTAGAACCTCCAAACAAGCTCTCAAGGTCCGTCTGTAGGAGAGCCTAGGGTGGTCAAGCTCCCAAGACTTCAGACACGTCCAAATGAGGCTCCACATGTGGCAGACTGCCTTAAAAAAAAAAGAAATGGTACTTCTGCTCCCCTCTCCAGACCTCCTGAATCAGAGACTGGGGGTAGTGCCCAGCAAGCTGTGGGGGTTTTTTCTGTAATTGAGGTAAAACTCATATAACATAAAATTAGCAATTAAAGTGTACAATTTAGGGGTGCCAGGTTGTCTCAGTTGTTTAAGCTCAGGTCATGATGTCAGGGTCCTGGGATAGAGCCCCGCATCGGGCTCCCTGCTCAGTGGGGGGAGTCTGCTTCTCCCTCTCCCTCTGCCCCTCCCCCCTGCACATGCTCTGTCTCTGTCTCTCTCTCTCTCTCAAATAAATAAAATCTTAAAAAAAAATAAAGGGTACAATTTAGTGACACTGGTGAGCTCACCATGTTTCGCGACCACCACCTCTCTATAGTCCCCAAGCAGCTTCATAAGTCAGGGATGCCATTTTCCCCTCCTTGAGGTTACTGACAGTCCTAATCCCCGTAAGGTCATGGGACCTCCCAAGAGATAGCTGAGTCTAGGGGATGACCCAGCTGAGACTTCATGAGACCCTGTTCTCAGTGAACTGGCCACCAGCTCTGTGAGGTGGGTGCTGTTCTTATCCCCATTTTATAGATAAGAAGACTGAGGTCTCGAGAGAGATTCCAACCCATCTGTCTGCTAACACCGTACATTTCCCTAGGCTGTGATGTTGGAAGATGGTACCCAGCATCTCTGGTCTAGGCTCCCTGGTGTCCAGACTCTTCCCCGGAAAGTGGAGCGGCCTGCCACTCCAGTCCTCTGCGTCACTGTAGAGCTGGTCAGGTAGCTGGTCACACATCAGAGGAAGATCTGGAGCAAGGGATCCCCTCAGACACTTCAGCAGCAGTCCCGTGGAGACTGGGCGTGGACACCATTTTTGACACACACTAGCTGTGTGAACTTGGCCAACCCACTTAACCTTTCTGAGCCCCTACTTCCTCACCTACAAAGACAGAATAATAATAGCCCCTCCGGGCCATGGGAGCAATTGGATGTAACACCTTGCTTTCTGCTCCAAAGGCTGGCCATGTAGGGTCACTCCAACCTGGCCACTCACAGGCTTCCCAGGCTGATGCTTGTCCCCGTGCTTCCCCCCCTCAGCTTCCTCACGCGCTGGGAGATAAACTTCTGGGCTGGAAGAGACCAACCCCACACTGCCAGTAGGCAGCCCCTTGGCCCCATCAACCCGGGTGAAGGGCAGGCATTGACTTGAAGGGGAAATTGTCCTGCTCGCTGTCCTCAGAACCTTGAGGAAGCCAGTGACACAACCGGGTGTGGACATTAATGCAATCGAAGGGTAATTCAATCACTTTATAGAAGTTGATCTGTCCTTTTTATTACAATTACTGTCAGCTGGGGTGTTTCGTTCCATCATGGAAAATAAACATCATTTATCATACTTGTAAAGATTAGCCCCCGACAGCCACAGCTCTTGCTTTGCATAAATGTGTATTAATGTCGGCCCTGCCCGCCGTGCGGGGAGAAGTCTATATTTCACAAGACTGATTAGGCCCCGTCACCACTGCTTTAAGTAATGTCTTATCATGACTGATACACCCCGACTGCAAAACAGCAGCTGGGTGGGGGAGTGGGGGCTGCTCCAGGCAATTTATGGTGGCACCGGGATGAAAAGTAGGTCTAGGAAGGTGGGCATCTGTTTCCTCTGGGCCCCGGGCCCATCCCTGACGCTGGGGACTGCCCTGGCCACCCTCGTCCCAGGGCTCCTGACCAGGAAGCAAGGGCTGCCCACGGGGGTGTCAACGGCCGGGGAGCCCCGGGGAGCACTGACCGCCGCCGAGCACCCAGCCCAGCCCTTGAGCATCCTCCTTTTGAGACCCCACCAAGGTTCTCTTGCTCCTCTCCTCCACTTTGAGGTGACTGGCCCTCCAGGCCCTTCTCTTGTCAGGAGCCCCTTTGCATCGATTCCCTGAAACCTCCCCTGTTTTCTCCCTTGCCCAAGCTGAGGTCCGTCCTGGCTGCCGCTGGCCACCACTGCTGGTGGCCAGATTGGTCTCCAGCCCAGGCTTCTCTCCTGGGCTCAGCCCGGTGTCCGTGACCTCCCACTTGGACGTCCTACCATGGCACTAACCTCCTTTGTCGGTCTTCCCATCTGCCAGCCACACGGTGGCCAGTGTGACCCTGATGAACAGAAATGTGATCATAGCCCTCTGGGGACTCCACGTTGCCTGTGGGGCAAGGCCTATGCTCCCCCAAATCAGGCCATCAGGCTCTCCTCCTGCTGCCAGAAACCCTCTCCCCCCTCCAGCCATGCCAAAAGCTCATCCCCACCCTGTCATTCACACACTCAGCTTCTGGGCCTGATGTGGTAGCTTCTCCCCACAGCCAGCCATGAAGCCCAGTTCCTCCACGTGGTCAGGGTCTCCCCCAGCTCGGAGAGGTGGTTCCTGTGAGTTCTCGGACCTTGACGCTTCTCAAGCTTTCTTCCCAATTGACATCATGTGCAGGATTTTAGGCAGAAAATGTGGAAGACTGACTTCACAGGGCTCACACTCACACCACAAGTCTGAGTGTAGGTGCAGAAAAGCATTTATATTGTTATTGGTTTTTATTGTTTTATTCACACTACATTGGTAAATTCCTTTGGGTTCTATAGTTCCGTAAGAACTATAAGCATAAGGAGTTTATACCTAGTTTTATGTGCTCCTATTTAAGAAAAATTATAATAAATATAATGTAAGATACTAGAATTTCTTTTTCTTCAAGAGAGTCTGTCCGTGGGGCGCCTGGGTGGCTCAGTCGTTAAGTGTCTGCCTTCGGCTCAGGTCACGATCCCAGGGTCCTGGGATCGAGCCCCGCATCGGGCTCCCTGCTCCGCAGGAAGCCTGCTTCTCCCTCTCCCACTCCCCCTGCTTGTGTTCCTGCTCTCGCTGTGTCTCTCTCTGTCAAATAAATAAATAAAATCTTAAAAAAAAAAAAAAAAAAAGACTGCTTCCAAAAGCAAATTCACTTTAAAAAAAAAAAGAGAGAGAGAGAATCTGTCCGTTCCCGAGAGGGCAGGGATTTCGTCCGTCCCATCCAGCTGTACCCTAGTGCCTGACACCTAGTAGACGCTCACTGAGTATCTGTGGAATGAGTGAATGAAGCCGTGAGAAAGAGGGCATCTGTGTGGCTGGGGGATGGGAATCTTGGAAGGACCAAGGAGATGGCAAGTGGGTATTTGCTAGGCGAATGAATTAGGGACTAAACGAGCAGACGTGTGAACAAGTTAATGAATGATGAGCTGTTCAGGGCCATTGAGAGCATGAATTGAGGCAGGTGGAAGCAGGGCTCAGTCAGGCATCTGTCTGTCTAGATGTCACCTGAAAGATGATGCTGTAACCTGCCTGGCACGGACCTGGACCTGAATGCCCTCTAGGGTCTGCGGTTGCCTCGGTGTCCTCAGACCCATCTGGTCTTCTCCATCTCTCCGCACCATCCTCTCCCCATTCCCAAGGGGCCTCCTGTTGGCTCCCCACTTTGGCTCTCAGGAAGGGTCTGAGCCTGTTCTCCATGTCTACGCCACCTTATAGGAGAGGCAGTATGGAGGGGCTTTACAGAGATTCCCACCCCGTACACACCATCCACTTAAAGTGTATAATTCAGTGCAGTGGTTTTTAGTATATACACAGATATGTACACCCATCACCGCAGTCAATTTTAGAACATTTCATCACCTCAGAAGGAAACCCTGTATCTTTAGCTATCATCCTTTTATGTCTCCAATACCCTCCCAGCCCCTGACAGCCACTAAAATACTTTCTGTCTCTATAGATTTCCCTCTTATAGATTTGCATATGAATAGGATCCACTTCCTCCTTCTTCCCTTCCCTCCACCTCCTCCTCCACATTTTCCTCCTCCTTTTTCTCCTGCCCACCATCCCCAGCCCCCCGTAGCCTGCCTCGAATGTGGACATGAGGCTGGGCGGGGGGGTAGCAGCCGTTTTATGACCATGAGACAATCTCAGAATGAAAGCCACACTCTAGGGATGGTAGAGCAGAAAGGTAGAAGGCACCTGCCTCATCCATAACATAGTAGAGCCTAGGGGCCAGATCTAGAATATCTACCTCCAGACTCCATGTTATGTGGAGAAAAAGAAAAGAAAAGAAAAGCCCTATGTAGTTGAGGCACTGCTGTCCAGTTTCTGCTACTTGCAAAGGACTGTTGTCATAACTTGAAAACATAAACTACAGCTCTGATTGACCACTTCTTTGCTCAAAAGGCAGCTCAGTGGCTCCCATCTTCTGTCCAATGAAGTCAAAATGTGTTAGCCTGGAACTCATGACCTGTGGTCCATCCCCACCCCTCTCTGTGTCCCCAGGGCCGAGGGTTTTGCTTGTTGTTGGCTCCTCTCTCCATTCGTCCCTCTGGGAGCTCCTCTTTCCTTCCATCTCCTTCTTGGAAATCTCCCCTCCCCATCCTGCCTTCAAGATCCGCTGAAATGGCACTTGTCCACGCAATGCTCCGTCTCCTCTCCCTCACCCCCCTGCACACATGCAATCTTGGAGTCTTGCCCGGGCACCTGGCACTTTGTGTGGGGTACAGCAGTTACCTGCCTGGCCTCATTGCCTTCCCACCACCCCCCTTGGGTCCAAGACAATGCCTTGGATGCACATCATAGGTACTCCGTGGATACTTTATGAACGAATGAATACCAGTGATTCTTTAATAATATACTTTATATGATGTGGAAGCACATTTCATGCAACACATCAGTGTAATAATCCATGTTATTTATTGGCCATCTACTCTCTGACAAACACTGTATTGGGCACTTAATTTGAAAAAATAATAACGTTTCTTTTGTATGCCAAAAGAATACATGTTCTCTGTTGAATACAGAAAAGTACATTCAATCATCCATAGTTCCACCCAAATCTCTGCAATGGTAGCATTTGGGAGGATATCTCTTAAGATGTATACGGTATATTATATATAGATAGAGTGGGAGAGAGAAAGGGATCACTATATAATGGACTTCTTTGATAGTTTTCAAAGTGCTGGCTATTCTTTTACTAGACATTTTAAATTTATTTCTCAACTTCATGTGTATCCACATTTTACACTTTAGGAAACTGAGGCTCGGAGAAGCAAATTCACGTGCCCAAGGTGATACAGCTCGGATAGAAGCAAAGTGAAATTTTATCCCCGGTCTGTGGACCTCCAAAGCCTGTGTTCTTTTCATTTCACTCAACATACATAATGTTAGAGATATCCAGCTCTAAGTATTCATGCATAAGATAAGCCACAGAGAATGCATACCACATATTTTATACATGAATGTGTCTGTTGACATGTTGTGCACAGATCTGTAATCGTACACCTGTGGTCTTAACCTGGATTCTATGGACCTCTGAAGAGGACATAAGTGGGCTTCAGTGGCTAGCAAGCCCCTGTGAAAAATCGCTTGCAGGGTTCTCTGTGTATATCTGAATGTTAACTTTCATAAGGGAGGATTTATAACTTTCATGAGATTCTTAAAGGCCCTGCGACCCCACACGAGCCAGGAGGCGCTGATGTACTGAATGCATGCGTCCGAGCCAGGCTGTCTGCTGCATGAACGAATGCACCCATACATCACCCGGGTGCAGAGCTGTGTGCTCTGGCTGACTCAGGCTTCCCAGCCCAGCCCCAGGCCTCCACGGAGTTCCAGGCGGGACTCACCTGGCTCAGGGTGTGGATGTCCAGCCCAGAGGGACATGTCTCAGTGGGTGTCAGGGAGCACCAGGGGATGGGGGCTGCGAGCAAGGGCCAGTGGGGTCCAGATGTGTGGGCACAGGAAGAAGGCAGGGCTTGTCACCCATGAGACACTGCTCTGGAAACAGGGCCCTCTGGAGAGAGAGCCATTGACCAAGGACAGATGCTCCCTGGGAAGATGGAGGTGTTGCTTTCGGCTCTCCCTGGCCCTCAGCGGGGTCGGGACATCAAGCCTGGGAATCTGGGCACCTCAGCACTAACTTTAGTTCCAGTACTGATTAACTTGTTCTTGGGCAAGACACTTCAGCTTCCCCGGCCTCAGTTTCCCCATATATAAAACTAGGAGCCTTCATTAGAATCAGAGCATGACTAAAATATCCTGCTCATAGCTAATGAGCCAGGGACTGTGGCCCCTGGTCCTAAATCAGCAGTGATGATTGGCTTGTTGGTTGGTTTCTTGACCCTGGGACAATGAAAACCCAGAGGGGTTGAAGAAAGGGGCAGTGGGAAGACGGGAAGAAGGAAGCCCTGACACAGGTGGGAAGGCAGGAGAGGCCATGAGTTCCTGGAGGATGGAGACCATGCCACCTTTCCCCACTGTCGCCCCAGCTCCTAGACTGTTGCTTGGTGCGCGGTGGGGGGCTATATTAGTTTACCCAGGCTGCCACAGCAAGTGTCATAAACTAGGTGGTGTAAAACAGCAGAAATTTATTGTCCCATACTTCTGGAGCCTGGAAATCCAAAATCAAGGTGTTGGCAGGGCCGTGCTCTCTCTGAAAGCCAAGGAGGGCACTTTCTTATGTCTTCCTAGCTTCTGGGGGTTGCCGTCAAGCTTCAAGGTTCCTTGGCTTATAGTCGCATCCCTCTAATCTCTGTCTTTACTTTGGCCTTCTGCCTGTGTGCCTGTCTTCACGTGGTCACCTTCTTGTGACACTTGTCATATTAGATTCGGGCCCACCCTACTCCTACCCCTGGGGGCCTTCATCCTAACGAGTCACACCTGCAATGACTCTATTTCCAAATAAGGTCACATTTGGAGGTACTGGGGGTTAGCAGACTCCAACATACCTTTTTCTGGGGGACGGTTCACTTCATAACCCACAACAATGTCCACTGAATATTCAGCAAACAAGTGGGAGATACAAGTGGACAGAGGCCCTTGGCAATCTTTACTCGAAGGAAATCACCACAGGGATACAAGTGCGCTTACTGGGACATGATTTCCAAATAATTGCTACTCCTTGGGGAGAAAAGAGAATTCTCTGCCCTGGAATCACTGAATCCTGGAAGGAGAGTAAAGTGCATGTAAGGCAGGGCAGGCAAAGCCACGCAGTGTGGACGACAGCAAACAAGCTTGTGCTGGGGAGCGCCCGCCAGGGTCACAGGTGGAGAGGAGACCATCCACCACCGCACCCACAGTCTTCGTGTGGTTTTTCCATCTTGATGAAAAAAATTGTTGTGTTTTCTACTTCTGCAGTACTAATATAACTGTGACTTCTGTTTCATAATTTTATGTGGGCGATTTCATGTACTTTTGATATCAAGTTTTAGACGTGAAATCTTTGCCCTTTGCAACTCTACTGCTTTGAATGCAGCCTTAGTAAAAACAAAACAACACAAAACAAAATGAAACCATTGTTTTAGCCAGCTACAGTGCTTGACGTTGCCTAGGCTTCTTGACCCCTGTATTCTGGGGTTCCAGAATTCTGAAGAGCTGTAAAACCATTATATAAAATGAAAGTAGGTGTCTGTCGGGCCAGCTCGGCAGAGCAGTGGCAATCGAGGCCAGGAGCTGCTACTCCCAGGACAAATCACTGGGGTCACGGGCAACTTATATTCTCGAGATGCCCAGACGGTCATTCGGATTTAGAATTTGTCTGTTTCAGCTGTTCTCTGGCTCCTTGCTGAAATAGTTTAGTGCAGGGAACAGAAACCATGCTAGGTATTTTAAGCAGAAAGGGATTTAATACAGGGAATTAAAGATTTACAAAGTCACTTGATGGGAGAGGGGGGTGGTTCCAGCCTGGGTCTCCAGGGATGACGACCAGAACACCACAGAACAGGAAACGATCCCAGGAACGCGCTGCCCTAGGTTTGGATAGGCCCACCGGGAGAAAACAGTGGGGTTAGGGGGGTCCTGAGAAGGGGTGGCATTCCTGAGGCAGGGATGGCAGGACGGCCTCTCACTCGGGAGTGGCTGGGATGTTGGAATGAAAGCAGAAAGAAGGGACAAGGGTGCACCCCAGAAGGGGAAGCAGAAGCCAAAGAAGTAGCTCATCTGGGTTTTCCAAACAAGTAGGTAGATCCTCAGCTTGAAGAAGGCACAAGGGTTCAGAAGGCTGGAATGCTGGGAGAAGAAATCAAGCAAAAGGGAGTGGTATGGCCTAGCAGGAACAGAGAGCATCCGGGCAAGCCACAGCTGGGCTTGTATGAAGCCAACAAGAGCCAACAAAGGATTTACTTTATGCAACCCTGATGACCTATGGGGCCTGCATACACAACAGGACAATATTTAGCCAGCAAGTCACAGGCCACAGGAAGTCACGAGCCACCCCTGGTTTCAAGGGGGCAGAGAAGTACAACCCTGCCTCATGCACGGAAGAACTGGAAACATTTGGGGATCAGAGCTAATGATCACCCAGTTTCCTTTCCCAGGCAGAGCTCCAGGGAGGTGACAATGCCACAGGGAAATGGCTACTCAGGAGGTCTGCATGGGCAGATGGGCCTGGCACGAGCTCACAGAGCTTTTCTGAGCCCAGGAGACAAGGGAGCCGTGGTGCTTCCTCTTGTTGGAGAGGGACAAGGAAGTAGCTATGGAATGAGCATTCCCAGGCCAGCCCGGCAACCCAACAGCAGCCAGAATTAGGATGTCCCTGCTGAGGCCAGAGTGGGTTGGCGGTGACTCTGTGCTCCAGGAAAGGGACGGGGGATTCTGAATGGACTGAACTCATATTTATACCAACAGTGGAATAGGGGCTCCAAACAAATTAAGTTTAGATGTAGGAGAGTCAGGTGCTATTTTGCTCACATACACCATACCTGAAAAGGAACCAAAGGCTGACTTCATGAGACACGCAGGTAACGTGACTAACAGGTCTATACACCTCATGACATACTGGTAATTCCCACGGGGAGCATTCACTAAAGCACTTTTTTCCGCCATTTAAAAAAACTGTCCTTGGGATGCCTGGGTGGCTAAGTTGGTTAAGTGTCTGCCTTCGGCTCATGATCATGGGAGTGGCTGGGATGTTGGAACGAAAGCAGAAAGAAGGGACAAGGGTGCACCCCAGGAGGGGAAGCAGAAGCCAAAGAAGTAGCTCATCTGGGTTTTCCAAACAAATAGGTAGATCCTCAGCTTGATCATGATCTCACGGTCCCGGGATCGAACCTCCCACTGGGCTCTCTGCTTAGCAGGGAGCCTGCTTCTCCCTCTCCCTCTGCCTGCCTCTCTGCCTACTTGTGCTCTCTCTCTGTCAAATAAATACATTCTTTAAAAAAAATTTTAAAAATTAAAAAAAACTGTCCTTAGTGACTTAAGTCTTAATAATGAATGAAATCATTTAAAATTCAAACATGCAATGCTGGACAAAATGCAAGCATATTTTCCTTTACTAACCACTGAAATTGAGGAAAAGAGTTGTCCCTCCTTGCATCATCGTTACTGCTTTGGGGAATCTTGGCCAGAACAGGAGGTGAGATAAGGGGTACATAAGGGATTGTTGAGCTTCCAGAATGTGCCTGAGACTGCTGGGCACCATGACAACTTAACCCATGGAAGCGCATGAGGAACGTGAGGCTGAAAGGATCAAAACTTGCCCCGGGGGGCGCCTGGGCGGCCCAGTCATTAAGCATCTGCCTTTGGCTCAGGTCATGACCCTAGGATCCTGGGATTGAGCCCCACATCGGGCTCTCTGCTCCGCAGGAAGCCTGCTTCTCCCTCTTCCACTCCCCTTGCTTGTGTTCCCTCTCTCGCTATCTCTCTTTCTGTCAAATAAATGAATTAAATCTTAAAAAAAAAAAAAAAAAGGAAAGAAAAAAAAGAACTTGCCTGGAGTGGCTCAGCGGCTGGGCCAAAGCCAAGACCACCCCTCACTCCAGTTGTCACTTAGAAGAACTTGGCTGGCCAATGGCCCTCAGCCCCCAGGGTCCCTAGTGCCAGGGGTCAGGGTGGAAGCCCTTCAAAGAGCTGTAGGGACAGGACCAAAGGAGGAGAGACCCAGAATGAGGGTCCAAGTGGCCTCCATTTCCTGCCTGTTCAGTGCTTCTTGCAGATATGACTTATGGTGCCCCCAGGGGAGGCTAAGAAAGGATGTCCACAGTGGGAAACAGAACTTTCCAGTGGAGAAAGCCAGAACTAAGTTTAACCATTTGCAGAGTGGTCGGTGGGCCCAACACATGTGGTTCTCAGGTAACGTTGTGCTCAGGGGGTCTGAGTCCCCCCACAGGGTTAAAATGGAAAGCTGAGAGGTGAGGCCTGCCCTGCACCTAAAAATGGCTCCAGGTGTTCATACTCCCAGCTGTCCTGCCAAAGGGAAGGCCGGTCCATGGCCCAGCATGCCCCGAGCCACCACACCTGTCTTGCTGCGGTTAGGTACAGCAGCGTCCCAGCACTGGGCAATCAGGTCCAGTGGGCTGGGGGCTCCCAAGTGACCCAGAAGCACCGACCAGGGGCGCCTGGGTGCCTCTGTCGGTTGAGTGACTGACTCTTGGTTTCGGCTCAGGTCATGATTTCCCTTCCCAGAGATCGAGCCCCGCATCAGGCTCCGTACTCAGCAGGGAGTCAGCTTCCCCTCTCCCCTTCCATCTGCCCTCCCTCCACTCTCACACTCTTTCTCTCAAATAAATAAATAAATCTTAAAAAAAAAAAAAAAAAGAAGAAGAAGAAGGAGGAGGAGGAGGAGAAGCACCAACCTGTGGGTAACCCCTGCATGGAAAATTCCATGACTGGGGAATGACTCTCAGATCCTGCACCTGGGAATCAAGTGAGCCAACAACGAGCCACCCAGCTGACCTTCTACGGGTGGGAAGATGGCACTCGAGGCCATCCTGACATTCTGGGAAGCTACGGTCTTTTGCCATCCTCAACACCTAGCTGTCAGGTGAGTTAACTGGTTATGTGTTCATTTTTTAAATCCCCATTGTTCCAAAGTTAGATCCAGCCAGGGAAAGTCGGCATACATGTAACAGATAGATCTCTGTGGGTCCAGGGCCCCGGATTGCAGATTCCCTGTGGCCCCAGTGCTTCCCAGTAAGGTATAGCAGTGTTTCTGGGGCAGGAGGATCTCCTGGACAGCAGCTGGGCTGGAAGAGAGGCCCCACCTTGCCCTCGGTGCATTATTGGCCCAGTCCTGTGCACGGCCCCCCAGTAACTGACACAGGGGGAGGAGCCTTCCCCAGTACATGCAGGCTGGCCTGGGGGCCTGAGCTCAGGCATCTCCCAGGGGCGTATCCCTAGGAGCAGGGAGGAAGCCCACTTTGGCAGAGCGGACTAGGTGGGTGACAGTCTTTTTTCCCAGGAGGGAGGGAAGAAAAGGAGTATTTCTCCTCTCTCCCTGGGAAACTCTAGCTCCAGTGCCACAAACCCTTCCAAACAATCCCACAACAAAATCAACTATTTTTTCCAGGCACTATTGTTTCCCAGACACGGTGGGACCCTTCACTCACACTGGGGTTGATGTTCTTGTGCCCAGATGTCTCCTCTACTCCTGCCTGTGTGACTCCCTGTTTGTGCACTGTGGGGAGTGGGGGAGGGAGGAGGGAGCCTGGAGACATTTTTTCTCTCTGCTTATGAGTAGTATCTCTAGCCACCTGCAGGGGGCGAAGGTGAGGCGAGGGCTGGGTGGTGATCCACTGGAAGGAGTTCCTTGCTGAGGGTCAGGTATTTCGCTGCTTTGCTCAGGCCAGGACTATCCCTCCTCTGCCTGTTCTGGGTGCTTCCATGGGCCTTTCCCTGACGCATATTCTCAGTGAGTGTCTGAATGACTGAACCAAAGCCAAAGCCATTCCAAGCTCTGAAGTTTAGACTTTGGAACTACTGGGGGCTGGGGGTGGGTCCTCCCTCAGCAACCCCCACTCCCTGCTCTCTCCTCACTTCCCACAGCCCTGCCTCCTCCCTTCTGAGGGCTCCTCCTCACTCCTCTTCCTCAGACTTTCACCAGGTGAAGGAATAATAATCAAGCCTTCTCCACTGGGTCCACCATGTGTGTACCTTGCCAGTTGGGTGGCCCTGCATGTCTACAGCTGTTCTCTGCCATAACATTAAGGCTAAAATTCTCTCTCTCCAATGAAATGCATCACGGGAATTTCTAAAAACAAGAATTTTTTTTTTGCAGAATCATAGAACCATTATTAAAATCAGGAAATTAACACAGACAGAATATTATTAAATAATCTATGGAAGTTATTCAGATTTCACCAATGGCCCCAAAAATGTCCATTAAAGCAAATGAAGGGGTGCCTGGGTGGCTCAGTTGGTTAAATGTCTGCCTTCGACTCATGTTCTGATCCCGGGGTCTTGGGACTGAGTCCCACATCTGGCTCCCTGCTCAGCAGGGAGTCCACTTCTCCCTCTCTCTCTGCCCCTCCCCCCCACTCTCTCTCAAATAAATAAATAAAATCTTTAAAAAAATTTAAAAAAATAAAGCAAATGAAAATCCAGGATCATATGTCTCATCTCTTCAGTTTAACCTGGGACAGTGACACATTTCATGACATTATCATCTCTGAAAAGCACAGGCTAGTTATTTTGTAGAATTTTCCTTAACCTGGGTTTGTGTGATGTTTCTCCACAGCTCGGCATTTTGTCAGGAATATCGCAAGCAGGGATGCTGTGTTCTTCCAAGTGCATCATATCAGGAGGCACGCGATGTCAAAGCTGTCCCATTGAAGGTCATGTTCATTTTGATAACTTGGTTAAGAGGATATCCTCCAGACTGGCCCACTAACAAGTTGCTATTTTGCCTTTTAGAATGAGTAAGTGGGTATGCTTTAAAAAATACAATACAATGCATATTCCTTGTAACAAATGCAAGCAACAAAACAAAGATGCCTTGTCCAGTTTTGTGTCTCAAAGTAACTCTGGTTAACAGTCGAGTCTCCTAAGAGATGCATTTGCATCCATATTTTCCTGGGAGTTTTTCCCAATATGTATACATATTTTTAAGTCAGAGTAGGATCATCTTACACAAATTGTTTTTGCAACTTAGTTATTTCACCTAGACATCTGATCATAGTATTATTTATTGTTCATCATTGTTTCTATTTGCTTTTAATTATGATTGGTGAGTGTGAAATTCTGGGCTATTAGTATTTCTTCTGTGAATGTCCTGTTCATCTCCCCAGTTGGTTTTGCAATTGGTCACTTGGCCTTTTCCTTCAGTGCTGTGGGTGCTCTCTGTACAGTGCCAATAACCAAGCAGTAGAGGGCAAAAAAGGGAGGGGATGTTGGGGGGACTTGGAGGAACTGAGGGCTGTGGGCATCCTGGGGCTGCAGGAGGTGGCAAGTCTGGCTTGCAGGCCAACAGGTTGGACCTTGTTCTGCAGGAAGTGGAGGGTTCCGTGCACGGGACCTGCCCAGGTGGACGTGCCTTCTAGAAAGATCTGTGTGCATCCTCCGAAGAAGGGTGAGGCACAGAAAGGACCCTGGCCAGGGACATGCTTCCTGGTTTAGGGAGCAAACCAGGGGGCCGGCAGAGGCTTTTCAAAGCCCCTTTCATTTGAAGGAAGTTTGAAAGCAAAGTTCTGGGGAACTCCAGAAACTGGCCATTGGAGACAGAGCTGGACTCCCACCTTAATGGGCGTCTTTCATTATCATTATCCCCATTAGTGCTTTATTGTATTAGTTATAGCTAATTTACATTTTACTGAAGCATTGAAAACAGATTGCAGATGTTTGGAAACAGATGTTATCCTAATGTTAAGGCAAAACCATGAATATTTATGATTATTATTGCCTGCATCAAATTACCTCGCTTAAACAGGGAGGCATGTTCTAACAACTTTAGCTGGGAACCTGGCGAGGAAAGACAGAAAAGCATTGATGAACTTTTGGGCACACTTCAATTTTCCCTCACGTGGGATGCATTTTTTCTGCCTTCCCGTGGACCTGGGAACAGAGATTGGTTGTTACGGAACCAATTTAGGGATTTTCCTGCTGGTCGTAGTAATTGCCCAAGTCAGGATTTTCCATCTGGCTTTTTCCACCCTCTCCTTGAAGGAGGGTCTGCCAAGTCTTCTCCAACCTAAGCAGCGGTGGTCACTTCTCAGGCTGTGGGGGAGTGGGGAGGCTGGCCTTAGCCCTTCTCCCCGTGCACCTGCCGGGGGCCCTGGAGCCCCCAGAAGCCAGGTTGGGCCTTGGGGCAAGCTGAGTTGTGGTTGGCACCCCTGGAGGTTGCCAGGGCTCCAGGCTGACTCGCTGCTCCGGCAGGGTTTGCTCTTCTGTGGGCCACACTGACAGAAGCATCAGAAATAGAGCCGACCCTCTGCACTCTTCAAGAAACCCCTTCTGTGTTCAAGGCAAACATTCAGGAAAGTGTGAGGAAATTTTGCTGAGTGTGGCAGGAGAGATAGTGCTCTACCAGGCCCCTCTCCGAGTCCTTTTACCGTGAAGGACCCACACCCACCCCTGCCATGTACTTTTGTATTTACAACCTGCACCTGCAGCTCTTCTTGGATGGACTGCCTGTTTTTCAGCCCCCTGGAGTCCCTTGGCTCCAGGGCAGAGAATCAAATTGCCTGGGAGCCGACCCCCTAGCCAGCCCTCACACCCTTAACCAACGGATGGAATGAAAGGCCAGATCTGTGGCCTCAGGCTGGGACAGGTCTGAAGCCAAGTTTACACTCCAGGGTTCCCCACGGGATCAGGCTGAAGCTCCTCCCTGGCTCTGTCTCCTTCCCTGCCCTCCGACAATTGTCTGGCTTCCCTGCTGGTTTCTCCTGGGAGCATTTCCTCAATAAATCCCTGCTCAGGAGCCCTCATCCTAGGGCCTGCTTCTGGGAACCCCCTCCTAAGACACTGAGGGTCCCTCTGTGGCAGCCCCACACCCCGAGATGGGATGGAGGAATGAGGAAGGAACAGATCCTGAGCAAGAGAGACTTAGGGACGAGTGGCGGAGACAAATGGAAACACAGACAATTTGGGGAGCTGAGAAGCAGGCACGGAGGAAAGGGCACCTCTAGCCTCTGGTGGACCTTAGTTGAGGTTCCGCCACCAGCAACACCTGCTATCCCTCTTGAGCACCCACTGCAGGCCACCTACAGGGCCTGGGACTATCTCATTCAATCCTCATGGTAGCCTTGCAGGGTGGATGTCGTCAGCCCCACTTCCCTCTGAAAAAAAATGAATCTCAGACATGTTGAGTCCCTCAGCTAGGGACATTTATTTGTTTAGCATACTTTTATCAAGAAATGCATCCTAAGGTGGCAGGGCCTGCACAGGGCACGGGGGAGTTCTAGTGAGCCAGTGGATACTGTCTCCGTCCTCATGGTTAGACTCAATGGGGAAGATGGCTGCTAATAGATACAAGAATATGAGTGCATATAATAAATGTATAATTCCACACTGTGGTGAATGCTATGACAATGCACAGGATGGTGTGAGAATCCATCATGAGGAACAGCCTGGAAGGCTGGGATTGGGCTGGGAGGGAAGAACGAACAGGAGTGCCCAGGTGAAGGGAGTGGAATGGGGTGGCCCCAGGCAGAAGGGCAGCGTGTGCACAGACCCCTGGGAGAAGTGCTCTGGGTGAGCTGGAATCGAAGCTGGACAACATGCCTGGAGCAGGCTGGACGGGTGAGAAGCTGGAGAGGCTGGTCAGATCATGATGCCACGGGGTCGGTCTCACTCTGAGAACTATCAGATGTACCTGCTCGTGCTGGAAGAGCCAGGGTCAAGCTTGAACTCCAGAGCCGGAGCTCCATTTAAAATTTGTGCCTCTAAGGAGTAGATCCCGGGGCTGGTTCCCAGATCTGAAGGAGGGTCTGAGAGTGTATCTGGCCTGGCCAGTCCAGGTGGCTCCTCCCCTGTGGGCTCAGTGTGCCTCTTTTCCCTGAGCACCTGAACAAAGATCAACAGAGGGCAGGACATCCGGGTTTCCTCAGGAATGATAGTTTTCAAACTTGAGTTTCTGGAAATGGGTGGAGAATTTGTATTTCTTACATGTTCTCAGGTGATGCTGGTGCCGATAGGCTGTGACCACAGTTTAAGAACCACTGCCCTGAGCCATTGCTGAACCTAGCCCAGGGAGGTACCCCACCTGGGGTTCCCCTGAGAACCAAGCCATACAATGGAGTCGTGAGCACAACAGCACCCTAGCTTCCAGGGGAATGAGATCACTGATCCTTCACTGAATTATCATCAGGGCTCAAGAAGCAGAACTGTGGGAGATACATATATCCTGATTAAGTCAGACCCACCCAAGAAAATCTCCCGTTTAAGGTCAATAATCAAAGTCAACTGTCTCGGGACTTTAATCACATGTGCAAAACCCTTTCACAGCAGCACCTAGATGGGTGTGTGATGGAATAATTGGGAAAAGGTGTGTGAATGCTACAAAATGGCTACTGTCCCCATCCAATCTCTGAGAGAATTTCCCTCGTTGGCCCAATGTAACCAGAAGCATACTAGAAAGGCATTCTGGGGACTATAATCCAGCCTGGCTATGCTGAGAGCACAGAGGCTGCACAGTGGTGGGCCAGCTTTCCCAGCCCTGGGGAGGCTCAGGTCAGGCCCAGCCTGGGGCTCAGTTTCCAGTACCTTCACCCTGCTGCTGACATTGCTTTCATGCTCCTCGTATTTTGGAATGGGCCTACTGACTTGGCTTCATGTTCAATAAAATAGATCCCAAGGTGGCAAGATTGTGTCCCCAAGGCTGGAGCCCTGGCTGCAAAATGCCAGCAGGTGAGACTGAGGCAGAAGGTGCTCAAGGAGCATCAGGGTGGCGCAGAACACATGTTGGGAGGAAGCCTGCATTAATCCAGGCTGGCGCATGGCATGGCAAGTCTTCTTCTCTGGGACCGTGGCTTCTCACCTGGACAATGACATGAGGGAATCCATGATCCTTAAGGACAAGAGAGAAGATTCTTGGAACATCCAGATTAAAAACCCCAGGTCAAACACGCAGGAATGTGACCTGCATTGGGCTACTCAGTGCAACACCTTATCCTAGAAGAAAATGGAGTGGTGGCTTCAACATTCTGAAAGAAATTTATTTTCAACCTAGAATTCTGTACCCAGCTAAATGACCATTTAAACGTGAAGGTAGAATAGAATTATTGTCAGCCCTGAAGTCCTCATAAAATTCAGTTCCCAGCCACTGTTTCAAAGGAAACAACGAGAATATGTACTTTGGCAAAAGAAGAGTCTAGACTGAGAATGAGAAGGCCGTAAGCTCTACAAAACGGGGGGGGGGACAGGAAGGGGGTGTCCCAGGATGACAGCTGAGAGGACACCTGGAGGATGTCTGGTCCAGCTAGAAAGGCAATGTTAGAACTGGGCTTGAAGTTTGAAAAGAAATATGTTTAATGGCATATGACAGGCCTGTGGGGTGTATGAAAAAATAAAAAACCCAAACAGGAATAAAGCATAGAAAAATAAGCTAGTAAAAAATACTTTAATTATTAAAGAAAAATAAAAGATGTTCAAGAAAGGAAACAAAATTGTTGCTCAGTAACTAACAATATTTACAGGACTATTGTGATGCAAATAACTACCATTAACCTAACCAGGAATAATATATCATTATATTGAGGAGATGGGGAGGGGATGTGTAGAGGGTGTGGGAGAGAGCTAAAACTTAGCTATTCTAACAGGAAATCAACAATTAATGTTAAAATGTGTCAATCAAGAAACTAGGTGGAAGCACCTAGTTTAACAATAAGGCTGCCAACACCAGAAGAGACAGTAAGTGTCAAGAAACAAAAACACTTGCCTTGCAGGAGGTGGGAAGGGGGTTAGGAGACCACTGTAAGCCTTTAAGTAATAGTTGATTTCAAAAACTGTATGCTGATATAATCTTGGTAAAAGATAAAATTAATTTTAAAATAATGAAATTAATTAAAATTAAAAATTGGGGGAAATGAAAAATTATGAATGCCATATTGTGGGAGGCCTGCCATGAAACTATCAGATCATGCTACCCCCCCGCTGTCCCAATCAGCCAACCTACCCTTCTGATGCCTGGGAAAATAGAGGGAGAGCCAACTGGAGCCTTTTGGGGAGGAGACCACCAGCTCTCGCCAAGAAAAACTTTTTTGATGTTTTGATTGTTTGGGGCAAACTGTCAATCTGAAAGAAAATTTCTCTCTTTTCAAGAGATGAATAAAAGCTTTGGTGGATGGTCCCTTCCCAACACTTAAAATAATGGCACTTGGTGAAACAGTCTTGCCAGGACCTTGGATGTGTGAGAAGAGCTGATAGCATTTGGCTGTGTAAATAGTAGGAACAATGTGTCAAGTGGCTTAGTGCAGGGCTTTTCCCTTGCTTTAAAGAGCAGGCAGCTCTATTTACAGATTAACGCAGCCATGGGGCTGAGTTCAGGAATTTCACATCACATCGGTACTAAATAGCCGGGCAAATATGGCACCTTGTACTAGGTTATTTGTGTTCACACTGTAAATACATGGCTAGCTGCTCTCGTTACATAGCAAGTAAAGGTTGCATGTCCATAGCTATGCAAACAGAGTTCCTTGCAAGGGGCTGTTTGTCCCAGCTCTGTGTTTATCTAGCCAGCCCCTCTATTTTTGTAGTAGGGGGTTCTCTGAAAGGTAAACGTAATCTGAGTCAACTTGAAATCCTCGCTGGTAGCTCTGCAAACACGGCCATTAGTGGATCTTTGCAGACAGTCCATCCCCAGTATTCGCGGATCCTGTATTTGTGAACTCAACTAAAATTTATTTCTAACCCCAAAATCAGTACAGTGCTTTAGTGGTCTTTTGTAGACATGTGCAGAGTGGCAAAAACTTAAGTCGCCCAATGCGCATGTTCCCAACTGAAGTTGAACGAGGTGACTGCCTTCTTGCTCCAACTCCCAACCTGTAGGCAAGTGTCCTTTCTGTGATCTATTTAGTGCCACATTTCCCACGTTTTTGTGCTTTTTGTTGGTGATTTCACTGTTTAAAATGGCCTTGCCTCGTGGTGCTGACGTGCTATTTGGTGCTAGGCACAGGAATGCCATGATTCAGAGAAAATTCATGTGTTAGATAAGCTTCATGTAGTTGTAAGTTACAGGTCTATGGGCTGTGAGGTGTAAATGAATCGACAGGAGATATTAACCAAGGTGTCTTTAAAGAGAAGCACTCATAGAACAAAGTTATTCATTGATAGGTTGACAAAATGTTGGGACGAGAGATGCACAGGAACACTATCCTCTCCTCTCCCCTAGGAGCAATGGTTCCATGTTCGATAATTCAGTGTTCACCATGACGTTATTAGAGACCATCACTACCTCAAATAATGAGAACCAACTCTAGTTACTTATATTTAGTAGTAGTTTCTGTGGTTGCTTCCCCAACATCCACACCTCCCTCCCACATGTGGAATAATCAGCCCCAAAGTCTGGGTGGACTTAATGTTACCCCCAGATACAGGGTTGGACCCACACTGGTCAAAGTGAATCCTTGCTGTCCTATCCCTCTTGTTACAGTGATTTGGTTCAGAATCAAAATCATGTTCTAAGTTGGTCCAATCAGAGTTAAGTTTGCTTAAATTACATTTCCCCAGAAGTTGGGTTGCCAAATACAAGACACCTAATTAAACTTAAGTTTCAGGTAGACAGCAAATCATTTTTAAGTATAAGTATGTCCCCAATATTTCATGGGGCATACTTACACTAAAAAGGATTTGCTGTTCGGTGAAATTCAAATTTAACTGAGCTTTCATGTATTTTTATTTTACTTATTACTAATATTTATTTTATTGTTATTAGTATTATTAACTGTATCTTTATTTGCTGAAACTGGCAACCCTATCCAGACGCAGACTCTGAAATGGGGATTCCCGTGCAGGGGGCATATTAAGGAAGCACTCCCAGGGGAGATCAGTGAGGGAATCGGGAAGCCATGCAGGGTCGAGATTTCAGGTCAGGTACTGCAGAAGGGAGCTCAAGAGTACGGGTCACACTTCACCTGAAGCAAGGGAGCTGGGTTTCCAAAACTCACACTAGGAAACTTTTGGCAAACGACCACCCCCACCCCCCGGGGAATGTCGACTCTCTAGTGCCTCCAATTCTTTGGCTGAGCCTCTCCAGTGATTCAAGGTCAAAGCTCTACAAAGTGTGTTAGGTGTAAGCAGTTAAAAG
This sequence comes from Leptonychotes weddellii, assembly GCF_054177405.1. Lineage (NCBI taxonomy): Eukaryota > Metazoa > Chordata > Mammalia > Carnivora > Phocidae > Leptonychotes > Leptonychotes weddellii. Next base: position 94,364,633 of record NC_138371.1, on the reverse strand, counting down.
GAAGGGCACGAAGAATCAGTGAAGGGGATCTCAGGGGACTTGAGGAGAGCACCCCCAAATCCACCCTAGAGCTTTTGTTTCATAGTTGGGAAAGAGACCTGGATGTCACCCAGGACCTATATCCCCATTTGCTATTACAGCTGTCTTGTATCTCAAAGGGCAGGCAACCCAAGCAGGACCAACAGTGTCTTCCCTGCCCCTGCCCCAGTTCCTGTTCACCTGAAACCTCAGAATGTTGTTGGGAAATAGGGTTTTCATAGATGCAATCAGTTAAGATGAGGTCATATTAGATCAGAGGGGGCCCTATCCAATATTACTGATGTCCTTATAAGAAAAGATCACACAGGGAAGACTGAGGAGGCAGAGATTGCAAAGACTCAGCTACAAGCCAAGGGTTGCCAGGAGCCACTGGAAGTGGGAAGAGGCACGGAAGGGAGAGTATCAGAGGGAGCATACCCCTTCTGACACCTCGATTGCAGACTTCTAGCCTCCAATCTGTGAAAGAATATACTTCTGTTATTTTAAGCCATCGGATTTGGGGTAGGGGCCAACGAATCTCACCTAGGTGGAGTTGGAGTTTCTCTAATTCATAGCTGAAAGTACCCTCACTGACACCTCTTTCCCAAAGCACTGCCTTTGGGGAAGGTGCTAGAACCAAGGACAAGTTGCTTGTGATAAGTTCCACGTCATGAGCTTTGTTGTTTCATCATTCCCAGGGCCTCTGCCTCCCCAGGCCTGTACTATGGGGACAGGGCTCTCCTTCTATCCCTTGTGAGAATCTGGGCTCCCAAAACTGTTCTGGTTGCTTCCATCCAGGGAGGGACATTTTTGATGCCTGGTTTTTATCACATTGAGTAGTTGATACTGCGAGAAATGGGGGATGACTTTTGTCATCTAATTGTTTGAAACAACAGCTGTTTCCCTGTTGAATTGGCCAAAGCCCTGGGTCTGGGTGACCCCGATAGACACAGGATCTGCAGCCCCCACACCTGGTGCCTCCCTCCACTTCCCCTAAGTGCTTACGGCTCCTGGGGAGTCTGCCGCTCAAACTATGGTGGCCCCATCTGATACAGGGTGGTCAGGAGGCAGGTCAGGGTCAGAACACATGGTCCCCCGGTCCCACCCAGGGCTCTCTGCTTGACTCCCATGGGCAAGACATCCTAGATTCTACTGCTTCTTTCCCTCTGGAATTCATAGGCAACATTTACCCGGAGTCTACAGTGCATGGAGTGCTCCGTGAGCACTGAATTTTAAATGGTATCTCTAAGTAACAGCTGCAAGTGCCTTAGCAGGTAAGTAAGCCAGCATGGTTCAGCCCAGATGGACTACCTCATTCCTGGGCAGGAACCCCAGATCAATCGCCTGCTGAGACAGTGTGCCAGGCGAGAAGTCCCTAGCGCCCCATCCCCTGCATCCCAGACCTGGCACTGGGGGACACAAGAAGGGACGCTCTTTTCCTCTTCCTCCGGCAGGTCTGACTGCTCTGAAATATTTATACAATACCAAGAGCAGGAGACTTCGGGGGAGGAAAGGCGCAGAGAGCGGGGTTCCAGGTGCTGCAGAAACATGCCAAAACAGCTGGGCGTTTGCCTGTCGCCAGTGGAGGTTTTATCTGTGCTGATGTATACACAGATTTCTCTTTGAAGTCCGCGGGATGTAATCAGGAGGTTTTAAATTTGGTTTTCTGAAATTTTCTTTCTTAGAATTTAGGTGGTTTAAAGAGTTCTGGAACATTTGGGAAGGGCAGGAAGGATGAGATGTCACTTTGCTTCTGCTACTTACTAACTGTATAACCTCAGGCAGGTTAATGATGCCCTGTTGAATGGGTTCCATTGTCTGTAAAACCAGAATGATCTCTCCAATATCACTGGATTATTGTGGAGATCACATGAGCTAATGAAGGAACATCAGTACCCTCCCCCCCCCAATTCTGATTCCTGTAGGGGCTCAGCGTCCGAGGTGATTTGAAATTTTTCATATTTGTCACTGGGAGTCCCCAGGGACTGGCCTTGGATTTTGCTCACTCCTTTCCATTCTAGAGCCCCACAAAGGACAACAGCTCAGCGTGAGCCACCGGGCATCCCTCAGAAGAGAACTTTACAAATGCTATTGCCCGAACTTTAACATAAGGGGGTGCCTTTCTTCTCTGTAGCCCCTAACTCCTGGTCATCCCCCGTTGCGGGGACCACCTGGCCAGGAACCTTTTTCTTCTCAGCCTGAGCTGAGAACAGTTCCCGGAACTGCTAACACCTTGGTCCGCCGAAAAGATGGCACCAATTCTCTTTGCCATGGGCCAACTCCAACGTTTTGACCACAGTCCTGTGCCCTGCAGAGCGTTCCCCTGCCCTGCAGAGCGTTCCCCTGCTGCATGTTGTTCCCAAGTGCTGTCTGAGGTCCCTCATTATCCTGAAACACAAGTTCCAGGGGCTAAATGTCATGTTCACAGATTCAAGTACATAAAAGCAAATCTCCATTTTTGGTATCACTTAATTTCTGATGCTGAGCCCCCAGTTCTGTTTGACAGATCCTTGTTACTTCATGAGTCAAAATCAGTAATTTCTTAGCCACTGTGGGTCTAAAACTTCATCAATTCAGACAGCACACCCAACCCCGGGGACCAGGTTGAGTTTTGGGAAGGAGGGGATGTTAAGCAAATGTCCTGAGTGAGGATGTTTCCACTGCTCAGAGTTCATCTGGCTTGAACCTGAATAGGACCAAGACGTGCCATATTCTATCCTGCACTCCTTCCAATCTGACCCCCCCCCACCCATTACAGTCCTGTGATAGAGCCGAGCCCTCACTCCATCTCCCGGGCACCTCTCTGTGGTTTTGCACCTGAGACCCCTGGCAGGTCCCATGGACTTGCTCTCACAGCCAACCTGCCCATGGAAACTCGTGGGTCCTTCCCTGCCACTCTTTCCCACATTCCACCTGTCACAAGAGTGAAACCCTGTGGGTTTCACTCCTTTCAGTCTTGGCTGCACAGCAGAATCATTTTAAGTTCCTGCTCTTAGGTCCCCCCAGATCCAAGGCCGTCTCTCATGTCCCCCCACCCCCAAATGTTTCTTTGTTGACAGCCTTATCTTTATTTAAAAAAATGCAGTCAACCCTTTTTCAAATCCCTCAACACCACCCACACATCCAGTGGGTTAGGGTCTCCATGCCCATCTGATGGGCCCCATGTGTCCATGACTCCACTCTTGGTCAAGCCTGTGGTGGCCGGGCAAGGGGTGTGGGTAGGCAAGAAGTAGTGGACCTTCCTATCACCCTGCTCAGGAAAGGGCAGTTGTATGAATCCTGCTCAAGGTCACTCACCAAAAACTAGTGGGTTGGGGACGATGCTCACTCCTTGCCCTGTGACACCAGGCAGTGCTCTGTGAAGGCTTCTGCTGTTTTCGGAGAAGATGAGCTCTGTTGGCCAGTGTCCCCATCTTCGTATCTGAGCCCAGTGATGGGCAAGTCCACCCCCACCCAGTCCCCTTTGCAATGACACTTCCCTCCTAGCCCGAGGATGAAGGCCCTTCCAGGTTAAAAGAGGTTCATATGTAAATCATCTTCTGTGAAACGGCAGAATGTAGTTCTCCAAGGGCTTCCAGAAAGGACAGTTCCGGGGGTTGAATGGCAGGTTAATTCTGATCCACAAATTAATTTTGTCTCTTTGTATATCAAGGGTGTGCGAGACTTATTTAATTCAAAATAAATGTAATTATAGAAATGAATGAGCTATCAAAATTTTAAACATATGATCCATCAATATTGGCATGATGTGAGTGGCTGGTTATTATAAATAAAATGGGTCTTTGGCAATATGGAATTCAATTTCCCCCACAGAGTGTCTCATTATATCTTGACATCTGGGTTAATGCTAAATTACAATCCTTAATTTCCAAATCGGAGCTTAATTTCTAAATAGGAGGTTAACATAAATAACCTCTCCAGCTGTGGGGCTTCTGGGGGCTCCGGGAAGAGAAACTTCAAGGCAGAACAGTCTGTGGTTTTGTGCAATTATCTGCCCCTCTGAGTTCTCTCCCACCAGTCAAGTGCTAGCTTCAGGGCAGAGATAGGAATCCTGCAGGCAGCGCTTTCTGGCCATTGGGAGTTTCCAGGGGCGCCATCTGTTTGGTGTCACTGCGTGAGGCAGCAGAGAGTCTCCAGACAGAGCTGTCCTGCTGCCTGAGCTCCCAGGCTAGTACTGGTCACCATGACCCTCACCTGCACCAGCCAGCCAGCCCCGGGGGGATTTACCAGCCCCGCAGCACATCCAACACGGTGGGGCAACGGCAGTGTTCCATCCTGCCGGGGGCCATCATTGAAGGGGACACAGAGGGACTTCATAACCCACATTCAAGGGCAAGCTGAGAAAGGCAGACTCCTTTATAGGACCAGTGGAAAAATACTGCAGGGTGAGGGAAAGTCAAAATCATTCCGAAGCCCCAGAAGAAGAAGGCTCCCGAAAGTGGTTCATTGCAAGAGTCAGGATACAATCTCAGCACACTGTCCGGCAGTCTCAAGATGATGCAAGGGGCCGTGGCCTCCACAAGACAAGGACAGGAAACCTGGAGGCGGGGAGGGGCTGTGCCTGAGGTCAAGGTATGGTGGAAGGTGAATTACAGACCTCCCAGGGCAGCACAGGGGACAGGGACAGCAATGGAATTGATGTGTGGAGGACCAACTTGGCAAGTTCTCCCAGATTGCTGAAAAAAGGGGGAAAATCGATGCAAGTGATAAAAAATTAGTAAACTGCATGTTGAGGGCAGAGAACTGAGCCAATTTCATCGTGAACTAGAATAGATATTCCTAAGAAAGGAGCTTCTGCTGGAATCCCCCCCAAGTCAGACCTTCCCTGCCCACCTTCATCCTCCCCACCTCCCCTCTCTGCTTTATTATTCTCCATAGCCCTGCCAAATGCTGCATGCTGCCTGGAGCCCTTGTTCATTGTTTTCACTTGCTTATTGACTGTTCCTCCCACAATCTGTAAGCTCCTGGAGGCAGGAATTTTATCTTATTCACTGCTGTATTCCCAGTGCCTGGGACATAGGTTCTCAATAGTTTTTGGATGAATGGAAGTACAAAAGTAGCGATCAAATATAGTCTCAGAATTTCCCAGCTAAAGAGTGTGTATGTGGATCCCCCCACAAAAATCATTCAAAAGTGAAAACCAATCAATCAGGAAAGATGTTTATACTCATACCTTGCAAAACTTTTGGAGTTACATTATGAAGAGGAAAATTCTCAAGCCACTAGGCAGAAAAATAGGAGTTACCTCTCAAGGAACGAGGCAGGGTCGAGGCTCAGATTTCTCTTTCGTTCCTTCAAATGCCAGAAGGCAATGGAGCCATGGATAAGCAATTTTGGAAGAGAAGGTTCACAGCCTGAGATGTCACAGAATATCTCCTGGCACAAATGAAGGAAATGGAAAGCTGCCTTCTAATCTGCAAGGGCTCCAGACCTCCCATCTGGGTGCCCTCCCGGAGATCATTAACCACAGCAACGCCCTCTAGGCCACGCCAAAAGTACCAAATCACAGAACTCAGGAATGAGAAGGTTGTGTTATTAAACACCAGGTGTCCCGAGAAGGCTGGGCAGCGCAGCAAACCTTACCTCTTTGCACCAGGCACACAGCTGTGGCTCCAAGAATTAGATGGGCCTGGTCCCTCCTTCCACAATACCCTCTGGATGAACGTAAGCACCCAAATTAGTTATGAGGGTAAGAATAATCATCGTGGCGAGAACAATTCCGTAATTGACTGTAAAATAATCCACTGGCAACTCCTCTCCTGGGGACGGAGTATAATAGCAACCTCAGAAGTTCAATGAAAGATGATGGCAACTATGTAATAACAATAGTAGCAATAATGATTATGGTCATAACAGTAATGACAACCATGAGAAGTAAGAGGAGGAGGAAGTGGAGAACAGCAGTGTGCTCAAAGCTTTCTAGTTCATTCTCACTGCAACCTTTTTAGATCAGTAATATCATTTCTTCCCATTTTATATTTGGGGAAACTGAGGCTCAGAGAAGTTATATGCTTCACTCATGCGGCTTGTAAGTAGCAGACCTGGATTCGAGCCTAAGCAGTCTGCAAAATATATGTTCTTCCTAAGTGCATATGAAATGTTCACTAAGGTAGACCCATTTGCTAGACCATAAGTCTCAATTAATTTCGAAAGATTGAAATCTTACAGAATATGTTTTCTGACAACAATAGAATTTGCAAACAAAAAAACCCAAAACCCAAAAAACAAAAAACCATAGAAAATCGCCCAAGTTTTGGATTTTTAACATACCTGTAAATAACCAATAGCCTGTGGGTCAAGGAAAAAATCATGAGGGAAATCTAACATTTTTAACTGAACAAAAACATCAAAACGTGGGGAATGCAGCTAAACAGTACTTAAAGGGAAATTTCTCTTTTTAAAAGATTTACTTATTTATTTATTTATTTATTTGAGCGAGAGGGAGGGAGAGAGAGAGAGACAGAGGAAAAGACGGGGTGGGGGGGCTTGGAGGGAGAGGGAGAAGAGAGAGTCCTAAGCCGACTCTGTGCTGAGCGCAGAGCCCCACAGAGGGCTCAAAGCGGGGTTCGATCTCACAACCCTGAGATCACCACCTGAGCGGAAACCAAGAGTCAGACACTCAACCAGCTGTACCACCCAGGTGCCCCTGGGGAATTTCTATTAAAAACATAGAAACATGTATTAGAAAAAAGAAAAGTTTAGGGGGTATAGCTCAGTGGTAGAGCATTTCACTGCAGAAAAAAGAAAAGTTTAAAATCAGTGAACAAAGTTTTCACCTAAGAAGCTAAGAAAAAAAGTTGATTCTTTGACCAGATAAATACAGTTGATAAGCTGCTAGCAAAAATGGTCAAGGGGAAAAAGAGAGCAAATAGAAATTGCCACTGTGAGAAAGGAAAAAGGAAATAACACTGCATATCCTACAGACATTAAAAGAATAAAAAAGGAAATATTATGAACAACTTTATGGCAATAAATTTGACAACTCAGATAAAATGGGCAAATTCCTCAGAAGACACGCCTTATCAAAACTGACTCATTAAGGGACGTCTGGGTGGCTCAGTCAGTTGAGACTCCGACTTTTGATTTCAGCTCAGGTCATGATCTCCGGGTCCTGGGATCAAGCCCCGAGACGGGCTCCAAGCTCAGCATGAGAGTCTGCTTGAGAATTCTCTCCCTCCCCCTGCTCTTGAGCTCGAGTGCTCTCTCTCTCTAAAATAAATAAATAAATCTTTAAAAACTGACTCATTAAGAAATAGAAAATCTGAAGAGCCCTGTATATATTATAAAGTATATTCATACTTTGAAAATTGTTTCACACACACACACACACACACAAAACCCCCTCCAGGGGGTTCACTGGTGAATTCTATCAGGCAATTAAGAAAGAATACTAATTTGATACACACTCAGAAAATAGAGGAACAGGAAATACTTTCTAATTTGTTTTATGAAGCCAGAATAGCCCTGATACAATATCTGACAAAGACATGAAGGAAAAAGAAATTACAGACCAGCATTCCTTATGAATTTAGACACAGAAATTCTTGTATTTGCAGGGCACCTGGCTGGCTTAGTCGGTAGCGTGTGACTCTTGATCTGGGAGTTGTGAGTTCAAGCCCCACGTTGGGTATAGAGAGTACTTAAAAAAAAAAAATCTTTGAGAAAAAATTCTTGTCTTTGTTTCTTATCGCTGCTGTGGCAAATCACCACAGACTTGGTGGCTTAAAACAATACACCTTTATTCTCTTACAATCTTGGAAGTCAGAAGTAAGAAATCAGTTTCACTGGGCTGAATGAAATCGAGGCAACAGCAGGGCCAAACTCCCTTGAGTTCTAGGGGAGAATCTATGTGCTTTTCTTTTCCAGCTTTGAGACCACCTTTCTTGCCTCTTCCTCCATGTTCAAAGCCATCCAGCCATATAGCATCTTGCTTCATGGTGACATCTATCACCTTCTCTTCTGAGGTGAAATCTCCCTCTGCCTCCCTCTTATAAGAACCCATGTGATTACATTTAGGGCTCATCCAGATAATCCAGGATAATCGCCCCAGGTCAAAACCTTTAACTCAATCACATCTTCAAAGTCCCTTTTGTCACATCAGCTAACATTCACAGTTTCCAGGGTTTAGAACATGGATATCTTTGGGGACCATTCTTCAATTGACCACAATACTTAACAAAACATTAGCAAAGCAAATTTCATCATATATAAAAAGGTAGTAATCATGATTAAGTGTAATTTACCATAGGAATGCATTAACATAAACATTGGTTTAACATTTGAAAATCAGAGAGGTATGGGAAGGAAAGATGAAAGATCTTAAGGGAGTGATGGAAATATTCCTTGACTGAGACGTTGGTTATACAGGTGTATACATGCGTTAAAATGTACCGTGCTTGGGGCACCTGGGTGGCTCAGTCGGAAGAACATGGGACTCTTGATCTTGGAGTTGTAAGTTTAAGCCCCATGGTGGGTATAGAGATGACTTAAATAAATAAATATTAATATATATATATTAATTTTAACACCTATGATCTGTGCATTTTACTGTAAGTTAATTTCACCAGAAAACGAACAAAGCAATATAACAAACACAACACAAAAAACCCAGAGGCCAGAGAACTATTGCAAACTTTTGGGCGCAGACATCAATGAGGGAAACGGGGAGAGAGCTAGTTTGGGGGTGGGGGGGCGCCAAGGATCCGCTTCTGCACATGTTGTATTTGAGATGAGATTAGGCAAGCAAACATGCCAGCACGTGCAGAGAATGAGAGGGACTTTGGGGCTTGTGTTTGGGGCAGGGAGCAGGAGGGCACAGGGCTGGTGGCTAGATTTCTTGCTGGGGCAGTTGGGTGGCCGATGGAGCCCTTTAGTTAGATGGGACCTCAGAAGGAGGGTGATGCTGGCTGAGCTATCTCCTGCTTCTCCTGCCCTGGGGGACGGTAGGCAAGGATCCTGCTGGGCTGATCCTCTGCCCATGGCTTTCATGAGCACAGGTGCAGCTCTGCTCCATCAGGAACCTCCGTGCCCTGATCCTTCACTTCTCACCTGTGGCTGCTGACCCACCCACAGTGTGGCCGCAGTGGAGGCCACTTTGCCTTTTCCCACGGGTTGGCTCCTCTGGGGAGCCTGCCCTGGCGCCACCACGGGGCTTTCCCTAACACACCACTTTGTCAAGCAGGGCGTGCTGCGCTGACTTCACCTGACACATTTGGACGCAGACACTTGACACAGCTACTCTTTCTTTGAACATTTTGTCCAGAACTCATTTCAAACTTACTGAAAAGTTGCAAGAATAATACAAAGAGCACCTATATACTATTAAACCAGATTCACCCTTTGATAACATTTGCCCCATTTGCTTTATCACTTGTGACCTTCCTTCCTTCCTTCTTTCCTTCCTTCCTTCCCTCCTCCTTCCCTCCCCCTCCCTCCCTCCTTCCCTCCCTCCTTTCCTTCATCTATCTATCTATCTATCTATCTATCTATCTATCTATCATCATCATCTACCTATTGTCGATTTTCATTACTCCCAATAATTTTATTCTATAAACTGGTCGTGAACGCTGAATTAGTGAACACCGAACCATTTGCTCCTGGGGAAATACCAGGTGAGGTTCCCTCCAGCCTCTGGTTATGTTTTATTCAACTAATCAACACATCACCTTGTTTTCTGTCTCTGTTTAAAGATTCCTCATTTGATATACATCATTGATTCATTAACACTGAACTCGTGGCAACAGCCCTGCAGCTCATGACTGGATACAGCCGACCTAACACATGTGTTTTCCCTGCAAGCTTTCTTGCAGTTGGGAATATAGACAGCACTGCAGAATTACATTTAAAGGCCATCTTCAGGGGCGCCTGGGTGGCTCAGCTGGTTAAACGGCTGCCTTCTGCTAGGTCATGATCCCAGGGTCCTGGGATCGAACCCCGTATGGGGCTCCCTGGTCAGCGGGAAGCCTGCTTCTCCCTCTCCCTCTGCCGCTCTCCCGCTTGTGCTTTCCTGCTCTCTCTGTCAAATAAATAAATAAAATCTTTAAGAAAAATAAAGGCCATTTTAAGCAGCAAAATCACAAACAAAAAGCACAAAAATGTGAAAAACATAGCATTAAATAGAAGTAGATCAAAAAAGACACTAGTTTACAGTGGAAGAGTTGAAACGAGAAAGTAGAGTTTGACCTTGTTTGATCTCAGCTGGACCGTGCACCTTGGTGACTCGCATTTCCCACCACTTTTCATATGTCTGCAAATGACTGCAAAAACCAGGCTGAATGTTGATTTTGGGGTTACAAACACATTTCAGTGAGTAGGCAAATTCGCGCATACAGAATCTGTGAACAATGAGGATTTACTGTGTGGGTGGACATATGTTTATGTGTGTGTGTGTGTATAGTTGATCCTTGAACAATACAGGATTATACTGAATGGGTCCATTTACAAGTGGATTTTTTCAATAAACACACCCATCTGCTGTAAATATATTTTCTCTTCCTTATGATTTTCTTTTTTTTCCTTATGATTTTCTTAATGACATCTTCTTTTGTCTAGTTTGCTTTATTGTAAGACTACAGCATATAATACATATAACATACAAAATATGTGTTCATCAACTGTTTATGTTATTGGTATGGCTTCCAGTCAACAGTAGGTTATGAGTTAAGTTCTTGGGGGGATCTGAAGCTGAATACAGATTTTGAACTGTGGGATTTTGTGCCCCAACCCCCATGTTATTCAAGGGTCAACTTATAGATGTGTATACACACACACACACACACACACGCACGTGGGCATGTATATATATGTTCGTTTCTTATGGCCACTATAACAAATTACCACAAACTTGGTGGCTTAAAACAACATACATTTCTTCTCTTATAGTTCTGAAGGCTAGAAGCCCCAAATCAGTTTTACTGAAAATCAAGGTGTCAGCAGGGCTGGTTCCTTCTGGAGGTTCCAGGAGAAAATCCATTTCCTGGCCTCTTCCAGCTTCTGGAGGCCCCTTCCTCATGTCAACCTCTTGGGTGTGTGGTCACATCTCCTGCTGTTTATTCTGACCTCTTGCCTCCCTCCCATAAGGACCCTTCTGACTACATTAGGGCCCACCCAGATAATTCAGGACAAACTTCCCATCTCACAAGGTCATTAACTGAATCACATTTGCAAATTCTTTTTTTTTACCATAGAAGATGACATCCATAGGCTTCAGGGATTAAGACATGGATGCTTTGGGGGGTCATTATTCAGCCTGCCCCAGTGTGTGTGTGTGTGTGTGTGTGTGTGTGTGTGTGTAGTGTGTAGTGAGTAATACACACACAGACTTTTCTTCTGAACCATTTCAAAGTAAATTGCATACATCATTGCCCCTTTATCCTTAAATACTTCAGAGTAGAGTTCCTAAAAAGGAACTTTCTCTTTTATGACTATAGTATAATTAGCAACATCAAAAATCCTTAAATAGATGCAATACTTTAATCTACGGTCCCATTCAAATTTTGCCCAGTGATCCAAGAATATTCTTTATAGCTTTATTCTTCCTACAGTGTGGGATCCAGTCTAGGATGACATTAGGTGGTCATGTCTTAGTATCTTATTTCATCTGGAGGATCTCCTCAGCGTTTATTTTTGCCTTTTATGAAGTTGACATTTTTGAAAAACTACAGGCCTTTTAAAAAAAAATAGGATGTTCCTCCTTTTCTGTGAGGGGCAGGTCATGGGACTCCGACTCGACCACAATACGATGTGTTCTTCTTAGGATGTCAGAGCTGTGGGCGCATGCTGGCCCTCTGCACCTCGTGGTGACATTTTGATCAACCCCAGATGTGAGTTCTCTACTTTATTGGTTTTCTCCCCCATGGCAACCAAGAAGCAGTCTATGGGGGGCACTCTCGACCATGCAAATTTCCTGCTCCTCATCAACATTCCCCGCCCCTTGGATTTAGCATCCATCGATGATACTTACCCGAACCCGTCATAGCCCTGAGAGTTGCACACTGATGATCTTCCATCTCTAGGGCCCTCCCCAAGTTACCAGTTGTCACTCAGTGGCCGACTATAAGCAAGAGACCCTTTCTCCCACCCCGGACTTACTTATTTCTTTGTTTATTTTTTACCATCAGTAAAAACCAAGTTTCTCAACTTTGGCACCATTGGCATTTTGCCCCAGAGGATTCTTTGCTGTGGGGTGGGGGCCTGTCCTGTGTGTTGCGTGATGTTTGGTGGCATCCTTGGCCTCTTCCTGATGGATACCAGTAGCAACACAGTTGTGACCACCAAAAGCATCTGCAGACGTGTCTCCTGAGAATTAAGGACACTTTCCTACAAAACCATTATCACACCTAAAAAGTGAAGAATCATTCTCTAATATCTTCTAAGACCCAGTGCGAATTCAAATATCACCGGTTGTCCCAGGACTGACCTTTATAGCTGATTTTTGTCTGTTTGCCTGTTTTTGTTTTTTCTTCTGAACCAGGATTCAGGCGAGGTTGATTTTGGTTGGTGGATCTCTCTGGTCTCTTTTCAACTAAAATCCCAAACTCGGGGCGCCTAGGTGGCTCAGTCGTTAAGCATCTGCCTTCAGCTCAGGTCATGATCTCAGGGTCCTGGGATCGAGCCCCGCATCGGGCTCCCTGCTCCACGGGAAGCCTGCTTCTCCCTCTCCCCCTCCCCCTGCTTGTGTTCCCCTCTCGCTGTGTCTCTCTCTGTCAAATAAATAAATAAAATCTTTTAAAAAAATAAATAAATAAATAAATAAAATAAAAAAATAAAATCCCAAACTCTCCCGCTTTCATTTTCCCATGACGCTGGCTTCCTGCAGAGCCAGGCCAGGTGTCCTGGAGAGGGAGGGACGGTGTTCCGGTCACCTGTGTTCTCAGCACCAGGGGCAGGAGGGGGACTGGGTAGCACAGGGGCCGAAGAGCCAGCGGGCAGCCTTGGGGTGGGGGCGGGGAAGTCCCCACTGAGCTGGGCCCCGCTCCTGTCCCTGAGGGCCTTCTGCGCCTGCCATAGCCCTGCTGTGTCTGTTCCCACCCACCGCGCCTTCCTGCCTCACCCTGACACAGGCCGGTGGTCCACGCTCATTCTTTGGGAGGTTTAATCTGTTTTATTGAATTTTCAGATTCTCAAATCAATACCCATAATAGTGCCCAGCAGAAATAAAATCTCACTGCGGGTATTTTGCCCAACAGAGTTAATATTTACACCCGGGTGGTTTCCCTTGACAACCTCAAATAGCTTATTAATTCTCACCACGAGGGCGTACGTATCACCCGGAGGGAGCCAGCACCGGGGACCAGGAAGCCACACGCTGCCACCTTCCAGGGCACTCGTTTCCCGGCCGGGGAGGGGGGCGGTGTGGGGACTGCAGGGGCATAGGTCGGGGTGGGGGATTGGGGCGGTGCTGGGAGGCACTTTCAGCGGGCCCGGGTGCAAGTTACTGAACCTCTCTACCTCTCTACATCATAATAGGACCTCCCTGCCTTAGACAGGGCAGTTATGTCCAGCCTGGCCCTTGGAACCCCTACCAGGGCAATGGCCTGGCCACGTGGTACGGACCGAGCAGAGGCAACTCTCAGCTGAATTGTTTCTCTGGGGTTTTGAAGCAAGAGAAGGTACCGGTTAGCAGGGGGCCCTGAGAGGGAGAAGGCCGTGCTGGGGCCATGCAGGGAAACAGGCTGGCTGCTGGCAGGCAGGGGACAGGGCCAGGAGGGAAGCAGGGGAGGGAACAGACCAGTCGGAAGAGGAGGCAGGAGGCCAAGAGGCTCTCGAAACACCACCACTGTGGGTTCCAAATGCCCCGAGGTGCCCCCACTTGTCCTTGGAGAACCTTCTAGGCCTTACAAGGGCCTCTTTATTACCTGGCGGGTGGGGGAGGGGACACTGGCCTGCTGCACCCCACTGCCTAAAAGGTTGTTGAGCCTGAAATGAGGTCATGCTAGACATGTAAGCTTCAAACGAGCACACTTTTATTCCTTATGCTTTAATAAGCATCGGTTTCTACATGGAAGAGGATTTGAGGACCCCATTACACAGTCAGCCCCTGGCACCTGGACTCAGCTATAGGAGTTGCCTTGCAAAGGTAAGCTCCTATGATTCAAGGTCACCCCAGCTCCTGCTAGGGTGAACTGCTCAAGCTCCTGACTGTAGAAACCAAATCTTGGAACGTGAAGTGCTACTTAGTATCCAAAATCCAAAGCATTGGTATGTGCCGGGAAGTGTAATGTTTTGGTCAGTGAGTGCAGTTTTTAGTTCATATGTGAAATAATTGGCAGAATTTGAATAAGACCTTGAAAACGTAAATTTATATTTTCACCCTTCATTGGTCATTTTAAAGCTAAATAATAAATCAGGGAAATAAAACAGTATGTCACTGTTTGAGTCTGTAAATATCTAAATTGTACCCTTTGCGGATGTTTTTATTCTATTAAAAGCCACCCCTGAGTTACAAGACAATTATTTATGGAAAATATTATTACCTCAGCCTGAGACTAAAGAATCAAAGTTCAAACGGCGAGGTGGATATAAAAAAACGCTAAATAAACAGTTGAATTTTTTTTTCTTTGAGATACTGTAATATTTGATTTCAAGTTTTTTGAAATTTTCTTTACCTGAATCATTATGTGCCTGTCCATGCGTGTGCATATGTATTTTCTTTTTTTTTTTTTTAAAAGATCTATTTATTTATTTTGAGAGAGAGAGAGAGCAGGAGCAGGAGGAGGGACAGAGGGAGAAGGAGAGAGAGAATCTCGAGCAGACTCCCCAGTGAGTGAGGAGCCCATTGCTGGGCTCGATCTCACAGCTCATGCGATCATGACTTGAACTGAAACCAAGAGATGGACGCTTAACCGTCTGAGCCACCAAGGTGCCCCTGTAATTTTCAGTAAGAGGAAACTTTCACTGTCAGTGTTCTTTTCTGGTTATCAATATTTTCCCGTTACATGATTATATCAGAAGTGGTTTCGTTGTACAGAGACGGAGGTGTCACAGATGACCTGCCAGGACTCAAACCGCTTGGCAAGTCCCACAGAGGCTTTCAGAAGCCAGCACTCAGCAACCCCCACCCCCTGCCAGGCAGCCTGGGCTCACTGAGTGACCTTGCAAAAACCAGGGCACCTTTCCGTGCCTCAGTTTCTCTGTCTGGGAACGGAAATAGCCACTCCCCAGGAAATCAGCTCCAAACCCCGGCCGGTTGAGGTGTGAGAGAAGCAGAAGGTCAGGGCCTGATGGGAGACCTGCGGGCTTGCGCTTCAGCATAAGGCAGACCTGGTTTCTCCACTCTGCCCAGGTGACCTTAGGTAAATGCTGGCCATCACTGAGCTCCTGTTTCTCAGCTGGTAATAGCTCGCTTTCAGATTTGTGGGGCGAGATAAGAACTAACACATGCAAGAGTCCATGGCAGGTGTGCTGTAAGAGAAGTCAGTTTCTATAATCACAGCCTGGGGAGAGAAGTAAACTCTCGAGGAGTGACAGGAGCCTCCAGGGACTCCAGTGACCAGGAAGGAGGAGGATCTGATTTTCTAAGACAAGGAGAAGCCAGGGCAGGACTAAAGGAAGAGGAGAACCCAGCAGCCTCCACACACTGGCTGCCCTGGTCTTCCCAAATTGACCTCCTGTTCTTCCCACCGTGCTGTGGGCCCCAGCTGGCCCTCCCAGGAAGCACACCCCAGACCCGGCTGCCGTCAGAATCACCTTGGCGGTTTTCCAAGAATTCCAACTCCTGGGCTCCACCCCCAGGGATTTAGACCCCACATGGATGAGTTGGGAACTATGAGTCTTTTTTTTTTTTCTATTGAGGTAAAAGTCACATAACACAAAATTAACTATTTTCGAGTATACTCTTCAGTGTCGTTTAGTGAATCTACACTGTTGTGCAACCATCACCGTAGTTCAGATATTTTCATCACCCAGAAAGGAAACCATACCCATTAAGCAATCACGCTCCAGCCTCCCTGCCACTAGCACCTGGCAACCATGAATATTCTTTCTGTCTCTGGGCCTACCTGTTCTGAATACTTTGTATAAATGAAACTACAGAACATCTGACCTTTTATGTCTGGTTTCTTCCACCTAACATAATGATTTCAAGGTTCACCCATGTTACAGCATGTATCAATACTTCCTTTCTTTTTATGGGTGAATAGTGTTCTATTGTATGGATATACCAACTTCCTTTACACACTCCCCAGTAGATGGACATTTGGCTTGTTTCTACCTTTCAGCTGCTGTGAACATTCAGGGATAAGTTTCTTTTTTTTTTTTTTTTAACATTTTATTTATTTATTTGAGAGAAAGAGAAGGTGAGAGAGCATGAGCGGAGGGGGAGGGGCAGAGGCAGAGGGAGAAGCCGACCCCCCGCTGAGCAGGCAGCCCGACTCGGGGCTCCATCCCGGGACTCTGGGATCATGACCGGAACCGAAGGCAGACGCTTAACCGACTGAGCCACCTGGGTGCCCCAATAAGTTTCTATTTGAATGCCTGTCTTCAATTCCTTTGTGTATATACCTAGGAGTGGAATTGCTGGGTCCTATGATAACTCTCTGCTCAACAGAACCACCAAACTGTTTTCCACAAGGGCTGCACCATTTTATATTCCCACTAACAGTGTAAAAGGGTTCCAATTTCTTCACATCCTCACCAACACTTGTTATTGCCCATCTGTTTGATTTTGGTCGTCCTAGTGGGTCTGAAGTGGTATCTCATGGTAGTTTTGATTTGCATTTGCCTAGTGACTAATGACATTGAACACCTTTTCACGTACTTGTTGGCCATTTGTAGATCTTTAGGAAAATGTCTGTTCAAGTTAGTGGCCCGTTAAAAAAATGTGTTCTTGTCCTTCTATTGAGTTATAAGAGTTCATATATTCTGGATATCTTCTGGATATAACTTCTATCAGATATATGTAAATATTTTCTCCCATTTTGAGGGTTGTCTTTAAAATTTCTTTCTTTCTTTCTTTTTTTAAGATTGTTTATTTAAGTAATCTTTACACCCAGTGTAGAGTCCCAACTCATGACCCCAAGATCAAGAGTCACACACTCCACAAACTAAGCCAGCCAGGAGCCCCTAAACTTTTTTACTACTGTCTTTTGAAGCATAAAAGTGTTAAAATTTTGATGAAGTTCAATTTATCTATTTTGTTGTTGTTTCCATGTGTGCTTCTGTTCTATTGTTTCTATTCTGTTTCCGTGTGCTTCTGTGTCCTATCTAAGAACTTATTGTCAAATCCAAGGTCATTCATCTGTATGTGTTCTTCTAAGAGTTCTCCAGTTTTAGCTTTCACATGTAGGTCTGATTCATTTTGAATCAAGTTTTGGTTGTGTTTGGAGGTAGGAGTCCAATTTTATTCTTTTGCACGTGGATATCCAAGTGTCCCACCGCCATTTGTTGAAAAGACTCTTCCTTCCTCATTGAATAGTCTCTCGGCACCCTTATCAAAAATCAATTGATCATAGATGTAGGAGTTTGTTTATGGACTTTCAATTATATTCCATTGATCTATATCTCTGTCCTTCTGCTAGCACTGCAATGTTCTGATGACTGTAGCTGTGTAATGTTTTGATATTGGGAAATATGAGTTTTCCAACTTTGTTTTTCTTTTTCAAGACTGTTCTTGTCTATTTAAGGATCTTTGGAATTCCATGTGAATTACAGGATCAGATTTTCCACCCTCCTCTCCCCCCGACTTTCATTCTAAATTTAAGTAATTTGAGTTTTCTTTTTTTTTTCCATAGTCAGTCTAACTAAAGATTTTTCAATTTTGTAGATTTTTTAATATAATTTATTTATTTTTATTAACATATGATGTATTATTTGTTTCAGGGGTACAGGTCCGTGATTCATCAGTCTTACGCAATTCACAGCACTCACCATAGCACATACCCTCCCCAGTGTCTATCACCCAGCCACCCCATCCCTCCCACCCCCCTCTACTCCAGCAACTCTGAGTTTGTTTCCTGAGATTAGGAGTCTCTTATGGTTTGTCTCCCTCTCTGGTTTTGTCCTCTTTCATTTTTCCCTCCCTTCCCCTATGATCCTCTGTCTTGTTTCTCAAATTCTTCATATCAGTGAGATCATATGATAGTCTTTCTCTGACTGACTTATTTCGCTCAGCATAATACTCTAGTTCCAACCACATCGTTGCAAATGGCAAGATTTCATTTCTTTTGATGGCTGCATAATATTCCATTGTGTGTATATATACCACATCTTCTTTATCCATTCATCTGTCGATGGACATCTAGGCTCTTTCCATAGTTTTGGTATTATGAACATTGCTGCTATAAACATTGGGGTGCACTGTTTCAGAGGTGCCCCTTTGGATCGCTACATTTGTATCTTTGGGGTAAATACCTAGTAGTGCAATTGCTGGGTCATAGGGTAGCTCTATTTTTAACTTTTTGAGGAACCTCCATACTGTTTTCCAGAGTGGCCGCACCAGCTTGCATTCCCACCAACAGTGTAGGAGGGTTCGCCTTTCTCCGCATCCCCGCCAACATCTGTCATTTCCTGACTTGTTAATTTTAGCCATTCTGACTGGTGTGAAGTGGTATCTCATTTTGGTTTTGATTTGTGTTTCCCTGATGCCGAATGATGTTGAACACTTTTTCATATGTCTGTTGGCCATTTGGATGTCTTCTTCTTCTTCTTTTTTTTATTATTATGTTATGTTAATCACCATACATTACATCATTAGTTTTTGATGTAGTGTTCCATGATTTGTTGTTTGCGTATAACACCCAGTGCTCCATTCAATACGTGCCCCCTTTAATACCCATCACCAGGCTAACTCATCCCCCTACCCCCTTGCCCTCTAGAACCCTCAGTTTGTTTCTCAGAGTCCATAGTCTCTCATGGCTCATCTCCCCCTCCAATTTTTCCCCCTTCATTTTCCCTTCCTGCTATCTTCTTCTTTTTTTTTTTTTTTAACATATAATGTGTTATTTGTTTCAGAGGTACAGGTCTGTGATTCTACATTCTTACACAATTCACAGC
>NC_138371.1:94335796-94345125 GCF_054177405.1 Leptonychotes weddellii | reverse complement strand
ATGACTGTAAAGATGAAAATTATAAAAGATTTTATAAAAGAAATTGATAAGAAGTTGGTTGAAAAAAGAAAGAAGAGGATTTAAAAAAAAGGGGGGAAGAGAATGTGATCAGGCGGGAGACTAGAACAAAGGCATACATTAGAGATTTAGGATATATTTTGGTCTGTTAGAAGAAACTGTATCCCAAAATTTTAAAGAGAGAACAACTTATATATATGTACCAAAAATAAGGTTAACTACTATGAAGGGATAGAATATGACTCTAAAAATGAAAAATAAAAAAGATTTTTTAAAAAAAGGGATTGATAAGATTTTGGTTGAAAAAGGGAAAAAGAAAAATTCAAAAAAAAAAGAAAAAGAAGGTTAAAAAAAATTAACTTTGAAAGACTACAGGATCATGGTTAAAAAGCCATGAATTATATATGCAGTATTCCCCTTGCGCTGGAGTTCTGCCGTTCTCATTGATTGGTAAACTTGGTCTTGGCTGGCTGTTCTCACTGATCTTCTGGGGGAGGGGCCTGTTGCTGTGGTTCCCAAATGTCTTTGCTGTAGGCAGAATTGCCCCACCCTTGCTGGGCCTGGCTAAGTAATCTGCTGGGGTTTGCTCTCGGGAGCTTTTGTTCCCTGCAAGCTCTCCATGCAGCTTTGGAGGCCGAGAATGAAAATGGTCGCCTCCCAATCTCCGCCCCAGAGGAGCCGAGAACTCGGGGCCCTGCTCCTCAGTGCACCCCCCGAGAAAAGCAGTCAGTCACTCCCGTCTCCCCGGTCTCCAGCCACACTCCGTGCTCACCCGGCCTGTGACTGCGCGTTTCTATCTCTGGCACCTGACCCCGTGTGGAGTCTCCAAACTCAGCAGATCCTTGTGATGTGCTCCTGCGCCGCTCCTCCCGGGGGAGGAAGGGGAGTCTCCCTGGATCCGCCACTTGTTGGGTCCCTGCTGGAAGAGCAGTGGCCCGCCTCTGCCGCGGATCACGGTTTATGGCAACCCCGAGCTGAGAGCCTGAGCCTGGGCTCCATCTCAGCAGCCGGCTTCCCTGCTCTGGTACCTGGGAGCTCTGCCACAACTCGGGCACCCCTGGTCTTTCTGTGACCCCGAGGGTCCTGAAACCACACTGTCCCAGGTGGTCTTGCTTCTTTCTATAGTTCCTTAGGGTATAAATTTAGGTTATTGTTTTGGAATCATTTTTCTTTTTTAAATGTATGTATTTACAGTTATAAATTCATCTCCTCACTACTGTCATACATCTAATATGACTTGGTATGTTGTTTTTTTTTCATTTTCATTCATCCGAAGTGTTTTCTTATTTCATTTGTGATTTATTTTTTGACTCATTTGTTGTTTAAGAGTGTGTTTAATTTCCACATACTTGTGAACTTTCCATTTTTCTACTTTATTGATTTCTAGTTTCATCCATTGTAGTCATTCCATAAGGTTAGTTTTGCTGGATATAGAATTCTTGGTTGGCTTGTTTTCTCTCTCTCAGCACTTTATGTCATATTCTGGCCAACACAAGTTTCTGATGAGAAAACGTGTTAATTTTTTTCTTTATGGACCCCTTGTCAGTGATAATCAGTTACCTCTTACTGCTTTCAAGATGCTTTCTTTGTATTTGTCTTTCAACAATTTGACTGCATTATCTTTCAACGTGGGTCTCTGAATTTATTCTGCTTGGAATTTGTTGAGTGTCTTGGATGTGTAGACTCCTATCTTTTATCAAATCAAAGTTCTTAGCCATTATTTATTCATTCAAATGTTCTTTCTTCCCAATTTGTTCTTTTCCTTCCCTTTGGGACTCCAATTATGCATATATTTGTATAACTAATGGTACCCCACAGGTCTCCTAGGCTCTGTTCATTTTCCTTCACTTTTTTTTTTCTGCTTTTCACCTGGATAATCTCAATTGACGTATCTTTCAATTCATTGATTCTTTCATCTGCTTGCTCAAATCTGCTGTTGCAGACTGCAACACTGAATTTTTCATTTCAGTTGTTGTACTTTCCTGCTCCTAAATTTCTATTTGATTCCTGCTCTGTCTGTCTCCTTATCTATATTCTCTATTTGGTGAGATATGATTCTCTTGATTTCCTTTAGTTCTTTGAACATGTTTAAGATAATTTATTTGAAATCTTTGTCTAGTGAATCCAATGCCTCTGCCTCCTGATAGACAGTTTTTATTAATTTTTTTCCCACAAATGCACTATATTTTCTTATTATTTGCATGCTTCATAAGTCTTGGTTGAAAACTAAAGATTTGTTGGCCACTCTGGAAATCAGAATCTCATTCTCTCCCCAGGGTTTGTTGTTGCTCATCAGGTTGTTGTGTGTGCTTGTTTGGTGACTTTTCAAAACTATTTTTGTAAAGTCTGTATTGTTTGTCATTGGTGACCACTGAAGTCTGTGTTCCATTAATTTAGTGGTCAAGTAGTATTTTGACAGTTTTTGTTAGTTTGTTTTGTTTTGTTTTGTTTTAATGCTTGGAGCAAAGAAATAAAAGAAAAAGAAAAAAAAAAAAGACTACTTTCCCAGTCTCTAAGTTTAGCTTTGTATAGAGACACTTCCAGGCTATTTACCACTCTGTCTTAGCTTCCACTTCCTGCTTGTATGGAGCCAGAGGTGGAAAGCATAGGGTTTTCTCAGATCTTTTCTGAGCATACATCCAGCCCTGGTCATACAGGTGATCTTCTTGGTATTCTGCCAACCTAGAAAAATCTACTTCACAAAGTTGTCCTTCAAAATTGAAAGAGAGATAAAGAATTTTCCAGACAAGCAAATGCTGAAAGAGTTGATCACCCCTAGGCCAATATTACAAAAAATGTTAGGGCGCCTGGGTGGCTCAGTTGGTTAAGTGACTGCCTTCGGCTCAGGTCATGACCCTGGAGTCCCGGGATCGAGTCCCACATTGGGCTCCCTGCTCGGCAGGGAGTCTGCTTCTCCCTCTGACCCTCCTCCCTCTCATGGTCTCTGTCTCTCATTCTCTCTGTCTCAAATAAATAAATAAAATCTTTAAAAAAAATGTTAAAGGGACTTCTTCAAGCTGATATGAAATAGCACTAATTGGTAACAGGGAAACATATGAAAGTATAAATATCATTAGTAGAGGTAAATATATGGTTAAAGTCAGAATACTCTAAGGCTGTAATGGTGGTGGGTAATCACTTCTAAATCTAGTATAATGGTTAAAAGACAAAAGTAGTAAAAATAACGACAATAACTTGCTAATGGATATATAAGACAAAAGATGTAAACTGTGACTTCAAGAACATAGTATGTGGGAAAGGAGAGTAAAAATGCAGAGCTTTAATATCCATTTGTGTTTAAGTTGTTATCAGCTTAAAATAGACTGTTGTACATGTAAGATGTTTTATATAAACCTTCTGGTAACCACAAAGCAAAAACCTGTCATAGATACACAAATAATTAAGAAAGGAATTTAAGCATACCAGTACAAAAAATCATCAAATCACAAAGGAAGACAGCAGGAGAAGACAGGAACAAAGGAATTACAAGACAACCAGAAAACAGTTAATAAAATCATAATAAATTCATACCTATCAATAATTACTTTAAATATAAATGGACTAAATTCTCCAATCAAAAAACATAAAATAGTTTGAATGGATAAAAAAACCCACAAAGAACCAAATATATGCTGCCTACAAAAGACTTACTTTAACTTTAAGGACACACACACACACACTGAAAGTGAAGAATGGAAAAAGATATTTATGCAAATGGAACAAAAAGAAAGCAGGGTAGCTATACTTATATCAGACAAAATAGACTTTAGGACAGACTATAGTAAGAGACAAAGAAGGTCATTATATGATGGTAAAGGGGTCACTCCAACAAGATGATATAACATTTGTAAGTATTTATGCACCTAACATAGAAGGACCTAAACATATAAAGCAAACATTTACAGACCTGAACAGATAGCAATATAATAGTAGGAGGAGCCTTCAATACCCACTTTCAACAATGGAGAAACTATCTAGACAGAAAATCAATAAGGAAACATTGAACTTAAACTACACATTAAATCAGAAGGACTTAACAGACATTTACAGAACATTCCATCCAGAAGCAGCAGAATACACAGTTTTCTCAAGTGCACATGGAACATTCTCTGAGAGATTATACATTAGGCCACAAAACAAGTCTTAATAAATTTAAGAAGATTGAAAGTGTAGCAAGCGTCTTTCCTACCTACAGTGGTATAAAACTAGAAATCAATTACAAGAAGAAAACTAGAAAATTCACAAATACATGGAGATTAAGTGACATGCTGTTGAACACCAGTGGGTCAAAGAAGAAATCAAAAGAGAAATTAAAAAAAAATCCTGATATAAATAAAAATGGAAATACAATATACCAAAGATTATGGGATGCAGAGGTTCTAAGAGGGAAGTTTACAGGATACACACCTGTATTAAGAAATACGATCTCAGGGTGCCTGGGTGCCTCAGTTGTTAAGTGTCTGCCTTGGGCTCAGGTCATGATCCCAGGGTCCTGGGATGGAGCCCCATATTGAGCTCCCTGCTCAGCGGGAAGCCTGCTTCTCCCTCTCCCACTCCCCCTGCTTGTGTTTGCTCTCTCACTGTGTCTCTCTCATCAAATAAATAAAATCTTAAAAAAAAAAAAGAAATACGATCCCCAATATACAACCTAACTTTACTCCAACCTAACTTAACTCCTCAAAGAACTAGAAAAGGAAGAACAAGATAAACCCAAAGTTAGTAGAAGCAAGGAAATAAAAAATGGAGCAGAAATAAATTAGATACTAAAAAGACAGTAGAAAAGGACAATGAAATTAAAAACTGTTTTCTTTCTTTTTAAAAGATAAAATAGACAGACCATTGGCTAGACTTAATGAGAAAAAAGAGAGAGGTGTCAAATATATAAAATCAGAAATGAAACAGGAAACATTACAACTGGTACTGCAAAAATACAAGGGATTGAGGTGCCTGGGTGGCTCAGTTGGTTGAGTGTCCAACTCTTGGTTTTGGCTCAGGTTATAATCTCATGGGGCATGGGATCAAGCCCCACATCAGGCTCTGTGCTCAGTGGGGAGTCTGCTTGGGGATTATCTCCCTCTCCCCTCCCCACATGTATTTGTGAGCATGGACGATTTCTCTCTCTCTCTCTCTCAAATAAATATAAATCTTTAAAAAAAATTACAAAGGATTATGAGACTACTATGAATAATTACCTGCCAACAGATTGGACAACCTAGAAGAAACATAAGTTCCTAGAAACATACAACCTATGAAGACTGATAATGAAGAAATAGAAAATATGAACAGACCAATTACTAGCAAGGAAATTGAACCAGAAATCAACAACATCCCACCAAAGAAAATCCCAGGACCAGATGGTTTCACTGGTGAATTCTACCAACTATTTAAAGAAGAATTAATATCTATCCTTCTCTCATTCTTCCAAAAAAAAGAGGAGGTAACACTTTAAAACTCATTTCACAAGGCCAGCATTACCCTGATATCGAAACCAGACAAAGACACTACAAGAAAAGAAAATTATGAGCCAATATTCCTGATGAACATCGATGCAAAAATCCTTAACAAAATCCTAGCAAACCAAATTCAACAATACACTAAAAGGATCATACAGCATGATCAAGTGGAATTTATTCCAGGAATGCAAGGATGGCTCAACATCTGCAAATCAATCAATATGATACACCACATTAACAAAATTGAGGATAAAAATCATATTATTGTCTCAATGGCTGCAGAAAAAGTATTGATAAAATTCAACATTCATTCATGATAAAAACTCTCAACAAACCTGTTATAGAGGGTTGTACCTCAGCATGATAAAGACCATATATGACAAGCCCACAGCTAACATCATATTCAATTGTGAAAAGCTGAGAGCTTTTCCTCTAAGATCAGGAAAAAAACAAGGATGTCCACTCTCACCACTTTCATTCAACATAGTACTGTAACTCACGGCCAGAGCCATTAGGCAAGAAAAGGAAATAAAATGCATTTAAATTGGAAAGGAACAAGTAAAACTGTCTCTATTTGCAGATGACATGACATTATTTATAGAAAACTCTAAAGACTCCACCAAAAAAGCATTGGAACTAATAAATAAATTCAGTAAAGTTTCAGGATACAAAATCAATATCCAAAAATCAATTTTATACATTATAATGAACTATAAAAAGGAGAAATAAAGAAAATAATCACATTTAAAATTGTATCAAAAAGAATAAGACACGTAGAAATAAATTTAACCGAGGAGGTGAAAGATCTGCCCACTCACTGAAAACTGTGAGACATTGATGAAAAAAATTGAAAAAGATACAAATAAATGGAAAGATATTTCTTACTCATGGATTGGAAGAATTAGTATTGCTAAACTGTCCAAACTCCCCAAAGCAATCTATAGATCCAATGTAATACTTATCAAAATTCTAATGGCATTTTTCACAAAAATAGAAAAAACAATCTTAATTTTTATGGAACTACAAATACCCTAAATATATGAACCAATCTTGAGAAAGGACAAAGCTGGAGGTATCATGCTTCCTCATTTCAAACTGTATCACAAGGCTATAGTAATCAAAACAGTATGGTATTGGCATAAAAACAGACACATTGATAAATGGAACAGAATAAGAGCCCAGAAATCAACCCACACATTTGTGGTCAATCAATTTACAACAAAGTTACCAAGAATATACAAAAGGGAAGGAATAGTCTCTTCAATAAATGGTGCTGGGAAAACTGGACAGCCACAGGCAAAATGTGAAACTGGATCTTTATCTACACCCCACACAAAAATCAACTCAAAATGGATGGAAGACTTGAATATAAGACCTGATATTGGAAAACTCCTAGGAGAAAACATAGGTGGTAAGCTCCTTGACATTGGTCTTAGCAATGATTTTTTGAAATGATATCAAAAGCAAAAGTAACAAAAACAAAAATCAACAAGTGGGACTATACCAAACTAAAAAGCCTCTGCTTTTAGTTTTAGAAAAACCGTAAACAGAATGAAAAGACAGCTGGCAGAATGGGAGAAATTATTTGCAAACCATATATCCGATAACGAGTTAAGCTCCAAAACATAAAAAGAACTCATACAACTCAATAGCAAAAAAACAAAAAATCCAAGAAAAATGGGTAGAGGAACTCAATAGACACTTTTCCCAAAAAATACACTTACACAGATGGCCAACAAATACACGAAAAGGTGTACAACATCACTCATCATCAGGGAAATGCAAATCGAGCCCACAATGAGACATCCCCTGTGAGAATGGCTATAATTAAAAAGAGAAGAAATAACAAGTGTTGGTGAGGATGTGGAGAAAAGGGAACTCTTGGGCAGTGTTGGTGGGAATGTAAATTGGTGTAGCTACTATGAAAAACAGCATGGCAGTTCTTCAAAAAATTAAAAATAGAACTATCATATGATCCAGCAATTTCACTTCTGGATATTTATCCAAAGGAAATGAAATCACTGTCTCAAAAAGATCTATGTACCCCCATCTTATTTGCAGCATTATTCACAATAGTCAAGATATGAAAAAAACCCCTAAATGTTCATCAATGGATAAAGAAACTGATACACACACACACACACACACACACTGATACACACACACACAGCATGGTTGTCTAAAGTTAACAATACTGTAGTGTATATTTGAGGGGCTCCTGGGTGGCTCAGTCAGTTGAGCATCAGGCTCTTAGTTTCAGCTCAGGTCGTGATCTCACAGGTCATGAGATCAAACCCCATGTTGAGCCCTGTGCTGGCTTACCACTCAGCAGGGAATCTGCTTGAAGATATTCTACCTCTTCTCCTCCCTCTACTCATGCATGTGCACACACTCTCTCTCTAAAATAAATCAATAAATTAATAAATCTTTAAAAGACACTCAAAAAACAATACTGTATTGTATATTTGAAAGTTGCTAAGAAAGTAGATCTTAAAATTCTCATCATAAGAAAAAAATTGTGAGATGATAGATACTAGCTAGGTAAACTTATTATTGTAATCATTTTATAATTTATACACATATCAAATCATCATGCTGTACACATAAAACTGATACAACACTATATGTCAATTCTAGCTCAGTAAAACTGGAAAAAAATCCATAGGAGCCAGCATCCAGGAGCCCACAGTGATCAAAGCCAGAATAATTTGAGCAAGAAAATAAATTATGGTACTAGATTTTAACCCAAAGAATAAAATAAAATCCACATGTCTGTACTGATATAAATAAATAAATAAATAAATAAATAAATAAATAAATAAGAAAAAGAGGCAGCTCTCCTTTACAATGATTCCATAAATAAATGTAGGCAAAAAGAGAGAAATATATATTTTCATGTATATGTGAAGTTCCAACATCTGCAGTCAGCAAGCCAGAGACCCACTGGAGACAATGGTGTAGTTAGAGTCTGAATCTGAGTTTGAAGGCAGAGACAACCATTGTCCCAGCTCAGAGATAGGCAGGCAGGTAGAGAGAGCAAATTTTCCCTTATAGCACCTTTTTGTTCTATTGAAACCTTCAACTGATTAGATGAGGCCCACCACAGTGGGGAATACAATCTGCTCTACTTAATCTACTGATTCAAATGTTAATCTAATCCAGAAACACCCTCACAGACACACTAAGACAATGTTTAAACAAATATCTGGGCATCTTGTGGCCCAGTCATGTTGACAGATAAAATTAACCATCTTAGATGGCTCTTGGGTTCTCACCTTAGGCAACTGGTAACTGGTGGTGCCACTTACTGAGATGAGGAAGATTGGGGGAGAAGGAAGTTTGGAGATGAATATTACATTCCAGGTGCCTATGAGACTTTCAAGGGAATGCCAGGCCGGCAGTTGAACATAAGAATCCAGAGTTCAAACTGTGGAAGGAGCCAAGATGTCCATCGACAGATGAATGGATAAAGAAGATGGTGTATATATACACAATGGAATATTATGCAGCCATCAAAAAGAATGAAATCTTGCCATTTGCAATGACGTGGATGGAACTGGAGGGTATTATGCTGAGCGAAATAAGTCAATCAGAGAAAGACAAGTATCATATGACCTCACTGATATGAGGCATTCTTAATCTCAGGAAACAAACCGAGGGTTGCTGGAGTGGTGGGGGGTGAGAGGATGGGGTGGCTGGGTGATAGACATTGCGGAGGGTATGTGCTATGGTGAGCGCTGTGAATTGTGCAAGACTGTTGAATCACAGATCTGTACCTCTGAAACAAATAACACGTTATATATTTAAAAAAAAAAAAGAAGATAGCAGGAAGAGAAGAATGAAGGGGGGGAAATCGGA
>NC_138371.1:94075215-94335696 GCF_054177405.1 Leptonychotes weddellii | reverse complement strand
CTGCATGGAGCACTGAGTGTTATACGCAAACAACGAATCATGGAACACTGTATCGAAAACTAATGATGTAATGTATGGTGATTAACATAACATAATAAAAAGAAAGAATCCAGAGTTCACGAGTAAGGTATACATTTAGAGTCACTGGTGCATAGATGGCATTTAAAGCCTGGAGGTGGCTGGGGCACGCCAAGGGAGAGAAGCAGAGGAAAGGGCTGGGCAACGAGCCTGGGACCCTCTACCATTCAAAGCTCAGTGGGATGAAGAACAAGCAACAAGATCATGAAGGAATGGCCCTGAGGCTATCACCCATTCCTGTTTTCAACACTGTCTGAGATGGGGGGATCCATTTAACTGGATAGGCATCTAACCCACCCCACCCTCTCCAGCACCCCACCCCACCCCCGGTTCTGTGCTTTGCTTAGTCCATCCCAGTCCAATACACTTTGTTGAGTGCCTCCAATGTGTTAAGGACAGGGCACTTGCCAGCAAGAGGCTCACAGTCAAATGGGAAGGTCGACTGTTGGCAGACCACTTCAGTGCCCGGGTAAGTAACCCTCACTTATTCAAGCAGGAATTCAATCGCCATTGATTGAACTATGGTGTCAGCTGCAATGAAAACAGTTAAGAATGCAAAGCCAAAGGAGACATGCATGGCCTGCTTTCTAGGACCTTATAGTCTAGTGGGAAGACAGACCTAACTGAATATCTCACTAAAATACGGCGAATTCTTTCATGGGAGACTTTAGCATATGCTCTCTACTGAAAGCTAGACCTACCTAGGGAGAAAGGTTGCTTTGCGAGAGCCAACCACCCCCTGGTGACCTGCCTCTCTCTCTCCCCAAAACCTCCTTGTCAATGTGTGGTGATGTAAAGGGCCCATCCAGAAGGAAATGAGTCATTTTATTTCATTTCATTTTTATAACCAACGTATTGAACAGAGTTGTTCCTGTGTTTCAATACCCGGTAAGTCAGGCTGCTGACGTTGAGCAGATGCAAACATGGCTACACATGTGTGTGTGAACACACACCGCACAGACGCAGAAACACACACACACACACACGGGCACCCCCCCACACACACACACTGTTTTCTGGCTTCCAAATTTCTCAAGTGTTAGGTCATTTTCCTCCCTGGCCAAATGGCTGTCTGCCGAGTGCTGGGGCGGCCCATAAATCGTCCCACCCGTGATATAAAACACAGCTCTTATTGACAGCAGGTCTGCTCGTAGAAGCCGGGCTGCCAGCTCGTAAAGTGGGGCCCAGTGTCACTCCCACAGAGCGGAGGCAATAAAGGGCACGGGGGAATTACCTTGCACTCCAGCAGTCGGCCGCACTGCGGGGACCAAGGCAGCAGGCCTAATGGGCCCCCCCCACCCACCCCCTTGTAAAGCACTGCAGTTAGACATCATTCCTCCTGCCCCTGGAGCCATGGCTTTCAGGGAGAGAAGCAGCCCCCCGAAAGAGGCACTGTCCCCAGATCCCAAGCTGGCGTGGGAATCCAAAATGCCCAAGTCAGAGGAAAGTGACATCTTGGGGTCTTCGGCATCCCCCCCTACAATGTGTAGCTGGGGCTCATTTCCCTAAGACTTGCCACGAGCCCCCTGCCGCTCGGCCCCATCGTCAGAACTTCTCAGCCACTGCCAAGGTGGATGACCCCCACTCGGTTTTTTCTGTCCGGACCCCCGAGCAGTGCAGCCCTGCTGGAACAAGATTCCCAGGGCCGATGGTTCCCCAGTGACCGGGGATCGCCTGCAGAGGGTCCTCAGGGACAACTCACTCCCTCGTGACTAATGTCCCAAACCTTCTGCACTTTTCTTGAGCCTCTGATCATGCTTCTCCGAGTAGACAGCCTCCACTCCTAGGACGAGGGAAAGGACAGGTCTTTATTCTTTCCACTGCCAAACCCACAAGCCTAGCTCCATCTGCTGCTCTCCTGTGTCCTTCCCTCTTGTCCCAACAGGGACGTTGTCCATTCTGCTCTCTCAGGCCAGACCTCCCTGCCTTGCTGCCCAACCCTCACTTGGGCTCCCACCATACACTCAGGTCCTCCCACTTTGTTTATTTGGTTCCCTCCTCTCAACTGGATCCTCTCAACCTTCCAACACACTTGTCTTACCCATTAAAAAAAAAATATATATATATATCCCAAACCAACCCTCTCCAGCTATTGTTCTCTTGTTCCCTTTCCCTCTGCTGGCAAACTTCTGGAAAGAGTTGTCTCTAACTGCTTTCTTCATTTCCCACCTCCCACTCTCCTTGCTCATCCCCAACCCAGCTTCTGCTCCTGTCACCCATGAGCTCATTCAGCAAGTATAAACTACACAGCGAGTGCAAGCTCACTTGTGCCCTAGAGGAAAGAACAAAGCAGGTAAGGAGGTGGGTTTATCATTTTAAATAGGGAAGTGAGGACAGCAAAGGCCTGAAGGAGACAAGGCGTGAATTACGTTTCTATCTCAGGAAGAGCATTCAGGTAGTGGGAAAGGCCAGTGCAAAGGCCCTGAGGCAGAGTGTGTCGGTTGTATATGTGGAACGGCAAGGAAGTCAGGGTAGATGGGGTGATGGGGGAGAAAAGACAATGAGACCCAAAGGAGCTTTGTGGGCCATAAGACTTGGCTGGCTAAGAGGGGCACAGGGTCAGTGCTAAGTGGAGAAGCAACATGATCTGAAAGTTCGTTCCAACTAGGGAGTGAGAATAGGCTATAGGAGACAAGGGTGGGAGCAAGTGGACCGGCAGAAAGCCTTGGGATGAGACCGGAATATGGCAGTGGCACTGACTTCTGGGAACCCAGCTCTCCAGCAGGGAGCACAGAAAGCCCGGGTCAGATCGTTTCATTGAGAAACACTCTCTTCGTGGTAGAGTCACACCACCAGTGGTCTGACAACAGGCTGGCAGATTTCTTGCAAGCTGGTGCCAGTGGCCCCCAGCACACCACAGCGGGTTTCTGGTAAGAAGTGAACAGATTCTGGATATTCTCTGAAGTTACAGTGAGAAGGATTTCCTGACCAGACTGGATGTGGAATTCTAGAGAAAGGCAGGGGCCCAGGATGACAGCGGGAGGTCCAGTCCAGATGGGCAGGAGCATTCACTGCGGGGGGCCACCACTCCTGGAAATGCGCTTTCCTGGGATTCTGGGGCACTCCCTACTCTGTTCTTTCTCCTCTGCGTCTTGCTGTTCCTTCTGGAGTCCCCAGCAGCCTCACCCTCCTGGCTCTGGCCTTTGATTCCTGGGCTTCCCCCCTTCTTTCTGGGGCCCCACCATGCCCCAGGTGACCTGCTCCTTGGCTCCCATACCTCCTTGCATCGGGCCCACAAACCATTGTCATGGCCCCAGCTTGTTCTGGGCTCCCCACGTCTCTCTTCCTGGATGCCTCAAAATACATCAAACTCAACATGTGCAAATCTGGGCTCACAATGAGCTCACCCCACCCTGCCCACACTGTCCCCACCCCGTCACACCGGCCCTCACCCGAATCTCCCCATGTCGGGGTCAGGGACCACTTCCTACCACCTCCCTTTCTCTCACTGCTCACATGGAAACCTTTGCTAAATCCTACTGGTTTCACCTCCTGGGTCATTCTTGAACACACCTGCCACTGTCCATTTCTGCCACCATCCCTCCCTGGTCACCTCCAGCGGCCTGGGCCTGGGCTCCTGGTGTTCCCTTGTACAACCTGCTGGCCTTTTCCATCCTGCAGCTAGATAAGGCATCCCACACTCAAGTCTCT
This sequence comes from Leptonychotes weddellii, assembly GCF_054177405.1. Classification (NCBI taxonomy): domain Eukaryota; kingdom Metazoa; phylum Chordata; class Mammalia; order Carnivora; family Phocidae; genus Leptonychotes; species Leptonychotes weddellii. The sequence continues at coordinate 94,331,967 of NC_138371.1, read as the reverse complement.
CATGCCATGCCCTTGCAAAAACCTCGCTCATGCTGTCTGAGATCTCAGGAGAAAGGTGAAGTCTCACCCTGGTCTGCGAGGGCCTGGCACAGTCGACCTCCCTCCTGACCCCTTCAGGCCTGTCACAGCTCACCCTTGGCCACCCACACCAGCCTTCCTCCAGCCCCGCTCTGCGCCAGACTCCCTCCCTCCTACCCCAGGGCCTTTACACATGCTCTTCCTTTTGCTTGGAATGCTTTTCCTTGCCCTTTGAGGAGGCTCAGTCGCTGCTTTCTTGGACAGGTCTTCCCCAGCCTCTCTGGCCAGGTCTGCCCGCTGTGTCGTCTCCCAGGGCGTGTTCCCCTTCTTCACGACGCTGACAGCCGCCGTTGTCCTTCTCTTTGGACAATTCTTCGATCGTGTCGGTTCCCCCACATGCCGTGGAGCCCCATTTTGCGGACCACTGTCTGGTCACGGTGAAGCGAGGGCCTGGGAGTCATGCTATCTGCATTTGAATCTCTTTCGGCCACTCAGTGGCTGTGCACTCTTGGCTAAGTGATTTCACTTCACTAGCGATGATAGTAAACCTATCTTGTGGGGTCGTCGTGAGGATTACAGGGCTCAGCCAACCACAAGTGCCTGTCACAGTGCTTGAGGAAAACACTGTGGGTGGCCGACAGAATCTCTTTCGCTGGCCCCGGTTCTTCATCCTGCCTGGACTCCATGCCCTGATTTGGCCTCCTTGGGGGCAAAGTGAATTTCCTTGCCCTTTTGACGTTGGGTCTGGCCATGGGACTTGCCTTGGCCCATGGAATAATGGGCCACAAGTGACAGTATGCCAATTCCTAGTCCGGGCCTTCAGAGACCTCGCCAACTCCCATTTGTCCTCCTGAGCTTCGGCCATTGCCACAAGAGGAGTCTCCCCTGGGTCACTGCTGCCCCTTCAGCCCGGGCCCCCCACATGGGGAGCAGGCTCACGTAGCCCAGGCTGCCTAGCTCAGGAAACTCACCGGCCTGGCCCTGGTGTGGGGGAGGTTAGAGACAGTCCATGGGCGGTGAGTGGTTGCAGCTGCAGGGGCGGGTGGCCGATGCCGCTAATGTACCCTGAAAAGCCTACCGCTTCCCTACCCTTCCACCTGTCGGACCTCCCACACCGATCTCTCTTGTGACCCATCCTAACCAGAGACCCCCCAGGACAAGGAATTCTGGGAAGTGTAGTGAAGCTTCGCCTAGTTGGGACCTCAAAACCACCACACCTCATTAGTACCCCTCAGACTTATTCTTAGGACAGAAGTCACTGATTAAATGAGTTCTCACAATGGTGGGATTGAGTGTGTTCTTTTCCAGGGGGGTTTTGCGGCAAGCCTATTAGCCAAAGGACTATTTCCGTGACGGTGACATCCCCGGGTTGTGGCGGAGGAGGTGATGCTTGTTGAACACCCACCAAGGGCCAGGTGTTTTCAACGTGTGTCTCATTTAATCCTCAAAACAATTTTGGAGATGGGAAATTTATCAAACCCATCTAACGGATGAGGAAATTGGGGTTCATGGCCTCTTATGTCTTCCCATAGGCAGGCTGGAGGTCCAAAGGGGAGTGAAGGTTTATCTTCAATGCTGGAGAAGAGCAGAAGGCTGGCTCCCGGTCTGGAAGGAGGCCCCACAAAAGGTGAATAACAGGACACCCTCTGAGCAGGGAGGGGAGGGCCGCAGTGTGAGGATCCAGTAAGCACACTGTGGCCCCAACAAAATCAGGGTTCTGCTAGAAGGGAAAGAGAGCCAGTGGTCTGTGCCACCCATTCAGGTGGGGAGTGAGGGCCAAGGCATTTTAGTGCTTTTTCCCATTGAACTGCTAATAGAGAAGATCTAGAAGCTTCAGTTTCTGGAAGGCATCCGTGAGCACTGTAAACACCCACAGCCGCAGACACTGAGGCTGGGCAAAGGGGCAGGTAGCTGTGGAGCTCCAGGTGGAGTCTGGGGTCCTTTGGAGCACTCCCTGCCTAGGTGCCTTGAGCATGCTGCCCAGAACAGGCCACATTGTTAGTATCACATGGATAGATGGGGCTGGAAGCCTCCAGAGGAGGAACCAGAGGGAGACTGGCCTTTGTCCATCCCCGTAAGGATGGATGTGTGTGTCTCCCAGCCCTAGAGGTTCTCGTTGCACTTAATATCTCTGGCTCCTGTTTGGCACCAAGACGAGCAGCCAGAATGGTTGTCTTAGTCATCACTTAGTCATCACCCAGCTGGATGGATCTCCACCGCAAGCTCACCACCTTTTTGAGGGCAAGGCCTCTGTCCTACACCTCTATTTCCTACCCTATTCTGTCTCCAAGGTGATAGCTTCCCAGTTGGCCTCTCTGACTTTGGTCCAAACATCCCCTTCAGATCTAGTCTGGGAATGAAATATAAAGTAGTAGCTCCCAACTTTTTGAAGAGCCAGGTTAGCTTCCTCCTTCCTTCCCTCCATCCCTCCTTCTCTCCCTCCCTCCCTCCTTCCCCCTTTCCCTACCTCCCTATCTCTGCCCCCCTCCTTTTCTTTCTGGCGTACAGTTATGTGAGTTTTAACACCTGTATATACTTGTGTCAACACCATCACAGTCAAAATAGCTTCCTGATTCCAAAAAAAAAAAAGAAAAAAAAAATCCCTTGCACTATCCTTCGTAATGACATCCTTTCACTACCTCAACCCCTGGCAGTCACTGATCTGCTCTCCGTCATGATAGCTTTTCATACAAAACGGATTATTCAGTATGGAACCTTCCGAGACTGAGCAGAATGCCCTTGAGACTCACTCGAGTTGTTGCATGTATCACTCGTTCTTACCTTTGTGTTACGGATTCCATAGGATGGATGTACCACAGTTTGTTTATCCATTCATCCGCTTATGAACATTTGGGTTTGCAGCTTTTGATGATTATGAATAGAGCTTCCATAAGTATTTGTGCATAGGGTTTTGGGTGAGCATACATTTTCATTTCTCGAAGGTAATTTATCCAGGAGAAGGCTTGCTGGTAACTCCATGCTTAACTTTGTAAGAGACGACCAATCTGTTCTTTTAGAGAGGCTGGACCATTCTGTGTTCCCACTAGCAGTGCGTGAGTTCCAGGTTGCATGGTGTCTTTGCCAGAACTTGGTGTTTTAACATTTTAGCCATTCTAATCATTGTGTGGTTGTATCTAGTCGCATTTAAATTTGTACTGCCCTGGGGCTCCTGGGTGGCTCAGTCGGTTAAGCGTCTGCCTTTGGCTCGGGTCATGACCTCAGGGAACTGGGATTGAGTCCTCATGGGGCTCTCCACTTAGCAGGGAGTCTGCTTTTCCCTCTCCCCCTGTTGCTCCCCCTGCTTGTGTGTGTCTGTCAAATAAATAAATAAAATCTTAAAGAAAATCAATTTGTACTGCCCTAATGGATGGATAATGATGTTGAATGGAGTTTTCATATGCCTATTTGCCCTCTGTGTATCTTTTTAGTGAAACCTCTGTTCGAGTCTTTGGCCCATTTTTAAATTGGGTTGCTTGTTTTCTTATTGTTGAGTTTTGAGCATGCTTTATATATTCTGGCTAAAAGCCCTTTGTTGAATATGTGATGAAAAATTATTTCTTCCAGTCTGTGGTTAGTCTTTTCATTTTCTTAACAGGGTCTTTTGCAGAGAACACAGTTTTCACTTTGATGAAGTATAATTTCTCAGTTTTTTCTTTTATGGGTCATGGTTTTAATGCTGCGCATTTGTACTCTTTTTTTAAATAAAGATTTTATTTATTTATTTATTTATTTGACTGAGAGAGAGCATGAGCGGGGTGAGGGGCAGGGGGAGAAGCAGGCTCTCTGCTGAGCAGGGAGCCTGATGTGGGCCTTGGTCCCAGGACCCTGGGATCATGACCCAAACTGAAGGCAGACGCTTAACCAACTGAGCCACCCAGGTGCCCCCATAAGTACTCATTGACTAAGCTCAAAATCACAAGATTTTATCCTCAAAATTTTATGGTTTTATGTTATATATTAGATATATGGTCTATTCTGAAGTAATTTTTGTATGAGGTGTGAGGTTTTGGTCGTGGTGTTTTTAGGTTGTTTTTGTCTGTAGGTATCCAATTGTTTCAATACCACTGATTGAAAAGGCTATTCTTTCTCCATTGGGATGCCTTTGCGCTTTTGTCAAAAATCAATTGGTCATATTTCTGTGGGTTTACTTCTGGATTCTCTGTGCCAGGGATTGGCACACCTTCTTTGCCAAGGGCCACATAGTAAATGTTTTAGGATTTGTGGGCTATATCGTCTCTGTCTCATATCCCTTTCTAAAAAAATAACTCTTTCAAGATGTAAGAACTATTGTTAGCTTGCAGGGTCTTACAAAAATAGACCACGAGCCAGATTTGGCCTTTGGGCCCTCATTTGCCGACCCCCTCTCTGTTCCATTCCATTGATCTGTGTCTTCCCTGTCACCAACACCACACTGTCTTGATTATGGCAGGTTTATAGTAAGTCTTAAAATCAAGTAGAGGAAGTGCTCTAACTGTATTCTGTCTTTTAAGGGATGCTTTTAGGCCATTTTCATTCTACGTAATTATTGATATGTTTGGACTTAGTTCTACCATTTTATTCTGTTTTCTCTGTGTGTATGTGTGTGTGTGTGTTACTGTTCCTGTTTTCCCTTTCCTGACTTCCTCTGGGCTATTTGAACATTCTTTTTAGCATTCCATTTCAATTTCTCTATCATGGTTTTGCAGACCTCCCTTTGTAGAGTTCTGTTTACTGATCACATGAAGAATCACACTCTGCATGCTGAACTTTCCCCAGTCTGTTTAGACTCAGTACTTCAGCACTTCAAGTGGAATGTTCTTTATCTCCATACAGATCCCTTAGCCACCCCCCCACCTTTGTGACACATTTGTCTTATGATGGCTACATATATTGGAAGCCCCGTCAGACAATGTTGCACTCTCTGCTTTCAACTATTAAACACGTTTAAAGCACTCCAGAGGGAAGAATAGTCTACTGTATTTACCCAGATACTTACCATTTCTGTTGCTCTTCCTTCATTCCCGCTGCTCCAAATTTTCTTCTGGTATCGTTTCCTTTCTGCCTTTAGAACAGATGTGCTGGCAGCGAATTCTCATCGTTTTTCTTCATCTGAGAGTGTCTATTTATCTGAAAGTATCTAGTCTACCTTCATCCCTGAAGGAGGTTTTCATGGATACAGAGTTCTGGGTTGACAATTCTTTTTTCTCCACATTTAAAAAATATTCCATTTACTTCTGGTCTCTGTGGTTTCTGCTGAGAAATCTCCGATCCCCTCAGACAAGCCCCTGTTCATCTTCAACACCTGGATCAGGTCCTATTTTCCATTTAAATCATGCTGATTTTCTTTGCCCCCACCTGCCCCCCGCCAGAAGCTGGTCACTCTTTCCTCTGGGTGACATCACTGCACACGCTCCATGCAGGGATGATAGATATAAGCTCACGTTGGGCTCACCCGCTCGTTCTCTGTCAGGTCCACGAGCTGAGAGAGAGATAGAGACAGAGATACAGAGAGATAAACAGAGAGAAAGAAAGAGAAAAAGAAGAAAAAGGAGGGGAGAAAGAGCAGGGGGAGGATGGGGAGGAGGACAAGAAGATGACTAAGAAGAAGCTGAAGACCGATCACCTTTCAGGAACCTCAGATGACCCCTGAGTCAGAGAATATTTCTGGAAATGAACTAGTTAAGAAACAAGGGTCTTATGTATGGAAGAAAGCCAGTGTGCAACCACACAGGTGGGTCTCCCATGGCCACCCAGTTGCAGGAACTTGCCAGGTGGTTCCAGAAAGAGTTGGTAAAGGGCTTAGGATGTTCCTGTGGGCTCATTCCTTCATTCATTAGGTCTGAAGGTCCTGCTCAACATTAGCATCTTTTTCAGTGGACCTCAATGCTTGCACCCAAAGGAAACATGCTTTAGCGATTGATTCATTTTCTGGAAGGCTAGTGGAGTGCATTTTGGAGTTGCAAGGGCCCATCAGAGACCCTCAGCTCACAGTGACAGGGCAGATATTGGTTCCACCATGAGACTCTGGCCCCAAATCTTTGGTACATGCTTAGCCTCCAGCCTGCCAGATTGTAGCCTTCTTCCTCTTCCTTTTCTGTCTCTTCTTGCCTCTCCCCACCACCCCCACCCAGAAAATAAAAAACAAAACCAAAAACCTCTTAAGGACAGCCTCCGTTTCCATAGCTTCATGTCTGTGTTCAGAATTCTTTGTAGACCTCTGTGGATGTGGCCTTATGCTTAATTAAAAACATTCTGGAGGCGCCAGAGTGACTCAGTTGGTTAAGCGTCCGACTCTTGGTTTTGGCTCAGGTTGTGATCTCAGGGTCCTGGGATCGAGCCCTGTGCCTGGCTCCACATGCAGTGTGGAGTTTGCTTGGGATTTCTTCTCCCCTCTCCCTCTGCCCTCCCCCCGCTCTCTGTCTCTCTCTCTCAAATAGATAAATATTTTTAAAAAAATGCTCTTTAAAATAAATAAATAAATACATTCTGAAAGGGCCACTCAAGATCCAACTCCTCCCACCTCTCAAAGCTTTGCTCCCTTCCCCCTCCTCCATGAAGCTTTCTAAAACCACCTAATTTGGCAACAAACTAGGCAGAATGGGTTTCCCTGTGCTGGACATGGGAGACCAGGTAGATTGGACGTAGCGCCTGCCCTCGAAGAGCTCACAGAGGGAAGGGGCAGAGAGCGGTGGACTGAGTAGTACACACAGGCTGTGCCCTGCGTTTATCGGAGTGCTGGGGGACCCAGCTGGCTTCTGGGATTCTAGAAACAGGGGTTTATTCTTTTATAACTTGCTCACAGCTTTTCTGGGCCTCAGTTAATTTGGTTCCGAGCTCGATAGTTGGTTTCCAAACTCTACTCTGTGGACCCACACCTATGCTGCTGCTGGTTGGGTGCAGGGGATGCTGGCAGGGGGGATGTGGAATGTGCGTGGGTTCTGGATCTCCTGTTCCCAACTTCGGCCAGATGAACTCCACCTTTAACTGTGTCCTTTGCCTTACACAGCCAATTTCATTTGAACAGTGTTTGCTTGACTTTTTTTTTTTTAAAAGATTTTATTTATTTCTTTGAGACAGAGAAAGAGAGTGAGAGAGCACGAGCAGAGGTGGAGGAGGAGGGAGGGAGAAGCAGACTCCCCTCTGAACAGGGAGCCTGACGCGGGGCTCCATCCCAGGACCCGGAGATCATGACCTGAGCCCAAGGCAGACTTTTAACCAACTGAGCCACCAAAGTGCCCCAGTGTTTGCATGACTTTTAAGGTTTGAAAGCCATTAAACTAGATGACCAAGGTAACCATGCTCATGGCACTCTGGACTCGTACAGTCTCCACGAAATGGGTTTTGTTGCCATATATACGTAGAAAAGACCCCTGGACATATCAGGCTATTGACAACTCACAGTACTTGAGTATGCTAACAGGTACACTGGCAGATGTTTAATAATGTCTCTCTGGGGGACAGGATGGGGAAGCCCAAAGTTGTAGTGTTTGCTGATCTCCATGGTGTAAATTCTCCCAACACAGTCAACTTTAAGTTATCAGTATGAAGTCAGCTGCAGAGCTGGGGAGAGATGCACTTAAGAGGCTCCAGAGCTGGCTTTGGCACATCATTGGTTACAAAGTACCAGTTGATGACCTCACTGTCTTCCCTTTTGGGGTTTAGAACCAACTGAGATACAGACTCAGGAGACAGATGGAGGCTAAGGTGTTAGTCTTATTATGATCAGAGCTAGTCAGACATGGTAGGTTGCATTATTGTTAGGATACCTGCCTGCTCTTATTCTGCAGGAGGCATATTCTTCCCTCTTCCATTGATTTGGGGCTCAGTCATGTGACTTGCTTCCTGTTCCAAGCCAAGACCTTAAGAGGCCTCCTACGTTTTTGCTTGCCCTTGGGTACTTGTGCCTTAGCCAGTAGATGTCCGAGCAAGGCTCTGGTTCCAGGGGAGGGGGCCCAAGAGTGGAGCTGAGCTGCATCAGTGAGCTCAGCCGAGGTAAGTCCCCCTGGGCTGATGCGCAGACTTCTGAGCGAAGTGACTGCTTGTTTTATGCTTCGGGGCTTTTGTGGGTTTTGTTAGACAGCATTTTTGGGCCATGGTTAGCTTATTCAGAAATTGGTACGTAAATGGGAGAGTGCTGTAGCCAAGTCCAAAAATATGCAGCGTAGGTTTGGAACTGGACAGTGCAGAAATTTAGAAGAGGTTGGAAAAATGGCCAGAAAAATGGTGACCTGGGTGCCATGTGGTGAAGAGATATTTGGTAAGATTACTGCCTATGCTAGTTTGGGAGGGAGAAAACGTTCCTATGAATTTGTGGAATTTGGCAGGCTGGTTCCAGGCAGAAGATTGTAAACATGAGCTTTTTTGAGCTGTAAATGATAAGGTACTACAAGTGAAAGATGGGTTCAGAAAGGAACGGGCCAGTTTAAAGCAGGATTTGGAAAATGAAGTTATTTCTCATCTACAGTCTCTCCAGCCACTAAGAGACCTTCAGCTTCAGATTTGGCTTGGGGGTGGGGGCAGATACAGAATCCTGGCAGTTCCAGTGAAGGACAGCCTCAGAGTAAAGACAAAGTCAAGGATGTGCCCTTGATTCTAATGCTCTTTGTTTTTACGGTCCTGGAAAGGAATAAGGTGGTTCTAGAATAGACTTTCAGTCAGGGCATGGCCCCACATAGTATGGTGTGAGGTCCCAGTCACCAAACATAGGACAAGGCGTGTCACTGAAGGGACGTGGGTGAGGCTTTTGGCACAGAGTGGACTGGAATCAAATATGCAGAAAACCCACAACGTTTGAGAGAGCTGAGTGGGCAAATGCATGGCCTAAAGGGGATGGAAGGGGCTGGAAACATAAAGGACTGCAGGCTCCTAACTTCCGGCAGGCAGAAAGAGGTTGAAGAGTTACTGCGCTCTCACGGAAGGCGTGTTTCCCAATGCCCTCTCCAGAAGCTGAAGGGTTGAGTCAAAGGGAAGATCGCCCCAATGGAGGAAGCCAGAGCCATGGAGCACAATGGACTGGGGAGCCATTCAAGGAAATTCCACTTGCTCAGCAGGGTTTCAGATACAGTGGCCCAATGACCCAGATGGGAGTGGTAATCGCAGGGAATCGAGCTCTGTGCCACTGCTGTATGTTGTGAGTGCACATGCGCATGGTGGGCTGAGAGCTTCTTTCTAGTTCCTAAGTCTCTGGGTCAAGAAGAGCTCCATCCACAACAGGTGTAGATCACAAGATCCTTGGCTTTGAGCCTGACAATTGAGTGCACAGACTTCTGGGGGGTCTGGGGTGAGTATATTCTACATGTGGGAGGGACACGCATCGAAGTCTTTATGAGGGCAGACTGTGGTGGATTATATATTGTTGAGAAATATTTACTCTCTCCCTCTGCCTTCCATAGGAGGAAAGCACTTTCCGACGTCAGCGATGATGGGTTTGGCCACGTGAGTTGCTTTGGCCAGAAGAATGAGGTGTTTCATGTTTTGAGTGGAGGCCTAAAGAGGACCCATTTTTCTGCTTTTTTCTCTTGTGCTTGAGCTGTCGCCATGAGAAGGCAATGGCCAGGCCAGCGTCCTGGCCATAGGAGCAAGAGGAGAGTCACTGCTCCAGCCAAGCTGACCGGATTAGCGGCCCCCAGAGATGCCCCGCCCAGCCCAACCTGGATCAGCCAACCCTCAGTTGGCCCAGATTCAGAAGTTCAGTAGAGGTTTATCGTGCTGAAGCTTTGTGGATATCGGTATGCAGCACGACCGTGGCCGTGGTTAGCTGATGGGGGCATGGGGCCAGGATGGGCTTCTTAATACTGTGACTCATCAAGTCTCAGGGAGCACTGAAAAATTTGTGGCCTCCCTCTGCCCCCAAAGCAGGGCACAGCTGCTTCCAGAGACTTAACACGTGGTGAGGCAGAGGTGGAACGAGGCCTGAAGATAAGCTTTGAAGGAGGCAGACATAGGGCGCCGGCAGCCAGGCTCGGTTCCTCCTCCTGAGGGTGCCATCAGCTAAGTGAGTCTTCCTCACTGAGGCGTGAGGCCCCGGAGTGTGACCCCAGCTGTAGCCTTTCCAGCAGGAAACTATGGCCAGACACACAGGGAAGAATTTGGGGTGCCCTGCAGAAAGGAAGCCTGCTAAATTCTATTTTCCTTGGAGGTTTCTTACCTTCCTCAGTTCGCTTGGTCACATGCTGCAGAGCCGAATGCCTTCTCCATGGCTTTGGCCCCGGACACTCTGAGGCAGGTGCCAAGGTTTTTCTCATGGAGAGGAGGGGGTTCAGGGGCCCAGTGTGCCCAGCCCTACAGAAGGGGCTTCTACCCCCTCCAACACAGTCTTAGGCCCTCCCCTCTGTTCTCCTGTCCCAGAAACCATCTCAGTCTGCGTGTCCTACTCACTGGCCCCCTGAGGTTCCGTGTAGTGGCCTGATCACTGCTAATGGCTGGCTGCTGGCTTGCTAGACCTGGGCCCTCCCTGTCTACCTGCCAGGGCCACCTCCTAGGGCTCAGAGTTACAGCTTGTGGCTGCTCCCTGTGGGCCCCTCCGCCCCAGGCTGGCTGCTGGGGATCAGGCAGCTCCATCCGTCTGTCCTTTCTCCTTTTGCCAGCACCAGAGCACAGGGGTCTATCTTCTCCCCTGACCTCCACCCTGACTTAAGAGTGCTCATCAAATTACCCATCAAGGAGGGAATCCTGACCCGAGGATTGCTTTGGGACGAGTGCTTGGGAATATACCTGGGTCCGGTACACAAGGTTCTCGACAAACCAACTTAGATGTTCAGGTCAGCTCGCTGGGAACAACAGCCGGATGTTCACCGTAAATCATCAAACCCTGCCCGCCCCTCACCCCCAGAGACAACAAACAAACAGCCAGTAAATGCCTCAGCATTAAACATTTTCCGGCGAAGGCGGGACAGTCAATTTTGACACTGTTGTGAAAAAATACAGCCTAGTTTCTGTTCAAATGCACCAAATTTACTGCTCAGGTTCTCATTAACTACTGTCAAGGAGGAAACAGATAGACAAAATAAATTATGAAAAAATTACTTTTTTAATGTACAAAAAGACTTATTTACAAGTTGTGTGTGTCATCTCAATTCATAGCATGTAGAAAAAGCTAAATATTTTGCAGATATAAATGTGGCTGGCTGATTCACCTACAGTATTTTCAGGAATGACGCCTTCTGTACATACTATACACAGGCTGGGAACAGCTAGCGAAATCCTAGCGCAGGGAGCGAATGAACACCGCCACAGAGCCCAGACCCTCGGAGGCGTCCCAGGGCTGTTATCTGGCCTTGGCTTTGTCTTTGGACCCTAACAAAGCATCTGATGTTCTGGGATGCGGAGGGCCCAGGTAAGGTTTTGGCCCTGTCCTGGTTGAGGCCAGGGTCACAGTATCAGGCTCATCGTGGTGCGGTTGGTTTTGGCAAGGTCGCCACAAATTCAGCGCTGGGAACGTGTGCGGTGTGAGTACATGTGTGTGGTGGGAAGGAGGCTTCAAGTCACCCGACAGTACGTTCAGGAGCGATGTCTTCTGATGCCAGTTCCAAATTCCATTTCCAGGTGGGGCTGGGTCACACCGAATAGGAAAATTCAGTGACGGTCCCTCAGAGTCCCAAGAATCAACCCCGTCACCCTCCACCCCCACCAAAAACACCATGCAGGTCATCGTACTTTGCAGAATGAGCAGGAGCACCGAGGGAAGGGAATCCAGAAGGTCCCGGGACTGCATGCTGTGTCTCGGCCCAGACCACTGGACTGCGGGTGAGCAGACCGCACAGCCCGGGGGAGCCCGGGAAGAGGCTGCTGTCAAGTCCTGGGCTTTTCCATGGTAAAGTGGGTGGACAGTGCACTGGAGAAACACGATTGGGTAAACATATGACTTCCTCTTCTTACGGGCGGTCTCCAGGGTGGCCTGAGGCTGGGTCCCTGGTGCTCTCCCAATTTCTCGAGGCCCCGTGCCAGGCTTTGGCTCACCTGGGTCCATCCCTAACCCACAGCAGCTTCCAGCAGCCCCGAGGTATTTAGAAGTTAAGTGTTCTTTCCAGGAAGGGCTACATTCGACATGCATGAGCACTGTAAACACGGTCTGGAGAAGTCAGGGCAGCTTCTGGGCTTGCCCCAAGGACTACAGTTTTTCTTTTCTTCTCTGGCAATCCTTCCATACTTTATCCATTCGTATGCACTTGGACAGCCTGCCAGTGGCAAACTCGGCTTTGTGGGGGCAGACGTGCCGGCGCTACCAAACCTGGAATCAGGATGTGCTTCCAAATAATCCAGGTAAAAATCTTTTTTCTTCCTCTGCAGCACGGGGAATGTTAGAGGCCTCAAGAAGTAAGCTTCATAGAATTCTTTTACCTCGTAGGTAGGGCAATGAGAAGCTTATCTTCCTGGATTAGAATATCCAGTACGGCTTTCAGATTCAAACCCAAATGTGGTTCCCTCTACCTTCTTTCCCCTTGGCCAACGGGATCCCTCATTAGCCAAATGACAGAGGCGAAGACGCTAGAACAATTTGGTCCTATAAACGCCAAAGCCTGGGAAGCACTGTGCAAACGAGTTTTTCATTTCTACCTTGCCTTTCCCATTGAGACTTTTCTCACTGTTCCGAAAAATAACCCAAAAGAAGACCAGGCAGGATGTACACAAACCTGCCCTTAAAGCATCTGTGGTCTGAATCGGCCACTGGCAACACTCCCTCAGACCTAGTTAATACTTTTTTGGAAAAAGACAAAATTGACGGAAGCCCCACGCTCTGGGAAATGATGCCTCCTGCGAGTCCACTGAGCGCCAGGAGCTGGGGCCTTAGGTCATCATGTTCAGGAACTTGCTCTCCTCGGCCAGGCTGGTGAGCATGGAGCTCATGTCCCCAACAGCCATGTTGCTGATGCCCGTGGGGATGGAGGGCAGAGTCAGGGAGTTCCGGGGGGTGGTGAGGCAGGAGGAGCTCTGGGAGAGGCTGTGGAGGAGGCTGGGACTCAGGGCACCCGAGAGCAGGCTCGAGTGATCGCCATCATCCATGATGGCATCGAAATCTATCTGGGGGGCCTCCAGGAGCTGGGAGTCCACAGTGCTGGACACCTGGTTGACGCCGGGCGAGGGCAAGGGCTGGGGCTGGATGCTGTCTGGGCAGGCCTGTGGCTGCGGTGGCTGGGGCCGCATGACCTGGCAGCCCACGTGGTTCTCCAGGCCTCCGTCCTGTTCGTACATGTGGATCTGGCCGTAGTAGTAGAGCATGCTGTGGTCCTGGGCCCCGGCCGTGTCCTGTGGGGGTGGCTGAGGAGGCCGGGACCCCATGCTGCCCATTGCTCCTTTGGGCCCATCTGCCATCTCCTGGTTGGCCGACACAGCAGCCATGGCGTGGCCGGTGGCCCTGGCATAGGCCAGCTGCAGCCCAGCCCGCACCCCACGGTGGCAGCCAGCAGGGCTGGGCTCAGGGGGTGGCCGGGGTTGCACTAGGCCAAAGCTGGATCCAGCCACCCCCACGGCGCCCTGCTGGGGCTCCATGAAGCTGGGTTGCTGGGAAGGCAGAAGGTTGGGGCCCTGGCGGTAGCCCTCCTGGCTCATGGGGGTCGCCAGGTAATGGCTCTGCTGTGGGTAGCTCTGGGTCGAGTGAAGGGATGGCATCCCGGCCAGGGAGGAATTGGGGATTCCGAGTTCCCTGCAGTTGCCTCCCATCATGGTGGCTTCGGGAGCAACTTCCATTTGCTGGGGGAGCCCCAGGTGGACTGGCTTGACTGCCATGTTGCTGCAGGATGGGGGGTACTGGTTCAGGGCCCCTCCCATGGTACTGGGGCTCAGCTGGGGGTGGGCTTGCCCATAGTTGGTGTGGGGGCTCCCGGTGGTCGTCATACTGGGACACTGCCCACCTGTCCCGGGCTGCCGCAGCTGCTGCATATAATTTATCCGAGGCACGGAGGAGCCGCCCCCGCAGGGCTGAAAGTGTGCCTGCTGGGCGGTGTCCAGGGCCCCCGGGCTCAGCGGCAGACCTTGCGGACTATAGCCTGGGTACTGGCCGAAGGCCGGCTTCTGCTGCGCCACAGCCAGGTTGCCCTGCGGAAAGGGCGAAGGCTTCCCCTGGCTGGCCAGGGTGTCCATGGTGCCGGAGCTCACCTCATTCCACTGCACCGGCATGCTGTTTTTGTTCAGGCTGGGGGGAGCCGCGTAGCCCAGCTGGCAGCCTCCCAGCACCGCGGCGGCGGGGCCCACGTTGGAGTCCGCGGCCACCATCCTGCGCTGGCCGTGCAGCCCCGGGCTGGGCAGTTTGGGGTTCTCAGAGAAGCAGGTGCTTTCCGGGGGATAGGCCTGCGGGGGGCTGTCGTCCAGGGTCCCGCCGGCGTGCGCCTTGATGTACTGCACCACGTCGTCGGGCAGCACGAAGTCGTCGTCGGGCAGCACGAGGCCGATCTCGGGCCCCGCGCCGTCCGCCCCCGCCGCCAAGGCCTCCATGGCCACGTGCTCGCTGATGCTGGGCGGCCGGGGCGAGTAGGCGCCGCGGGCCAGGCCGCCGTCGGCGCTCGCGAGGCCGGGCAGGCGGAGGCCTCGCCGGTCGGCGCAGGGCGGCAGCGGGGCCGGGTTCACGTCGTGGGCGCTGTGGAAGCGCTGCACCCGCGGGGCGGCCAGGGCGTCGGGCCGCCTCACCGGGTCGCTGGCCCGCCGCGCCCCGCCGCCCGGCGCCTCGTGGAGGAAGGCGGGCGCGGGCCCCGCGTGGCCGTGGGCCGGCCCGTCGCTGCCCCGCCGCGGCCCCAGCGGGCGCGGGCAGGGGGCGGGCGGCGCCAGCCTGGTCCGCAGGCTCGCGCGCTCCAGGCCGGGCAGCGGGGTCGGGGGCGGCCCGCCGGTGGCCGCGGCGTACTTGGCCCGCAGGCTGTACTGCTGCGCCGGCGTGAGGCTGAGCGCCCCCGCGCCGCCGCCGCCGCTGCACTGGCTGGCCTCGCTCGAGCGCCGCGACGCGTCGGTGGAGATAGGGTCGTAGGAGTCGGCCGAGCTGGCGTTGTGGGGGCGGCCGGCGCCCAGGGGCGACGCCTCGCTGGAGCGGCGGCTGGAGAAGTAGGGGGAGATGCCGGAGGAGCGGCGGCTCACGGTGTAGGCGGAGCTGACCGTGCTGGTGGAGCTGTCGCGGCGCTCCTGCAGGTGGCTCAGCATGGTCACCTCGCTCGCGGACAGCTCGGACAGCCGCGGGTTGGGCAGCAGCCCCGCCGGCCCGCCGCCGCCGCCCCCGCCGCCGCCGAGGTTTTCCAGGATGGAGCCTGCGGGAAAGGAGAGGGGTCAGCGGCCGCGGACAGGGCGCGGCTGCTCTGCCTTTGACCGAGCTGAGCCTGCGGCCGCTGGACCCCCCTACCGGGCCCAGCACACAGCAGGCGCTCAACCAGTGACTTCTAAATGAAAGGAGGGAAGCGGGGGACAGCAAGTGAACAAATGATGGCCCAGTGGGAGTCAGGAGGCCTGATGCCGATCTTAGCTGCCACTGCTTGGCCGGCCTTGAATTCTCATTCTGTCGGAGCCTTCGTTTCTCCAGCTGTAGATAAAATGTGCCTCTCCGCAGGAGGCGGTTATTGAGAGCCAGGGAGGAGGAGCCCGGGAGGGCCCTGGCCACCGCCCCCCCGCACCTTCACCATCTGGGCCTGGCTATGGCCAGGCTGGCTCCCCAGGGGCTGGGTTTATAGGCAGCCCCCTGAGATGCACACCCATGGAAGGGAGCATAGGCCCCAGAATGGGGGGGGGGGCGGGGAGAGAAGTGTGTGGCCACGCAGACCCCATGACAGCTGATGTCACAGGAAGCTCTGGGCCTTGAACGGCCTTACACTCCTGCCGTGATCAGTCACCGGATGGGGGCCACCCCGGGAAGGGGTGACCTCGGGTAAGGCAGCTGTCTGCAACCCAAGCGATTTCTGTATGAGGCGGAGAGTGGAAGGCCATTTGCCTGCAGTTCCCGCAACAGCTGGGGCAACAAAGCCTCCCTTCGAGGGAGACCTGGGTGGTGCATCTCGGTGTCCGCCACACGGGCTGTGGGCCCAGCTCACTGCCCGGCCCAGAGTCGGCACTCAGGAAATGCTCCTGAGGACACCGTGCAGCTCAAAGCCTGGCCAGCACGTCCTGAGGCTGTCCTGTGCATAACGTCCTCCCTGTTCTTCCCCAGCTGACGTGCTGTCTCTCTCCTCTGCCCAGCTCCAGCCCGAGCTCCGTCCTCGCTCCCCGGCTCCTTCCCCGGTCCATGCATCTCCTGGCATGGCCTTCTAACCACAGGGACTGGGATTATAGTGCTCTCCTCCCTAGGGCCTTTGCCACAGTGCCCAGAGCCGAAGCATGGTGTAGCTGAAAAAGCTTGGAGCCACTTAGGCCTGGACGGAGTCTCACTCAGCTCTGCCGTTGAGCCGAGTGGGGCACTTTCACCTCTCTAAGCCTCATTTTCCTTATCTATGCAATGGGCTGGTAAGATCTATCCTATTGTGGGCAACCGGTGAGACGGCACATGGCGCTCGATGGAGGTGAACCTAGTGGGTGCTTGCCCCGGGCCCTGTCCCGCCCCTGCCTGCACACCCGGGGTCTCCACTCACCACTTCCCGGGAGGGGAGGCAGCTTGGTGTTCCGGGTGTGTGGAGCCGGCCCGGCCCAAGAGCAGGAATCCTTGAGTGACTTGAGCTTCTCCTTCTTGAGCTGCTCGAACCGGTGCATGGCGGTCATATGTTTGCGCAGCTGCAGGCCACCAGCAGAGGGAGCGGCCAGGGCTGAGGCATCGGCCCCCGGGGGCGTGTCCTCCAGAGCCGTCAGGTCTCCCAGGCTCCCGGGCCCTGTCCCCGGCATCTCCACGCCGCTGTCATTGTTGGGGGCACTGCCCAGGGGAGAGGGCTCACTGCTGCAGGACGACTGGGCCCCGGGGCTGGACTGACACAGCTACAGGGGGTGTGGTGAGAAGGCACAGGGTCAGAGGGTGCGAGAAACCCCCTGGCCCTGTGCCCCTGCCCGCACACGCGCCGTGCCCTTGCACACCCGGGAAGGAGGCTGCCATGCAGAGGAGCTTCTGAGCATCACTATCTGCAGCAGGTGGCCCAGCCACCTCACTTCTCTGAATCTCAGCTTCCCCAACTAGAAGATGCACCTGAGCTGCCTCTGGGACAGGGCCAGTGGCTAGATGGAAAGCCTCCGGTAGGCAGAAGGCACCCGGCGAACGGACAGCCCCACATTACCCTGCTTCCTGCTGCTCAGTTCCCCCAGCCAGCGTCTGGGCCAGAGCTCTCTTTCAGCGTGCGGGGACACTTTGAGTCTGTGCCCTACAGAAGCAGCCATGGCTGCATCAAGTTGACATCAAAGAGGGCGGCTCAACGTTCCCAAACAACACGGATGTGCCATGTGATGAAGCAAGGCGCAGTGGAGGTCTGCTGACCTGGTGCCTTCTCAACAGGCCAGAGACAGGTTGTCAGAAAGGCCAGGAAGACCAGGTGAGGGTGGACCTGCTGGATGCAAGCCCTTGCCTGAAGGGCCACCCCAAACCAGCCCCCATTCTGGGTCAATACGGAGGGGGGCAGAGAGTTCATGGCTCGTGTGTACAATGCAGGACTCCACACAACCTGGGCTGCCTCGACTGGGACCTGGGATCTGAGCACAGCTGAGCTCACTTCAGATACAACACCTGCGGGCTCCTTCCCAGGCCACATGACCCCAAATTCCAGACTTTTCTGGAATTTTCAGCACCAATGCTTCCTTCTGCCTGTGGCATGACCTGCATTTCTCATGTTGGCACTCAGGACCCTCCATTGGCTGGTCCTTCCCTCCTCTGTGCCCTGAACTCACGCCTCCACTCAGCCCTGTCCCTCGTGGAGGCTTGGTCCCCACCGTTCGCTCCTGTATCTGCCAGCTTGACTCCTGCCACCAGCCTGTATCTGTCCCAGGGGTTCCACCTGCAGTGCCTGGTGCCTACTGATCCAAACCCACTTTACCAGGCTCCCAAGGGGCCTGGACTGACACGTCAGTCTGCACCCAGGCAGCAGGCCTGGACCAGCACCCCAGCCCGCCCTCAGCGCGCCAGCCCGCCCACACCCCGGCCGGGCTTCTCTGCTCACCTCAGTACCGTCTATCCTTAGGGGAGGTACAGTCGAGAAAAAGAGGCGGAGACAAAGAACAGGTGGTTAGAACAAAAGGAGTGGAGGCCACAGGGGCAAGGACGCAGAGACAGGACAGAGGGGAGGGGACCAACACTAGCGCTTGGGTGCTGGCTAGAAAGGCAGACCCCAGGAACCACCCACAGACTGATTGCGTGGGGGCAGGCATCCCCGCGGCCCGTGGCCCTGCCCAGCAGAATGGGACCTGGCACAAGACAGGTCCTATGAGAGGCCCAAGGTCGTGAAGGGAGGAAAGTCAAGCTGGAGAGAGGAGGACATCGTCGTGCGCTTGGCGGGGGGGACCCCGAGGCAGAGCCCCCAGCTGCAGTCGGGGCTCTGGGCCCTCGTGCTGCTGGGCCTGATCTCCTGGGGGGGTGGGAGGCATGCACTGGGGCCTCCACTGCCCAGCTCTGCTTACCCCGGAGCTCTCGGTCTTGATGGCTTTGACGTGTAGGCAGTCCTCCACGGCCTGGCTGGTGCGGCTGGCCTCGGCACTCTCCTCAGAGCCCCGGCCGCCGGGCTCAGCACTGGCCTCATTGTCCCCGTTCTCCTTGAGCAGGGGGGCGCGGAGGTGCACGTCGTTGCGCTGCTTCTTGGTGACATGAGCATCTGGGCCGTGTACTGTTTTCACGTGCTTCCGGAGAGAGCTGGGGTCCGTGTATCGCTTGGTGCAGCCTGGGATCTTGCAGATATAGGGTTTCTGGGGAGAGAAGCAAGCCTGTGTTATGAGACTCTGAGTGGGGGCACTCCCCATTCTCCCCAAGCCGTGCCACGTCCTTTGGCTGGCATAGTCAGAAGGTGTTGGACTTCAGGGCACCCTGGATGGAGCCATGCCGGCCCCAGGGCCTGCAGGAGCTCAGCCCCACTGGTCTGATCTGCCATCTCTTCATGTGGGTAAGCACATGGCTGAGGAAGCCCTCATCACAAGCTGGGGACATAGATCAGAGACTATGGAGGTGGTGGGGACACAGAGCTTGGTGTGATTGCAATGCCACCTCCCCAGGGACCAGGGCACTGGGATTTTTGATATCAGTAGGAGTGTATTACTTTGTAATACGCGCAAGACAGCAGTAACACCCTGATTTCTCTGATGAGGAAAAACAGGTTCACAGAGGCAAAGAAACTGGTTCAAAGCCACTCAGGAATGGGACGAAAACCCAGGGTTTCTGAACCTCAGTCCTGAGTTCACACACACACACACACACACACACGCGCACACACATATGCCCCACATCTACATGTAGACACACTCCCCTGTACCCCTCCACACACGTTCACACATAACCATGTCCACGCACACACACCATACACACACATGCATATACATATGTACATGTGAGCAAGTGCATAACGCACCCACACAGACCCCATAATACATACACACATACTGGGCGCAAGTCCCGGGATCGTTCCACTGAATCCGCCCACACGCCGTCGCCGCCGCTGCCCCGTCCCAGCTCCCCACCCCGGATTCCCTCAGCCCAGCCCGGTCCAGCCGGGTTCCTGGGAGGATGAAGTTGGTCTATAAAGAGGAGCATCCATTTGAGAAATGCCGCTCTGAGGGCGAGAATATCGGAAAGAAATACCCGGACCGGGTTCCAGTGATGGTAGAAAAGGCTCCCAAAGCTCGGACAGGAGACCTGGACAAAAAGAAATATCTGGTGCCTTCTGATCTCACAGTTGGGTCTGTTCTACTTCTTGAGCTGGAAGTGAATTCATCTCTGAGCTGAGGATGCCTTGTTTTTCTTGGTCAACAATGTCATTCCACCCACCAGTGCCACATGGGTCAGCTATACCAGGAACACCATGTAGAGGACTTCTTTCTATACCTCGCCTCCAGTGATGAAAGTGTCTATGGTCTGTGAAGCTGCTCCCCCTGAGGTGGGGGGTCCCGTTCTACAAAAAGAGAGGTGGACCGCCTTCCTTGACCTACTCCTCCTCCCGGCTCAACCACCACCTCCCTTCTTCAGGACCTGCACTTCCTAATGTTTGAGGCTCTCCTCCAGCCCCTCTTAGCAGGAGGGCTCATGGGGGAGGTGGCCTCCCCTTTCTCTTACCACCTTTCCCACTCTGCTTTAGACTACTTGATTGTCAATCTCTGTCACATCCAGCGATTGTTTTGGTTTCTGTTCCCTTTCTAACTGCCCAAGGGGCGCAGAACGCCAACATTCCCTTCCTTTCACTACCTTCTTTTTTGGGCGTAGATGGAAGGGACTGAAATTGTGTGTGTGTGGGGAAGGTAGGAGGCACATCAATAAAGAGGAAACCACCAAGCTGAAAAAAAAAATACATACGCACATACATCCACATACACGGAAACATCCACACACGTACATAAACATACCCCTCTCCAAGGCTAGCTCTTGTCTCTAGAGACCCTAACGGGCTTAGATTCCTTTGGGAATTCCTCTGATTTCCTACAAGGAAATCCTCTTGGGATCCAAAATGTAGCTAAGCTTTTAGAAATGTTCCTTCCTGAGTCTACCTGAGCAAAAGCAGTTGAATGGCTGGGCCTGGACTGGGAGGCAGGTACAGCAGACTTCTTTCCCCGGGCTCCGTCAGCCCTGCCAGGGGGTCTGGCTACCTAGGGAGACAAAGGCTGCTCTGTGCCCTATCAGTGGGGGGCTGACAGCTACGGTCAGTCGCATAGCAGTAGTGGTTACAGCATGTCGTTGCCAGCTGCCCAGGGTGGAGCGGCAGGGGCCTGTCGATGCGTGCTGAGCTCAGATAGTAGGCTGCGGAGGGGGCGAAGGGCATCAGGCACCTAGGTACCTGACGGCCTACGAGAAGCCATGGGGTGATGCATTTACGCACATGTCAGTGGGGCCCCATGTGCACACGCTGTGCACACCCTGGCCAGGTACCTCGTTGGAGTGGGTGCGGTTCTGATGCTTGGCGCGGTCTGAGGCATTGGAGAAGGCCTTGTTGCAACCCTCGTGCTCGCACACGTATGGTTTCTCCCCAGTGTGGGACCGCAGGTGCGTCTTCAGGTTCTCCAGGCGAGAGTAGGCCTTTGAGCAGCCCTCGAACTGGGAAGAAGTGGGTTCGGTCAGTGAGGGTGCCCCAGATCCAACACAGGGAACCCGACCTCAGGGGCTGGCCCGCTGCCTCCTCCCCAAAACCCCCATCCGCTGCACCCCGCAGGTGCACCCAGGAGTGTGTGTTTCAACAATAATGTCCACCTTGCTTTCTGATTATAAAATGACATAAGACCACTCTAGAAAACTTGGAAAGGATGGAAAAGTGCAAAAAGAGAAATGAAAACCATTGGCTGCCCAGGAACAGCCTCTGCCGACATCCATGTAAGTCTCTGGGGGCTTTGTAGTTCATCCCAAATGTTTAAAAACCCAAACTGGGAACATATCACATATTTAGTTACATATTCTGTTTGTTAAAATCAATGGCACATGGTGAGAATCTTCCCATATCATTAAAAACTTTTTGAAAATACTCTTTTAACTGTTTCCAGTGCCACTCCCTGATTAGAATGTTTGTGTGTGTTAAAACGTGCTGAGAATAAAATCCAGGGGCATCTGGGTGGCTCAGTCAGTTAAATGTCCGACTCTTGATCTCAGTCAGGTCTTGATCTCAGGGTTGTGAGTTCAAGCCCCACATTGGGCTCCACGCTGGACATGGAGCCTACTTAAATCAAATCAAATCAAATCAAATCAAATCAAATCAAATCAAATCAAATCAAATCCAGTGTTCTCCAAATCCTTGAATGAGCTGGCCTCACCCTCGCTCTGGCCATGCTGGTCCCCTTTCAGTTCCATGGCCCCACTAAGTTCTTCCCGGTATGGAGCCTTGGCACACACAGTCCCCTCTGGCTAGAACCCTACCCGGATCCTGGGCTGGCTCACTCCCTCTCAATGTCTTAGGGTATTTCCTCTAGGAGAATTTCTCTGATCTTCTTAATCATAAGACTACTCTTTTTGCTTTATACTTCCTACCACACTTTATAATCTTCATCATTTTGTTATCTGGCCTTCCCATAGGAAACAAGCTCCAAGAGAACAGGTACCTTCTAGATCTTGTTCATTTTTGTGTTCCCAGTATTTAATATCTGATGAAAAAAATTTTTTTTTGGCACTCAAGAAGCATTTTTGGAAAGGAAGGAAGGAGGGAGCAAGAAAGAGTGGCAGAAAAGGAGGGAGAGAGGAAGGAAGGATGGATCACTCTAGGAAGATCTGAACATATTCCCAAGATACTGCAATAGCATCTAATGTTCCTATGAAAATTGCCCTCAGAATGACACACAAACCCCAGTAGAAACTGGCACACTGTTTGCATCCTCCCCTTTTTTCCTGACCAGTCTGACTGAGTATATTTGGTACATTGATCTGTTTCTACAACTCACAGCTCATACCACAGGGCTATGGTTTGCTATAACTCAGAGTGTTACAAAAATAACTTGCTGCAAAGGACCCAGAAGAGCCAAAATAGTCTTGCAAAAGGAGGACAAATTTGAAGAACTGACACTTCCCAATTTCAAAATTTACTATAAAACTACAGTAATCAAGACTGTGTGTGGTGCTACCATAAGGACAGACATAGAGATCAATGGACTAGAAGTGAGAGTTTAGAAATAAACTCATATATTAGGGTCAGGTGATTTTCAACAAGGGTGTTAAGGCCATTTTATGGGGAAAGAACAGTCTCTTCAACAACTGCATCAGGACAACTAGGACAGCGACGTGCAAAAAGAATGAAGCTGGACCCCTACCTCACACCGTATACCCAATGGACTCAAAATGGATTCAAGACCTAAATGGTAGAGCTACCCTATAAAACCATATGTGTGTGTGTGTGTGTGTGTGTGTGTATGTAAAAAGGCTATATATTTATAAACTATAAAACTCACAGAAGAAAACATAGGAGTAAATTTTTGTGACCTTGGATTAGGCAATGGTTTCTTAGATATGATACCAAAAGCACCAGCAGTTAAAAAGTTGGACTTCACCAAAATTAAAAACTTTGCTGCTTCAAAGGAAACAATCAAGAAAATGAAAAGAAACCCACAGAATGGGAGAAACTACTGGGAAGTCATACATCTGATAAGGGTTTAGAATTACTACAACCCAAGAGTAGAGACAAGTAACTCAATTTAAAAAATGGGCAAAATATTTGAGTAGACCTTTCTCCAAAGATAGTATACAAATGATCACTAAGCTCATGAAAAGATGCTCAACATCATCAGTCATTAGGGAATCGCTAATCAAAACCACAATGAGATGTGACTTCACATCCCCTAAGATGACTGTCATCAAAACACAAGTTGGCAAGTGTTAGCAAGGACGTGGAGAAATCCCTCCACATATTGCTGATGGGAATGTAAAATGGTGCAGCCTTTTTGGAAAGCAGTCTGGCTGGTCCTCAAAAAGTTGAACAGAGTTACCATAGGACCCAGCAATTCTACTCTAAGTACAAACACAAGAGAATTGAAAACTTGTACACTAGTGTCCAGAGCAGCATTTTTCATAATAGCCAAAAAGTGAAAGCAATGCAAATATCCATCAACTGGGTAAATGGATAAAAATAGTTAAGATCTATCCATACAACGGACTGTTGCTTAGCCACAAGCAGAAACGAGGTATTGATACATGCTATGACATGGATGAACCTTGAAAACATGCTGAGTGAACAAAGCCAGACACAAACGCTGTCCATCACGTGATTCTGTTTTAACGAATTGTCTGGAACAGGGCAATTCATAGAGACAGGGAAGCAGATTAGTGGTTGTTAGGGAGTAGGGGGGAAGAGGACAGGGAGTGATTGCAAACAGGTCTAGGATTTCTTTTGGGGGTGATGACAATGTTCTGAAATTAGCTATTGGTGATGGTTGCACAACTTAGTGAACATACTGAAAATCACTGACTTGTACATTTTTTAAACGGTGAACTTTATAGCATGTGAATTTTATCTCAGTTAAAAAAAAACCCCGCCAACAAAGGTAGCATATTTCGTTGAATCCCGTTCACACCAATTTTAAGACAGCCTGATTTCAGAGATATTAAAATGAGAACAAAATGTCTGTCTCGGAATTATAAAATAAGGTAATTCACGGAGAGTTCCCAGAGGCTTTAGCTGCAACCACATCCGTGCATCACTGGTCCAGCAGTGGCCCTTTTAAAGAGGGAGCAGTTGTGTGTTAAAAAAAGGTCTTGCCAATTACAGCCACAAATTCTGTTGACATCTCAAGGGAAACTGTCTAAAAGGTCTTATTTTTGTGTCTATGTTAAAAAAAGAAATTCAGGATGCCTGGGTGGCTCAGCCGGTTAAGCGTCTGCCTTCTGCTCAGGTCATGATGCCAGGGTCCTGGGATGGAGCCCCGAATCGGGCTCCCTGCTCTGCAGAGAGTCGGCTTCTCCCTCTTTGAAATAAAATCTTAAAATAAAAATTAAAAAAGAAATACAAAAAATAAATAAATTCAACCAAAGGGCTGTTGCTCCAGCTCTGACTGGTCAGCGAAGCTTTTCTGTGTGTGGGGGGGGGGGGGAGGGGGGCGGGGAGGCGGGGCAGACTAGGGGGTGCTACTGGGAGCCGGCACCTGCGGTCCGCCAGCCCAGCGAACTGCAGGCGGATAGCCGTACCGTGGGGCTCATAGCCACACACAGACAAAACTACAGAGCCACCAGCACATCCCCACTGCAGTTACCGAGATGCACGCACTCCCCGAGTCCATCAGAGTTCTGGGGAGCAGACAGATGGGGTCCTCAAGAACTCCCCGCGGACAGAAGGCCCAGGGCAGGAGCACAGACGACAACTCGTTTCGGAGGTGGGGCCCCGGAATGCTGCTGCGGCCTGTTCAACCCACGTTTCCCCGTGGCCAGCCATGCCCAGCACAGCCCACATCAGCCACGGGCGCGGCTGTGCTCCGGAGACGCGGGGAGGGGGAAAGGGCCGCGCCGGAAGCTCCGGACAACCCGGGGGGTGAGGGGGGCGCCGGAAGGTCCACTCACCGTGCACTTGTGGGGCTTCTCGCCCGTGTGCCGACGCATGTGCACCACCAGCATGTACTGCGCCTTGAAGGGCTTCTGCTCGCGCGTGCAGGCCTGCCAACGGCACACAAACTCCTTCTTCTCCCCATGGATGTGCTCATTGTTGATGTGCTGCCGGGAAGAAGCGCACGGACAGGCCGTGAGCCCCGCCACCCGCCCCTGCGCACGCCTCCTCCGACGTGCAGAACCCCGCCCCCCGCCCTCCCGACAAGACCACCGCCTGTGAGCCAGGCCACACCTCCTCATCAGCTCTCATTAGCTGCCACTAACTGCAGATCTACTGTGTGCTACTCGTCCCAGTGGCATTCCCCAATTAGTCAGTGATCAAAGTGACCATCCGTGATGGGCAAGGGCATCCCGCTCACCCCAGGCTGGGCTCCAGGCTCTGGTCGGGATGATGATGCTCCTGGGCTGCAAAGAGTAGGCACTAATGAACTGTAGCGAGGCTGACATGCACATGGTTGGTGCATGGGAAGCTCCTCCCAAGCTTGCCCCTATTGTCCCAGGAATTCCTGAATAACACTTTTTATCATAATGGAAACATAAAGGCATCCTCATCTCTACTTTTGACAGCAGCCTATGAGGTGATGGCTCCGCCCCTTTTCACCGAGGCCCAGATGGATAGGAGCAAGGGTAGGCAGGGCTCGTTTCTGACCTTGATGCTGGGCTCTGGGCACTGTTTGAGGCTGCCTCCCGGCACACGATGGCCCAGGAAGGTAAAGCAGGTCAGCCAAAGACAGCACGACTGATCTCGAGCATGGCCCGGGGAGCCCTGCATCCCAGGGCCAGCGGGGCCACCTCAGGCGAAGCTGGGAAGGGCAAGGACAAGAAGCCTTTCATGGAGGAGGGGTCCTCAGGCGCATCCCAGGCAGCACTGCCCTGGCCTGGGAATGGGACACTGACTTTCCTCTTTTCCCCAGTCTCTGCCCCCATATGTTCCAGCTTCTGCCTCGGGCTCATCACATGTGTGTCACCTTGAGTAGTTTCTCCCTTGATATGGAGCAATGGGCCAAAGTTCCCTTTCTGTCAAAGGGAACAGAGCAAGCTGCCCTGGGTAGACCCTTTGGATTTTAGTCACTTGCTTTGATTATTTCACTGAAGGCTGCAGTACTCACTGGAGCAGGGGTATTACCAGCTCTGAGCTTAGGATGTGTGGATATGTGTGGGGCCTCCAGACTTTTATGTCCTTAGGCTTTGAGGTTGCTTATCTATCTGGGGGGAGTGAAAACAGGTGGTATTAGTCACTCACACAGTGGACTGAAAAAGTATACTGGACCTTGGGTATTTCCTCTCCCTCTAGGGCTTCTCTCTAAAGGCCACCGGGGAGCCTCCCTGTGCCCCATCAAGGTCCCATCCTTCCCCTTCCATCTCCCTCTTGGTTCAAGGTCGTGTCCTGTCTGTGTGCAGATCAGGCTGGGCTTGCTTCCCCCAAGGGGGACGGGAGGGTGGGACACTCAGGTCTTGGCTGCCTATTCTCTCCAGCCCCACCGCCTCTCTTCTCTCTGTTCTCCGCTCGTCTTCCCGCTTTCACCACCTCCCACCCACCACCACCTCCAACGCGGTAGCCATTCGCCCCTTGTGGATTTGAGCCCTTGAAATGTGGCTGGTCCCAACTGGGATGGGCTGTTTCCAAGGTGGACAATGAAAAAAAAAAAAAAAAGGATGTCAAATATCCCAATAATTCTGCTTTATATTGATTACACGTCAAAACGATCACCTTTCAGATATATTGGGTGACAGAAAATCTATTTTTCAAGTGAATTTCACCTGTTTCCTTTTACTCTTTTTAAAACATGTTCCCAGGTTAATGTCAAGTTACACGCGTGGTGGGCCCTTGTGGCTGGAGGTGTCTTTCTACTGGACGGTGCTGCTGTCGATCTTTGCAAGCTGCGGGGCTGTTGGAGAGCCCGACCCAGAGAGACAGCAAGCCGTCAGGCCCACACGCCCTGAGAAACAGGCCCAGCTGTCATGCATACAAATGTCAGTGTTGGAGTGAGTAAAATCTACAGCGCTTTGAACTTCCAGGGAAATCTTATCGTATTAGCCTCACTTTCCATTTTTAAAGCCTTTCAAATGATAAAAATGCTTCCTGACAATGCCTTTCATTTTTTTCTTATTGGTTTACTTAGCAACAAATTGTTAATAATCGACTGGGGGCTCCGGCTCGCCTGTGTGCCTGCCACCATCCATCTTCCCAGGGAGCAGAGAGAAAGACACAGCTGGGCCGAGGGCCTGGCTCTCTTCTCATAGGGGCCTTCTCATTCTGGGGCCAGGCAGCGGCACTCCCCTATGCCTGCAGGGACAGTCCTGGGCACAGGCAGAAGCCTGCAGCTAAAGCCTCCTGCCCCTGATGCCTTTTACTGGAGGAGTTCCCTCCCTGCTCTTGGCAGCCCGGCTCGCTCATCACCCAGCACACCTCTCGTGTCTGCATCTCCACCCTCTGGCCGGCCCCCTCCCGGCCCTGCGTGCTGTCCTCTCTCTCCTTTCATCTCATCTGATCCATCCTACAACTCGCAGCCCCCATGGCCCCTTCTCCATCTTGGACTCCTTCACCCAAAGACGTGGTACAGGTTGAAAAATTAGGCTCAATTTCCAGGAGGGATTAGAGCAGTCATGCTCCGCTGGTGCTGTGTCAACGGCAACAGGTTTGCTGGGAAATCCCAGTCTCCTACATGAGCATCGGTGGGGGGGATCCCCAGAGCAAAAGAAACCTCCAGTATTTGAGAGCAACTCTCATGACCGGAGGGAGTGGGTGGTGTCCTAACTGCTGAGTGCACAGGGCTGGGGAGAAGCGAGCTCCTTTGGGGTGGCTTCTGGATGGGAACAGTGTGTGTATCTACCCTACCCAGCGATCGAGTGCTAGTCTGGTGTGGGGCTCATCTTTGCAGACTCTCAGTCCCCAAGAATTGTGTGTGTGTTTGTGTGCGGGGGTAGGGGGTAGCTGGGAGGGTTATTCTTGAAGTCAATTTCTCTTCTGGATGCAGAAGAGATTCACTCAGGCTGGTGTGGGGAACAGGGAGGAGGAGGTGGGAGGGAACCACCACGCATGAAATGCCACCTACTACACGCTTACGTGGGCATTCCATCTATAACCGTCACACTCTCGCGAGGTAGGCTTCACCTGCCATTACAGAAGAAAAAAAGAACTGAGGCTCGCGGGGGTTAAGTGACTTGTTCGGAACCACTTGGCTAGCTGTGATGTAGCCAGCTTTGAAGCCTCTGCTCTTCCCACTGGGGTTACCCCCTCACTGCCGTCACGTGAATGCTGCTATAGAAGACTTCAGAGTGAAGACCAAGGGACATGACATGAAAGGCGCACCCAGGTCCCATGGCCTGTCAGCATCCAGGCACATTTAAGCAGCCCCCTCCTGATACGGTACCAACACCCCGTCGGCCCTTGTGTGTACTGGGTCTCTGGGAATGGTCTCCCAGAGGAAACTACTAATTCCTCCCTCCATGGGAGGAATTTCTTCAGGGTTTCAGGGTCAGGCTTGTTATGATCTTGCAGATGCTGGCTGGTTTAACTGGTCTTATTTCCCTCTTTGCTCTGGCTGCTAGGAAGCTCAAAAAAAGGATATTTATGTGACTTATAGTCCAGAGCACTTTGTTTTTAAAATACATTCTACTCCTGGCTTCATCTTATTGTTCCTTTCTCCTGAATTTTCCCATTTACTTATTTTTGTGTTAAATCTCTTAGGATGTATGCATTTGTAAGGGCCCTTTTAGAAGCAGGCGGGGCCCACATAAATAATTACGCCTCCCACTTGCAGAGGCTGTGGCCCAGGCATCTCCGGGAGCCACCTCGTCCAGGCCCTTCTCTCCAGCAGAGGGACTGGAAGCTCTGCCTGCCGGGGCAGGCAGCTAGGGCTCGGAGGCTTACATGCACTAGCTGTTCCTGCGTGTCGTACTCCTTGGTGCAGTCTTCCCAGTGGCAGTTGGTCTCGTAGATGATCACCTCGGCCTCCTGCTTACAGTCATCCCTGTCCAGGTCTTCCTTGAGCTCAGCCAGCTGTTCCTGGGGGGGGGGGCGGGGGAAGCAGAGCACACCCACGGTGAGCCACCTTCAGCCACCTGCCCCCGACCAAAGGTCACTATTGGCCCCAGGCAGTCTGTGCCGAGGGCCACACGCATGCATGCATGCACATGTGCACACACGTAAGGACACGTACACACGCACACGCACATGCACATGTATGCACTCAGCCGCTTTCCTCAGCTGCCTCCCTCCTTCCTCTCTCCCGCTGGCTTCTCATCACCAAAGTGTCCCATCACATCCTGGGTCAACTGACTTGGCAAGAAGAACAGGAGAAAAAAGGGCAGGGACTTTTGCTTCTTTGGTTTGGCTTCCTTCGGGGGGAAGCCGGGGTGGGCCCCAGGGGATCAGGGTGGGGGCGTTTTTATTTCGAGTGTGTACGAGGTCAGGTCCTGCGTGGAGGCAAGAGAACAGCCAACATGCATCTGGCCCGGCCTTCAGACAACTGACTCTCACCTGGTCCCCTCCTCCCAGGGACACACAGCACGCCCCGGGTCAGACTCAGGGTAGAGTGAACGTACTGCTGCAAATTCCCCCCACCGCTCCTCTTCCCCGCGACAGCCCTAAGATGTGTGGGCGTTTGTATTCGTGCACCACAGCTAGG
This sequence comes from Leptonychotes weddellii, assembly GCF_054177405.1. Classification (NCBI taxonomy): domain Eukaryota; kingdom Metazoa; phylum Chordata; class Mammalia; order Carnivora; family Phocidae; genus Leptonychotes; species Leptonychotes weddellii. The sequence goes on along the minus strand of NC_138371.1, from coordinate 94,302,258 downwards.
AAAATGGGTTCAGGGAGAGGCCACCTTGCTCTCCGCAGAGCACATAGTGACTTCGTGACAGCCTAGATCTGCACTCTAGTCGCCCCATCACGATGGGGCCCACATGTGCCCAGTTCAAGGCGGCAGAGGGAAGGCCCCCAAGATAGGCCTTCCCCCGATCACAGGTGCCTGGAATTCCTTTCAGAGAGCACAAAGCCTGTCACTGTCAGAAGAGCCAGAGACTGAGCATCTGTCCCACAGGGAGCCCCACCCTAGCTGATGCTGACGCGGAGCTGGTCAGGGGCGGCCTCTTGGCAGGGGACACAGGGGGCGGGCTGCGAGTGGGGGGGAGAAAGGGAGGCACAGATGTGCCAGGCTGGGACGAAGGCCCAGTGAGGACCTCTACAGGATGTCAAGGACTCCCCAGTGTTCCGCTGGCTCATAGGCAGCTCAGAGCAAAGCCAGGCAGAGGCAGATGTTAGTTGCTTTCCATTTCACACTATCTACCAAACAGCAGGAATAGTCTGCCTTTCAGAAGAGGCCCCGGGGAAAACATTTACAGCTCAGACTAAGGGGGACAACCTCCCCCACAGTCAGGAGCCCCAGCCCCCACCTGCTCCAGAGACCACGAAGCGGAGGCTGCCGCTCGCCCATCAGCCTCATTACTACTGCTGAGTCCATTTCTGGGCGTGGGGAAATCGGCCTCCCGGCTCCTCCGGCTGGCTGCAGACTCAGGCCCCTGACCGACTGTCCGCTGGAACTGCAAAGGGCTCCTCTCAGAGGAGCTTCTGGTTGCTTCTCAGAGTGCTTTTCAATTAATGCCCTTGCCTTGAAAAGGCAAACGATGACATGTGGTTTCCTAAGTTCATGGGCAGGCGTGGGGTCCAACAAGGAAGGTGCAGGAGCGCCCCTGCCCAGGACCTTTAGCTATGGGAGGTCTGTGGGGTCGTGGCCTCCTACACCTGCTCTGCACGGTCAGAAAAACTGCAAACAGACTTCTTATTTCATAAGCCGCATGTCCTGCCCTTTCCCAAGAAGACTCTCGAACGAGCTGCCAGATGGACATGTGAGCGCAAGATGGCACAGGGGCCACGGGTACGCTCAGGCCTCCAGATGGAGCTGGGCATCATCCTTGCCCACGGTTTAGAGGGCTTAAGCAGAGTGGAGATTCATTATGCTGCACTGCCTGCCAAGGGGAAGCATCCACCTTGCAAATGAGCCAGGTCACTGAATCAGGACACTGAGCGACACGGTGACAACCTCTTGTGATAAACGGCTTTCCTTCCACGGACACGTTTGAGGAGCCAGGCCGGGCAGGAAGGAGGGCTTTGTGCTGCCTTTCTGAGTTAGAGGGGTAAGGCAGGGGTGCCCGGGGGCTCAGCGCTTGTCCTCGCCACTACAGCACGTTTATCTCCCCTGGATATGTGCCGTCCTCATCAATTTCAACGGCCCCCGATGATGGCCACCCTCATGGAAGCCATGCATCATGCCGAGATGCTTTGGCATCAGCAAGGGGAGAAAAATTTGTCACCAACTCCTCTGTTTGCCTGACAGTAACAGGACCCAATATTTCATAAAAATTAAGTGCCCAGAGCATGCCCGATGGTTTACAGTTTTGATAAAGGATGGTCTGGCAGATGTTGGGGAGACGGGGACAGGAGGTCCCCTGCATCCTTGGTGTCAAAGCTGGTGATTCTGGAGTAACAGATGGAGATCATGCCATGGTAAGAGGCCTGGGGGGAGGGAGGCTCACCGGTGGGTTCAGCACTTACACTAAGCCCTTCCCATGACAGGCCTTTGCTCCAAGAACAGGGCCTGTCTCTCTCTGCTGTCTCAGAGTGTCTGAGTAAGGGGCAGGATCTCCAAAGGGACCTACACAGGGGTTTCAGCCCCACAACAGACCAGTCCCGGGCTCTGGGTTGCTCCATTCCTCACCTTCCTGCCAAGAATCATCTTCCCTTCCTTCCCTCCTCACCATGCCACTCACTCCCTCAAATGTGCATTGAGTCATTAGAAAATATTATTTCGGGGCACCGGGGTGGCTCAATCGATCAGGTCATGATCTCTGGGTCATGATATCGAGACCCGCATCAGCCTCTGTGCTCTGCATGGGGTCTGCTTGAGATTCTCTCCCTCTCCCTCACTATCCGCCCCCCCCACCAGATGCACGTGCGTTCTCTCTCTCAGATAAATACATAAAATCTTAAAAAAAAAGAAAATATAATTTCATAGCGACTTGGCACCAGTCCCTGTACAAACCCTGGTGATGTGGAGCACTTCTCCCAAAGGCCACCCTCTCCAAAGCTTACAGTGCAGTGTAGGCACTAGGGTGGGCTCCGAGCAGGAGCCCAGGAGGATCAGGAAAGGGTGCAGTGGCAGTGAGGGGGATGGGGTGGGGGGTGGAATTCCAGGAAGAGGGAGCAACGGGACAGGGGCCATAACCATTCAGGGGCCACAAGCAAGCGAGTGTGACTGGGGCTTATGTGAGGTGCTGGGTGGAGATGGCTGCAGCCCCAGACATCCATCCACCCATCCACACATCCATCCATCCATCCATCCACCCACTCACCCATCGAATCCATCCATCCATCCATCCACCCACTCACCCATCCAATCCATCCATCCATCCATCCATCCATCCATCCATCCATCCACTCACCCATCCAATCCATCCATCCATTCATCCATCCATTCATCCATCTGTCCATCCTTCCATCCACTCACCCATCCAATCCATCCATCCATCCATCCAATCCATTCATCCATCCATTCTTTCACGTGACCCGTGTTTGATGAGCATGTGATATGTGGGGTGCTGGGGACACAGCTCTGGTCCTCCCTGAGCTCACGCTGTACCCGCCCACTCTGGTTCACTCATTCATGCAGGCAGCTGTCCATTCATCCATTTGCCACCAGGGCTGAGGTCCCAGGTCCGCTGATCCAGCTGGAGGGTGGCCAGGACAGCCAGCAGGTTACCTGCGTCAGGGTCAGTGGGGAGGCTGGCCGCAAGCCCTCGGCCTCTGTCTTGACCTTGCTGCGCTTATGAATGACGATGGGGTTGACGGTGCTGCTCACAGCCGACTCGCTGCTCGGCTTGTTCTGAAGGAGGAGTGTAGGAGAGCCCATCACACAGGGGCAGGGCGAGGACATGCCAAGTTCTGTTTGGGCTTTACTTCTGGGATCCTCCCCACATAGACTGGGCCAACATTGGTGTTTGAAGTTTCAGAAGCTGGCTCCCCGTACTTGGTCCTCTGGCCAGGGGCACAGCCAGGGAGAGTCCAGAGCTCGGCCTTCCAACCCCCCACCTCCATGGGAATGGAAAAGAAACTCTCTGGGAGATGCTGGGCACCATCACTCCTGTTCCAACAGCCTCAACTACTCAGCCCTCCGAAGCATGAGAGCAGGGGCAGCTCGGGGTCTGTGGAGAACAGGGCCTGGCCAGCCCAGGGAGCAGGAAAGGGAAGGGCCTAGTTCTTCGGGAGAAAGGGGCTAGAGCCATAGTGTCAGGTGGTGACAAGAGCTGACAGCCGCCGTCTGGGGGCAGGCCCCAGGAGGCCGCCTGAAGTCCTGGGGTGGAGAGAGAGGGCGTCCTGGAAGAGGGGCTTTTCTGGACAAGGTGGAGTCTTGCCTCCCTCCCAGCACGTGGTCACATCTGGGCTGTGCCCTGCCAGGTGGCTGGCCTGGACAATCCCTCCACCTCAAGAACGGTCATCGTGAATGCTAACCAGGATCCAGGTCTACGCAGGGCTCTGTGCACACAAGCTCATGTATGCGCACAATGAGCCAATTAGGCAGCAGGCCCCACTTGGCACATGCGTTAGCCCAGGCTGGAAGAACTTTCGGCGAGTCAGGGTCCAAAACACAGTAGGACTGATTCCAGAGCCTACGCCTCTCCGTTCTCCAATACTGTCTCTATAATTCCATTTCCTCATCTGCAAAATGGGGCTTCCCTCACCAAATACTAAAGGCACCCACTGTGTGCGGGCACCGTACCAGCAGGCCCTGCCACACCAAAGGCCTGCTGGAGAGGTCAGATAAGATGGTCTTTTGTAAACTTAAGCTCTAAGACTAAACTGTACAGAGTACTCTGTCTGCCAGCCTCCGACTTCTAGCCTCTCTCTGTCTACTCATCACATTGATTAGACAGGTGACTGCGGAACTTATCGGCTGGCTACTTGCCAAGGAAAGGTGAGGGTGTCAGGACCCAGCCCCGGCCTCCTGACCCGGCATCCAGCCCTTTTGATCCCATGGCCTCTGCCCAGCAGACATCCCACCAGCCGGACCTGTGCCCAGAGTCCTTCCACAAGTTCCTGGCGGGAGAGGGCAACGATCAGCCCTCGCGGGATCCCAAGAGCCCGGTGACCCACCCTGTGCACCCATCTACCTGGGTGCTGTGGCTTGGACAGTTACTGCTGCTGAGCTGCGTGGCCGTGGCGTTGAGAGAGGCGAGGGGCATGGGCTGCTGGGTCAGGAAGGTGGGCGAGGGCTGGATCAAGGGCGGAGTGTGTCCGAAGGCCGAGCCCAGGCCCCTCTGCTGGCTCAGGATCTGCTGGTAGGCCACCGGGTTGATGGGGTGGGGGAAGGTGAAGGCGGGGCTGCAAAGAAGAGCAGACAAGTCAGGGATGGAGGTGGCGGGCAGAGAGGACCCTGCCAAGGCCTGGGAGGGGAGTGTGGCTCACCTCACTGCCAGCAGGGCTTTGCCTTGCTCAAGAGCCAGCAGGGGCTCCCCATTGCCTGCCATCTCAGGCCTCCCCTTCTGTGCTCACCCCCGGGCCCTGCCCCATGATGCAGCCTTTGCTCCAGCACGCTGGCCCCCAGGAGGAGCCAGGCCTCTCATCCCCACACCCCGGCCCTTCACCGCTCTGACGCCTGAGAGGCACCCCTGCATCATGACTCCCGGACTATCTGAACCCCACTGGGCCCCTGAGGCCGGTCCTGATGCCCCCTTGTCCAGGAAAGGTGCCCTGGGGCCTCGGGCTCACATGGTCCCCTCTCTTCTTTCACTTCTACTGGGGTTCTAGGCCCCTTCCTATCGTCGGTGTATGGGCCACTCTTTCCAGAACAGGATACTAAGGAGTAAGGGTGACCTCCGACCCTAAGCCATACACGGGTGGTCTGTGGCTTCCTCCTTACTTTCTCCTGCATCACTCACTCTGGGGGCGGGAGAGGGGAGCCAGCTGCCACGGCGGGAGGACGCTCAAAGCAGCCTTACGGAGAGGCCCCTGTCACGAGAAATAAGGCTCCTGCCAACGGCCGTGTGAGCAAGCCACCTCGACGTGAGTTCAGTCAAGGTGGTTGGGTCTGAGTCCTAAAGCAGCCTTGGGCTGCGTGGTGGGGGTGGGGAGGATGGACACAAAGGCGAATGGTGTCCATGAGGTTTGGGTGTGCCATGCCGTGACCACAGCGGGAGGCCTGCGTCCAGCCAGAGACCTGGCGGCACCCAGGTCACTGTCATGCCTCGCGTGGTCCCCAGCGCCGGCCAACAGCCGTGGCTGCTCCACGACACCTGCTGAAATACTAAGAAAGCCACCTTTGGTTCCATGACGGAATCTTTCATGCCAGGCCCGCTAAGCGTCACTTTTCACACCAGAAAGCGTGCCTGGGGGCTGAAGGAGCACATGGAGCCAAACTCAAACGTCGGCCCATTTCAAAGTCCTCGTTACCGGTTTTGAATTCCTGAACCAGTTGCAAGTGCGCTGATTCACAAATGCAGCAACAGGTCCTGTCTTTCTCCTCGGGATGAAAGCGCGGCCCCTCCCCACGGGGCCCCCAGGCCGCCTCCCCCTGGCGGCCGGGGCTCACCTGAGGGTGCCTGCCGACAGGTGCCCGTAGGAGCCGCTGGCCGCTGAGCTGCTCCGGGAGTTGTTAATGTAGGCCACCAGCGAGTTGGGGGACGTCCGGATCATCCGCTGCAGGTCCAGGCTGGCGTCCGAGAGCGGGGAGATGGACAGCGCCCGCTTGCGGCTCAGGCGGGGCGTCACCCGTGGGCTGGAGAAACGTGACACTGTGGGGACAGCCAACCCCAGGCGTCACTGTGCTTGTAGGGGCATAGAATCGGGGGAGGGGATTGGGTGGTGGGGGGGACGGCGGGGAGAGCCTTTGAGGACGGTCTAATGAGAACCGCCGGGGGCTCTTGGGCAAGGGACCTAGCCTGTCTCAAACTCAGCTGGCTTCTCTGCAGGATGGGACGGATCCGCGCACGGTGTGGTGAGGCTGGGAGAAACGCAGGTCAGTGCTTGGGTGAGAGAATACGCTCACCGAACATAAATTAGCGCCTTCACTGTCAGTTTTGCAGAGAGCAGGGCGGGAGTCAGCAACGCCCAAGGTATGGCAGTAAAGTACACACACCATAAGCGTCGAGCAGCTCGGCGGCCTTTCACGAAGCGAACCCACCTGTGACACCAGCGCCAAATCAAGACACGGCGTGGCCGGCACCTTTCCAGACCCACCCCGAGGGCAGCCCCTGTCCGGGCTCCTGGAGCCGCCCGAGGCTTCGGGAACCTGTCACCTTCAGCACTGACGACGCGCAGGCATACCCCCCACCGCTTGCAGAAGCTCTCACCCCTCACCCATACAGAACTGCGAGAAGGGAGGACAGCCTGCCCTGCACGGGGCTGCCTTCATCCTGGGTCACACTCCCCTGCCAGGGCTCCAGACTGCTCCTTCACACAGTCCCCGTCCCCCGTCAGGGTTCTGGGTCTTTCCTCTGGACAAACAGTGGCCTAGAAATGGTCTGACAGCATCACGGGGCAACTCCCACGTGCGAGTTTCTGCTCTGTCCAGACGCTCCCTGAGCCCTGGTTTCTTCTCCGTGAAGGGATCTCCTGGTTCTGACCTCCGGGGCTGTGGTGAGGAGGAGAGTAGGTGACGTGTGTGAGCAGCACCTGCCCCACGGCAGGGGCGCCCAAATGCACGGCCATGGTCCTGCGTTTCTGGACACCTGGACTGACACCTCTTTCTGTGCCCCTTCAGTGGCCTCCTGGTTCCCTTTGGGCTGCCGGGGTTGTCCGGATACAGCTCTAGTAGCTGCCGGTGCTTGGCTGTTCCTAGGCTTGTGATGTCCTCCTTCTTCCCTTCTGTCTGTTCAGAACTGCTTGGACCCCGCAGGTCCCCCTCCTCCAGGGAGGCAGCAGGTTACCCTGGCTGCAGGGTTGGTGTGTTGGTGCCTTGTCCCCACAGTTGTGGGGACACCAAGGGCAGGGCTGATGGCCTGTGGATCTCTGACCTCCATCCCCAGTGCCGACCAGCCCGAGAAGGCTCAGGGCATGTTCAGCCTGTGTGAGTGCAGAGCCCGTAACTACCACCTGCAGAAGTTTCAGCAGAGCTCCGGCCCCACCACCTCATGCCCTAGCGCTCCCCCCCACCCCAACCCCTCCACTGCTGGGCCCTGGGGGAACCCATGCCCGGCGCTCCCCCAGCCGCTCACCCTTGGCTGGCAACCCCGGGAAGCCCCTTTCCTCGTGGGCCACAGGGATAAACACCCTCTGAGGCTGTGCAGAGGACAGATGAGGCCCCAGAATCTGTCTGAAAGGTAGCTCCAGGTCACTAGGGGTATCCTGCAGGGCTGAGCTCAGCGGGTTCCCACCACCCACACAGCAGAGCGGGAACCGGGGAACCCGGGAGTTGGCTTGACGCCTCCCATCCTCACCTCCTTCCTTCCCAAAGCTGCTGACAGGTCCCCTTTCTCCCACCCTCCCCCAACTCCTTCCAGCCCACCACTAACCCTGGTCATCCTTGAGCCCTTAGCTAATTGCTATGTGGATGGCACATGCCTCACTGCAGCCTGAGAGAGCTCTTTAATGTGTAAATCGAATCGTGTCCCTGTGCCCCCTTCTCCAGAGCTCCCCAGTGCTATTAGGAAAAAGGCCCAAATCCTCAGGGTGGCTTCTTGGCAGCGCTGTGGGTGTCCCCTGCCCACCTCTTCAGCTTCATCCTGCCCACGTCCCAGGCTCTGCGCCAGCCACATTCCAGCTTCCCCCTCAGGTCACCTGCCTCTCCACATGGGGCCTTTGCACATGCAGATTCCTCTGCCTGAAGTGCTCCTCCCTCTTCTCTGTGCTCAGACCTCAGGGGGTTACCACCTTCCCAGGGAAAGCATCCTGACATCCTCTGTTGGGAAGGTTCCCCCGCCCCAGTCCAAACAGGTGTCCATCGGCAAGCCTGCATCTGCTGGTGTGGTTTTCCGGTGGCTTCTGGCTCTCCCGCCTTCAGGCGCGAGGGACTGGCGTCCTTCCCCCCTCACTCCACATGGATGCACAGACAGCGGGCTCAGCGGTGAGCCCAAGTGCGAGATGGTGACGGCTGAGCCACCCGCACAGGCACGCTGTGGTGAGGGAGAGCAGAATCACAGCCACGGAGAGTCAATATTTATGGACCGCCTGGAAGGTGCTAGATGCTGTTCTAAGCGCTCAAGTGTATTAACTTGTTTATCTCTGAAGTATTAAATAGTGTAAAATTGCCCTAGAAGGAAGGGGCTGTTATTACTCTCATTTTACGAATGACAAAACAAGCGGCTTGCCCAAAGTCGTACAGCCAGGGGAAGTACAAAAATGGATTGGAGGTCAGGCAGTTGGCCGCCAGACCCCTCGGCACACCGCCTCTGCCCAGGGTGGGGAGGCGAGGCATCTTTCGGGGAAGGATGTCCTGGAGGGTTGGGGGCTGGGCTGGACAGACACACATACACACCATGTGGGGACACACAGCTGCGCTAGCCAGCCACACCAAACCCAACACTTAGTGATCGCATTGGAGCCCATGACTCAGCCTCCTGAGCCTCTCTTTGCCCATCTGTACAGTGGGGGCAGGGCAGCTTGGCTTGCTGGGTTATTGTGAGGACCACCCAGAGACCACGGAAGTGCCTAAAACCCAGCGGACCTTCTAAAGTGAAACTGAGAGTTCACGTAGCTTCTTTAGGGGCGAGGAGGATGGTTTCGATGGGCAGGGTGAGCCTAACGCTAATACTGCAGTAAAGGACAGCACGTCTAGAAAACACGATTGGGCCACATAGCAGCACACCCACCACTAAAGCATTCACTCATCTGTCCATTCACTTGGGCTCCTTTAGGCTTCTTTGTTCTTATTTATTGAGTTGACTCCTTGTCAATCCTTACTTCGAAGGAAAATCAAAGATGCAAACGTGAATCTTCCCAAAGATTCCTATTACTTACAGACTGAGTGGCAAATGGAGAAATATGAGGTGAGGGAAGATCTAACATCATATAAAGGAAGAAATACACTTGTCTGTGTAATACATTTTTTTAAAAAGATTTTGTGGCTAATATTTGGATTCCCACCCTCTCCTGTGCCCCTAACAAGAGGAAACAGGCCAAATCTGACAGTGATATTCATCTCTGTTATACCCACCCCTCAAGGGAAATATATTTATTAATGCACCTCTTCCCTTGATAAATTACTAAATAGAAAGAAAATCCTGGCACTCATTTCCTGTGGCTTCTCCGGTGATTTATGACTGGAGAAGGGCAGAGTCATGGCATCCATTCATCTGTGGATGAGTCTGTGCTGATTTCTGTCAGCCGCCAAGTGACCGGACACCAGCCGGCCTTCACCTGGGCAGACGCCGCCCGATACGACCCACTCCTGTTGCCGTTGGCATCTGGACCCTGTTTCATCCACTAGGTCTTTCTTTTGTTCGTTCGTGTGTTAGTTCATCCTCATCCTCCCATCAGCCCCCTGTCAGTGTTGAAAGCATGCCAGGCGTGGGGCTGGTTACTACAGAGGCTGCAAGCAGGGAGGACCCTCAGCCCTGGTCTTCTGTGAAGCTCACTGTCCAGGGGAGTGATAAAAGTAGTAGTCACAGTACTAGGCCACGTTCGCTAGGTGCCTGGGGTTGCCTTAGCTAGGTCCAGAGTGCCCAGGGACATTGCTGCTTTCCCGGGGGCAGCCGGGAAGGGCAGGAGATTTGAGAACAGGCCCTGGGCCCAGGCAGACCACGTTCTGACCCTGCCTGACTGCTCTGAACTGGACCTCCCTGAGCTGGTTCCTCACCTGGAAGATGGGCCCAAAGGACCCACCTCAGGTCCTTTGGTTAGTGCTATGGGCTAGTGAGCAGCATAACACCCAAACTCCAGGTGGACATCCTGAGGACCCAGGAACCAGGGCTGAGGGCAGCAGGAGGGATGCAAGGACCTGTCTCCACGGGGCCTGGTCAGCGCAGGTGTGACACCAGCGATGGAGAGAGCTGCGACCCAGCCCGACACCCCAGGAGCCTTTTCTGGGCCAGATGCTATCCTGAGCATGGGGCTGGGACACGCCTCCCCTGGGGACAGCAGGACCCAGCCTTGTGGCCTGACTCGTGGGCTCTGAATCCTCAACCGGAGCATTCCTGCATATCCCTGCCCCAACCACTATCTTCTGGACTCAGCTGAGGAAATGCTCTAAGGAAACCCAGCTAGAGGACCTTAACCTGCCTTACACTTAGCTGTCCACAGCCCCCTCACCCCGTCTTATGGGGAAAGTGAGAACACTTAGGCTTTGGAGCCCAGAGGCTGACCATTTCCTAGTTCTGTGATGCAGACAAAGAAACTTCGGGCGCAGGGCCTCAGGTTCCGCGCCTGTAGAGTGACTTCATAATGCTGATCTCTCAGGACTGTGAGTGCAGGCTCACCAGATGAGCCATACACACCAGTCAGCCTGGGCCTGCACCCACACGGCGGTCCTGCCCCTCTGGGCCCTGCAGCCTGCTCTCCTCTGCCTCAGTCTCCCTCCTGTCTGCAGGCTGGGCACGGCCTCCCTGCCCGACTGAGGCCTCCGACAGTCCCTCCACAGCTCCTCCTGCCTCTATGTGGTGTGATCAATGTAATTGGTTTCTGAAAACCCCCTTGGACCCACAGGCGGCATAAAGAACGGGCGTCAGAATGGAGGTGACATCCAAGTCAAATTAGTGTCAATATGACAATAAAATATACAGCTCGGAGGAAATATGGGCTGTAAACAGACAACATTTCAATCGGAAACATTTCAATCTTCTCAATGTGGTGGGAGGAGGAGGGGGTGGGGCTGCGGCAGCCACCATTCTGCTGTTAAATCACCAATATTCAACCGCATAAAACAAGAAGATTCCATTTTAAGGCCCTGGTGACAGCCAGTGAATCCCCCGCCCTCCAGAGAACCGGGAGGCAGAGTGATGGCCTTGGACTCCCTGACCGGTTACCCATTACCTCCCCGAGCAGCATCACTTCCCACTCTTCCTGCTATCAATCAGCCTCCTTTAAAAACAGGAGGCAGCGGGCCTTCATCGGCCACCAGGAGGCTGGGAAGCCCGCGGCAAGGGAGGGACACAGGAGATGCCCTGGCTCCCGCCCACGGCCCAGCCCCGTGCCCTGGGAGGAGGGCAGGGCTTGCATCTGCACTCCAGCTAGAGCCCCATCAGAGGCCTCTCTGTCCCCCTGACTCTCCCCCACCCCCGTGGGGGTTTTCCTCAACATAGGATGTGTACTCTACCCAGATGAGGTTATTTTAGGCCTGATGGAGACAGGGACGTGGATGCCTTCCTCATATATGATCAGGTTTCCCATATGAGAAAAAATATACCAATTCTATTTTAAGATCTATTTATTTAACCCCCAAAGGTGAGTGTATTAAAAATGTATCATTAAAGAATCGTGCTGATGGCACTTGGCTCAGGTAAAAACGGTGGTGGTGGTTTGTCAGCGAGCAGGCGGGGGACACCTGCCCTGGTGGGTGTGGACCCAGGCGGCCTTCCTGCACCTTCTCTGCAGGTCGCTCACATAGTCCGGCAGACCTGGCCTCCACGCCCCAGCTTGACATTCAAAGCCTCTGGAAAGTTCTCTCCTCTTGGAACATGAAGGGAAGGAGCTGAGAAAGGAGGCCAGGGTAGGTGGGGTGGCCTGGGGATGGATATTCTTTGTCCTGCCAAGGAGCACCCTGAGCGCACGACTTGGCACGCTATGCATCGCTGCGTCCCTAGCACCTAGAACCATGCCTGGCACATAGGATATGCTCAAGAAATACCTTCAGAATGAATGAGAGAGAGAGAAGGAGAAGAAACACACCGAGAGGGAAGGGTTAGTCTCAACTTCCCACACGCTGAGGCCCCCTACACCTGCACAGAGCTTACGTGTCATAGCCATGCTTATGGGAGGCTTCCTAAGATGAACACACATGTCCTCAGAGAGTCTCAGGACCCTTCCACAGGTGGGCTCTGAGCTTGCACAAGTCTCTCTGAGAGAGTCTGAGCAAAAAGAAACTCAATGGGAAGGTCTCTCCCCAGACCCCAGCAGATGGGACGAGCAGAAAGCACCGGAGCTGGTGGGTTCTCCCTGCTCCCCAGTTTATAGGAGGGGAGAGGCTGGGGACAGCCCAGAGGCAGGCCTGGGCTATGAGCACTGGAGTCTCTTTGGGATGCACGTGACCCCGCACATCCACGTGGGCATCAGAGCCAAACAGAAATGCCTAAAACATTTTTAAAAGCAGAAGCAAAGGTTCTGGTTGTAGTTCAAACTGGTTTGAAAAGAAAAACTGTATTAAGTAATGACACATACAGGATATCATGTTGGACTACTCTTGATTTGCTTGGATCGTAAGTGACTGGGACCAAAGGAAAAGAAGCATCCATTCCTGAAATCCTTCAGGGTTCAGAAAAATCCCCTAGCCCCACCCCATGCCTCAGCCTTCGAAACTGATCTGCCTGCTCGGGCCCACGGTGGACACTTCCCTCTGCACCCCGGAGCCAATCACGTTCCCAAGAGGAGAGGTGGAGAAAGGATGGTGGGTGGGTGTGATGAGTCCAATGTGAGCTGGACGCTCTCACGCCCACTGGTGAGCTCATCTCCCATTGCTCCGGCTCAGCCCCAGATGCTGCCAAATGCGGAGCGCCCCCGAGAACAAAGCGGCCGTGTTCCCAGCCACCTCCCCGGCTCCCTGCAAGCCGGCAGCTGCTTGCCTCAGCACAGTGTCTTCCCCAATCAGTTTGCATCTTTCCATCCTAGGGTTTTTTGTAAGTGTCACTCACTCAATCAGTCACTCTGCAAACACGGAGGTCTGCTCCTTGGCAGCCAAGTTCCAGGACGTGGAGGGCTCCCCGGTTTGTTAACAAGGCAGCAGCACCCAGCGGGACAAAAGGGCAGGAGCGCGAGCACTCGAGAGCGGATGCGGTTGAGCTGGGGCTGGATTTGGGTGCAGGGCTAAGCTGGGTAAGGCTGGAGGGAGCGGCATTGCAGGCAGAAGGTGCCCGGCCATTGTCCAGGTGGCTGCAGATGGAGCGGGGCGGTGGGAGGTGGTGTACAAGGCGGGGGAGACGAGGCTGGAGGGGAAGGCCACTTAAGCCACATTATAAAGCCTGAATCTTGCCCTGAGGGTGATGGAAGCCATGGGGGCGCAGAATGGCGGAGGGGATGCAAGATCCCTGCTAGGCAGCTTGGAGGCTGAAGGAGCCTGAGCTGAACAGCAGTGCAGGGAGGGCGGCAAATCACAGGAAGGTCGGGGGGTGGGGGGTTGACAAGTCAGATGTGGCAGACCTGGGGCTGGGACCAATGGGAGGCATGGGGCGGTGGCCAGGAGTCGTCGTGGCGCTGGGGTAAGCACGGGGTGGACAGAGACAAAAGTCGCACCGGACGGGAAGATACGGAAGAGGGAAAAGACTACTCGAGGAAAGAGAATGGAACGAGTACTGATGAGCGGCTACTGCGCGCCAGGCATTGAGCCAAGTGCATACGCGCGATCTTACTCAACAGCGTGTCTAGTTCAACCGGCACGCGGGGCTGGGAATCGCTGTCCAGACCCCATCCAGTGTCCCCACCACCTTGGGCCAGCTCCCACAGTGGGGACGCGTGCAGAGGCGTCACTGGCCTAGACGTGCCTGAGGCTCACTACCCAAACTCCCTTCCCACGGCCCCGCCTCGGGGCACCCCGCTCCGGCGCGGCTGCTCTGGGCTGAGCTGGAACGCATCTGGCCCTGCAGGCCCTCCCCTGAGGTCCCGGCTCTCAGGGCATCAGACGTGTTGTGCAGCGGGGTTTGAAACCCCAACTCACAGCCTGGGCAACTCACGTGTCCCCCGTTTGCTCCTCTGAGAGTAGAGATAGGAATTGCAGCCTCAGAAGGTGGCTGAGGGGAGTCACAGAAGAGAATGTATGGAAAGGCACAGGATAGAGACGGTTCTGACACATGCACACAGCAGGTGCTCATGTCTGCTCACTCGGCCTCTCCTGCCTTCTGGGGACACCTGCCTGACCAGACCCCTGGGCCGTGGTTTCTCTGTGTCTGCCCACTGTCCCGCTGGCCTCGTGCCGGCCACCCGGAGGCCTTGGGAGGCAGGCCGTGCGTGGGAGGATGCGACATTCGGACATGGCTATTTGAGCACTGTATTGTACCCGTTGTCTGGTTTCTAATTTGGACAAGTGGCATATACACACAGCTTCACCAGCCGCTGACACCCCACCCCACTCCCTATGGGGAGCAGCAGGGGGCTGTTGAGAGGAGGAGGGCATGTGCTCAGGGGCCAGGCCTTATCTCACACCCCACACTTGTGTGTAGTCCTGGACTGAAAGGCAAAGGGGAGGGACAGACCCGGGAGTCAGATTCCTGTGGCAGCCCTCGGGGCATGACGAGGGTGACATGGGATGACAGCCGGTGTTGGGAGGACCCCAGTGCTCTTCCCCAGTGGGGGAGAGGAAGAGAAGGCTCAGCGGGATTCAGGAACCACGCGAGGTGGCTCTTGTACGTGTGAGGTGAGTAGGGCAGACAGACAAGAAGGATCCAGAGGAGGGGAGAAGAGGGAGAAGGCTTCTGGGGAGACGTCCCAGAGGAGACAAAATCCCAGCCAGGCCTGAGGAAGGGAGGGGCTTGGCTCCACTCCAGCCAATAAGGTGGAGCTGCAGAGGCTGAGGTGGACAGGAAGTCCTGGGGGACGGAAGGAGGCTGAGGGGCGCAGGGGCCCACCCCGAGCCACGTCGCCTGGCAGGCATCGGGACTTACCTCTGGAGCCCGTCCCCACCCCTGCTCCACAGGCCCTAGTGCTCCCTACCATCAGGGAGTGGGAAAGCCCTCCCAGGCAGGGATGGAGGATAAATCTGCCTAAGCCACCTGCCTGCTCCTTGCTGGGGTCCTAGCTCCATGGCCCTGGATCCCTGGGTATCTCTGGGCTGGGCTCCAGCAACAGCAGGTGGAGTGGTGCTAACTGGGGGAGGTGGGCACTTAGCCTTTCCCCCCTCCTCCCTCCTCCAAGGGCGGGGGGCTCCATGCTGTCCCCAGGGGCTCATGGTCAGGGGGCTACAGGCACCCCTGTGAAATTAGGATAGTATTTGGTGGGAGGGGAAGTCTTGGTAAATTATGGGCAACAAGAACTTTATCTACCCAGAACACTGGATCTCCCGCCTGCCACCGGGCCCTGCCTGCAGCCTCCAGCTCCATCACTGACAACCAAGCCCCTGGTGCGGTCCCTGATGCCTTTCTTTCTTCCTAGCTCTTCATCCGGTCTGGGAACAAATCTTGTGGCTCTATCTAAAACGTGATCACTTCTCCCCACCTCTACTAACTAGACCCCCTGCTTCCGCCTTGCCCCTAAACCTACTCTCAGATCAAGAGCCACAGTGGGATTCCTTTTAACAATAAGTCAGATCTCATTACTCCTCTGTCCAACCCCCTCCAGGGGCCCCATCATGCTCGAGCCAAACAAAGTCTTACCAAGCCCCGACCAGCCTGCATGACCAGCCCTGGAATTCTGGCCGCACCCTACTCCTGTCCCTCACTTATTGCGTGCCGGACATGCTGGCCTCCTGGGTTTTTCTGGAGCTCAGAGGGCACCCAGCTGCCTCAGGCCCTTTGCACTTGCTATTTCCCCTGCCTGGATCCTTCTTCCCGCATATTTCTGTACTGCTCACCTCCTTCAATTCTTGGCTTGAATATCATTTTCCCAGGGAGGATTTCTCAATTTCTTCACTCAAGACTGCACCCCCACTCCACCCGGGGCTTCTTACCCCACTCTCGGCTTTGTTTGTCTCTCCCTACTGCGCTGTTAAGTTCCATGAAAGCAGGGATGAGCGTGTTTTGTTCCCCAGTCTGCAATTCCTGAAACACGTCCTGGCCTGCGAGGACTCACTAAGTATTTGTGGGAGTTGCTCAGACTCAGTCCCCTGTGGACAGCAGTCATGGCAGGGATCCCAGATCCCCCCTTAGGGCTCCTCACCTCCAAAGGGAGCAGCAAGCTCCCTCCTCAGCCGCCATCTCCCTCCCGCTCCCTGCCCCCACCCGGGCCCAGCGCTCACCATCCACTGGATTGAGGTAGTCGTGGAGATGGGGTGCACTGGCGGCACCCCCACTCTGCATCAGCAGGTCCCCGTAGGGTGCAGGGTGGCCCGCCATAAGGGTCATCTGGTGGTAATAGTCTGAGGGGTTGGTGCCTGGAGGGGGGAGGCCAAACAGTCCCCTCTCCTTGAGGTGCTCGTGGGCCGCTGTGCGCAGGAGGGAGGGAGAGAGAGAGAAGCCGTCAGGATGTGGCCAAAAAAAAGAGAGAAACATGCACATGGCCTGAGTTGTGTCCCCCCTCTACCACCCCAGTGCCTGCTGGTCGGTCTTCTGCCCCTGGGTCCCCTCCCCCCACGGAGCGATGTGCTTCTGCTGATGGGGAACCAGAGCCCACATGCCCCCATTTCCTCAAAGCCGTAAACAAGTGCTCCCTCCTCCCCCCCCAGGCCCCGCAGGAGCCCAGAGCTGCAGGCCTACAGGGTCCACAGGCCAGCAGAGTCTTCAAAGGAAAAGAAGACGCAAACAAAGGCACGGCGGTGGTCGACAGTTGGGCCAGGTCAGTCTGGCCTGAACGCTCAAGGCGAGATCGCGGGGACCTGGCCAGATAAAGCTCCCGGCCTGGCCTGCAGCTGCAGAACCTGGGGCTGTCTGCCTCCAGCCCTGCATCCGGCCCTGCCCCGGCCCAGGCTCAGCCAGGAGGCAGGGAGGACGAACTCCGGAGCCTCCGGACGGGGCCTGGCACTCGGGGTGCCTCGGCACCTGGCTTGGAACCCAGCAAACCCACTGAGAGGCCTGGCTTTTACCAGCGGTGCAAAATTGGGAAGGGGCTCACTTTTCCATCCATAAAATGGGGGGAATAATACTCGCTACTCAAGTTACTATGAGAAATGAGAGTGACAGCCAGTGTCATGCTGAGCACTTGCTGGGCGAGGGACTCACATTCATTCTCAGGGTCACTGTCCCCACACACTGTGAGCGGAGGGCCACCATTACCATCCTCCACTGGCAGATGAGGACTCTGGCGCTCTCTGCTATTAGTCTTGGCAAATAGCAAAGATCTCATATGCGCTGGGCAGAGAGAGGCCAGTCGACGTGAGCAGCCACCCCCCTCCTTCTCCTCCTCCCCTTCCCCTTCCCCTGCTGTATCCGCTAGAGAGGCCTGGCCTGCAACCAGGGTGATGCCCCACCCTGCCTGCCCTCTCCATGCCTGAAATGCCCTCCTGTCCCCCTCCTCCCTGAAGCCTTCCCTGGAGTGCCCGTTTGTCCTCAGAGCACAGAGCGGTCTGTCAGACATGGCCTCTGATGGCTGATGAACTTTCTGGGCCTCCTGTGGGCAGGAGCTGGGGATGGCACAGCTATGTCGTGAGCCTGACATGCTGTCTCTATCCACTTGGGGGCTTGGTTCGGGGCCAGCGAGGACTCCGGGTATCAGGTATCAGGTCCACCCCCTGCGAAGGTCAGGGCCTTGCAAATTAGCCAAGTGCCCTCTGGTGCTGAACTCACGCCGCCTCTGTCGAGGGGCTGGGGCTGGGATATGTGGCAGAGAGAGGAGCCCCAGCGATGTTTCTGTGGAAATCAGGCATAGAATCAGTGCTCCACAAATGGAAGTCTCCTCTTCAAGGGCAGCCCGGTCTCACCGCTTAGCTCTTCACGGGCTACACCGCGGTCAGCTCAAACTACAGCGTCCTTGTCTTTTCTAGAGACCTCTCTCAGGGCCCTCTGACCCCCGCCTCGGGAGGACTGCCACGTCCTGCCTCCTCCGTAGGAACCCCGTCCCCATGCATATTAGTTTCCTTAGGCTGCTGTGACGAGTGAGGACAGACGTGGAGCCAACTGCTGTTCAAACAACAGAATTTCATTCTCTCACAGTCTGGAGGCCAGGCCCTATGGCATCAAGGTATCATAGGGCCAAGCTCCCTCCAGAGGCTCTAGGGGATCATCCGTCCCGTGCTCCTTCCAGCGCCTGGGGGTTGCCAGCTTCCTTGGCCTATGGCCACATCACTCTTATCTTTGCACTGTACTCCCATCTATGTCTCTTGTGAGGACACTTATCGTTGTATTTAAGGCCCATGCGGACATTCCCGGATGATCTCCTCACTTCAAAATCCCCAAATAAATCACATCTGCAAAGGCCTTTTTTTTCCAAACGAGGCCACATTCTCAGGTTCGGGGTATTAGGGTGTGGACACATCTTTCCCGGGGGCAGGCAGCCTCCAGCCCACGACACCACGTGCGAGCTTCAAGGTCAGGGCAGTATGTGGATCCTGGCCTGCATCCTCAAACTTTGGGCGGCCCGGAGCTGGCTGGGTCATCAGGAAATGACATGGAGAAGCCCGGGCCCACTTTCCGGAGTTGGTGGCTCAGTGTGGAGGCGGCGTGATCCTTCAGGGCACCCTCACTCGGCCAAGGCCACTCAGAAAACCCACACAGATTTCAGGACGATGAGCCCGATGCTTCAGGGAGATTTTCTGTCCATTCAGCGGCCAGAGTCCTTTTCCTTGTGAAACTCCAACCTGAGCCTCTCAGGTCCAGGACTCGGCTCCAGCTCCTGGTCATAGCCACTAAGTGGGGGAGGGCACATTCCCCCTGGTGAGGACTGGAGGTGGTGACAAGGGACCCATTGGGATCATGTTTCCTGGAGCCTCTGCCCATGGGCTCTGGAGTGCAAATGTCTTCTAGAACTGCCTGGACCAAGAGGCACAATTTCAGTGGGCAGATTGAGAAGGTGCCCCCTGGTTGCTTTTTGAAAATTGCACTAGAAAGTGGCTACCGGGCACCGTGGGGGGTGGCATGGGACAGTGGGGTGGGAACATTTCCTGACAGGAAGACAGGATGGGCACGGCCAGCTCCCGAATGTACTCACTACCGTCCAGTGTGAGTGTGTTCGTTTGTGTGTATCAGTGAGTGGGGATGGGGCTGGAAGTATTAAATTTTTTTTGAAGTATTAAATTTTAGACCTGAAAACCCTATCTGTATTATGTGACCTACCCTTTCTGGTCACAAATTAACTGGATTGGGGTGACCATCTGATCTTTGAGCTGGGCCAATCAATTCTCTCTCAAGCATCTGAGCTGAGGGACACAAGTGAGCCCCCGGTGCTCATCTGTGGAGGCTTGGGGTGCCATTTGGAGGCCACGTGTTGACCTACAAGGGGCACATAAAGCAGATGCAGGCAGAAACCAGCCCGGCTCTGCCTTCCGGCTGCTCTGGGGGCCCAGGTGACACCTCGATCCAACACCCCCTTTACTTAACCAGAAGCAGATTTTGGTTTATTGCCTTGATACCTTGCCATTATTATATATAATTTGCATGCAAAAGGGTGCTTCTGAACAGCTCTTTAATGAGCACAAAAACCAATGTTCCGCGGATCCTCTTGGCTTTCCCCATTCATTTATGGAAAAACCCGTTGTTCAGGGTGGTGGGGATGAATGTCAACTTGCTCGCTATCCCAGGGGCTGGGGGGCTGGGGAGTCAACAATGTTAAAGTTAGCGGCATGGTTCCCCCAGCACCCCAAGCTCTACTCACCATCAGCGGGGCTGAGACCCCGGGCTGCAGAGATCGCGGGGAGCGTGGGGCTGCTGTGCATGGCACGGAGGTAATGCTCCATGTGGGGGCTCACGTATGGGTGGGGGGCGTTGAAGGGGGACTCCCCAGGGCCGGCGGGGTGTGGGGAAAGCCGGATCAACGAGATGTCGGAGATAACAGGGCTGCCACTCAGGGCAGGAGGCCTGCAGAGACAAAGGAGAGGGGTCAGAAGGCATGGCCTGTTGCAGAAGGACGTGCGTGCGGGGAGCCCTGCCGAGCAGTGGGCGCGGGCACCCTTCATGCGTCCGAATTCTCATACGCTAGCCAGTGCACGCAGGCTGAAGGCGCCTACAGGCTGCTGGGGCCGCCCGCTGGTCTGGTGTTGGCAATGAAGTGTTCGGCACACACGGTCGGACTCGCGGGACCACAGGCCCAGTGGGCCACATGCATGTGCCGAGCTTTCCCAGGGCCTGCATGAGGCTGGACAAATGGCAGCAACACAAATCTTTGTTAAATGAACAGAGGCATGCCTTCTACATGAATGAAAAACAGAAAACACTAGTACCAGGGCAAGATGCAAAGAGCTCGTATTCCTAACAGAATGGAAAGAAGGAGAAGGATCGGGAGAGGCCCCGAAAGTAGAGAATTTGGGGTTTAGTTGGACAGTCACCGCTGTGGACCGGCTGGGAAGGGACAGAGCAGGATTCAAGAAGAGCTCTCAAATGAGGAGCCGTAACTAAAATTCTAGAATGTCCCTTTAGCTCTCCTTACATGGAATTCCTTTTGATGCTAACAGAGCCTGCCTTCTCAGATGCCCACCAGCGGTCAGGCATGAACCTGGCCTGGTCCCTGTGGCCCGAGCTGGCACTGCTGCAGCCCACCCCCATGTCCCCTGCTCAGCCTTCAAGGGGGCAGCGGCTCCAGTCAGCACAACGATGGGGCCTTTACACTAGGCCTGCCCACTCGGAGTCTCCAAGCAGCTGTTAGTATGTTAGCGCCGGGGTGTTCTGAGGTCATCTACCCCAAAACGTGCCCATCAGAGAAAAATCAGGCTTTAGAGGAGGAGACGTAGCTATGAAACCACAGCTAAGTCACTGCGGACCAGATTCACCAAAATATAATTTGCATTTTTCAGAAAACGGGGTCTCTCTGTGATCCGATGTAGTGCCAAGAAAAGAGTTTCGGACAAACCTGCATTAGGATCTCAGCCGTTACCAGCTCAGTCACGCTGAGCAAGCCATTTAACCTCTGCTGAGTCTCAGTTTCTTCAACTGTAAAACGGAGATAATAGTGCCTTTTTCCTGGGGCTGCCTTGAAGAGGAAAGTGCCCCAAATGGTGCGTGAGACACAGCGGTCCATTAATAGCCCAGAGCTCTTATTACAGCATTAGCGCCATACTTGGAAGGCAAAACCCAGATGTGCCCGGGAGGCCCTCCACACCGCCCCACGGGAGTGACCTTGGACGTGGGCAAGGGCAGGGTTAGAATACTTCAGAGCGGGGATGGTTTGTCCACCGGCTGGAGCGAACCAGAGAGCATTACTGCTTATGTGGGAGAGTGCTCGAAACCCGTGCCCGCCACACGGGGCGTGCCAGGACCCAAACAGGTGACATCCAGATGTTTCTACATCTGGGTTTCACAAACTCCCCGCTTGGAGGATGTGAGCATTCTGCTACATTTCCTTCTCGCTTTTGCAGATGTGATTGCAATGTGCGTGCCGATCCAACGAGCCTGCCAGGCCGCTCTTCCACACTGCTGTGCTTTTGTGCACACGGAGTCTTGGGCTCGAGGGCCTTCCCGCGTCCTCTACCTCATCAGGCAAACCCCTTCTCCGCCCTGTAAGCCCAGGGGAGGGAGTGGCTTCGGTGACACCTTCCCTGGAGCCCCTTGTCCTGGCACGAGCTCTCAGCGCCTTCCCCCCTGCGACCTCTGGGAGGTGCCTGCTTCTGGTCTGAGGTTGACGGGTCCATCTCCCAGGTAACTGGGTTCTGTCTGAGGTACCTCTACACGCTACCACCTGGCAGGTAGTGAACTAGCATCCCCCAGAGGGATTTTCAAAAGCAGTGATGGCCACACGTTTGTTTCCAGCCACTGAGCTTGGCAGAAGGGAGTCTTTGGGATAAGTCATGCGTCATAGCCCCAAGCTGCTCTCACTCACAGGCCGCCCTTCGAGGCCAGCCCACCTGGAGGGAACTGCATTCAGCGCAAGGGGCTTCAGGGACGGCTTCGCTCTAGGCAGGGGCGCTATGTGTCCCAGGGTAGGTGGGGGGAACAGAACCAGATTAATTCACCTACTCACCAAGGGTCTGTCTCGCTACCTCGGGCATGCTGACCGGGGCAGGATGGACACTCATGTTGCTGCAACAGGACAGGTGTTCTATGAAGACAATACTCGGAGAATATCACCCATGGGCCGGGCATGTGGGGCAGGGAGGAGACCTCTGTCTGACTCCTGGGCACAGATCTGGGATTGAAGGTAAAACTTCTGGAAGGCTGAGCATACTTCAATAAACACAGAGTGTTCTGGAGAACAGTGTGAGGCACCTCTTGTCCTCAGATCCCTTAGTCGTCCCCCGAACACTCGAGGTAGGGTGGATTCCCAGGGCCTACAGGACACTGGTCAGGGTTGTGGTCACTGAAGCCAGTGGCCCTAAGTGGCCTGCCCAAGCTTCTCTGGCACCAGGGTCTCCCTGTAGGGCACACTGATAACAGCTGAGGCCTCATGAGACAAACCAGTGACTATATGGGGAGTTAAAGGAACACATTTAGGGCCCACAGAAGCCCTGGTATGTCCAAGGGGACCCCCACTCCACTGGCCAGATGAGTGTCCAAAGCAGGAGGCTGGAGACGTGTTGTCATGGCAACAAGCACACCACTGCGGGGGCTGCCCTGGCGGGGGCTGGACTCCAACCCAACCTAGCAGTTGGGCCTGGATGTCCCCGCATGGAGGAACTGGGACGTTTGTCTTCATACCTCAGTTATCACCCTTCAGGGGAGTGAACTCTGCGGCTCTCTTCCCATCACAGGTCACCAGGGGAACAGGGAGCTCATTCTTCCAGCGCACCCCGGGCCCTGTCTCAGACCCGGGGCTCAGAGTGGAGCCTCTGGAGCTCCTGGCAGGGGCGTCCAGCCGGCCTCCAAGGAAGCATGGGCTGCGTGTCCATCTGGAATATTTGTGAAAACTCTGACACCAACAATCGCCCAGGAGGACTCAGGGTCCAGAGAGAGAAGTCGCCCCTCCAGGCTGTGTGGCCAGAGAGAGACACAGGCCAAGACTCAACCGGAGTCTGCCTCATTCCCCGGCTGGTGCTCCCCTCATCCCAGGGGCCGCCCCGCCGCCACAGGGAACACTGCGAAGGCCTCCCTGTTTCCATGGGCGCGGAGCTGCGAGAGGCCACTGCCTCCCGACCAAAGCAGATTCGATAGGGTTCGCTGGTGAGACAGGCCAGCTCCCAGGGCTGACTGAGAGTACACAGAACAGCCCCTTGCTCTTCCCAGGGCCAGGAATGCTGTCACTGCTAGGCCTGGGAGCTATGGGAGCGGGGCCGGCAGAGCCTATCATGAAGGCACAACCAAATGCTCTTCTTTCGTAAGCAGAGCGGGCCTGGATTCTGGAGGCCGTTTGGGGGGGGGACCCAGGGCCCGGAAGCAGTGGGGCGGGGCTGGCATCTGGGCACTGCCTGAGCCTTCGAAAGCACCGGTTCTCCCGCGAACCCTGATCTTTCCCACCTAGCTGGGTGGCCTCGGCCAGCATGCTGCCCCTCTCTGGTGCCTCCCAGGGTGGGGCACATGCAGGGGGTTAGCGAGCATTAACCCCCTTCCCTTCCCTTCTCTGCAACAAGTCAACTCGGGGGTGGAGCATCTACTGACCTGGACGCCCAGTACCCAGGACAACAGCAGCTTCAGCCAACACAGCTGTGGATGACTATCCAGACACCTCCTCCGGGAAGCCTAATCTCAATCAAAAAGTCACCAAGAAGGCGCTTCATGCCCATTTGACAGATGAGGACACAGCCTGTGAGGCTAGGTCCCTCCTTGCCCAAGGGCACTCAGACAGCAGGTAGCGGGACCACCCCCGACCCAGGTGGGTCTGGGCCCCAGCCTATGCTATGCCTGACCTCCCCGGGCAGAGAAGTGGGTGCTCCTGATGACTGTGGTTTCCCATGAGCAGGGCTCGGCGGGGGCGCAGGGTCAGGCAAGGGCAACACCTGAGAGCAGAACAGCTTTCTCCCCACTCTGTCTCAGCTTCCTTTCCACTCCCGCTCCATCACCACGCACAAGCCAACCCAGCTCTCAGGAGGGAGTTGGAACCTCTCCCTCCCACTGTGTTTGTCAATGACTGATAAGGATCCAGGGGGCACAAATGTTCCAAGAGGTTATCATTTTGACAGACCAAACCAAGCAAAAGGAGTGAATCTAAAATGGCAGAATTCCAAGCATCGTTAATGCACATGGGGGAGCAGGGAGCTCCCCAGCAGCCCCGACCATCACACCAACTCTGCCAACGTTCAAGGCAGGTCCTTCCGGGAACAGGGCTCCTCTTGGGTCCATCCTAGGGCCCAGCAGAAAGTTCCATGCATGCTGGGTGCTGCCGGTGCTCGTGAGCTGACCCCAGGAAAGATGTCTGCTGGTGAAATCCGAGCCAGCACTTCAGGCTGACCCCCAGCTACCCCTTCCCTTTCGTCTTGCATGTCCACACCATTGGCCGTGGGGGCCCAACCCAGGTCTCGGCTGTGGCCTGGCCTGGCCTTGAATTCTGGCAACTGGGCAGAGACTCGAGGAGGTAGCCTTGAGGGTGAGAGGAGGGGCCAACTGCGTGAGCTCATTTTAAGAGATGCTCACGTTCTCCTCTGTCGTATGCACGCATGTACACTCACACACCTGCCGGCTGCCATCAACTGGATTGGCCAAGCCAGCCTTGCTGCCAATAGCTTCCCTTGTTCGTTACCCTTATGCATTGCTTTCTCCCCTGCGGTCCGACTCTGAGCTCATCTGAGCCTGATTCTACCATCCTTGGTCTGTTGGTTCATATTCCTGACAAAGTCGTCCTGGGCGCTTGCTCTGGGCCCAGGACCTATACGGAGCTCAGAGCCCAAGAGGCAGACCCACAGGTCAGGTAAGCATCGGACAGTTTGATAAAGACCCCGCCCAGAGGAAAAAAAATTATCTAACTCTGCATGTAAGCATAAAGGAAGGCTTCTCAGAGGAGGTGACATTTGGGCTGGGTTCTGAAGGATCAACAGGAGTTTGTGAGAAAGTGTATGACGCTAAGAAAGGAAGCAGCATGCACAAAGAAAGGCTGATGTATAAGGATATGTGTGTGCAAAGGCTATGCCTGGATGGGGGAGCAGAGCACTTGGGGCTGGATCTATATTGGACCCACTTCATTTCTTCTCCAGGGGCTAGGGACCATGTGACCTGAGCCCAGCTGATCAGTGCATTCCATGTTCCCGGGTACTGTGATCATTTCAGAGATGGACACATGCCTAAGACAGCAGCTTTGGCTGGACTCTTTGGGGAAGAAGGATTCTCTGTCCACACGAGTTGCTATGCAGGTAGGATGCAAGCCTGGAGCTGCCAGGGACCATAAGGGAAGAGGCCAAGACTGAAGATGATACAGAGTGTCAGAGCTGGAAGATGTGGGCTCCGGTTCTTGAATTGAGCCCCTAGTACAGATCCTGCTTCACCGGAAGTTAGTTGCGTTGGCCTTTTCATTCATCTGAGCCAATACACTTGTTTGTTTGAGCTGAGTTTTTCTATCATAGGCAACTGCGAAGGCAAGCCTTAACGAACACAGCCTCTCCCTGCCCAGAGTGATCTGGGGCCCAGCGTTCTGCAAGGCAGATCGGAACCATTGTTCACGGGGCCTGCCCACATCCCCGCCCACAGGACTGAAGGAGTGGGTCCAGGTGACCAGCCTGGGGCCGCTGAGGCTGCTGAGAGCAGCTGTGGGGGCCCTTCCATGTGTGGGCGTGAGGCAGAAGCAGGGGGCTCTGGGTAAGAGTAACGGCCACCTGCCTCCACGTGTGCGGGTGTGTGCGCGCTCGTGCACGTGCGAGCACTCTGGGGACGGGCAGCAGTGGCCTGTGGCGGGGCCCAGCTTCCTGGGCAGTCGAGGGCTCCCGCGCTTCCTCCCAGTAGGGGCACTGGCCGCATGGCCGGGCCAGCCTCCTCCTCCCCGAAAGCTGCAGGCAGGGCCACGAAAGGGCATCTCCGGAGCAGCATCTTTCCTCGACCTTCTTCCCCTCCCTTCCCTATCGGGAGGGGGGCCTGGCCCAGCCCCTGGGCAAGATTTCAGGACCAGGCCCAAAGACCAGGATGGTAGGCAAGGGGAGAGAGGACAGAGAGAATGGGCTGAGCCAGCGGCGACCTCACTGGCCGGTGGCTGTTCCGGGCTCACGCGCCGCTGCGGCAGGGAAGCTGCAGCCCCCGGGGTGGTCAGCCTCCGCCGGATGCCGACGGCACGCAGCACATGCAACTCTGCAAGGCAGGTTTCGGTGCAGAGGGAAACCGCGGTGCAAGGCGGTAAGCGAGACTTGCCCAAGGCTGCAAAGCTCTAAGTGGCAGCGAGGAACGGAAGCTGGCCTTTCTGCCTCCACCAGGCAGGTGCGGCGCTTAGACATCCCCCGCGGTCCACCCAAAGGCAAGCTTCTGCCTCCGCTGTCTTGCCCTCAACAGGTTCAGCTCGGTGTCCCTTTGCGGACATCCCCTCCGCTGGTCCTCCTGCCCACCCTAGCTGGGGTGGGGTGCAGGCCGAGGGGAGCCGATCACACCTGCGGCCGGAGCCTGGGCTTCCTGGGTCTGAAAGATGGCTCTGTCACTTACGGCGGGCCTCAGGTGTGCTCTCCACCCGGAGCCTCTGCATCCTGGCCTGCGGGATGGGGCGGTGGAGCCTGCCTGAGGGCGGTGGTGGGACGGCATGGGCTCCGTGGGCAGTGCAGCCCCGGGTGCCCAGTAGACGCCCACCCGGTGCTCCCCCTGTCCTTTCTCAGATTTAATGGATGAGCAAAGAGAAGACTTGCAGAGTGTGGAGTGGACCCGGCCCAGTCTTTCAACATCAGGTCCTGGCCCCTTCCTCACGTGCTGGCTCAAGATTTCTGGAGGCAGATGAAAGGCAAAGCCATGGCCATGAGAACCTCACACAGCCACAGGTGCCTCAGCACCAAAGTGGCTGGGCCCGAGCCAGCACGCCTGCGCTCTCGGCTATGGGCGCCATCCCGGGGAGCTAGTAGGATGGGGATGTGGCCTTCGAGGGTGTACGGCTCCCGCAGGGCTGGTAAGACTGCTTGATGGGAGGAGCAGGGAGGGCATCTGACCCCCCAGTGCAGCCTGAGCCAGGGCACAGGGGCAGGAACCAACGCGCTCCTTACCGCGGTGAGAGGCGGGGAGGAAGTGCAGGGATGGGGCCCCGGTACCCCACCCATGGTGCTGTTTGGAGAGGCAGAACAATGCAGAGCTGAGGGGTGCTGACTCATCCAGACTCAGCATGAGCCACTGGGGCAGACTCTCCCACCTGGGGGGCCAGGAGCCAGAAGCAAGGACCCTTGGCAACCCAGAGAGGCTCCTGATGGCTTTGTTCTAAGACCTTCTGTGCGGGTCAGTCAGGCCGGAAATGGGCAGGAATGGACACTTTGCATCCCATTTCACAGACAGCACTACTGAGACCCAAAGCAGCAAGGGCACAGTGATGGTGAGCTCGGCGGCACAGCTGGACTGAACCCGGGACCCAGTGTTATCATGGCCTGGTCTAGGGGCCTTTGCTGAGGATGAGAAAGGGGGGCTCCAGTCACTTGGGGCTGCAGGCCTACAAACCTCAGCTCAGACCTGCTTCTTGGGGTGACCGAAGGCCTCAGTGGCACCAGGAGATATCCTGCGTAGTCACGCACCTGCCTCTCTCACTCACACACCGTATGCCACCTCATGGCCTCCGCTCGGGTTCTGGGCAGGTGCCATACCCACTCCTCCAGTCAGGTCCTGTCCCTGTCCCCAGCTAACCCTCAACATCTCCCTCAGAGGGTTGCTCCAGAAGCCTCCCAACCCCACGTGGAGGTCGGGGCTCCCGTGAGACACGCCTAAGGAGGACGGCTCCTTCCCTGGACCCTGAGCCCGTCCATCCTGGCCAAGCATGGGGCACCTGCCATGAGGAGCTCACTCGGGGCCTGTCTCCCCCTTGAACGGGCAGCCAGGGAGCAAGCTCCGGGTCCACAGCTCCTGCTCACTTGCTCTCCCCATACCTGCTCCCGTGCCCACCAGGTGCTCAGAGAGCATGCTCCACGTGTGGCCGCTGCACGAATGACTGGAAGAATGAGCGAATGAAGCAGTGAGTATGTCCAGCGTGCAGGCACTGTGGCAGAATGCCTGGGTTCCAGCTCAGCTCTCTCCTAGCTGTGTGGCTTGGAGCAATTCACACGCCTCTCTGAACCTGTGAGCTTAGCTACAACAAGCAATCGCAATAGTGCTCTTACAAATATGTAGTGGGAAGCAGAGGGGAGGCAAGTATGGCAGGCTGACCTTGACCTCTCAAAGATGCATCCGTGTCCTTCCTGATCCCTTGTTAATACTACTATATTAGGAAAAAAAGAAAGGACTTGGCAGATGTGATTAAGGTAAGAATGCTGAGATGAGGAGATTATGGATTATCAGGGGGATCCTAAACGCCAGAGCAAGTGTCCTTATAAAAGAGAGGCAGAGGGACACAGAAGGGGAGGAGGCTGTGTAACCATGGGGACGCAGGCTGGAGGGATGTGGCCACAAGCCAAGGAATGATGGTGGGGGCAAGGGATGGCTTCCCCCCTAGATCCTGCAGAGGAAGCAACCTCTGCAGTACTGACCCAATAGTATTGATTTTAAACTCCTGATCTCCAAAACTGCGAGGGAATATATTCCTGTTGTTTCAAGCCACTGAATTTCGTGGCAACTTGCTGGGAGCTAATCCAGAATGCAGAGCATATTGTGCTGGTGTGGAGGAGGCCCTTGGGAGGGACTGACATCACCATCATTATGACAGTTGCCTTTCTTCTGAGACCATCAACTCTTAGGGAGCAGGGCCTGTGTGTTATTCCTTGGAGTGGCCTAGCCGGGGAGGTGCTCCACCAGCGGCAAGCTGGCAGGGAAGCGGGGAGTCCCCTCCACGCTGGGAGGGCTTCTGAGCATGCTCGCAGGGCTCTGGAGCGTGCCTTCCCCCCTGCCGCCCGGATTACACGGTCACTGGCTCCCCATAGCTGAACGCGCCCTGCACACGGCCCTGACACGCCAACCCCTCCTGCCCCAGGGACCGCTGGCTCGCATGTCCTCATCCTGCCTTTGGGCTGAGATGCTACCACCCACCAGGATCACAGGGCCATGGGTGGAGTCAGAGGGCTCAGAGTGGGGAGGCGGTGACCCCTCTGCTGTTGCCCAGCTGCTCGGGGCCAGGCACCCACTTTCTCAGAAACACTAGGCAGTTGGCCTTGGGCCCGCTGATCAACTAGAGGGGAAATAAATACCCTGAAGCTGGCCTTCCTGCTCTGAGCTATTCTCCTCCTCAAACTGGGGCTCCTTAGCACCAGGCCTGGCTGAGCAGGGCAGGCATGTGTCTGTTTTCTCCAGGGTATCCCTGAAGGGCAAGGTCAGTGCCCGCTGCCCTAGGCTTACTAGTGGATAGAGCTCCAAGGATCTCCTCTGGGCGGAGTTCAATCTCTTCTGCGAGGGTTTTGTTTGTTGGTTTGGGCTTTGTTTTTCAGTTTTCTGTTTGGTTGGTTGGTTTGGGGTATGTGAAACTGTACGTTGGCAAGCTTGCTCACCACGCCTTCCATATATTAATTTTAAAGTTCCAGAAATCAAGCCCCTTTCAACATGCACCAAAGGGGTTTGCAACTGGAAAGAGATGTACACTGAATTCTTTTGGAAAGCACCGGAGAACCGCGCCTCTCCAAATCAGAGCCCAATTCATTTTTTTTTGCGACCATCGGCATGTTCCTATGCATCTGGGCTGCACTCTGCCCACGTGGAGAGGCTCTGTAAATCAGCAAGAAGGCTCACTGTAAACAGGGCCTGGGACCACAGCATCCAGCCATTCGCTGATTTGTTTGTGTGTTCAAGCATTATTCCCTCGGTCGGTCGGCCAGCGTTCACTGAGCGTGGGCCCTGAGGGAATCAGGTGGGGAGCTGGGGGTCTGAGGAGGACTCAGCCAGCACCCCACCCCTAGGAATTCAAAAACTCGACTGACAAGTGCTGCACCAGGTGTGTCTGGGTCAACTCTGACTTTCCCAGGGCTCACCTTAAACCCATACTCGCACAGATCCCAGCAGAGTACGTCAATTGCCATGAGGCTGCGGTGATGACAAGCTGTTAGGGTGATGATCCTGGGGGAGTACCACAGATCCAGCCATGAGTTCAGGAAATCACAGCCCCCTGAGCCTATGGTTCACCTCAGTGCCTTGACGGAATCATGGGTCTGGGACCTCTGGGGTCATGGAGGAGAGTGGACACTAATTGTAGCCTACAAAGAGTATACGAGGTACCAGAGCAGAAAGAAGGGTGGGAGGGAAAGAATTCATTCGTTCTGTTGGGGGCAATCTGAGAAGGCTTCCTGCAGGAGGTGGCATCTGAAACTGTGTCTCAACTCTTATAGAGAAATGGAAAGGAGGCAGTGAGTGGTGCAGGCCTGGTGTTCCGAGGCAGGAGGACAGCTGAACAAAGAGCAGGTCATATCGGGGAATAGCTACCAGAGTCCAGGAGCTGAAAGGCAGACCACACAGCTGATGGGAGAGGAATGTGTGGGCAAAACCTTAAGGAAATGTCGATAACCTGACCTGGGTTATACAAGGAATTTCTCTTCATCCAGACACTTCACTGTGGGAGTGAAGAAAGCAAACACAAACTGAGAGAGGATATCTGCAACACAGATAACTAATTATGGAATGAGTGGCCTTCATATATAAAAAGCTTGTTCCCATCAATATGAAAAAGGCAACTCCATACAGAAATGAGCAAAATAACTCCAAAGGCACTTCGCAAGCAGGAAACATTACTGGCCAATAAACACAGGAAAGGATGCTCAGCCTCATCAGTGATCAGGGAAATAGAAAATCCAAATCACAGGACATACCAAAATTGAGGCAACCATTTAAACGTTGCTGACATTACCCTGGTAACAAGGATGTGGAGTGAGCCGAGCCCTCAAGCCCTGCTGGTGGCAAAACCAGCCAAGCAAAAGTCTGGCAACATCTGGGGGTAAAATGTGAATAACCCATGACTCAGCAATTTCACTCCTGGACACGCATTTACTCTAAGGAACAGCCAGCTGTCCAGGGGGCCTGGAGGACGGTACGAGAGCATTCACTGCGATAATGTTCAGAATCGCCAAAACACAGGCACATCCCAGATGCCTGTCAATACGGACTGCCCCAGAGTAGTGAGAATTCATGAATAAGAGTCTCAGGCATTGACGGGTGAATCTCTGGAACATAATTTGACCCATGACAGTAGTTTCCCAACGAATCCGTTTGCAATGATTCTGTTTATACCCAGCCCACAGAGCAAAACTAAACAATGTGTTGTTAGGGGAGTCAGACATAAGGTGGAACTGTCATGGATGCAAGAGGATGAGAAACTCCAAATCCCAGAGCTTGGCGGGAGGGAGAGCCCCTGGGGCAGGACCCCAAACGTGCCGGCATGTCCCCAATCCTTAGGCAGGGCAGGGAATGACCGTGTATGATATCATTACTCTTTATATCTTAACCATGCTTCCACTCTTCCTTTTGTGTGTCTTCAATAGTAAATGAGCCTAAAGCTTAAAGAGGAGGGCTGGCTTCTGGTTCGAAGTTGGCTGGGTGGACGGGGGGCTCTGTGGTGGGGAGAGGAGCGACCGCAGGGTTGGTCGTGAACTTGTGTGGGCTGCCGGGAAGCCTTTGGGGGCTCAGTAGTTGTCTCCCTGCCACCCAGTGGGCTCCTCTTGGCTTCCCCATCCGTCTGCTGCCCAGGCTCCCTGCTGGCCAGCCCCAGCCCGTCCGACAGGCCTGCTCTGCGGCCGACACACGTCTTTATACACAGGCAATCCATTCGACCCTCCGCTCACCCCGTTCCCATTACAGACCCGCACACTCCAGCAGACCTAGCCGAGCGCCAACTTTCAGCTGTCACTCCCTATGCAGAGCCATAATAAAGAAATCACTGTTTTCAGCTGACAAAGAGCAGATTTCTTACTAAGTAAACACTGATGTTTTGGTAGGGAAATTAGGTTATAAAACTGCGCCTACAAAGGAGGCCATACACATGGACTTGGTTAAGATCTAGCCACACAGGCAAGAGGGGTTAATTCAATTGCCCACCCTTTATCACATTTTTGTCCCTTTGGAACAGAAGGATAGGAAGGTTATGGGCTTTTTCAAGTATAAAAACTAAAAAAGCATAAAAGACAAGAGGGAAGTATCAAGGAGACTTTTTTTCCTAGCAAAGTGATGGCTTGCACAGCGCTGGGGTAGGGGAGAGACCTTGGATGTGAGCCATGTGTTGGGGGGTGGTGAGGCAGGAACGCAGCTGGCCCTGGGGAAGAGGCCCTGGGGGAACCAGGCCCGGATTAGGCCCTCTCCAAGTGACCTGTGGTGTGGGTTAACCTCTGGGGATGGGAGGCCTTTGTCTGTAAGAACAGCCAACCTTGGCTGAGCACAGCTGAGCCGAAGCTTCCAGAAAGTCACGGCTCTATGGGGACTGTCCTATCACAGGGCAATGCAAGGGGGGTGGACCCGGAGCCATGGAAGGAATGAGACATGTGGTCCTGGGGCAGGAGGAGCCTTCAGGAAAAGGAGGGGTTTCATTATACTGCCCTCGGGGTCTGGGTTTAAGCCATGAGAAAAGTCCAGGGAGGCGGGTGGGCTACACACAGGGAAACTCCTCCACAGTGAGAATTCTTCAACTCTGGCCTCGCCTGCCAAAGTGGTTGTGGAATTTCCTTTCCTGGATGCCTGTCAAAACGAGAGGGATAATCTCAAATAGTTTAGATAAAAGTCTTCTTAGAGGTGGGTGTGCGGCCAATTTTTACCAAACTTTTGAGTCCATTAGTGGGTGCACTGGAAAGGGCTCCTCTTCATAGAGGGCATCTGTGTCGGCCTGGGAGTGGAGGCCCTGCACTGGAACAGGGGCAACCCCAAGAAGACCGTGGAGCCCCACGGCAGGCTGGGGCTAGGGGTGGGATCGGGAGAGACAGGCCTCCCATGCCTTCCTCCCGGTAAACGTTTCCCATTCCTGGCTTCCTAGTGTCCCGGGCTTCCCCGCCCCCCTTTCTAGCACACCACTCTGTAACTGCCCCATTTTTCCTCCTTCCCCTCCAAGACCATAAGATATGTGTGGGCAGCAAGGCTGGGCCTCCTTGGGCCTGGATCCCCAACACCTGGCCCGAGGCTGGCCCCTCCTAGGCACGGAGTGGTTGACGTCAGAGGAATAAGCACTAAGAACTTCCCCATCTGAGTTAAGCAACAGCTAAACGTAACTTTCTTGGGCAGGGCAGGTCAAGTTCATGTGTCAGAAACGCAACTCCCGGCAGCAGAGCATGGGAGAAGGGGCTCCCACGGTGCCCAACGTATTTCTTCATCTCCGTGGGTACCAGGGCAAGTAAGCGAGCGACGCAGCAGTGCTAACTGCAGCAAGCCTTGGGGGCAGGGCACTGCTCAAGAATCCCCTCAACAGGTGTTGACTAAGGCCGGCAGGAGTGACCTCCAGCGACAGCCCCTGGGACATGGTAAATCCAGCAGCCAGGAACTAGGCTGAATGAATGCATTCTGGGCCCTGGCATCAGCTTCCACCCAGAGTGGACACCCCAGACATGTGGACTGGGAGAGGACCCCACCTCAAAGGCCAATCTATCCCATAACTGAAATTTTACTCTTAGTGATTATTTCCTTTGGATTGATCATTGTTCCGTTCCCCTGTCTGCCAGCAGGGATAACCGCCTGTAGCCCTAAGACTTGCAAGGAGATGCCACTTCCTCTCCAAGGACAATCATGGCACAGAGAAAAGCTCAGGATTAAGCGTCAGCTCTCACTTACTGAGTGATCTTGGGAAGTTCTTAAATTCTGGGAACCTCTAGTTTTCTGCTGTATGAAATGGGGAGAATATCACCTACCTTATAGGGTGCTGGGGGGACTGGATATGATGCCATTTGCCCA
Organism: Leptonychotes weddellii; assembly: GCF_054177405.1. Lineage (NCBI taxonomy): Eukaryota > Metazoa > Chordata > Mammalia > Carnivora > Phocidae > Leptonychotes > Leptonychotes weddellii. The sequence goes on along the minus strand of NC_138371.1, from coordinate 94,268,387 downwards.
GCACCCAGCAGGGTGCCTGGAATGAAATGTGCGTTTACTTCTGGTCTCGACACAAGGGTGAAAAGAGCAAATCACTGTCCGGTGCTCACTACGTAGCAGGGGCTGTTCTATGTGCTTTATACATACTCCCTCACCTTATCCTCAAAACCACCCCATGGGTTACTCTTGTATCCCCATTTTAGAGATAGGGAAGCCAAGGCTCATGGGATGTTAAACTGCCAGCCCAAGGACATAGAGGGTATAAATAACATAGGTAGGATTTGAACCCTGGCCCTATCCCATTCTGCCCACATCCTGGGGGCGTGGGATGGGCTATGCCAAGGTGATGGGGGCCCAGTGGGACAGGAGAAGAACCAGAAAGACCACCTCTCAACTTTGCAGGACCTTCCCACCAGGAAGCCCCTCCCCACACCTGCTTTGCATGCCCTCCCCCACTGCAGACCCACCTCATTTCTGCACATCAAGATTTACTTCACTCCCGGGGCCCCTCCTGCCCTGGGCTGACCACACGGGCTCTCTCCAAAGCCCAGAGCCAGGCAGTTCCTCTTCTGCGAGGGGCTGGCGTTCAGCACTGATCAAAGAGCAGGCCGGCTTATCAGACACGCTCCTCATTAAACTTTTACAGGCCAGATTCCATTATAAATGAGCTGTCTGTCCCACACCGCAGAGCACGTTCCCAGAGGTGGGAATCTGAAGACCTCGGAGCCGGGAGAGTCTTTAGCAGAAGGGTCAGTGCAGAGAGGGGCCCTCTAGGGTTAAACTGCCCGGGTTCCAGTCGCAGCTTTGCTACTTACTAGGAGGATGTCGCTAGTGAAAGCAGGCAACCGCATTGTGCCTCAGTTTCTCCACTTAGCAAGTGGGAGTGACGAAGCTGCCTTCCTCATAGGGTGCTGATAAGGGTTAAGTGGTATAATCCAGAGGGCTGGCCCCGGACTGCTGGGACTGCACCTCAGTTAGCCTGGCCCCAGCATCCGGCTGCCCACAGGGGTCTCAAAGGCACACTTACATCACCATGAGCCAAGGCTCCACACCTATTTGCCACCCAGTCCTCAGACAGCTAAGGGAGGAGGGCCAGCTGCCCTACAAACTCCCTAGTCCCAGAGTTCTCTGGGCTCCGTGTCTCCCCGCTCCCTAGCTGCTCTGAAGTACTGGTCAGCTACAGCAGGTTTAAAGGAACACCACTGGGGGCGCCTGGGAGGCTCAGTCGTTAAGCGTCTGCCTTCGGCTCAGGTCATGATCCCAGGGTCCTGGGATCGAGCCCTGCATCGGGCTCCCTGCTCATCGGGAAGCCTGCTTCTCCCTCTCCCACTCCCCCTGCTTGTGTTCCCTCTCTCGCTGTCAAATAAATACATAAAATCTTAAAAAAAAAAAAAGGAGCACTCACTGGAGATAAAAGGCCAACTCGGACTCCAGTGAGGGGGAGGACAAGGCCTCTGGTGGGCAGCCCTGGGCCCACCCAGCATCTCAGCCCAGAAGCCAGGCAGACAGGCCCTTCTGCCCGCTCTTCCTTTCTTCCACGAATCTCTGAACAGAAGTGCGCGCATTTGCTGAGGGAAGAGAACGTTCTTTGTGAAACACAAAGCCAGTCCTCTCTGAACCGTGAACCTAGTGGTGTGGGGCCAAGAATCAAGAAGAAAATATTACTATCTTCCTGCTCCTCAGTGACTGGCTGAGGACAGGGCTCTTAGGGGCCCAGGACGATGCAGGCTGTATGTTTATTAATCTCACGACGAGCAGGTGCAGTTTTTATTTAACACTGACCTTGGGAAAAGCCATCTTCAAATCCCCCCAGATTAGAAAGTTCAGGAGCTCAGCCAGCAACAGCACTACTTTCTGAAGTGAAGCACACCAACAGAGGGGCTAAACATCCCCATTAATATGCAGTCCCCAGGACGCGGTGGCTTCAGACAACCTTAACAGCTCTCCCAGGGGGCTCTGGGTAATTTGCACGCGCGACAAAGTGTGCAGATGATGGTGGAAGGCGGAGGTCCTCGCACCCACCAGCTGGCGTTTCCTCTTTTCTTAAAGTACCTGGGCCAGCATGTTGACTTTGCATGAATTGATAGCTAAGCCCCAGAGCCATCTGTCCCCAGCAGGACCCCCTCCTCCTCTCTCCTTGTCTCTCAGGGTGGCCTTGGGCCGTGACCACTGGAACCCTGCTCACCAACTACAGCTCAAGATCAAGTGATCTGCAGGGGAGCGACTCGTGGCGGTCAGCTCTAGAGCCTAGGCAGGTGCTGCGGGTCACGGAGGTCAGAGGTCAGGTATGGAACCAGGCAAGAGGAGAGAGAAGGGGACTGTCCTTCCTGTGGCTGAGACGTGGTAGCTGTCTTCGTTCCATATGCTCATCCCCTTTCGCAAGCCGAGAATATGGACAGATTCAGGTCAACTTGTGGGCACTGCATCTGTGAATGGGTGATAAAAAGGAACCAGGGGATTTTTAACACCCCAAACTTCGAAGTCGTTATCGTTGAGAGAAAAAGCCCTACCGCCTGCTGATTGGACGACTCTGGCATGGCAACAAACAGCTCCGGGCCTATTTTCATGGGTATAAAATAAGCAGGGTGGCCTGCGGTGGTCCCCAGACTCTGGCCTGTAGATAAACAAGCAGATACCCAGTCCTCACCCTAGCCTGAAAGAGCCAGAACTTCTGGGACTGGACCAAAGAACATGCATCTTTAAGACACAGCCGAGTTCAGACTGGCAGCCAGGTTTGAGAACTGCAGCACGAGATGGTCTCGGTAACCCCTCTGGGCGGGAAGCAGCTGGAATTGGTCTGCTCTGAAGCCCCAGGGCAAGGCTGGGATGAGAAGGACCCCATAAGCAACATGGGGAGTTGAAAGGCAACCCCAGCCTCCTGAACCAGGAACCTGAACTTCTCCCTTCCCCGACAGGACATGGGTTGATCCTGGCTCAGGGCAGCCCGGACTCCTGCTTGTATGACCGCATACACAGGGCAAACGGAGAGCTCCAGCTGGGGGCCCCACAGTGCCATGCCTCAGCCTCTGTCCCCACAACACCCGGCAAGCCTGTTTCCAAGGGGCAGGGGCCAGCAACGGATCCAAAGAGGTCCCCTTTCCCACCAGCAGTCGCAAGGCTTTGGAAAGTCTGCAGGGAGTGTTTGCCCCCACCCACTGGCTGGCCTTCTCTTCTCGCCCTTGAGAATGGACTCTTGGACCCTCAGGATCATAACCTCATGGGGTTGGGGGGGTCACAAAAGAACCCCGCCTGACAACAAGAACAACCCCTCTACCCATTTATCTCCCCAACACGTGTGGTTTACACAGATAAGAAATGCTGCCCCAGGAGTCCATGGGCAGTGCCATCTACTCTTCTAGAACCACCTGAGCATTAGCGAGCTATGCAAATCCTGCTGTGGGTTTGTACTTCTAGGAGATGCGGGAAGGTGGCTGTCAGGATGGGGCGGGGGCATCTATGAAGAAGCCGGCCCCGCGTGCTCGCTGAGTTTCCACCTGCTGTTCCCCATGCCCCACTCTTCCCTGTGTGGCTGCCTGTGGGAGGGGAGGGCCGTCACCTGGACCCTGGGACCTTTGCCATGTTCCCCCCACTTCTCCTACCCATCCCCTAACTGCTCCCACGGGTGTCCTGGAACCAAATCTGACCACTCCCTCTTACTCCTGGTTGCCGAGAGGATAAAGTCCAAATTCTTCAACTGGGAGAAAAAAGACCCCTCCTCTCTCCATCCCCAATGGTACTCCTTCTGTCCTATTTTCCACCTTCTTATGTCGCAGCCACAAGACAGAATCCTCTTCAAACGTCATGCCATAGCCTGCCTCTGCCATAAGGTGCCTGGGCCTGCCATGACCCCCGCCCTCATAAGCAAATAGCAACCGTGAGAATCATCATTGTTAACATCTACTCAATGTTTCCAAACTGTTCTCACTGCTTTATTTATATGATCCCACTGAATCCTCAAAATAACTCCATAGATGGGATAAGTACTCTCATGACGCCCGATTACAGATGGAAAAACTGAGGTTTATTCGTTTGGGTTGGTAAGCTCTCCCAAGTTCAGAGCCAGGGTTCCAGGCCAGCTAGCGGGGCAGGGCTGGTGACAGATCATTCCTGCGGCTCCGGTGGCAGGACGACCAGCTCGCGGTGGAGCATGCACGCGGAGCCCTTGTGCACAAGGCGCCCAATCCCCGGGCCGTGAGGACCACGAGAGCCAATGGCTCGGAGCAGTAGGCCGAGGCTCCCGCTCGGGTGACAAGAGATGACACCGCACCTCATTTGCTGTGCAACGTTTGTGTAATTAGACACATTAGGCGCCGCAGAGGAGGCGTGGGCTACAGCAGGGGCTTGACGGATCGGGTGCTCCACCGGGTTCCTCCCGCATTAATCACACAAGCCAGAGCCACAGGGCCGTTGTTTTCTTAGAGGCCTCATCCTGTTTCCCAACTGAGGCACGGAGGGGGGAGGGTGAAAGGGTCCGGAAGCACTCGCCGTGTCCCCCTGTGGCCGGGTGGGTACCGACCATCCTGAGGCTAATGGGGAGCCCCTGGGAGCCCACCCCGGCAGGGCACGGGGCTCTGGGAACACAGCGCTGCTGCCCATCATCACTTGGGTGTTAACCCGGATAGCCCGGCCCCGGGTGGGGAGGGGAGGCCAGCATGCCCGCCTTGCAGGGATGACACGGGGCAAGTCGGTGTGCCTCTCTGAAGCCCAGCACCTGCGCTCACGAGGCCGTCAACAAGGCACACCTGCCTGCCCCCAGAGCCCGGCTGCCCCAGGCCCTGCACACGCTGTTGACACCCTTTACTGTATTCTACTGGGTGATGCCACGCTGGCCACTGGGGCTTGGTGATCCCAAATAAGCCCCAGAGCTGTCCCTGCCCGAATCCCTGGAATCCGGGACCGTAACTTTCTAGGGGAAAAGGGACTTTGCAGATGTGATGGAGTTGAGGATCCTGAGACAGGAAGATTATCCTGGATTATCCGGGTGGGCCCTCAAAGCCATCGCCCGCCCTTTAGAAGGGAGGCAGAGGGAGAAAAGCATTACGGAAGAGGAAGAAGGATGCGAGGACAGAAGCAGCGGTGGGGGGGGGGGGGGAGGCGGTGGAGAAGGCTATATGACCAGAGGCATGGGTCCCCGGCTGAGGCACGCAAGTGGCCTCCAGAAACTAGGGAAGTCAAGGAAATAGAGTCTCTGCTAGAGTCTCCAGAAGGAACCAACACCCCACCAACACCTTGACTTATTTCAGACTTCTGCCCTCCTTCTGCCGTCCGAGAGTAAGTATCATTGTAAGCCACAGGGGAATCTGTTACAGCAGCGACAGGAGACTGATACACCCCCCTTCAGGCATCAAGTCGGTTCAAGAGTCATCTGGGCCAGTGAGTGACAAGGCCATTTCCACAGGCCCACTCGCCTGGCCAGACCTCCCCTGCTGCCTGCCATGAAGGTTTTCTATTTCTCCGGGTGCTCTGCCCATACCTCACCCCTCAGTGGCCAGGAAGGAAGCAGGCCCAGAGAGGGGACATGACTCGTGTCCAACCCAGGGCTGGTGAATAGCAAAGCCTGGAGAAGACTCAGGGACTGCCTCCTAGCTCTCCACCGGCCCAAGGTGGGGACAGCACCGAGAGCTCCCTATCCAGTGCCAGGGCCTTGCCTGCAGCAGCATCCCAAACATGAGCCCCACCCCAGTGTTTCTGACTCATCAGTTGGGCCTGGGGCCAGAGAATCTGCATTCCTCACAGGCTCCCAGGGGACCAGTGGTCATCCATGTGCTCCCAAGGGAGAGGCCTGGGCTCAGGGGGTTGTAATTAGGTTTCTAACCCTCCCACTCTGTAAGCCGGCAACCCTGGTGGTTAATATTTCACCTCTCCTTGCTGCCTCAGTTCCTTCCTCTGTAAAATGGAATGATACAAAATGCCCATCTCTCAGGGTTGTGAGAGGGTTAAGGGAGATGAGGTACGTGAAGTCCGTACAACAGAGCCTGGTCAGTAGGTGGGAACGATTAGGAGAAATGGCAGTCATCAATGGTGGGGTCTACTTATAGCTCTGTGGTGGTCGCTAGGCATGTGGGGACACGTGAGCCAAGACAGTCACCCATGCCATCCTGTGTGGACTGTGCCTCCAGGAGCGACCAGCACTGCCCACGTCTCTGACCAGCACCCGGCCCCTTCCAGGGGGCCCTTCCCTGCGGGTCTGCTGTGCCCAGGATCTCTGTCACAACCAGTCCAGCATTTCTCAGGAGCAGAAAGTCAGCAATTCTAATCCCCTCCCAAATAGGGACTCAGCTCCTTGATTCTCCTTCAGTGCTCAGATGCCACCAACTGAGCCATTTTTGGGTGATCCACTAGCTCCAAACACGTGCACCCCCCCACTGTGGTCTCAGGCCCTGCAGCTGGAGGGTCTGGGAGGTGGGCAGAGGGCTGAAAGGGCCCCATCACCTACCAGGTGGGCACAGGGTGCCAGCAGCAGACCCTCTTCAAGGAAGAACCAGCGACACACACTGACATGAAATGAGAAGTTTCCAACATTTGAAAGGCCCTGAGAGACAACTTGTGGGGCCTCCCAATGCGCAAATCTGGGACCATTTCAACCACACACAAATAGTGACGACAACAGAGTATAACTCAGAATAATACGCCTGTCCATGCATTTATTTGGTATAAATAAATAATCAAAGAAAGAAAGACAGGGGGGGGCGGGGGGGCGGGGAGAAGGGACCATTCCTCACAGGAGAATTCCAGGCAAAAAATGCGGAAGGAATGATGGAAACAAAAAATCATCATTTGGAAAACACTAATAATATGGTTTCTGTTGAGAACCATCTGATGGGTGTGAAAGTAGGTAAAAATTTGATAGAACACAGGATATTTACATATTACCGAAGTCTCAGCCCCTCCCCTAAGATACCTGTTAATGACAAAGGGACCAACTTTAAAGTGGAGAAACCCAGCAGACCTCACCTTAGCTAAGTGAGCTGCAGCGATGAGAAAAATGAACCTCTCCAGTGATGAGAACTATTGTTATTGTGTGTGTCTCCTGACGTAACACACTAGGAAGGACACAGCGCCACTTTTATGGTATTATTCCCCAAAATGCTTATTCTGAATTTCATCATGAGGCAAATTTAGGCAAGTGTCCCCAAACGAGGACACCTGTACATTTTGTACTGGCCTGTCCTCTTCAAGAAGGTCAAGGTCATGAAAGACAAGAGAAACTAATCCAGCCACTAGCCTGGATTAAAGAAGGTTTGACCACGAAATGCAAAGGCCGCATCCCGAGCAGGGAAAAAAAGACATGAGTGGGGCAACTGAGGAAATGTGGATACAATTTACAAGTCACTTAATGACCCTGTATCAGTCTTCGGTCACGTAGGATGTGACCCCTGGGGAAGCCCAGCGGAGGGTATCATGGAAATCTTTGTGCTATTTTTGCAACTGTTTTCCATGTCTGAAATTATTCCAAAGTGAAAGATACTTTAAAAAAAAAAAAAGTCCCCGATTTTCTCGGCCTCGGGGAGGCGGCAATGGGTGCCCAGAAACAGGAGTTGCCTGAGGGCTGGGACCTTCTCAGTCACCAGCCTCCTCATCAGGCACAGTGCTGGCTTTGAACATAGGGAGTGCTCAGCCAGGAGCTGGGAGAGGCAGCAAGTAGGGTTTGTCTTCAAAGGGTGGAGAGCACTCTCACTTAGCCAACACTGATCCTGGACCTATTCTGTGTCAGCCATTGGCAGGGCAGCAAGGAGAGGGAAGCTCAGAGCCTGCTGGGGGGAAGGTGGGAAAACGGATCACTCCGGGGAAGGGGCCCCACTCAGTGTGGGGGACCCCGGTGCCCCAAGAGGAGCATTCCTCTTGGAATGCGTGTGCTAGAACCCTGAACAGCGACTTGGCATGGACAGATGAGGTGGCTGGGTCCAGAGGGGCCCTGGGCCCAGTCGATCCTTTGCAGTAGGTTTCCTCCAAGCTGGTGTGGGGAGCGGCAGAGATGTGGGGGTAGGGCAAAGGTTCCAGCCTCTCGTCTGGAGGCAGAATGGATGGGGTAGCGCGGGGCCCAGTCTTAGAGTCATAAAGACCAAGCAAAGTGACATCAGCTCCAGGCTTCGAGGCCTTAGGTGAGAACGAAGAGGGACAGGCCTCGTCCTAGTGAGACAGCACTGGCACACATCCTGCTACCTGGGGCCCTCAAAGCAGGGAGGGCGAGGAGGTCCCAGAGTGTAACATGACCTTGTCCTCATCAGGAGGGTGATTACAGTATAGCGTCTAAACCGGGACACGTAAAAAGGGCGCTATGAATTATTATACAGTGACAATGGGTAACTAAGGTCACCGTACTCATTTTTTTAAATTTTATTTATTTATTTGAGCTAGAGCAAGTGAGAGAGGTAGCACGAGCGGGGAGAAGGGCAGAGGGAGAGAGAGGAGCAGGCTCTCTGCTGAGCAGGGAACCCGAAGGGGGCTCGATCCGGGGACCTTGAGATCGTGACCTGAGCCAAAGGCAGATGCTTAACCAACTGAGCCACCCAGGCGCCCCTAAGGTCACCGTACTTATACAGGACCTTTGGCCTGGAAGAAATTCCCACTGCATGGGTGCACACAGAGCCCCAGGGTGCTATGGATGCACAGGGACAGCCCTCAGCCTTGGCAGTGGGGATGTGCGAGCCGAGCAGGGCTTCCTTCTCAGGTAACCAGAGGGAGCTGGGTGTTCACGACCCACCTACACATTCACCCGGGGTCCTGGGTCAGCGCACTCCTGGTGGCAAGGGGGACGGCTGGCTTAGGACAGTGCGGTTGAGGAACACCAGAAAGACAGACAGAGGCAGGACAAGTGGCTGAGGCTGCCGGCCTCCCCCGCAGCAGGTGACCACATGCCGGTGGGCGGAGGGCAGAACTTACCCGTGCATGCCGTGGACAGAGTGGGGCTCATAATGGTACCTTCCCTCCTGGTGTCTCATGTCAATCGGTAAGGGAGCATGGAGTGGTGGCAGAAGGTGCTGCGGCACTGTGGAGTGGGAGAGAGAAACAGGCCTTCAAAAACTTTTCCCCTCCCTCCAAAAGCCATTTTCGAAGGGCTTTAAAGCTCAATGAATTTCAGAGCCCGAGTAGCCAGGACAGGGAGCTCCACGCGGTGCCCTGGCTATCACACACCCACGGAGGGGGATGAATAAATAATCAAAGGCAGCCCGAGGATCCTACATCTTTCACATAAAAGATCCCCAACCGCGCTCTTGACAAAGACAAGCAGCTAAGCGCTCTTTGAACTCGGGGAGATTACAGGCTCAGCCGCAAATCAGGGCTGACAGAGCTGGCAGACTGCTGCCCATCTCGGCCTGGGCTGCGTGTGGCTCCGGATGCCGCAGTCACCCTGGCTGGAAATATTTACCTAGAACCATCTGTGAAGCCAGGGCCCACTCCCGGCGCGGCCAGCCTCAGGAAGGCCCAACCCCGCCGAGCCGCCTGCCCCGTTCTGTTGGGTCTGTTAATTCTGCAGCTCTTCGTATTAATGACTGACCCCCAAATGAGCTGGTGGGTGCCTCCAAGACGCAGACGCCAGCACGTGAGCCTCGCTTCCAGAGTCGTGTCAGCCTCCCGTCTGCACTTGGCCTGCCCTCAACAAATCATCGTGGTAATTGTAGGATGCTCTTTGCTTATTTAAAAAAAAAAAAAAAAAAAAAAAAAATCCTGGGTCCCCTGGAGGCAAACATAATTATAGGCTTTAGGAAAACAAGCCTCTTTAAAAAGTAGTTAGACTGAGAAAAGGGCTAAGAAGTGGCGATTTCTCAGTCAACTCTTACTTGGGTTGAATGCCACGGGCCAGCAGGCGTGCGTGTGGAGTCTGAATTGCAGAATCCTCGCAAGAGATGGGCATGGGTTTGTTTCTCGTGCGTATAGGTCGGCTGACTGCCCAGCCTACTGTAAGGGATGCAGACACATAATTCTGCTCTCGGTTTCCCTGCAAACAGGTCCTGGGACTGTTCCATAAGCACTATGAATTCTTTTTTTTTTATTGTGGTCAAATATATGTAACATAAAATATACCATTTGAACCATTTTTAAGTGTACGGCTCAGTGGCATTAATACATTCAACTTGGGGGGCAACCACCATCCATTTCCAGAACTTTTCCATCTTCCCCAGCTGAGACTCTGTCCCCATTAAACACTAATTCCCCATTCCTCCTCTCTCCCAGCCCCCCGGCAACCACCATTCGCCTTTCTGTCGCCATGAGTCTGACTATTCTACATACCTCATATGAGTGGAATCGTACGATATTTGTCCTTTTCTGTCTAGCTCATGTCACTTAGCATAATGTCCCCAAGGTTCATCTGGTATAGCATGTGTCAGAAGTTCCTTTTTAAGGCTGAATGATATTCCACTGTATGGATGTATTCCTGGTCTGGCTATCCATCCACTTGTCAACAGATACTTGGGTTGAACACCATGAATTCTTTTTTTTTAAGATTTTTTTTTAATTTTGCAGGTGCCTGGGGGGCTCAGTTGGTTAAGCATCCGACTCTTGATTTCAGCTCAGGTTGTGATCTCAGGATTGTGAGATGGAGCCCCTCATTGGGTTCCACAGTTCGTGTGGAGTCTGCTTAAGATTCTCTCTCTCCCTCTGCCCCTCCCCACCCCTGCTTGTGCACACTCCCTCTCTTAAAAAAAAAAAAAAAAAAAGATTTTTTTTTTTTTATTTTTAAGTAATCTCTACACCCAGCGTGGAGCTCAGACTCACAACCCCAAGATCAAGAGTCCCACACTCCACTGACTGAGCCATCATGAATTCTTAAAAGAAAATTTTCCCCCTGAAATTTTAACCTTAATTTTCACATACTCAAATTTATCTTCATAGTTCCACAAAACTGGCACCTTCCATGAGTACCGAGAACAACAACAACAAAAAACGAATCTTCTCACCCTGACTAAATCAGTTTGCCAAACACGGACTCCACAAATCTTGGGCTCCAAGGGGACACACGATACAACAGCCATGTTGTCCCGTCCCTCTGGTGGGGCCCTTACTTGCGGAGCTGGAGATTGCTGGAATGACCACCCCATCCCCTTAGGCCCGCCCATGTCCTCTGAGAGGACTCCGGTGGCGGTGACAAGATGCCCCCAGGGGACTCAGCAGGGAAGCTGTGTCCAGCTCCCCAGATGTTTAGGAAAGGGCCTTTCGGGTATTTTTTTTTTTTTAATGTGGCCAGGCAGACCAGATTATAGTATTATTAATAAAATAAAAATAGTTTGCCTTTGTGTGTTTCTGAATGTTTTCCTGCATACCCCTCCCCCCCCCGCCCACCGCTGAGGCAGCCAGGGTAGGTGTTACTGTGCCTATTTCACAGATGAGGAAATAGAGGCTATGGGTGATTTCAGCCCAAAGTCACAAAGCTGAAAAACAACAGAACCTACAGGAGAATCCAAGGCCCAGGACAGCTGGTCATGGGCTTTTCCCTCTGCCCAGCCAAAATGAATCCTCAGAGGCAGTCCGTGGGTGCAAAGGTGATCCCTGGCGTCCTTCTGGTCTCACCTTGAGTATATATTATATTTAACAAATGCTCATGTAGGACTGGGCCCACTCCTAGCGCTTTGCAGATATCAGTTCCTGGCTCTTCATGGCACCCCAGGGGGCATTCACCCCAGAATTCCCAGTCCTCCCACTGGCCGTCCCGCAGCACCCAGGTGTGCTTTTCTTCTCTCCTCTTGCTGCCTGCAGAAGCAGAAGGCAGTCCCCTAATGCGGCAGAGCCCAGACCTTCCCCTCGACCTCACTAGCTAGGAGTGCTCTTCTCAGGGTTAATGCAACTTCACCCGGGTCTCAAGAGCTATAAAATCTGCAGGAATGAAGTGCTCATGGTCGTCTACCAGGCGAACATGAAATGGAGGTGATACCAGGGCTGAAGCCAGGGCCGTGTATGTGTGGTGTGCACGTGTGCATGTGTTATGTGCGTACGTGTGTGTGTGTGTGAGAGAGAGAGAGAGAGGGAGAGAGAGATGGGGAAGGAGGAAACTGGGGCTTCTGGGAAGAGGCATTAAGACACACAGCCACCCCGAGTCCTGCTGCAGCTGAGGCCACACCCCCCTTTCTGCCTGATCGCTGGGGTGCAGGCTGTGGAGACTACCAGAGGAAGTGGCTTTCTCTTAACTCAGAGCTGCGGGCCAGGCCATGCGACAGTGGGGAAATCGTGTCTCCTCTCTGGGCATTACCTTACCCATCTGTATAATGGGAATTAAATGGGCTTTAAGATCCTTCCTACCAGGACAGTCCTGCTGTTTGTGAATGGTCACTTGTTCCCCGGAGAAAGAGCCATGCTTGTCCCAGCCAGTGACACGTTGAGGTCATAGGACAGATCCCTGAGCAGGGGACAGGAGCTTGGGGCGCAGGCGGTACCACGTCACTGTGGCTTTATCCATACAACTCACTACTAGGGACCAGTGACTCTTCTGGATGCACACGGCCCACCAGCCCCTGATTATCCCTGAGCCTCCACCAGCTGTCTCTGGGGCCAACTGTGCACCCCAGGCCATTCAAGGCGTGAAGGTTGATCTGGCCCATCTGAGCTCTCAGGACATTTTCAGACTGGCATGGACCGTCCCCGCGCGCCCCTCTTTCAGAAGTGAACGCTTTGCTCAGAGCCCTTCCGCCTGGCTGCAGGGGGAGAAATTCCCTTTTGGACTCTGGCAAGAAATCACCCGGTCCAGAGGCCGTCCGCAGCACCCAAGGAACACGAAAATACACATAAAGGACAAGAGCTGCCTTCAAGTGACATATTGAATGAAATCCTTCCACACATTGTTTTCATTGTGGGCTCTTTTTTTAAGTTAAAAAAAAATCCAAACTAAATCATGTCCTTCCGGCAGGGGGTTTGGGGGAAAAACACATACACACACATACATCCCATATGTCATTTCAAAGAAATGGCTCTCTTTTTAAGTTTCTGGGGAAGAAACCCTAAGCTGGGAATTTTCTATGGATCACCCCTGCCCCCCTGAAGAAAATGCACATTTGTTTTTGATCCTACACAGAAAGACGACCAGTCTGGGAAGCTGAGGACGGTGGGGCCCGGACTTTTATTTTTAAACCCAGAATCTTTCTGTGCTAAGGTTTAAAAGCCAGATGCTCCTTGGCTGGTGGTCCCAAGGGTGAGGATTCACTGGCCTTGGCGTTGTCCTTGGTCTAACGGGAGGGGGCACAGAGGACCTTCTGTGATAGTCTAGTTCGTGTCCCATTAATAGTGACTCTGGTGAATTTCTGCCAGAGAAGATGGGGAGGGGTCAGCAGAGGGTTCAGACACAGAATCGGGAAAACTGGGTCATCGAAACATGACCGGGCAGCTGCGTCAGCAGCCGGAGGAATTCTCCTCGGATGAAGTCATGTGTTGCTACAACACGGAGTCGCTGCCCTGAGGACTGAGCTCAGAGAGGGCTGGAGAGGCTGATCCAGAGCCAGAGGGGCTGGCGAGGTGAAAGTAGCCATCTTCCAGAACAGACTGGATGCGTTAGGGACACACGGCCCTCTGGGCTGTCCACTCCCTGGAGATTAGCATGGTCTTCCTTTCCTGTGGTCATTTCCATTAAGACCACAAAAGGCAATTAGCTCAGAGCACATGGGCCGGTATGCTCTGGGCCTGGGACCAGAGAAGCAAAAGGTTTCTGCACGAAGGGCTGCAACGCCCTGGGGCTGACCGAGGTGTCTCTGGAAGGAGACCTGGTCCTAGCACAACACAGGTCCGAGTTATGGCGAGGCAGAAACGCATGTCGTTGCGGTCCCCAGGGCCCTGAGAGGGAGGCCAGGGGCCAGGGCAGGGTGTGGATCCCCATAGCCTTCTTGAGCAGCTGGTCCGTGCCCCACGGCTGTATCACAGACACCCTGACAGCCGGCTCCAGGCCGCCTCTAATAAGCTGCAATGGAGGCATTCCAATTTGGCATGCCTCTAGGGGGCCAGGAAAGGGCTCCTTGGCTTCCAATTTCTCTTGCACCATGGGGGACTCTCCTTGGGATTCCCGGTTAAAGACAAATGGATTTCATTCCTTTCCCTTACAATTCCTTGCATCGTAATATCCAGTGTAACGATTTCATTCATTTTCTTAAAAGCAAACAGACCTTGGGAAAGTCACAGAAACAAATTCACACTAAAGCGCAGATGACTCACCAGGTCGCTTTCCCTTTAATGGCGGGACCCAGGCAGCTGGAGACACCTGTATCTTTGGAGAAGGAAGGTGCTCACATGGAGGAAAGAGAAATGGGCACACGAGCAGGCTTGAAGACCAGCACAGTGTACTTTACGGTTAGATTGAAATCCAGATTGTTCCTGAGCTGCACATCAGTCAAACGACAGTCTTAAGGGGGATGACATGTCCCTATTGTCTACGGAGCTTGGGATGGGGTAAGAAGCACGTGAGCCATAAGTCCCAACAGACTTGGGTGTGAACCCCGGTTTCATCATCTGCTAACAAGTGACAAGCACTCTGGGCTTCAGTGTCTTCATCTGTAAAATGGGAACGACACCAACCCTTGCTGTTGTATTGCATGTTTGCAGTGTGGCACAGAGCAAAATATCAGTAAGTGGCACTTCCCTCCCTCACCACTGTGAGTCCCAGAGGAAATGTGAGCAAGGGCCCTACTCCTTGGTGTAAGGGACGCTGAGATGCATCAGGCAAGCACTCAGATGTGGCATCCACCGCTCGATGTACATCCCATAGGACCTGGTGCTCCCCGACTCACTGCGTGATAGAGTGGGGACGGGCAGAGAGGATGGGTCATGGGCTCAGGAACACTGCTGAAAAGGTCTTCCACAAATGGATCCCTGCTGACTGTACCCCGATTTCCACACGGTACATTTGCTCGAGACTCAGACTGCTACTCCTGACTCCACTGTTTCCCACCATTGTGTCCCTAGTGTCTGTGCTGGTGCTGGCAAAACCAAAAAACAGGCGGGGGGGCCTGCAGGTGGCCTGCTGAGTTCAGTGAACAGCACTGGGAAATTTGTCTTAAAGGTGGGTTTTAAAAATAGGGATCCCCTCCACATCTGCCTTTAGCCCCATCACCCTGCCTTGCAGCGGTAAGTCAGCCCCTGGGAAGCCCAAGGCAGAAGCAGGTGTGATCGCGTCCCAGGCAGGTGACACCTCCCATGTACGGGAGGGTGGCGGTTCCGAGGACGGGACCCCTTGTATGATCCCATTTCCTTAAACCAAACCTACCTTTCCCCCACTAGAAAGCAAGGGGGCATTGATGGCCTGGACAAGTGCACCTTTGGGGAGGCCTCTCCCATCCCAGTAGAGAGAGAGAGGATGCTACTCTTGGTTCCACCCTAAAGACCTAACTTGGTCAGTTGAACTGTTTAACCCTTCCATGAACAGAAAGTTTAACCCTTCCATGAACAGAAACGTGAAGATGCTCTACAAAATGAAAAATGTTAATTGTGCGGGGAAGGGACAATGATTGACACCTTCATTTTCTGTGCGGCTGGCCCCAGGTGATTAGCCGCCCTTCAGCAGATGCTGGATGCTAGCCTGTTGCCCGCACGGCTACAGTCTACGTTTTAGCCCTTGAAGCTGGGCTCGTCACAAATCCCACAGGGCAGGACTACTACATTCTCTCCCATTCCTGTGGAGATCCTGGGCCCACTTCTCAGGGATTCTGGAGCTAAAGGCTTCCTAGGAAATACCAGAAATGATAGCACCAGCTCCTAAGAAGAGATGGCATGACCCTTCCTTTCGCTGCACGGGTCTGGCCTTAGGACACCATGCAGCTCAGACACAGGGCTCCCCTCTGATGTGGTCTTGACCTGCACAGGCTTCGGGCCCCAGCAGGTCCAGCTCTTCAGTCTTCTCCAGAATCTGTAGGGATTCTGGGCAAAGCTCTCAATCCCTGGCCTACACAGCCCAGAGGATGGAGGGCACTCCCTCGGCCCACCAGCCCACCTAAGGCTTCCCCCACAAAGCCAATGCAGGAGGGCCCAGCAGCACAATCCCTGCCTGTCAGGCGTGCACCAGGGCACTCTGCAGAGGCCGTCTGCAAAGCTGGAGGCTGGACACCCCGTGATTCAGCAGGCTCCAGAATGCCAGAATGGCCTCAGAGTCAGGGCACCTAGAGGAGCCAGGCAACCTCCCTGGAAGAGGTGATTTTGGAACTGGGCCCTAGTGGCCAAGACTGGGGGAGCTGGAAGGAGGGGGAAGATGACAGATTCTTCAGGCTCAGAGGCAGTATGGACGGAGTCCAGAGGACTCAGTCGTACCAGGGCACAGAGCTGTGCAGAACATGACTCCTAGTCAAGACATGTGTCCTCTCCTGTATATACAGGATTAGGAACGCCTCTTTCTAGGGTCCTCCCAGAGACCCTAGGTGATGTGTTACACATAACAAGAGGCCCACTATGGAACACCTACTAGGTACCAACATCAGTGCTTCTCAGACCCAAGAATCACTGGTAGGGGGGTTTGTTCGAACACCGTTGCTGGGCTCCCTCCCCAGAGCTCAGGGCCTGGGAATCTACATTTATAACAAGCACCCAGGTGAGGCTCACACAGCTTAGCCGGGACCACACTTGAAAAACCACTGGCCTACCTTAACTTTTTATACTTCCAGAGTTCCCACTTGCACTGGGAAGTTAAGAGGAGATTATTTCTCAAACTCATGCCTGTTCTGCATTGTGTTAGCTGGTGAATGTCCACATCTGGAGAAGCTCAACATGACTGATGATTGAGACAGCTTGGGTGTGATGGTCAAATCCTGGTGACCACCACACCAGCCCATTTACCAGTGGCGGCAGCAAAGGGTTTGAGCATCACAAGGAATGCAGCGGAGGTGCACGCCACGGCTGGGAGAAGCCACGGGAGATGGTATATGTGCATTCCTCCCTTCGCTTGGAGTGGCCTCAGTTCACTTGGGAACTTGGACAGTTTCAAAGGCCAGCCCCTCAGACGTGTGGACTCAGATGGCCAAGTCCTCTCCCAACGGGAACGAAGGAGCGGCCAAAGCATCAGAGCTAGGGGGTATGAAACTGTAGAAGAGTCCAGGAAAGCCTCATTCCCAGCAGCCAGGCAAGTCCACTTCCGGGATTTATGCAAATGGCACTATTATTCCCAATAATAAGCCCCAAGACAAGCTGCCTCCAAGAGGCCCCTCCTGATGGCCAGGCACCACCCCACAGGAAGCACTTAATAAGAATAATAATATCCTGAATGGCACTCTCCACAGCATGCAATTAAAAAGCGTTTCTGTCTCACTTGGGGGGAGTGGGGCGGGGGGAGTTAAAACGAGACAGGAAATTCCAACACCACTAGCTGGCTGGTGTCCGGCAGGCTGAGGCCCACTGCTGCTCATGCAGTCAGATCTGCCCCCACATGGAGCTCGCCGGGATCAGGGCCCGGGCCAGACCCACCAGGGCACACCGCCCACCCCGGAGCCGCGGGCTGGCCTGTCCGACAAGGTGTTGCTTGACAAAATGTGACAAAACCACTGCTGGAAAGAGGGGAAGCCCCGAGCCGGGTCCGGGGCCAGCCCGCCCCCCGCCTTCCACGCAGGGCAGTGCCTGGAGGCTGCTCTCTGGCGTGGGGTGCACATCCCAAGGGCTAGCAGGTGCCTGACCAAACGCCACGTGGCCCTCACAGCAAGGGCCTGGGGTCTGTCCTGGGGTCTGCCCCCCCACTGCAGACTGAATGTTTATGTCCCCCCCAAATTCATAGGTTGAGATCCTAATGCCTGAGGCGATGGTTTGGAGATGGGGCCTGTGGGAGGTGACTAGGTCAAGAGGGTGGAGCCCTTGTGAATGGGATCTGTGCCCTCATAGAAGGGACCCTGGGTCCCTAAGGCCTCCGCCATGTGAGGACACAGAGAAGAAGGGGGACATCACCAGACACTGAATGCGCTGGTGCTGTGATCTCAGACTTCCCAGAGAACTAAAAGTCAGTGGTCGGAGCCCTCCCGTGCACGGTATTCTCATGAGAGCCGCTTGCCCTGACTGAGATTCCCCACTGATGGTGACAGTAAGATGGGGGAACAGGCCACACGAGCCAGAGGCTGCAGCCGACACGGCAGCCAAGCCCACTGCTGATTCACTTAACCTTCCTGCACCTCGGTTTCCTTATCTGTACAACGAGAGCAGTGACAGGACTCCCACCGGAGGGAGGCTGGGAGGCAGGAACAAAATACCACGCATCCAGAGTGTGTGCCAGTGCCCGCCTGGCCATCTCCACGGACCTCCCGCCCCTTCAGTAAGGGGTCCCGGGGAGACCCCTGCCATCGCAGGGAATGGGACGGATCGCCCACCTGTCGGGGTGCATGAGTGGGGTCCCACACTAGAGAATCTTAGAACCAAAAGAGACCTCAGAGAAGGTCAAGCCTGATTAAGTGTGAAAACTGTCCTGGCCACAGGATCTGTTCCAAAGAAAGTAGTAGGCGAGACCCTAAAATCTATATTGGATTTGAGGCCTGGGAGACCGTGGCTCTGAAAGTCTTCCCTGAAGACCTGTAAGGGACCCTGCCGAAAGCACGGATCCAGCCCAGGGGCTTGGGGAGTGAGTGACCCGCAAGCTGGTGACTGTGTCCCGGGCCGGATGTCAACACTCCCGTGTGGACCCAGCACTGCTCAGGTTTACCTGTGCGGACATGCCCCCGTGTCCTGTCACCCTTCACAGACTACCTGCAAACCTGCACCAGCAGCCGTCCCGTCATTGTCTAAAAAGCCCATTTGTCATGGGGGGCAGGGAGGATGGCCATTTAGACTTTCAGGAGGGTGTCTCCCGCGCCACATGGGTCCCCCAGGTGTCACCTGCCACCCTGCCTCCTTCACCAGCATCTGGTCCCTTTCCTGCAGAGCTCTTGCAAAAGTTTCCCCAGCCCAGTGCTTCTCGTCCTCCCAAGAGCACCACAAGAGTCCGTGGTCACTCCGCTGTGGTGCTCAAGGGACCTCAGCACTCAGTCTCCACCGCGCACTGGTGACACTTTCCCAGGCTGGCTAGGACACCCCTTTCTGAGTGCTCTGAGCCGGGGCTTGCCAAAGCCAGTCCATGAGATTCAAAACCGTGCAGCAGAATCTGCGGCGAGCACAGCGGTCAAGCACCTCCGAGCACGCGGGCTACACTTAATTCCTTCTCTGCATTCGACAGCCAATTACAAATGCTTCGCCGGGGCGCCTGGGTGGCTCAGTCGTTGAGCGTCTGCCTTCGGCTCAGGTCATGATCCCAGGGTCCTGGGATCGAGTCCCACATCGGGCTCCCTGCTCCGCGGGAAGCCTGCTTCTCCCTCTCCCACTCCCCCTGCTTGTGTTCCCTCTCTCGCTGTGTCTCTCTCTGTCAAATAAATAAATAAAAAATCTAAAAAAACAAAAAACAAAAAAACAAAAAAAAAACACAAATGCTTCGCCGAAGCAGGTCTCTCAAGGACCACTTCTCGGGAGCCCCTGGTCGGTCTGGTCCCAGTGATTATGTTACTCAAGGGGATTCTCTTCTTTAAGACAATCGTACCACTGGTTTCTTCTCTAAGTAGCCACCCTTCAAATGCAGCTCTGGCCAGGAGACATAACGTTGCAGGGGACATACGGTATTTTACATTTGCTAGTAGCCACATGGGAAAAAAAGAACTAAAAAGATACAGGTAATATTTTTAATCATCTAATTTCATTGACCCAGGATATCAAAAATATTATCCTGTTGACATATAACCAACATAAATCACTCATAAGATGTTTGATATTCCTTTTTTTTTTTTTTGTATTGCTTCTTCAAAATTGGTTGTGTAGTTTACATTTGCAGCACATCTCAATTCGAGCCAGCTACATTTGAAGTGCCCAGCAGGCACTGTGGCTAGTGGCTGTCTTATCACAGTCAAACTTTGACTCTTTACATAGAATTCTAGTCTAGGTTAATAAAAGTCTTACTGATACTTAAAATATGGCGAAGAGCGTCTTTCCAAAAGTCTGTCTTTCCTTCTGAATCTTATCTCCCTGCAAAACTTCTATTTGGTCACTTAAATAACCATTAACAGTTTTCCTTCCTTCCTTCCTTCCTCCCTCCCTCCCTTCCCTCACTTCCATCCATCTAACTGACAAGGGCTCCCAGGGTCGTCCTTCCACGCCCTTGACCCATGAGGGCAGAAGAGAGCAGGGCAGCAGCGCCACTCTGAATTCTGCCCTGGATCGCTGCCCACCGCCTTCCCCGCAGGCTTGGGCAGGCGTCCTCGAACAAGGCAGTGGGTGTGTGGGCTCCTAAGACCTTCTGACAAAAAAGAGAGTCCCCCAGGAAGCAAAGCACATGCAGGGTGTCAGGCGGGGCACGGCCCTGGGGAAACATGAGCCAAGCCATGTAAGACTCCCAGAAGCCTGGCTCCCTGGGCAGCACGGGCTCCACGCAATTCTTCAAGAGTGGTTCCAGCCTAAGCCATTCCCCCACACTCCAGCCCATGGCTGCCCCCTGCTGCTGCTGGAAACAGCAGTTCCCTTAACTGGGGACACTGGAGATCCACCTGGCGGGACTAGTGGTCAGTCCACAGAACCCCTGGGAAAAACCCATTTCTCCCTATTATGCTGGTGGAGAAACTGAGGCACAGAAAACATGGTCCCATGACCTACCCCACTGGCCCTGAGCAGGGCCCAGAATCTTGTTTCCTAAAGTAAGACTGTAAGACAGACAAGGGAGAGAGAGGGAAAAAAAACCCTCCAAAGTCTTCCTGGACATCAAAAAAACCTCTTGCAAAACAATATTTTGATGAGCTAAGTGTGTGAATTAAAAGCAGATGGAGTCTACTTCCTTTAAAATAAACAGGGTTTAAAATCTGGGGGCAAACTCCCACACACAATGTGTCTCGGGCCGGGAGAAACTGGAGCTGCCCTTCCACAAGCCAAGGACAGCCTGGCCCATTCGTCCCGTGCAAGGTACTGTGGACAGCAGCCCTGCTCTGTGGGTCCAGTTCCACCCCAGCAACGGGGACCCAGAGGAGGGATCCGACTGCTCGACGGGAGGCTCTTGGCTCCTCCCGTGTCCTGCAGAATGGAGTGCAAAGCCCAGCCTGGCCCTAGCGCTCTCCTGATCCTGCCCCACAGACTGCCCCCCAGGATCAGATGGACAGCAAAAGCTCCCACTGTTTCACACCTCCCAGCCCACTGCCAGTGCTCACCCTGCCTGGAAAGCCCCTCCGCAGCCAGCCCCTCCGCTTCTTATCATGCTCGCCTCGTCTGTGATGCTTCCTGGACTTTTCTTCTGCCCCCTCTCCAAATCAGGCAGGAGATGTGCCCTCTGCACTGTTTCCTCCAAGCCGGAGTCCAGTGCTTGGCACCGCGGGAGCGAGGAGTATGTGCCGAGTGAGTGAGTGTGAATGCTTAAGTGGGTGAATCTTTTGAGTGCTGGAGAAGAGACCCTGCGGCTATGAGGGGTGGCTAGGAGCGGCCCACATTCTGTATAAACTCCCGGAGGACTAGGAGAGAAAGTCCTAGTGCACGGAGTAGGATACAGCAGTAGCAGCTGACGGACGTACTAAGAGTACTCCGCTCAGCAGCTGGGACACTCCTCGGACTACAAACAGAAGTGCTTCTCCCAGCAAAGTCATCAGCCTCCCCACACGCTGGAGCTTTCCTGGGCATGTGATTTAAGCCTCAGCACTTGCTGAGGAATGTATGATGATGATGATGATGATGATGATCCCCATTTTGCAGATGAGGAAACTGAGGCACAGAAGTTCCTCGAACTGGCCGGGGGCAGTCACATGGCTAATCAGTGTCAGAGCCGGGCCTCCCAGACATCCATGGGAATTGCAGACACGTTCCTACAGGTGGGACAGGGCAGTGAGAGCTTCTTAAGGATGATGAAGATAGGATGGGAGGCCAAGGAGGAGGCCAGGGCCCTGTCCTGGGTGCCCAGTGCCCCCTGCAAGGCAGCCTGGGAGAGGGCTTCAGAGAGATTGGAGCCACAGGTGTGTGATGGACGAGGGAGAAGCACAGGGGATGGGGTAAGAAGTCCCAGAGCCAACAAACTCCAGGAGACACACGGCTGGACTTGGTATGTCCATTTTGTTTTCAACCTTCCCAAAAATGAATGCAACCCCCCAGGCAGAAGGGCTGTTTCACACCACAGCTTTTAAATACTGCCCAGGGATCCGTAAAGTTGGAGGCAAGTCGGGGAGGGACCCGAGGGAGGGGGTTATCTGTTTTCCCCAGCTGTGCTCCTGGTGCCTGCTAATAACCCCCATGGATCATTCTGCCTGGCTCGGAAAACGTGCTGACTGGCGTTAAAAATGGGCCCCTTTCCTGCCCGTGGCTCGGCGCCCCCACAGCACACACAGCATGCTCATTGTTAGCATGCTGCTTGCGTAATTAGGGCAGTCAGGATGGCAAAGGGCCCACCCTGGGTCCCCAAGAGCGATTGCAGTTCAGAAAAAGCACCCACCTGCTTTTGTACTGATTAATGACGGGCCCCACTAATAGCCCTGCCTAACACACGAGTTTGTCAAGATTAAGTAATTGCCTTAAACAAAAAGTGTATTATCTTTAAGGCTCCGCTGATGAATGACTGGTGCCGGGAAATGGGGTGATGGATGTCTGTGACTCCCTGCCACCATCCCTTCCCCATTTGCATATATTAAAACGCAGCCCTTGATTAGGATGAGAAGCCCCAGGAAGCCCTGCCGAGGGAGGACAGGGTGGCTGAGGGCCCCGCAGTCACCGTGCCTTGGGCCCCTGGCCACCAGGGGACCCCAAGCTGCATGTTAGCATGACAAACTTCGGGGATGGGCAGAGGCTCACTGGCAAGGGTGACCATATGCCCTGTGGGGGTCGAGATTGGGACAGGAGAGCTGGAGGAAGAACTCCAGTGTAGTAAAGCTGCACATATCATCAGTGGTCCCCCGTGTACCCAGAGGGAAATGGGATGGGCAGACCCACATATGACTAGACTGGTGTCCATGCATACCCTCTTCATGCCCCACGTGGAGAAGCTGCTGTCATTAAAGTCATGAGTTATCTCATAAAGCTCTGCCTCTCATAGGGTTGTGGGACCCCCCGGTGTCCTGGGACGAGCGGGGATCCCCATGTGTAAAGTGGGTTTAAATGAGGTGGCCTGCACAACCTAATAGCAGCCCCGCCATAAGTGGATGTTTGCACTTGTACGCCTCTGAGCATTCGGTTCCCAGATTTGGGGCCGTGACATCTGTGTCCCCTCTCCAGGGTCCTTCAGTTGTTCATACTCTTCCCCTCCAGATGGCACTTTGGAAGAGACAATTCACAGAAACAGACAGAGCCGCGTGTGGTTGGGGACAGGCCGGCCGGAGGGAGTGACTCCTAGAAGGATAGCTGGGGAGGGGGAGCAGAGCTTAAAGTGGGGGATGGTAGAGCCACATCTGGGAAGAGGCCAGCAGGGCCCAGCCAGGCTGGGAGCATCAGGAGGGCTCCCTGAATCTGGGAGGCGCCTCCAGGTGATCTCCCTGTGGGTCAAAAGGTGAAGGGTGTATTTACTCCCGAGAAGGAATGATAATGATCATGCCACAATCCTCTAGCTTCTGGGGACTCAGGGTCCCAGAGCTGGGGGACCCTTGCAGCCACTCTCTTGGGGGTTAGATCTTTAGCACAAGCCACGGACAACAGTGCACCTCGATTCCCCACAATGGGTCAGAGACACATCTTAAGGGCAGAGGGGGAGGGGAACTTGGGCATACATCTGAAACCCTTGTTCACCTGCACCTCACTTCTGCAGACAGTCTGCCCCACCAGTGCCCTACCCAGGAACTGATTCCCCTTCCTTTCCCGGCAAAAGAAGATTCCCAAACCAAGCCACCCACCCTGAATCGGCCTCTGGGCTGGAGTGACACTAGCCAGAGCCAGGAGCTGTTCCCATAACATTGGTTTCCCCCTAACCACAGCTTCAGGGCAAATGCCAAGCATGGGCCAGATCTGGGTGGGGGAGCCTTCCCTCCTGGGAAGCAGAAACGCTGCCTTCTTCCACATTCTAGATGGGCCACAGGGCCCTCCTGCCCCACAGTTCTGGAACATGCGGAGTCTGAACCCAGGGCACTGGCTTCCTTTCTCTTTCCGAGGTCTGGGAGGGACACTGAGTGAACAATCTACAGAGCACAAGCCTGCAGGGTGGAGCAGACCATATACTCCAAAGATACGGGCCCTGACACCCAAGTGCTCTGGAAAGCTGTTCCCACAGTGCTGCCAACCAGAAGGAAGCTGGGATGTCACTTCCTTATTCTACCCAAGTGCACATGGACAAGTCACACTGAATCCCACGTCCATGCTCCATGTTCTGGCTGGCCCTGGGCACCCCTGCTCCCACGCCCAGCTCTGCTCAGGCTGAAGCCAAGCTGAAGCTGAGTGGACAGACCATCAGACCAGAGCTTGAAGGACCACCATTATCACCACTGGATGATGTCCCAACTGTGATCAGTCTCTGCTCACCTCATTGTGCCGTGGGGCAGGTTTAATGCCCTGTGCAGCATCCCACCTGAATACGAGCCAGCCATCTAGCTATCTCCCATCCCAAGAACGTGAAAGAAGAGCAATAAATGCCCATGAGGGGATTAAGCCTCCTTGTCCATACTGTTCACTCCAGTAATATTGTTTTTCCACGCTCAGCAGCCCAGTGGTAAAAACTCAAGAGTATTTTTTTAAGTTTTATTTAAGTAATCTCTACACCTGACATGGAGCTCGAACTCACAAGCCCAAGATCAAGAATCACATGCTCTTCCAACTGAGCCAGCCAGGCGCTCCTTAAGAGTATCTGTTGAATGGGAAACCCTCTTACACTGTTGGTGGGAATGCAAACTGGGGCAGCCACTCTGGAAAACGGTATGGAGGTTCCTCAAAAAGTTAAAAATAGAACTACCCTATGATCTAGCAGTTTCACTGCTAGGTATTTACCCGAAGGATACAAAAATACAGATTTGAAGGGGTACATGCACCCCGATGTTTATAGCAGCATTATCAGCTCCAGACTATGGAGAGAGCCCAAATGTCCCTTGACAGATGAATGGATAAAGAAGATATCATACACACACACACACACACACACACACACACACACACAATGGGAAACTACTCAGCCATCAAAAAGAATAAAATCGTGCCATTTGCAAAGATGTGAAGGGAGCTAGAGTGTAGTATGCTAAGAGAAATAAGTCAGGCAGAGAAAGACAAATACCAAATGATCTCACTCATATGTGGAATTTAGGAAACAAAACAGATAAACATGTGGGAAGGGGAAAAAAAGAGAAGGAGAGAGAGGGAGGCAAATCATAGAGACTCTTAATGATAGAGAACAAACTGAGGGGTGATGGAAGGAGGTGGGCGGGTGATGGGCTAGACGGGTGATGGGTATTAAGCAGGGCACTTGTTGGGATGAACACCGGGTGTTATATGTAAGTGATGAATCACTAAATTCTACTCCTGAAACCAACATTACACTATACATTAACTAACTAGAATTTAAATAAAAATCTGGAAGAGAAAAGAAAAAGAGTATCTATAGAATGACATGAAATGACAAACATTTTTTGAATGCTTATGCCAGGCATAATTCTGTGCACTTGATATTCATATTTATTTGCTCTTCACATCAACCATATAGGGGGGTGGGGAGGTCCTATCACGACCTCATTCTACAGTTGAGGACACCGAGGCTCGAAGTGTATGTAACTTATCCAAGATCATACAGAGAATAACCGGCAGGGAAGGATTTGAACCCTCATCTGTGATTCTAGAGCCTGAGGCTTAACCACCTTCCCAGCCTGTCCATCCGTGGTGACTGCTTTCTTATTACAGCGTGGCTGGCTGGAAACGTGGAGAAGCAGAAGTCCCTGGCTGCAGAAAATGCACTCCCCATGGTTCTGTGCAAGTCAGTGCTATGGGATCTTCCCAGGAGAGGCCACTTCTGCTCAGAGTTGTTGGGGGTCACCAAGATCCCAGTTCTGTCTTCTCCATACTACAGCCTATGCATTCAGGGCCTGGGCCCAGGCTCTGCTCTGGAGATGCAGGAAGGAAAATATCCTGTCCCTGTCTCAAGGCTCTCTCAGCCAGCAGGAGACATACAGGTCAACAGGTGACAGGCGGGCAGAGGAAAGGACCAGGAAGGCACAGAAGCTTGCCAGAGGGGAGGAGGATGGGGTGACAGGCTAGATAAATGAAGGGGATCAAAAGATACAAACCACTAGTTATAAGTTAAATAAGTCATGGGGATGAAAAGTACAGCATAGAGGACAGAGCCAATAATATTATCCTAACGTTGTATGGAGACAGATGGTGATGACACTTAACCGTGGTGAGCATTTTGTAAAGTACATAATCGTCGAATCACTAAGCTGCATGCCTGAAACTAATATAATATTGTGTGTCAGCTGTACGTCAATTTACAAAGAGAAACAGCGGGAGTGCTCTGTGTTGTCAGGGCACAGTGTGGGGGCAGTGGTGAAGGGCAGGGCCGGAGCGTGCCCCTTCTTACACATTAAGGATATCAGACGTTAGCCTGCTGGTGATGGGGAGACACAAAGAGGTTCTAGGCGAGGGAGCGACAGGATCAGGTCTGCATCTTACACCTAGGGCACAGAGAGTGAGCTGTGTGGATGATGCCAGAGGGAAGCAAGTGGACTCAGGAGCAGTGGGGCAAGGGGAGGGGGGCCTCCCTGGGCAGTGGTGGCAGAGAGGGAATGGGTCATGAGCAATGCGGGCTGCAGGGCCCGTGGGACTGGGCGCCGAGTTGACGTGAGATGAATGAGGAGAGAAGCCGGTCCGGTCAAGCATCCCAGGTGGGGTGCTAACTTGGGATTGAAGTGGGTGATGGTGTCCACAGCTAGGAGACGAGACCCAGGAGACAAAGGCTGTTTGGAGGACCTGAAAATGGGTGGTTTCTGACCTGAGTTGCCGTGGAACATCAGGTGGCCACATCCTGGGACTAGTAGTACAAATGAGGCCAGAGCTGGGGGACAGCCCGTAACAGGGGGCTGTGATCTGGGGGACATTGGGTGAGGAGCGGAGCCCAGAGCAAGGATGAGCTGTACAAGGCGAGTGTGTAAAGAGAGAGAGGGAGCGGGAGCCTGGGAGACATGACTCCACCCAGGCCAAGCGTGAGCTCAGTAGGTCACTGGAGCCCAGCAAAGGGCAGGGGGCAGGGTGAGCTGGGTATACTGAGCGCCTGCGTAGAAACTTGGGGCGGTACATGGGGTGGTGCAGGCCACGCCCTCAGCAGTCCCCGGGCACCTCGGGGAGGCAGCCAGCACCCAATTCACAAGCACCTACTGGTGTTCAGCTCTCCGGTGGGTCTCCAGTGCAATAAAAGGGGCAAGAGAAGCCTGAGCGTGACTTGAAAACCTGTGATCCCACACCAGAGAGGCTTCTAGTTACAGGCATGAAACCCTTCCTTGGCCTCAGCCATGCCCCAAGCCCAGGCGCTGGAGCAGACACGGCGCCAAAGATCGAGGCCTCGCCGGATGAGCCTGGGCCTCCGACGGCGATCCAGCTCCCAGAGTGAGAACTCACCCAGACCCTGGGGGTCCTGAAACAGGACAGTTTTGGGCGCTCATCCCGACTCTGCCCCTTACTAGCTGTGTGACCCTGAGTGAGTCACACGACCTCTCTGGGCCTCAGTGTCCTTCTAGGTAACTTCCTTCCCTCATAGGGTCACTGGGAGCAGCCAAGGAGCTCACAGGAATGTAACCTCGTGCCCGAGCTCGCAGTCAGCACAGCTGCCCCCCTGTAAGCAGCACTCCCACCCTCCACGTTGGCAGTGAGAGGACGCACAGGGGACAGGCACCCACCCGCTTAAACTGTGGGGTGCCGCGTTAAGGGACCCGTACTTTCCCCGCTAAGAGCAGGCCAGGGTTGAGCTCCCCCTCCCCTTCTCCTTCCTTCCCTCCTCCCTCCTCTTTCGAGGGAACTAAGAGCCCCCTTTTACAGCCCCTCATGCAGGCCCCGGGGGAGCCAGAGGCTGGCAGAAATGACTGCTAATACTTCCAGGCACATTTACTGAAACCTTTTGACACGGAGGATATTTTTATGAGATAAGTGCCCTGTGTCGGTATCAACTGGCAAGTTTCATTGCTCACATTTCAGTCCTGCAAAAAGCCTTTTTCAATCACTGTCCATGGCAACGATAAACTTTTAATGGCTGAGGGAAAGCCTGCAGCTCAGAAGCTCTCCGTCCTCCTACCTCCCTGGCCCACGCCGCTGGCTGACCTCCCGATCTCCCCACAGGGCCAGAGGCCCAGGCAGAGAGCCAGATGCGGCGGGGTGGGGGGGAATCACCCCCACTCCCCAAACCCCTGTTTCTCAAGCTCAGAGGATCACAAGTCCTGGCAGCATACTAGAAACACCAGGGAATGAAAAGGCCAATACCCAGCCCAGCTGTGACCGCCTGAGAGAATCTCTGGGGTGGGCTCCAGGACATTAGCCTTGTAAAAGCTCCCCTGGGGATTCCAAACTGGGTGGCGGTGTGGAGAACAGCTTCACTTCCTCTGGGAAGGCGAGCCTGGGTCACAGCCTGATCTTTCCTTGGCAGCCACGCTGTGGCTCATGCATGCTCACACGGACACCCTGTCCTGCACCCAGGAGGAGCCAGGCAGACGTGTGTCTCTCTATCTGTTGGTGAGGGAACCAAACCCAGAGGTCATGAGGTCACACAGAAAGCCAGGAACCAGCATACCCTCTGAGCCCAGGTCCCACCCTTTCCATCTGAATGAGTCATGTTTGAACGAACATCTGGGTGGAAGAATGGTCCAGAGCTGCTTCGAAGCAGGCAAAGTTTAGCGTTCAAGGAATGAAGAAGAACAAGTGAATGAATGAATCAATGAATGGCTTCTACCTACAGGAAACTCATCCCACCACCCCAGTGTCCTACAGGTAAGGATGGCGTTTGGTGTTCCCGAAATGCCCACTTTCAGGAAGATCCTAGAACTTTCCAGAACTCAAGGCAAGCTGGGCCTCCATCTGTCCTCCTGGATGCTTGTGGCACCACCAGCAGAGCCGGGCCCATTGTTCATAGCTGTCCTCACAGCTCCTAGGACTGAGATGCGCTGAGGAGGGCATCTTTCCCCCACCAATGCTCTCCCACCACCTGCCACCCCTCTCCCCAACCTCACCTCCCAGCAGCCCTACCCGCGCATCTGCCTCGGCGGTCCCTGACAGCGCCCCCAGTCAGACTTCTGTCTCCCCGGGAGCATCTCCTGCCAGCACTCTCCTGCAGGTTCTTTTGTCATACTCCCTCTGGGTCCTTTGGGACGAGGAAGCGTGGGAAAGAGGGGCAGAGCGGCCGGAGGCAAGGAGTGGGGAGGGTCGTGGGCTCTTGGAAGGCTCATCTTCACTTGGCCATTACAGCCAGCTCTGTCGATGTGTGTGTGCAGGTCTCTGCGCACCTCGAGTGGGGCCAGAGGCTCTGTCATGCCCCGAACGGTGCCTGCTGCTGAGAGGGAGACAGGCAGGCGACAAAGGACCAGCAAGGGCTGAGTCTGACTCTGAGGCGGGCTCATTCGTCTCACACATCCGCAGCCGACCCATCTTTTCAGGTTGTGCCACGGTCCAAGGTTCTAGGCAGAAGATTCTGGGGACGGTGTGGCAGAACTGAGACCCCAGCTGTCTCACTGAGGCCCCCGAGAGGGTGGGTCACCAGCACCCAGCACCCACTACCAAAGGGCCGGTGAACAGTTGAAGGCAACTGTCGGAACTGCCTTTTTAAACCAAACCAAACCAAACCAAGCCAAACC
This sequence comes from Leptonychotes weddellii, assembly GCF_054177405.1. NCBI lineage: Eukaryota > Metazoa > Chordata > Mammalia > Carnivora > Phocidae > Leptonychotes > Leptonychotes weddellii. Next base: position 94,238,748 of record NC_138371.1, on the reverse strand, counting down.
TTGAATATTTCCCCTCTGGCTGTCTGGCCCCCCTTGAACCATTTATTGCACACAGAGTCTCAAAATAAACAACTTTTGCAACTTCCAAATATATTCACAAGCTCCGCCTGTCTTCCCCCATCCATCAAGACAACAAAACACGTTTCTCCTTGGGAGACGCAAAAAAAAAAAAAAAAAAAAAAAACCCAAACAAATCCGGCATTGGGGACCAATTAAGCATTTCCTTTGAAATGCATGCGTGCCGCAGATTGCTGAGGGTGACCTCCAAGCCCTGAAGAAATGGGAACCAGATGCCAGGAACTAGAGGTGCAAGGCATGCCGCCACCACCCCTCACCAAGAGAGGGACTCGGGGCGCGCAGCACAGACCCCGGCGCGTGGGACCGGGGGGGCTCTGACTAATGTCATAGCCCAGGTTCATGGCACCAGCTCGAATTTCCATTTCAGTCAGCACCCGCGACAAGAAATGAGGGCCTCCCCACGGCCCCACAAACACACCCAGCCTCCCAGCCTTCACTCCTTCCTGATTTTGCACACCCTCGGATTCCTGGCTTAAGCTCTAATTCTTCCTCAAAGTCTTCCTCAAATACTCAAGCCTGCAGGGAACGCGTCCCCTCCCACTTAGGGACTAGCAGTCCGGCGAAGATACAGCCCTTGATCACAGAGTGACAACTGCGATTAACCAGCACTACTCCTAATTAGATTGTGGGCTCTGCTTATAAATCATGTGTTTTCTTGGCAAGCTCTCTATAAGCATGTGTTAAATGGCTGCAGTAGTGTGCTGATAAATGTTGACCACCAATTCTTGGGCCGAGGCAGAAGCCCTGGCTTAGAGCATTTGCCAATTTCCCTGGTGTAAATGTTCTCACTGCGGCTGATTTCAAGCTGCCAATTGGCGATCCCTGAACCTGTCCTTGGCCAATATGGAGAATGGCTCCCACGAGCTGGCATGAGCTGATTCCGGCAAGAAACAGCCAAACTGGGGCTCCACAATCCCCAGTGCTTCCTTAAGCAAGGGGATTCTTTAAAAAAAAGGACAAAAAAGTCTTGATTTCCTGCAAGTTAAATAATACCATTTTCCACCTGAAAAAATTAGCAAGAAATGTTTTTTAATGAGAATACACGGTGCTGGAAACGGCACTATGCGGCACCCTGCTGGAAATCACTGTCAGAAAGAACTTGGTTCTGCATTTCAAAAATCACACCCTCAGACTCCATGACCTAACCTTTTGCTCTATTCCAGGGTAAACACCTAAGTGGTGACAGGTGTTGGCACTGAGATTTTGATCACAGCATTTGATCACAGCATCACAGCAGGTCTTACTGATCACAGTAAGACCAAATGATGGTAGGCAACCTAGAGGTTCAGCAAGAGGGGAGTGGTTAAATTAAGTCTGAAGTCAACCTTCAAGAGCATACTGCCAGGATTTTACCAGAAATGATAAGAGAAAGGGCTTGCTAGCTGTTGATGCCGCCTTTGTGAAGTTGGGTTCAACACGCACTTTTCTCTTGCAGACCCCTGCTTTACTTGTGCTCACCAGAGGCCTTGCCGGGCGCAGGGGATGTGGGGACCCTCTCTGGTGGGCGCCACCTCTCCACCAGAGCCCCGAAGTAATGCGTTGGCCAAACAGATGGGATAAATCAATGCCAAGGACGCTGTCACCCTGGGCAATCCCGCACCATTCAATTTTCATGTGAATTTAGCAGCTCTGCATGCTTTTTAAGAACCCAATTGTATCCTGACACTTTTAAAATGATGCCTCTTTACATCCGGCCGTAATTTATCTTTTACTTGGGAGCAGCTCCAGTTCCATAACCGTTTGAAGGGAAGAAAAAAACACACACACCGACTTCACTTAATTTACAATAGTCCACACTCAGTAAAACATGGATGACAGAGGTTTGCCAAATGGGAATTTCATGTCAGCAGCTCATTTTGGTAAAACTTAAGTGGCTTTATTTTGAAAGAAAATACACATTTTAAAAAATGTTTACAGATTGGAGTGGGGGATGGGGGTAAGTGTGTGGGTGTGTGAGAAAGGACTCATGCTGATACAAACCCCCAAAGCTCAGATTTCTACCCATCAGGCAAAAAGGTCCTGTTTTCCCTTTTTACCTAAAAAAGAAAAATACGAGTCATTTCAAATTCTTGGAAAGCCCAAAGGAATGTGAGTGACCAGACAGATGCTCTGCTGGGTCTTTCCTCATCCTTATGAAGGCATGATGCTGAGCCTGAACTGGGGAGCAGCAGACATGGGGTACCCCCTGCCCCGACCTCCTCCACCAGCCCAAGCAAACCGCCAACGGTGCCGACTTTCACTTCTTTGAAATAACGACTGTCGTCACACACATCCCTTGGCTATTTCCCACCTGGGGGCTGTGAAAGTAAAAGGCAGTCGGAGGAAGGACAGCAGATGATGTGTATCCAGAGCCTGGAAGGAAATAGGCATTGTCTGCCATTTTCTTGAATCCACGTGACCCTCGTGGGGCTTTATTGGGTTTATTGTCCCTACTATACAGAGGGGAAACCGAGGCAGTGGATTGCTCAGTTCCTGGGCGCAAGGTCACCCAGCTCGTTGGTCGGTTGCTTTCAGAGTTCATGGAGAACATGACAACTGGGTTCACCAAATGGAAGTGTCCTTCAGATCTGGAAATTGCCTGTCCTGGGTTTTGCTACTCAAAGTGTGGCCCAAACACCAGTGGCCTTGGCTCACCTGGTATGTATTGAGAACGAAGAGTCCTGGGCCCACCCCAGCCTATGGATTCAAACACTGAATTTAAGCCAGATCCTGGGGCGATTAGTTTGAGAAGCACTGGTTTAAGGGATATTTTCTGTTAAAGAAGGAACGAGAAAAGGCTTTCCGGTGACGCCAAGGTGCTGGAGAGCCACGGCGCACACTCCCACAAAGGGCCACTGTCCCCTCACAGAGCCACTTAGAATTTACTGCAGGCCCACACCTGGGTTGGATACCCGTAAGAAAACCAGCCTGCATTTGTACTCACTGTGCAGACCTCGTCTCTAAAGCATATTTTCATCCAGTACCTCATTTAACCCTCGGGCGGCCACAAGAGGGGGGTATCTAAGATGGGAGGCGGAGGCCCGTTACTGACCGGTCCAGTCTGGGCTTGAGCAGAAAGCGGGTCCTCGGGCCACCAGCGCCCAGCCGCCCGTCTCTGCCGGGGCTCACACACTCGCCCTCAGTCCACCGCAAGACGTCCCCACAGCCAGCGAGGCCTCCCGGACCCCAGAAGGGGGCATGTCTCTGGCCCAGCCAGAGACACCCGGGCGGGGGGGGGGGCGCTGTCCTTCCACAGCTGCAGCCTGGGGAGTCGTGGGGCTACGGGGTGGGGTGCAGTGTGTGACACACACACAGAACACATGTCCAAAAAAGGAAGCCCTCAGAAGCAAACGCCGAAAGTGAGAAACGTGTTCTCCCTCCTCTCCGACGGCGTTTGCTTCGAGATTACAGGGCTCTGCAAAACCCATCTCCCACCGAGACGCTGGCTTGTAAAACTCAAAAGCACAAATGAGGCCCAGCTGCAGCTCTGCTCGCAGCGAGCCCAAGGAGAGAGCCGTCCTGGCAGGGTACGGGAGGCTTGCCGTCTGGTCTGGACGGGGCTTCAGCTAAGGCCCCGGTGTTCGGTGGAGAGGTGTAAACGTGTGAGCAGCCAGGCGCCCTGGGCCTGAGGGAGCAAGACAGCAACTCCTGCCCTTCTCAAACACACCCTTCAGTTGGCCCCGTGTCTGAGGGTGCCAGGAGCTCACAACGGCCTGGTTCTGGGTTTTAAAAAATGCTGTGCTGGCATGCATGGGTGCATTGGCCCCGGGCCTGGCGCTTTCAGCTCGGGCCAGGGAAAGATCCAGCTACGCCGACCGATCGCTGTGTCATCTGACCCAAATGACTTTACCTCTCTGAGTCTCAGCTTCCTCACCTAAAACTGGCAGTAATAATTCTTACCACCCAGGGTGGGGTGGTGATAAAACGAAGCTCTCTGTGTAAAGTGTCGAGCCCACAGTGGACGCCCCATAAATGTTCATTTCCCTTCCCTACAGCCGGGCTCCAGGCTCCATGCAGGGGAGAGAAAGACAAACACACCACACTTAGAGCGAATATGGGAACGCACGCCCGTGAGTTAGGGAAGCCCTTGCTTACATCCATTTGCATTGACTTCTACGAGTGCTCCAATTTTCAAAGCTTGATATTTATTTAGATCTTTATTTTTCACTGTAAATACAACATATGCTTACAGAGATATTTATTTTTCTCTGTAAACACAGCAAATGTCTGGGGAAAATATAATCCCAAACTCACAAGACTGGAATGATTTTTTTTTTTAATGACAATCATTCGGTTTGTTTGTTTAAATCTACCATAGCAGTGCATAATGCCATTGCGCTTTACTGTAATTTGGAAGGGGGGGGGGGCGTGGGTGGGAACTGCATTACAAAAAACCATAAGAAAAGACAGCAGGGAAAGGGGTCCTCACAGGGAAAATACTCCTGCATTTACTCCTCCGAGTGGTGGAAGCTGGAAAGGTAAAATCCCCAAAGACTGGCCACCAACAGCATCCAACTGGACATGGTGGTGACGTCAAATGCACGATATAATGTTGCTCCGATGGGTGGAATTATCAGACAATTTCGTGAAACGGGGTGAAAAAGTTTCAGGATCCGAAAGAGATGATCAAGTTATATATGTATAGGATCAAGGATTTCATCAGTTCGCCCTAAGAGATTATCAGTCAAACCCACTCATCGTCCTGACAGGGGAAACTGAGACCCCAGGATGTCATCTGCCTGAGGTCACAGATATGAATGGCAAAGCCTGAGATAGAAATTTCCCTTGTTCTTTGTTTTGGTTTTCCAAAATAGAGAGAGTTATGGGGAATGCAAGGGCGTCTGAGTAGGTAATATACAGCGTCCTCAGGATTTGAGGCTGGGGAGGACTATTTCCTGCAGACAAGGGAAGCCAGAAGCTCCTCTAAGAAAAGCTCCCAAAATCCCGAGCAGGTGTCTTCCACGAGGAGGCTGGGAACCCAACAGAAACCCTCCTGCTGAAATCCTGTGCCCACAGTTTGGATGCCCTCCTCACAAAAATAACATTTTGATGGACCTTATTATATTTTTAAACTGTATTTTTACCTCTTATTAGGCAAGAGGGAGCATTCAGATCCCCCAGCATGGGATGGCAAGGCTGAGAGAGAAGACGTGGCTCACTCGAGCCAGGAGGAATCTGGGCAGAAAGAGGGAGCAGAGCGCACACAACTTCCAGACGGAAAGACAGATTTAGGACCCAAAAGATGAAGCCCTATTTCCCGTCCCCAGAAATCAACTCTAGGAGTTCCCTCCCTCTGAGGCTGACACAGAAAGATCAGGAAGTCTGGATGTATTTGTATGCTATTAATACATGATGGGGTCTCAATGGGAGAGGTGTTTGTGGGGAGAGCACCCATATTTGGGGTAACCTCAGGAGGAGAGTCCTGTTCTCCCAGAGCATTTCTGGGGCCTCTGCCCACAGGATGAGGGTGGAGACTCTCTCTCACCCTAGTGCCCCCCCAGTCATTGACACAGGCCACCCGGGAGGGAAGGGGGTATACCTTCCTCCCCAGCCCCTGCCCCCCAAAAGCACTGGTTCTCTCTTTGACTTGTTAATTTTTATTTTATGCTCCTCTGGTCTCTTTTTTAGTTGACCCTATTAAACTGCATGCATTTTTTTGGAGGCCGCCTCTAGAACCGCATAGGATAAAAATGAATAAACACACCTCGCCAAGAGTTCATTCTTGTGACTCTTGAGTGATGAATCCCCAAGCTGGGGATTCCTTAAGAAAGAGAGAAAAAGGAACAAGGCTTCAAAAGAGTTTTGTACGTATGAGTTTCAAAGGAAGCAGAGACCTGTTAATACTCCCACCTTTATAACAAAATGCCAATTGGTGGTGGGGCAATTTTTCCCTGGAAACTTGGACTGCTGTGATCGGGCACTGGCGTCACCTGCCTTAAGAGTTTTGATCTTGTTCTTCAGAAGGAAGGCCACCTCCCTCGTGTCTCTGTACATACACACATACATACACACCCCACCCCGACGTGGTCAGCCTGGCTAACGCTCATGGGTCAAGACTCCGCCCCTCCTCTGCCTGCGCCAACGCTCATGGGTCAAGACTCCGCCCCTCCTCTGCCTGCGCCAAAGCTCATGGGTCAAGACTCCGCCCCTCCTCTGCCTGCGCCCTGCGGGACCTCACCCCATCTTAGGTAGGGAAGCTATGGGGTCCAGGGTTCCCTTTGGACCCCATGGCCCTGTGACTTCCTACAGACTCTCCCCATCAACTCAGCTTCCTGAGGTCTGGGACTATGGGGGGTGGAGGCTGCCTCCAGGCTGTCCTCGGGAGAGGCCAGAGAGGGAGGGTGGGGAGGAAGAAGGCAGGAAGGGAGGGAGAAATCTTAAGCTACACCCAATGCTGAGAAGCACACTGACCAATAAGGCCAGCGAGAACTACTTTGTCCAGCCTCAGGGAAGGAGAGATGGGGGACAGGAAAAATTAGACAGTGTCGCTCTTAGCTTGCTAGGAACCACAATCCTGGAACCTGCACACAGTTCACCGTCCCGATATTCACCGTGTGTGCGTCCTGATCGCTATTTCCTCAGCAGTACAAAGGGAGGGAAGAACCCCATCTGGCCCACCAGGAGGTGACAAGAGAGGAGTGATAAGGACTTCAGAGCCCTTTGCAAATATCAAGGGTCAGAGTCAGAAAACCTAAGCACCCAGAGGGGGAGTGAATCCTTCATTTTACTTATTTTTTTGAGATTAAAAAGAATCTTTTTAAAAGATTTACTTATTTATTTTAAAGAGAGAGAGTGTGTGTGCATGGGCCGGTGGAGTGGAGGGAGGGGCAGAAGAAGAGGGAGAGAAAGAATCCCAAGCAGGTTCCCTGCTGAGAGCGGAGTCCTACACGGGGCTCCAACTCAGGACATTGAGATCATGACCTGAGCCAAAATGGACAGTAGGATGTTTAACCCACTGAGCCACCCAGGTGCCCCTAAAGATTTTATTTTTAAGTAATTTCCAATGTGGGGCTCGAACTCACAACCCTGAGATCAAGGGTCCCATGCTCTACAGACGGAGACAGCCAGGTGCCCCCCCGCCCCGCCATTTTAAAAAGAGGAAAGGAGGGGTAAGTGGCTGGGGAAGACCACGAAGTAGAAGCAGGTCCCCATCTCCCAGACCCACTGCTTCCATGAGCCCCATCCTCTCTCGTGGAACTTGAGGAACTTATGTGAGAAATGCGTACTTCTTATCGATCACATTCTTACCCTACCTCCAAGAAGAAAACGCTTAACCTCCCCATCTTCTCCTAACGTTTGCCCTTTCCTTCGATAAGCTCATTCAGTGTCAAGTCCAAGCAAAACTTTTCTGCTCCATATTTCCAGCCAGTTTGCATTTTTCAGTTTTCTTGGGGTTTTTCGTGGTCTTTGTTGTCCTTTTCTTCCTTGTTTCCCAGGAGGCAGAAGCTGCTGGCCTCATAGCAGAGGGAGCTTGGGCCAGCCTGGGGGTGGGGGGGTGTCCACAGACTCGTGGCCAAAGCCCCGGCTTGGGGAGCCCTTGCCTCACTTTCAGGGAGGTGCCCACCGAGGCACCAGAAAGCAGGCAAATTGTGCCTCTTCTGCAGGAAAGTGGCGAACTGGGGGAGTGCGGATTGATTTGCGTGTGGGCTTGAAGCTGAGTCCCCCACGTGCCTTCTCTCCTTTCTCGTTCTCTGGCCAATGCTGCGATTCTTCCCTGTCCAATCCTTACCAGAGCACAGACTGAGAAGCACCAAAATCGATGTGCCTGGAGCCTGGAGCCCAGAGCCCCTGCGCTCTAGCAGTAAGGGTTGACTAAGTTTTGACGTAGCACGATGGGGAACAGAATGGACGGGAGGGAACAGAGCAGGCGCTTCCGAGAGCTAGAGGTTGAAGTCCCCCCCGGGCACCATTAAAACCCAGCCCCCGTGTCACCCCAGCAGTCACGTGGGCCCCGGGAAGCTCTCTTTTCTAAGCGGGCTGGCACCTGCCACCAAAACTTCGGTAAAAAATAAACAAGCGAGTTTTGCATTCTGAAAGTGCCCAGATTTGGGAGACCAGCAAATGCTTGGGAAAAATCAGGAAGGCTCAAGAATAAAACTCACACCTTTTCCAGCAAGTTGGGTTTTTCAGTTAAGTGGTATAAAAAGAAAGGAAACATGAATGAGCACCCCAAACTCAGTGCAGGCCACCACAAAGACCCAGGAGGACCCCAGCCACCACTTTCAAGACTTCTGTCCCCACAATGGGCCTCCCTCGGGCCTCAGCCTTCCTAGGTGATTAACATGCAGCGGGCTGCAGAGGAATGTGATTGTATTCTGTGGGGGAGGCTGAGAGGTGCAGGGGGTCAGGTGGCTGGCCGTTAAATCACGCTGCTGTCAGCCCACACAATTCTTCTTCCCTCTGGCTCGGCCATTACTCGGGTTTATGCAAAATAAACAGCTTTGCTAAATATTCCCCCAGACGGGTCCCACAAAGGCCCCGGCGAAGGAGGCAGAATGCATCCAGAGAGCCAGAAAACTGCCTGCCTTCTTGTTCAACGGCCCAGCCAGGGAGTTTGGCTGTCTCCTGTCCGTCTTTTCTTAGTCTGCTTCAAGTTTCCCTTTTTTCTGTTTGGTTGGTTTTGTGTTTAGCTTTTCTTTCTGTTTTGGTAATTCCTTCCAAGACACTGCCATGAATACTGTTAACTTATTCTTGTCTGGCTCTGACTCACTCCCTTTACTTTCTTGAGCTACGTAAGACTTACAATTCCCACTTTTCTATAGGGGAATTGAGCCATGAGAAATCTCTTATAAACGCTCCCAGAAAGGAACCAGTTCTCAGAAGATCCTTCAAGACAGGCTGGTGGGGGCGGGGGGGAGGGCTGTGGGCGCCCAGCAAGAATCCTAATTGTCCCAGCGCCACACACATGCCCCAGGTGGGGGAGGGGAGCCAAGGGGCAGAGAGTTGAAAACAACTCTCTCTTTCTTGGGGAGAGGGGTTTGGTTCTTCACCTTGAGCCCACCCTGCTCTCCCTGTTTCTGTCCATCAGCAAGAACAAAACCAGAATAGAAACATGTAATAGAAGCCCCCACCTGCCGTGGCAACCCAGCCTCCCTCTAAACGACCTGGGGACAGGTAGGGCTAACGAAATCTCTAAGATTACTGCTCTAAGACACCTTAGTCAGAAAACTAGTAACGATTCATGCTGGGGGCGGGGGAGGGGGGCACTGGCTTGGCTAGGCAGGGGTCATCGTCCTTACTTTGCACACGAGGAGACCGAGGCACGGGAGACAGGCCTGTTCCTCTGTTAGTGAGGCCCTATCTCACCTGACTTCAAGTTCACGGTTTCTGCCAGGGAAGTGGCCTCAACCCCATTTGGTCTGGGTGTCCCAGAGGCAGACTGGGCAACAAGGATGTGAGTGCAAGGGGTTTATTTTGGAGGCAACAGACCACCTGTAGGGCACCAGGGGCAAGCAAGGGCAGGAGGCTAACCAGTAGCTTACTCCCTACCACTCTGAGCAAGTAGGCTTAACACTGCAGGTACGCCCTGGGAGCCACTGTCAACCCAACCGATGGGGAGGGAGCTGGGGTATGAATACACCAATTCTGCAATAGCCATTTGTTAAGTAAGGTTGTCGATTTGGGGGGTTACTTTGCTGGAACCCTGGCAACAGCAAGAGAAAGCCCTCATGCACAGACAAGAGGGGGCCAGGACCCACCAGAGTGGTCAGGAGGCAGCAGTAAGCACGGGGTACAAGGTCTTTGGCAGCTCACCGTGACAGTGCCTAGCTGGCAGATGAACACTAGAACTCTCCCCTTATTGGGGCCCTTTTCTAGTTGTGCAGCATAGAGTGGGCTTTATGCACCCACTTTCCTGAGGGGCAAATAGAGGCCTGTGCCCTGCCCAAGGCCTCCCTGACTCTCCTCCCTAGCAAAACCAATGCTGAGTGGACCATGGACCACGTGGTTCCACGGCTCAGATCTCAGCCCTCCCAGGCCCGAGGCCGGGGTGGGGAGGGTAGGCTCTAGCCCACCACCCGCACAAACCTCTCCTGAAATAAACCTCTCCTTGTGACCCAGGAGATCCATCAAGGGGTCAAAACAAGGAAAAGACATGCCTGTGACTTGAACAAAGAGACCAAATCTTACCTCCCCTCCTTTTCCTTTAACCCTCACTTGGGAGGCAGGGAGAGGACAATAGGACAATACTTTTAATGACCGGCTATTCAGAGTGCTCCGTTAAGCAGCCCAAGGAGGTGACGGGCCCAGGAGGGGAGGGGGCTTCGTCCACTGTACTTCAGTAGAGTCTGCCGCTGGTCATGCATGGGGAGTGCAGTGGAAAGAGGGGTCTCTATTCCAGGACTCTTGTCAGTCCAGTTTCTCCCAAATCTCCAAGGTTTCTATTCTCAGCACCTGAGGACTGCCAAGTGGGCAAAGTCCCTTTCTGCTACTTTCCAAGTGGAGTCGGGGTGCAGAGAGGAGGGGCTGGTCACAAGGAGAGAGAAAGGAGCAGGGCTCTTCTGGTCAAGACAGCAAGTGCGGCCCCCTCCACTCCCAGCAGCTCAGGGATGGGAGCCAGTTTCCCCGTGGGAGGCACCTGAGCTCTGCCCCTCCCTGCAAAGCCATCAGGAAGGATGGTGTCACTAATGTCGTATCTTAACTGTCCTGACAGGCGTGTAGTGGTTTCTCATCATGGACTTAGCTTGCATTCCCTTAATGGCCAGTGAAAGTGAGCATCTTTTCATGTGCTTGTCTGCCATCTGTATGCATTCTCTTTGGTGACATTTTTTTTTGAGAGAGCACATGAGCCAGGGGGCGTCGGGGAGAATCTCAAGCAGGCTCCATGCTGAGCATCTCACGACCCTGAGATCACGACCTGAGCCAAGATCAAGAGTTGGACGCTTAACTGACTGAGCCAGCCAGGCGCCCCAATTTGGTGACATTCTTTTCTCATCTTTCGCTCACTTTTGAATTGGACCATTTCTGTTTTTACTGTTGAGTTTTGACAACTCTTTATATATTCTAGGTGCTAGTCCTTTATCAGATATGTGGTTTGCATATACTTTCTCCTAGCCTGGAGCCTGTCGTTTCACTCTCTTAATTAAGGGTCTTTTGAAAAACACACTCTTGTAATTTTGGTGAGGTCTAATTTCACCAATTTTTCCTTTTGTGGATCATGGTTTTGGTGTCAAGATCCTGTGCCTGGCCCTAGATTGTGAAGACTGTTTTCTGAAAGTTTTTCATTTTATTTTATATCCACATCATGTTGCGATTTCTCATCTTTTCCTAGGGTGAAGGAGCTTGCACTCTCTGAGGTGGGAAGTACTCTTTCTCCCTGTTCACCTGCTGAGCTGTGTGCCTCCCACCCACTTTCTGAGGACTGATTCCTTAGAACATCTTAGCATGCTTAACTAGCCTTCCGACCGACCTTTTTTAACAGCCTTTTTTGATGGGCAGGACTAGGAAAGTGCTGAAATAAAAGATCTGTTTTCTCTGTGGCCCCCAAGTCCCTGCTTCCCGAGGACCAGGTATAAAATGCAGGTTCTGGGGATGCCTGAGTGGCTTAGTCGTTAAGTGTCTGTCATCAGCTCAGGTCATGATCCCAGGGTCCTGGGATGGAGACCCACATCGGGCTCCCTGCTCCGCGGGAAGCCTGCTTCTCCCTCTCCCACTCCCCCTGCTTGTGTTCCCTCTCTCGCTGTGTCTCTGTCTGTCAAATAAATAAATAAAATCTTTTAAAAAAATGCAGGTTCTGTTCCCGTGAGGTCCTAGGGCACCCGATCTATTGACCTCACCCAGGGAACGTCTCTTTCCTGGACCAAGTCTTCCCAGCCACCTAGCGTGGGCCCTCTTCACTGTACCTCCCCCAACCTGGGCAGAAGGGACACTTGGTCCCCAACTGGTGCTGGGCTGGCATCCTTCACCTCCATTCAACCGGAAATGGAGAGAAGGAGGAATGTGAAGGCACCTGCCAACCGACAAGCCCATGAACCGTTGGGTTCTCTTCAAGAAAAGGATCTGCTATGGGGGTCTCGGCCAGGGCTGCCTTGTCTGGGTCACCTCGGGCACCTCTCAGTGGAGCCCGACCCCAGCTGTGACCCCTGGCCCTGACTAGACCTCCTCCAAGTGGCAATTCTGAATAGAGGCCCATTTGAGAAAGAAGGGTATCAGTGATGGTCGTCAACCTGTATGCCATAGTTCTGATGGTGACAAAAGGAAATCCCTGATGATTTTGAATATAGATTTTAATTAAAAAAAAAAATCTCACTACCCTCCACACACCCAAACCAAACCCCAATGGCAGGTACATGTCTACAGTGAACAGCGAGCTTCTCAAGAGAGCGTGGCCCGTGGTCTATGTGTCTCTGACTGCCGCCCACCCTCCCCTGGATCACAGCACAGGGTTGTCCCTGTCTCAAGAGGAAAAATAAAGCAATGGAAAATAAGAAGATAAAAGTGATGGTAATGCTGTTCCAAACCGAGAATCCAGGACCTTGGGTCTAGCTCCCAGGGCTCGTCAATGCCGTCCCATCGGGAGAGCAAATGCAGTGGCCGGGCACCACCCATGTCCCAGAAAAACACCAAAAATAAAACCAAAAGCATCTCCCACCTCGCCAAAAAAGAAAGCCACAGCACCGGATTGCAGGGCATTTGGGCAGCTGAAAGTGTTTACCCCGGTGACGGGGTGGGGGGGCCTTCCCCCCAGTGGATCAACACCCCTCCTCCCTCCCACCCCACGTCCCACATTCTTCCTTTGGAAGGCTCTCTTCAGCATCCAGCCAGACAGAACGAAGGCAGGTGACGGGGCAGGGGCTTAAGGGGGCCCATCAGGGCGGGACTGGAGGAAGGCCACTCCAAATCACTGGCAAACTTGAACCGAGCGCGGGCCACTGTAGCTGGCAAATGACCAAGCGCCTGCAGGCCAGGTCGTGCTGATTGTGTTTAAGCCGCCGCCGCCAGGCTGCTCCCTGCCTTGGAGTGGACTTCCCGGGTCCCTGTCCGAGTGAGCAATAAAAGGGGTCTGTGAATGCATATCCAAAGCTTCTTAGCCGCCTGTCATATTGATCTAGCACTGCGCTAGGATCCCGGGCCTCTCAAGGACCTGGGCAAACGCTGGTATTAGCGCTCTTCTTCCTCTTAAGGGTTTGCTCAGCAGCCACTCCACGGCTTCCCAAGGAGGAGACCCCCGACCCTGACAATCCATCAAGTGAATGCAAATTGTGGCCCAGACAAAACCAGGCAAACAGCACCCTGCTCCGGAATAATGGCCTCTGTGGGAGAAGGGCCCTTGCAACAATGATTTGCTGTGTACACAACCCACTAAATACCCAAACTTCTGATTAGCCTCATAATGATTTGTGTGTGCACCCGCCTCCTTTGAAATGCTCCCAAGTACATGGCACAAGTTGACTCAAAGCTAACCTCAAACAGTGGCCTTCCCGGGCTTCGTCAGCGCAGAGAGCTTGCTATGCATAGCTCTTGCTACCATTGATCACAAGGCTTTTGGAAATCCCACACCCAGCCCGGCAAGGAGACGGTGATAATCACAGGTGAAAGGCTCTGGCTGGAATCGACTTGATCTGGTGAGCACCATTTCAGGGTCACTGTCGGGGAGCGTTCCCGGGGCGCCCCTGAGCTGTCTATTCACAGAATGGGATGCCCCCTCCCACTGTCTCTGTGGCTGGGACTGTCTACCATGTGCGATGCGGGAGTTTTCAGACAGGGCATCCAGCCACCTGTTTTCAGTGACCACAGGAATCCATCGGGGCCAGCTTCCGAGGCTCGTTTGGGAGGCCAGGCCTCTTCCTGGAGGGCCACGGACGCCCACAGCGAAAAAAACATGGGTGTGTCGCGCACATATATCTATCTCCATGTGTTTCTGGAGCTGCGTCTTGGCCCAGACCAGACCTCTCTTCTGAGCGCCGTACAATCCCCTGCCTCTGGGATGGGACGTGTCCAACAGAGACAGAGCTCGGCATTTCCTTCCCACATCCCCTCTCTCGCAGGGTCCCCCCATCTGGGTGGTGAAGGCACCATTATCCACTCGGCCAGGGTCCTCCTGGATTCTTCCCTGGCCTCGAGGTGTGGCTGAGGCCTCTATCTCTCTTGGGTCAGACTCCACGGCCTCCTGAGCAGCCTCCTGGCCCCGCTACGCCTGCCCCCCGCCCCACTTTTGTGCCCCCGTCAGGAAGGCCAGCACAAGCTTCCCAAAATACAGGTCTGATCGCATCCCTCCCCTTCATAAACTCTTTGGCGAAATGGGATGAGGAGTCCCGGCCTCACGAGGTTGGTTTGAGGAGCACGTACTGATCAGTCTTAAAAGGATCTGGCAGTTCGAGCCCCGAGCTGGGGGTAGAGATTACTTAAAAAAAAGAAAAAAAGAAAATCCTAAAAAAAAAAAAAAAAAAAGATCTGGCATACAACAGGGGCTCAGCAAACAGGACTGGTTCCCGTTTTCATTGTCTTAGAGTTACAGAGGCAGAAGAGTACAGTTTTAGCTCACGCTCCTACGTGAGAGTGACGATTACCCGAATGCGAATGACAACGGCCCCCCTCCCTCTCTCACATGCATGACCAAGTGGAGTTCGGTGCAACCAGACTCCCTTCGCCAGCGCAAAGCAGAGGCCCTCCGCTTCCAGGGAGCAGAGACGACGTTATTTTTAATCTTCCCCCGAGGCTGCAAGCCTGAGTCACTCTGCCCACCTGCTCGACGTCCTCCTGGGCCAGCAGCCCTCGGAGGCAGCCAGCCAGACAAACACGGGGTCAGAACAGGAAGGGCCGGGAAAATGCATGTTACAGCCGGAGGGAACCCAAGGGGGCAGGAGATACTGCCTGCCCAGTCAGAAGGTCTGGGCGGGGTTCTGAGGCGCTACCTGCAGGGGGGCAGTTATTCTAGAACCCAGACGCTGGCTTCCCGGCTGGGAGGCGGGGCTGTCTGGGAGACGTGAGCCTGCCCCGTTCACAATGGGGGGCATTCACAAAGCCCAGTGGGATTGGCAGTCTCTGGGGCCGGGGTCTGACAACACAGCCCTATGGCAATGACAATGGCACTGGCCATAATCATGGGTGCCTTCTGTAGACCAGGCCCAGCAGCAACTGGACATACAGACACAGGCTTGCCCTTGAGGCCCACAGTCCACTCGGAGCCACAGACTCTAAGAGGCAGCAGGCTTCGAGGGGGCCGCACCTGTGGCTTTGACCTCTGGCGCTCTCACAGTTCCCAGAAGGGAGAGCTTTCCCGCTAGGGAAAGGGGAATCTGGGAAGGCTTCCTGGAGGTGGTGATGTTTAAGCAGGACCTTGAAGGGCAGTTAGATTTGGATGGGCAGAGGTGGGATGGGGCATTCAGGGGTGAGCCAGAAATGGGCAGAGAGAGAGCTGAGGAGCAGCACGGGAACTGGAGAAAGGCAAAGTGAGCGTGGGCTGGGGGCAGCAACAGGGAGAGGTTGGGGAAAGGAGGAAGAAAAGGGTGCAGCAACTCCTCTTTCTGGCCCAGTGGGGTGAGCAGACGTTGGGCCTCACTCCAACAAGGCAGTGGGACAGGTTTGGGCCTGGCCGTGTGGCTGGTGGGATAAATACTCACAGACTCTGCGCTGTCCACTCCAGATGGACCCCGGTGGCTATTCTAATGTCACTCGGCTTCGGGGCGGGTGAACGGGGCGGGGTTGGGGGGGGGACCCAGCCTGATTAAATCCAGCATCTCCCCCCGGACCCATAGCTGTATATCTCCCACGTGGGGGAAGTGACACCTCACAGCCTGCACACAGCTTCATTTCCGAAAAGAATGTGTGAGAGGGGGAAGGTCAGGAGACAGGCGCAGCCGTAAATTTGATGGAAGGTTTAGCTGGAAACCCCATTAAATCCACACACGGCTCGATGCTGGGCAATGTCCTTCCTCCGAGTCTGCCGAATGGGGCCAGAGAGGTGAGGGACTCACTAAGTAATGTCCTCATTTTTTGGTGTCTCCTATTACCCAGGGGATGAAAAACCCATTACCCATAAGGTTTAGTGGCACTTGGTCCCAGGACTGCGATATTGTCCTTTACCTGAGCCTTCCCCTTGGCCAGTACGTGCGGCGCTCTGCCCTGCTGGCCTCTCTCTGTCTGCCCCACCATCTGTGTGGATGGCCTCACTCTCCCCAAAGCCCTGGCCAGCTGCCTGCTGTGAGCTGCCCATGTTCCCTGGAATGCCCCCAACCCCAGGCCTCAGGCGGCGGCCTTGCAAACGTACAACACGGAACACAGGGGTGGTCTACGGAAGCATGTCCATCTCCTAGAGAGGCCCAGAGCACAGACTATTTTACCTGGAAGGAACCCCCCACCCACCACCCACAGAGAAAGGGACTGGAGACACAGGTCTAGGCACCTCCTTCTACCCCCACCACCGGGTGCCAGAGCCTTACCTGTCACTAGTAAGTAGCATCTGTCCAAGACACAGCTCAAGAACCACACAGACAGTGAAGATGACAGAACCGGGTTCAGATCTCAGCTGTGTAACCTTAGTGAATTACCGAATCTCTCTGAGCCGCTGTTTCCTAGATCTGTTAAATGGGATCCTGATGATACCTATCCTCCTATCACTGGTGTGGGGATTTAAGGAGTGGCAAATGCTCAGCAATTATCTGCAAACATCACAACTTCCTTTACAGGCTGACACGCAAGCTTATCTTCTCGTCCTGACCAGGGCGTGAGAATTGTCACTAAAGCAGGTGCAACCCCTCGCGGGGGTTGGAGGGACCCCGTTCTTGCTCCCTCAGAAACCCCAGCTCAACAAGCTTTATGATGCCACTTGTAGGAATGATATTCTACAAGAGGCGAAACTTCAGGGACAGAGGACGTAACAGAGGTTGCGCTGCGGGGCTGTCGGTGAGAGGTGGGAGAGCGAAAGCAAAGGGACAGAATGAACATTTTGGGGAGAGGGGACTATTCTAGATGGGGACTGTAGCAGTGACTACACACTGCACACGTGTTGAAGTTTACGGAACTATAAAGCTCAAAAAGGTGAATTTTCCCTGTCAGTTATACCTTAATAACTCTGACTTTAAAAAGAAAACAACAAGAAGAAGAAGAAGAAATAAAGAGCCAGTGAGGGCCAGATGTGAGCCCAGCTGTGAGGCCAGACCAGGTGTCTCAGTGCTGGAGGTGAGAAAGGGTCTAGAATGAAGCAGAGAGTGGCAGTAAGACCCACAAGGGAATGTCCCGAAAGGCGGTGGGATCCCAATCTCCCCGAAGGGAGCAGAAGACCAAGGGAGATGACAGACAGGCAGGAGGGGCCAGGCCTCCCCTGGGGGGGGGGCTCTGCACTGTGACTGGAGCCCCTGCCCCCTCTCTGGCTTTCTCTTCTTCCGTCCAGCTGTATGTCACAGGTTCACAGAGCTCCAGAGGGACTTTCAGGGACACCTGCCTTTCACAGGTGAGACTGGAATGGAGCCTGGGTCCCCCTCATCCCCGGTCAGGTGCTTTGCACCTGAGCATCATTCTCCTGGTTTCCTCCTTTGGTGCGTGGACCCCTTCCTCTCAAGGTGTCTTGAGGCCTACCGGGAGCTCCCACCCTGGGATGCCTGACCCTGCTCATCCCCCTACCCCATCCGGGGCTCCTTCAAAGGTGCGGCTCCTGGAATGAAGTCTGGGGCTGCCCCCCTTCCTCCTTGGAGAGGTGAGAAGCCCCCAGGGTCAGACTCACTGTGGGCAGCCACAACCATCCAAAGACCCACTGTAAACTCATGGTCAAGTAAAACCCCTGAAATAAACTGAATTATTTTATTTCTAAGCTGTACGTCCCCCACTCTGTACGTGAACAGTGGCACAGTCTGGGATCAATCTGTAGGGCCTTCCTGGTCCCTTATGACATTCTATCCCCAAGGACCTGGCCCAGGGCAGGCTGTCTTTTTTTTATGTTATTTTATTTTAATTCCATTTAGTTAACATACTGTGTGATATTAGTTTCAGGGGTACAATATAGTGATTCAACACTTCCATACAACACCCAGTTCTCCTCACAGCAAGTGCACTCCTTAATCCCCATCACCTATTTCCCCCTCCCCCCACCCACCTCCCCTCTGGTAATCAGCAGTGTGTTCTCTAGAGTTAAGAGTCTGTTTCCTGGTTTGCCTCTCTTTTCCCTTTGCTCATCTGTTTTGTTTCTTAAATTCCACATATGAGTGCAATTGTATGGTGTCTGCATTTCTCTGACTGACTTATTTCACTTAGTATTATACTCTCTAGCTCATCCATTTTGCTGCAAATGGCAAAATTTCATTCTTATTTATGGCTGAATAACATTCCATCGTATATTTACTAGATATTCTAGATATTTTATATTCTGTATATACCACCTTTTCTTTATCCATTCATCTACCAATGGACACTTGGGCTCTTAGAAATCAACCACAAGAGGGACGCCTGGGTGGCTCAGTCAGTTAAGCGTCTGCCTTCGGCTCAGGTCATAATCTCAGGGTCCTGGGATCGAGTCCCACATCGGGCTCCCTGCTCAGCACAGAGTCTGCTTCTCCCTCTCACTCTCCCTTTGTGTTCTCTCTCTCTCTCAAATAAACAAATAAAATCTTAAAAAATAAATAAATAAAAGAAATCAACCACAAGAAAAAATCTGGAAAGACCACACATACACGGAGGTAAAATAACATGCTACCAAACAATGAATGGGTTAACCAAAGAAATCAAAGAAGAAACCAAAAAGTACATGGAAACAGGGGCGCCTGGCTGGCTCTCTCGTTAGAACATGTGACTCTTGATCTCATGGTCGGAAGTTCAAGCCCTGAGGTGGGCGTGGAGCCTACTAAAAAAAAAAAAAAAGTACATGGAAACAAACAAAAATGAGAAAACAACAGTCCAAAACCTATGGGATGCAGCAAAGGCAGCCCTAAGAGGGAAGTATATAGCAATACACGCCTATCTTAAGAAGCAAAAAAAAAAAAAAAAAAAACCTCAAATACACAGCTTAAACTTATACCTAAAGGAGCTGGAAAAAGAATAACAGAACCCGAAACCAGCAGAAGAAAGGAAATAATAAAGATTAGAGCAGAAATAAATGATAGAGGAACTAAAAAAAACCAGTAGAACAGATCAATGAAACCAGGAGCTGGTTCTTTGAAAAGATCAACAATATTGATACACCTCTAGCCAGACTCATCAAAAAAGGAGAAAGGATTCAAATAAACAAAAATCACAAATGAAAGAGGAGAAAGAACCATTGCCACAGAAATACAAACTGTTGTAAGAATATCATAAAAAACTATATGCCAACAAACTGGACAACCTAGAAAAAAATAGATAAATTCCTAGAAACATAACCTCCCAAAACTAAGCAGGAAGAACTAGAACATTTGAGCAAGCTGTGTTTGGGCTTTGGGTCACTGGGAGCTCCGGGCTCTCCCTCGTGACTACATGTTGCCACCATACCCGCTGCACCTGCCCTCCCTCCACCCTCTCCCCTCCTCCCTTCCAGGAGGGCTCTGGGAAGCGGGGAGGGGTGGGACTTCCCCAAGCTCGACTGTCCCAGCCTCAGCGCTTCTGAGTGCGGCATGGGTAACTCCAACAGGACACTGGGGAGTAGGGTCCAGAAGTTCTGAATTTGGGCTGCCTTTCCCGAAAGCATCACATTCAAGGTCTTGAGAGAGGAAGTGACAACACCAGTAGGACCTCTGTGCACCCAGCACTTGCCCAGATAATCCTACTAAACATCCTACACACTTAATGCCTTGGCCCCATTTTACAGATGCAGAAACTGAGGCTCTGAGTGGTCACGTTACCATGGTAACACAAGTAGCTTTTTCCATCATCAGGTGCTGTCTTTTAAGGATGGTTTAAAAAAAAAAAAAGGACTAATTTCACGTTTTGCTCCCTGGGGTAGAAATATCAGTATCGTGGCCCAGGAAGCCAAGTAGAAGCTGTGCTGGGTCTTTTGTGCAACCACGATAGCCAAAAACAGTGATTTGACATGAAATTGTGCTCAACTTCATCTCCAGTACCCAAATTTTCCTTTTCAAAATGAGTACAAATCAAATTCTGCTTGAGAAAGACATAATTTGGCCATTTATGATTTCTCTCACATGCAAATATCTCCATTGTCCTATCCCAGCTCCTACCTGCTGTTTTCTGGCTTATCCTCCACCCCCACCTCACCCCCCCACCCCTCTGACGTGTTCCATGGCCTGGACAGAGAAACCAAAGACTTTGCCTCTTAGTGGAGCATAACAGGGTTCGTGTTTGTTTGTGAATCACCACCTATGTGACCTGAGTTCCCCTTCTGAGGGCAGAGCTGGGGGGCCCAGGGCTCGATTTTAGGAGGGCGGGAAGGACTTACAGAGAATACCAGGTGCCCAGGAGAAATGTGGAGCTGGACCCAGATAAGAGGGCCCCACCCAGGCTGGAAAAGATGGCGGGGGGAGGGGGGGAATCAAAGAAGCCCCTTGCTTTAAATCTGCATGGAAAGCAATTAACGTTTGGCCAGGTCTCTAATTAAAATTCCCACCTAGCATAGCCCCCGTGGCTGGGTGCTAGAAATTCACGTAAAAACACGGTGAGGATACTAAGGACGCGGGCAGTGGACTCCGAGCTGGAATCCACTCAGCGCTGCCTGTTTGTGGAGAGAAATATATTCTGCCTTCCCATCTCTCGCACTCAGCGTCCTTAAAGAAAGCCCTTTCCCCTGCCCCTCAAGGGACCCCCCACGGCGTGAAGGTGGAAAAGCCAGGCTCGTCCCGTCTGTTCCATACCGTGCACACAGATGGGGTGCAGGGAGCTGGAGCGGGATCTCTGGGTGCTCCAATGTATTCCCACCCCCCCATCTCCCGCACGATATGCAGACATGGGAAAATGCACACGCATTTCTCCATCTGGGCATTTTAAGCGGCACATAAAATCTTAAATGCTGAAAAACGGCCGCCTGTGGAAGCACAGCTAGATGCTGAAAAAAATGACTGGTTTGCTCCTCCGGCTGACGGGTCCCCCTCACGTGGCCGGGTGGCTCTGGTGGGTTAAAAGCGCCTCATTAGTGCGGGCGCGTGCAAACAGAGTTTAACACACTGAATTGGAATCTACTGGTTTTCGTCCGCAAACTCCTAAGTAGTAATTATGGGTTACTGCAGGGTGACAGCCCAGGCTGTTAAGTGACTGCCGCCTGATAATCTCGCAGACATGGAGCCCTTGGCAGGGCTGCAGCCAGAGGCCAGCTAGTGGACAGGGACGTCCTCAGAGAGGACCTTCCAGCCTACCGAGGCCAGCTGACTAATGCCGGCTCTCCCCACATATCGCTGGGAACCCCATTCGCCCTGGATTGCCCTGGGTCACCCCGGATCACCCTGGATCATGGGTCGTCTCTGGCCTGCAGAGAGCCTGCCACACGGTCCTAACAGGCTTCTCCCTCCCCACCAGCGTGAGAACCGTGCAAACTTGACCATGGAAACTTGACCACACCCTCTCCCTCCCGGGCCAACTGTTGAGCTCCCAGGCGGGGTCCACAGCCCCTCCGGTCCCGGCTGCAGCTGACCCTCTGGCCCTTCTTGGCTCTCCCTAACCCAGATCTTTTGCCATTTCCCTCTTTTTTTCTGTGAGCTCCTCCAGGCAGGGCAGTGTCCGGCTAAAGGCCTCTTGCGCAAGCCCAAGCCGGCCGTGGGAGGGCACGGGGCTGGGCACAGGGGCACATGGAAGCTGTAACAAGTGAAATCCCTGCACCAGAAGCCGGCAGCAGAAGAAAGATTCTGAAAACGAGAAAAATTCAGCCAAGCTTGCTTTTTTTTCTTTTTGCTCTAGGACAGGAGTTTTAAAACTCAGTTTCATACCATGTGGATAATTCTGTATTCCACGTTTAGTTTTTTACATTGTCCTATGTCATTAAGATTCTTCATAAATATCATTTTAGTGCACTCATGCTGTCTCGTTCCACTGAGATTAATTTATTTAAACTTTCCCCTTTATTCAGCCAAGTCTTTAAACACTATAAAGTGACTTTACTGCACCCACGATTCTGTTTATGTAGCATTCCTTGGTCTTAATTATTTGTATAAAGAGACGGTCTTCCTTCATTAGAGCCATTATTGGCCACAAAAAGTAACTAACACACTTGAGTGTAATATCATAAGGGGAAAGGATTCTTTCTTTCCTTCTCATCCAGCCCCTGGCGGGAGCAGCCCACAGTAGATATTTGTGGTTGAAGGAAGAACGAATAGGTGAGTGAGTCAGTTTCTAAGTGAACATTCCCCCCCGCCGTCTATTTTTCTGGAGTTATAATTATTTCACTTCCCATCAGAGACCCAGGCTCAGCCAACATTTTAACGTATCATCTCAACCTGAACAGTCTTCCTAGATGTTAATATAGAAGAATTAAAAAAAAAATAAACAAATAACCTTTTAAAAACAAATTCCAGTATCAAAACTGAGGCCCCGGGTACAGCGCCTTTGGACAACAGGCTGTATTTATGACAGCTGACCACACACATACCTAAGATCCCGTGGTCTCACTCCTGGGTAAGTCCCAGCAGAAATGCGCGCTTATGTTCACCAAGACTGCACAAGGATGTTCACAAGCAGCACAGAATAGTCCCAAACAGGAAACAACCCAAATATTCATTGACACTGAAACAGATCATGTATTGTGCTATATTCACAAAAAAGGAATATTCAGCAATGAGAATACACAAACCACGACATGATGTAACAACATGAACCAATCCCCCAAACATAAGAAAGAAGCCAGACACAAAAGTGCACATGCTGCATAATTCCATTTATATAAAGCGCAAACGCAAGCAAAGCCAAGGGATGCTATCAGAGGTCAAGACTGTGGCTGCCCCCAGGGGGGTGAGACTGGGAGTGGGCACGAGGGGCTCTGGGATGCAGACCATGGTCTGTTTCTTGATCTGGGTGCTGGTTTCCACGAGTGTGTTCCAGTGCTGAAACTTCACCAAGCTGTATATTTAAGATGTGTGTCCTTTACTGTATGCATACTATATCCTAATAGCTTTTTTGAAAGATGCGTGGTCATTTTTAAGCCTCATCCAAATAGTTTACTTAAAGAATTTCTCAAGTGTCTGCGCGCAAGGCCCTGAAGACCGGATGCGATGCAGGATTTGTCCAGCAGGTCTGCCGTGTAACCTCGGAAAGTTCCTGCTGACACAGTACGGACGAGGGGTCAGTGGGCTCCCGCTCGGGGCTGGCAGTGTTCAGGAGCAGGCCTCCCATGCTGGGCCTGCTGGGGAAGCAACTGCCACGGTCACACTGTGGGTGGGGGCGGGGTCACACCTTGGGCAGGTGCATCACCTGCATACCCAGGGCCCAGGCGTCCCAGGCCACATGCCCAAGCCCCTCCAGGCCTTCTCAGACCTCTTGCTCCCAACATACTCCTGCTCACTGTATGAATGACAAGTCCGGGTTCCATGGGCCCTGAAGCTTGTACAGTTTGGGAGGGAGCTCTGCAACGAATCTACCATTAAATGTAAGGCCATGGATGGGGCCATGCACACAGGGCCCTAGAGCAGGAGACTTCACTGAGTGCGTCTACACTGGCCAGGACCCCAGGGGCCTGCCCCCGGACACTGGCCCACCCCAGACTGACCTCAGGGGCTTTCCAGAGCCCACCTCAGCTGGGGCCAGCAGAGCCTTGCTCTTCCCTGCTTGCCGGCCAGACCTGACACATACAGGCCCCACGGAGAAAGGCCATTCCTGAGAAGGTGCTCCCTCTGCCCTCCGGCTCGCCTGCATCCCTCCTCCACCCCACTCCTCTGCAGCCAGCTATAAACCCTCAGAAGACAAACCCTGCCAGCCCCGCTCTGGTGAATGCTTCAAACCACAGGAAGGGACGTTCCTTCCGCTGAGATGAGATCTCCTGTGTCTTTGTAACAGGATAGTGTCCTGGGGAGCTTTAGGGGGAGGCGTGGCTGTTTGATCAAGGCTTTGCCCCAGTTTGTTGTTCTGTGAGCCCCTCAGGTCAGAGCATGCCCAGCAGGACACTGGGGAGAGCCTCCCATTACACTGCCCCGAGGAGCGTGTTTTCTGCTGGAGAAATGCACAGACAGCGAGGCATCCTGGGTAACCTCCAGCCAGGCCCAGGAAGGAGGAGCAGCCCCAAACACTCACTCACCCCTTTGCAAGGCATTATTGCCTCTGACCTTTTCCCTCTTCTCCTCCTGGCTTGCCACTAAGCAGTTTGCTTGATCTGCAAGGGCGCCTTCTTTTGAATCTACAATTTGAATGAAGCGCAATGTCTGAAAACCAGGAGCGGAGAGGGAATCAGGTTTGAGCAATTACTGTGCGCAGGTACCATTTTGCTTCATGTCTGGACAAAGGGAACGTGTTGTAAGGGGCAACAGCTTTGGAGCTAGGTGGAGCTTGCATGGATCCTGGCGAGGCTCGCCTCACCTTCCTCATCTGTAGAATGGGGATAACAGCGCTACAGAGACTTACGCTGAGGAACAGAGGTAACAGACACAAAGAGTCTGAAATAGCAAGGACCCAATAAACGTCGGCTGTTATTTTTACAAGCTTCCGTACGCTTCATTGCACGAGTCATAGCTTCATTTCACAATGCTTCTTGGTGATCGTCCCATGTCGGAACGAATAGATCTAATTCACTTTTAACTGCCGCATGTTATTCCTCAAAGTGGAACTGCCATAGTTTGCTTAACCATTTCTGGATTTTCAGGTTATTTCCAATTTTTTGTTGTTACCAACAATGCTATAAGGGACCTTTCCACGCATGTCCCCCTGGGCACGTGTGCAACTGTTCTTCCCGGCTAGATCCTGAGAAGGGAAACTGCTGGATCAAGGGGTTCTAGTTTTTATTACATGCTGTCAAATGGCCTCTGGAAGGACCGAGCAGCTGACACTCCACTGCAATCCAGGAGAAGGTCCACTTCTACTCATCCTGCCCTTCTTTAAACTTTTAAGTCTTTGCCAATTTGATGACTACTCCGTAAACACTAGGAAAGTTGAGGGGCTTTTTTTCTTTTTCTTTTTTTAATTAATTTATTTATTTGAGAGAGAGAGCAAAGGGAGGGGCAGAGAATCTCCAGCAGACTCCCCACTGAACTCAGAGCCCGACGTGGGGCTTGATCCCAAGACCCTGAGATCAGGACCTGAGACGAAGTCAAGGGTCGGACGCTTAATGGACTGAGCCACCCAGGCACGCCCCGAGGGGCTTTTTTCTCCTATTTAAATTACATTTCCTTATGTTTATCTTCTATTAATTAGCTGTTCCCGTATTTTATCTATTTTTTTTTTTTTAACTGGGCAGTCTTTTTCTTTGTTTCATCAAGGTTTCTGTCCTCCCGTTGTGTTACAGACATGGGACACACTTTCTCCCAGTCTGAACTTTGTTACCTGTCTGAACTTTGTTTACGGCATCTTTTTCATACAGAAGTTTACAATTTTACCGACGGCCACAATCTACTTTGGGATGTATCAAAAATTAGTGGGAACAGGGACTGAGAGAGGCGCGGACAGATCAGGACAGGGATTGGGGGATGTTAATGACAGAATCAGGGGCCGGGAATTTCCATGTAAAATGTCTTCGGCTCTGTTGAACATTTGAAACTTTTCAGAACAAAAAGGTCAGAAGAAAAGTATGTAATTCTGGTATAGCTAAATATGTGTCCATCTATTCCTGTGTGGCTTTCACACAGTGTCTTGCTTAGGAATTCCCGTGGTAACCAAAGTGCTGGGGTGAATGAAGGAGCCCCCCTTTCCTAAGTTGGATTAAAAAAAAAATCAGTTCTTGAATCCATTTTCAACCTACTTTTATAAAGCATATGAAGTATGGGTTTAAATATTTTCTCTCTATAACCTATTATCTTAATACTACCTGTAGGACAGTTAAAAACAAACTAAATTCGGGGTGCCTAGGTGGCTCCTACGGTTGAGCAGCTGACTCTTGGTTTCGGCTCAGGTCATGATCTCAGGGTCGTGGGATCGAGTCCCGTGTCAGGCTCCGCGCTCAGTGCTCAGCGTGGAGTCTGCTTGAGATTCTTCCTCCTCCCCTCCCCCTCTACTCCTCCCCCAACCCAGTGCATGCTCTCTCTCTCTCAAATAAATAAATAAAGAAAATCTTTAAAAAAAACAAACTAAATTCCCAGTTGTACTTTTATCTATTTCTGACCCAATGCTTGGCTGTAATCACTCCAGCTTTATAACATGGTTTAACGTCTGGTAGGGCAGGCTGTCTACCCTCACCCCCGATTACTGTCTTCTTCTGCAAAGCAGTCTTGGCTCTTTGCAGTTAAGTTCTCCTCCATGTGAATTTTACAATCAGCTCGGAGGATGCCATTAGAATCCTCCTGGGATGTGGATCGTGACTGATGGCACAGAACTGATAGGTAATAACCCACGTAGGGTTGTGAGGAAAGGAAAGACAGTGTCTGAAGAGGGCCTGAGCCATGGCTAGTGGTCAATAAACAAGAGCTATTATTACTGTAGTTGTTGCTACAAGTAGGGAGGGGTCCACCCGAGACCTGCTGCCTCCATCCCATCTCTTCTGGTCCAAGGAAACATTCTGTCTTGAAAACGGTTTTCAAAGTGCTTCCAAGTCCATCCCCTTTTCTGCATGGGCCATGTCCCCACAAAAGGAACTTTGGTCCCTTAGCTCCTTCCCCATACACCCTCCCTACGAGCGGGCAGCACTGGGCCCTTCTCACACCCAGAGCTCGAGTCCCCAGGCCAAGATGTCCAGCCTGAGGTCATTCCTCAAGCCTTCCCTCTAGATTCGGTCCACTTTTCCAGGCTCCTGAGTCCACCGTGGGCCTGTCAGGGAGAGATACTGACTCTGCTTCTACCCTGTTCCCACACCATGCGCTGACGGGTATGGCTCCTGCCCGTGCCCAGGTCCCAGCTTCGGAGGGGAGCCTGCGCGCACAAAGTTAGGTCACCGCGCCGGGCACAGTCACCACCAACGGCCTGCCTGTTGCCAGTTACACCAAGTCTCGTAGTACCCACTATGGCGGTCTCACCGCCCCACCGCAGGGAGGAGGAAGCAGGCCCTGAGGGTGGAGAGCATCAGGACAAAAGCGGAGAAGCTAGGACCCGAACCCAGGTCGGCCTGAGCCCCCTGAGCCCCCCATGCCTCCTCGCGATGACCGGCCTTGGGGCCAACAGCCCCGGCAACGACGAATATCCCCCAGAAAAGTCACCTCCAGGGCAGACCCCGCACAGGAGCCCCAGTCACCTCCAGGGCAGACCCCGCACAGGAGCCCCAGGCTCCCGGGCAACCAAACCCCCAGGCCCTAGCTGGGGTGTCTCCTGGCACCTCTCACTCCTTTTTCTTCTTTGCAAAGACAGCTGCTGCCACAGTGTGTGGCTGCTGAGCAGCTAGTCAGCACGCCGCCGAGGCGTCTTTCCGAGCTGCCTGCCTCCTCCCGAGCACAGAGATACCTCATTAGCGTGCTTTATTTCAGCCTCGAGAAAACAATGCATGCCAAGAGACCATAAACAACAAGCACGATGCTCCAGGTCATGGATCACAGATGCCACCCGCAGACGTTCAACGTGGGCCCTGCTTACACAGACAGGAGTGAGGCCTGCTTCCGGGCACATCCGTCTCTCCCCAAACGCTGACACAGGAAGAAGCCGGCTCAGCCTGGCTACACACACACACACACGCATACGAGGGTGGGGGGCCCAGCTCCCAGCCCCCCGTCATTAGCCTTTTCCCCTGATGGGTGAGCTCTACACTCTGGTGACTGTCAGTATTTTCAAACTCTCACTATTTCTACTCTGGCTACTGGTTCTTTCGTTTGTTATTATAAGTTTTTTCTTTTTTCTCCTTGCTACAGGTCCAGGAATTTTTCTCTTTGAAAAATAAAGTTTCAAAACACCCCAGCCAGTTTCTGAAAAGAGCTGGTGAGCCAGTTGAGAAACGGGGCCAAAGCCAAGGCAAACGGGCCGTTGCACAGACCCACGGAGCCGCACAAGCCGGGCTCTGTTGGCTTGAGGGGCGGTTCTGGGAAGGAGGCACTGAGGGTTGGACACAGTCACTCCAGCCCTCAGGGTGCCAGGAGGGACGGCGGCCCGCGGCCTGGAGCCCTCTGGAGTGGGGACACGCAGGAGCGGGGTACTTCCCTCGTGGTCGGGGTCTGCAGGCAGTGGGACGCAGGGTGGGCTAGGCCAATCCTCGGGGCAACAGCCCCTTCTTCTTTGGAGCAGCCTTGGGACAAAGAGGTCTGTGTGACCTGGGCAAGGTGCTGGGGCAGCCGAGGACCCCGGGCAGGCTACCCAAAGGTGCCTGTGGGGAGGTATGAAAATGCTCTCAGTGACCACCCAGCCTGCAAACAGGGCAGGTTGTGCATCCCGTGTTGCAGTGAGGGGGAGGGGGATGCACTGGTTGGTACAGCCTCTCTGGGCAGGGGTCTGGTCAGATGAGGGGCCCAGGGAGCCTGGACCCTGGAAGGATGCTCACAGCCCAGCCTCAGGCAGAAATGTCAAAAAACACCCTGTAGGCACTAAAGAGGGGACCAAAGTGTAATCTGGGGACCCCCGAAGATCCCCAAGACCCTTTCAGGAGGTCCACAATGTCAAAACTATCTTCATACTAAGATGTTATTTGGATGGTGGGGCTACCAGGGAACAGATCAAATACAGAAAAGATGAATGTTTCTTTCACAAGGCCAGACAGTAAAGAGGTGTTTAAAACCAAGACACGATGACATTCTTATAATGCTTTTGTTGTTGGGGAAGATATTTTTCATAATGTGCTATGTGTTATTTTTCAGTAACGTGAAATGGGTTTATTACTATTATTCTCAAATTGACTTTACGTATCATTTAAATTTCTCGGTTTTAATTTCTAAATACCAATAAATCAATACCAATAGATATAAATTCCCTGCTCCCCAGGACAGCTCTTGGAGATTTCAATAATTTTTTTAAAAAGATTTTATTTATTTATTTTAGAGAGGCGGGGAGGGGCAGAGGAAGAGGGAGAGAGAGTCTTAAGCAGACACTGCACTGAGTGCGGAGCCCAACATGGGGCTCGACCCCATGACCCTGAGCTCACGACCAGAGCCCAAGCCCAACCAACTGCGCCACCGAGGCGCCCCTGAAGTTTTCCATAATTTTTAAGAGTGTATAGAGGTCCCGAGACCAAGGGATTTGAGAATGGCAGCTATACAAGAACTTGAATGACAAGAGGTCTTAAGTGGGCAGGATGCATTGGTCTGCAGTAACAAATAGAATCTCATTCTGTAAAAAAGGACATGGGCCTTTGTGTAGAACATACGGACACAGAAGACGGTGAGCAACTTTCTCTGGGTGGTACTTCTTGTCTGTCATTCACCTATGTTACTACTGCAATCAGATGGAGTGCAGCATTAATGTTTCAAGGTTAGTCTATCATGTTCTGAAAAGCCCACAGAGTAGTCACTGAACAAGTTAACACTTCTAAGCCCTTCTTATGGGCTAGGCACTGGGCTGCATGTTTCAGGGATGCAGGTTTATTTCATTCCAACGATAGCTGTGGATTATCAGCCTCATTTTACAGAAGAGAAACTGAAGGTCAGAGCAAGGCTCAGCATCTTGTCCACCGTCATGCAGATAGCAGATGATGCGGAACCAAGACTCCAGTCCGGGCTGGTCGGCCACCAGAAGCCTGTGCTCCTGACCACTGGCCTAGGTGGCCAGCCTTCCCTGCGGGTCCTCCAGCCTCAGGGAATGGCTGTGTGCCAGGGCCTGCGCCCGCTGTTCCTTGGCACTGATAGCACATGGCCTGCTCACCCTGCCATGTGCACTTCACCTCTGGCTGGCAAGGACCCAACTCTCTTACCTGCATCCTGCACCCCTATGCCCACCCCTGGACCGAGCAGGTGACTAATGGACAGGACCAAGCAGTCATAGCACCCCAGCAGGGGGTCTATCAGGGTGCATGGCCCCTATGGGAGTCTGACTCCAGCCACTACTCTCTTTGGGGGGAAAGAGATCACCCCAGATCAGAACCCAGCCAGCGTTCCAGATGCAAGGTCATGACTGAGGGGTTACTCTAGGCACAGGTCCCCAACCTCACCTCCCTGACCATAGCTGTGGACTGGGAGGAGGTCATGGGGGCGGGTATCACGGCTTCAGGTCAGGTGTATTACCACCTCCTCCGGCCTGCCGACCCCAGCAGTCAAGTCTACCCCCTGATGACCACCTGGCACAATGACAAACTCTGTGCTTCCCTTCCTGCCTGCACAGGAGGCTCCCTGTCTCCTCTGCGTCTGGCACTGGGCAATGCTGTCCCCCTTAGCTCACCCTGGAAGCTGATTCCTGAACTGGTGTGCTTGCTGTGGGAGTTGAGAAACATAATAAATGGGCCCAGCTCCATGTGCAGCACCTAATTTGCAATAATATTGAAGTCTCCAACAATAACTCATTTACTCTTATAATAAATATATAAAAAAAGACAAATTGCTACATTGAACATGCATTTTCTTCACTGCAAGTAGCTGCTACCCCAGGGAGAAAGCCCCGTGCTGCTAACTAATAGTAAATCCTTTGGAAAATCATGTGTCATAATGATGGACAACCAGGGAAGGGGTATTACATAGATTTAGAGGTTAGCTACTCTAACAAGAACAAAAGACGTCCTTTGCAAACCTGTACCTATAAGAGCACAGATCAGCCTCTGATTAGCACTCACCTTCTGACAGCCCAGGTGCAGAGAAGGGAAGAAAAGTTCCTGTCCTGGGCTTGTGTGGCTGGCTGGGTGCCAGTGCAGAATGGCACTGGGGAGAAGGGCATGTGCGGGCTCCAGGAGCCGGGCTCTCCAGCTCTGGAAGGATCCCTGGAGTGAAAGCCTCACGTCCCTTTCCAAGGAGCCAGCCCATGCTGTGTGTCCAGGGAGCAAAGGCTTAGGGGGTGCCCATCGTGCCCAGCTCAGCTCAGACATGGGATATGCAGGGGGACTCTATCTTTGAGAAGAAAGCCATGACCGTGGAATAAGGAAGGCTCTGATGGGGAACCCTGGGAGCACCGACCAGCCTTGGCTGTGGATGCCGGGGTCGGCTTCCCATAGGAGCTGTCACCAGAGTTAGTGGTGAAGCCCAGGGGCCAGGGCCTGAAGGAAAGAACTAAGGGCTAAGGAAAGAGCTGCCTTGTTCTCCTGTTAGCTTGTGACTGATATGGCCACGAGTCCTTCTTTCCAATCTGTTTCTCCAAGTTCCTTGGGGAAGGATTTGCCTTGCTCAATTGGGGAATCCTAATCTCAAGGACGGGGTTGACAGCCGTGTCCCAAATCCTGAGCAGCCCCTTCCTGCTATCTGTCGTCAGACTCTGTAGGAGTCTCTGGTGTGACAGTGGAGGGAAGTGATCATCAAGTGGGTTGTACGGCTTGTGGAAAATCACACTCTAGAGATGGCGGAGGCCGCAGTCCCACCCTGGCTGTGGGGCTCCGGGAGCTGGGGATGGCTCTCTGGCAGGAATGGGGTCTAGAACGGCATACTGCTTGGAGTAATCAAGGGTAAGCGGGTCATCTCAGCAGCACCCGGGGGGGGCGGGGCAGAGGTGTGCAGGGCTGCCGACCTTCACCCGACCCTCCTGTGATAACCTGGCACTAAGCTGACAGACGGGTGAGTCAGAGTCACCTGTGAAGTTCAAGTTCTGGTAGACGTCATTGCGAATTTCCCGGTGGTCGGGGTCCCACTCCGATCCCGCGGGACCCAAGCCAAGCTGCTCCCTCTTACAGAACTCAGTTTCCTCGCCTGTAGAATGGGGGAGTAGCCTAGACACCACACACCATCTCTGCAGTCCTCATCATTCATGCATTCTTTCACTCAACGAATACAAGTAATCTACAGCCCTAAAATCACTCATCAGGACAGAGGCCACTCCAGGCAAACAGTGCTGCAAACCTCGAGCTTTCCTTAAGAGCAGGAATCTCTCCAGCACCAGCTAATACTTGTTGCTTTTGCAATCCAACCCCAGGTGACACACCCAGGTGCCACTGACACTTTTGATAGACTTTGCTATAAAACTCAATATTACATATTATTAGCCCAACATACTTACACATTTTAGGATTTGGAAAATTTTCCAAAACCTTAGAGGGAGAACCAAAATCTTAAACCAAGCGGCGATAGCCACGGGGCCCTGCAGGGTGGAACGCAGTGGCGGGGTGGGGAGCGCGGGGGGGGGGGGTGTCCTTTGACCTCTGGGAATAGGCTTGCTTGCGTTTCCTTCCTTCTTTAGCTGCTCCATTCCTCTGACTTCAAAATACAAATTCAGATTTTATTTCACGGTGCTTTATGCTTTTGGGATTGCCAAATTGTTCCTTCCCTGGTTTCCAGCATCTCACTTCTGGAAACCTTTCTACGGTTTCAGCAACACTAGTTGGTGATTGATGACTGTTTAGGGAGTGCTATCAGTTTACTATTTTAACCAATATATCATAAATCAGGAAGAGGGATGCTGGGTCCAAATGGAGAGTGTAGCTTTCACTCATTACCTGGGAGGATTATAGCCATTTCATAAAATCCATTATCTAGGGAAAGGATCCTATTGGCAGGAGCCAGCAAAATTCATTTCATGCTTCAAAAGTTTGTGATGTGGCTGGCTAGAAAAAAAACCCTAAATTGTTTGGAAGGTGGGGATCATGATTTGTTTAAAAACCACAAATGGCCAAGACTGAGCTGTGTCCATTATACCGAATGGCACTTTGTACTCAAATGTTGGGGCAGCGTCAGTCCCAGGGCCCAGCCCCCTGACCACAGCCCTCCCCAAGTCTCTCCAAGGGCCTGACCGAAGAGGAAGTGCTTCTCCCACCCTCCCCCCTCTCCAGTCTGGGCCACTGTCATCTCTACCATGCCCTGTCATGGTCCCCCTCCATGGCCTTCTGCCTTGTCCCTCCAGTCCTCTCTCAACAATGCAGCTAGAGGGGTGTTCCTACACTACCACCTGGTCATGTCCTTCCTGTTGCTCTGAGGATCGGTCCCCCAACCCTCATGGCCTACGACATGCCGACATGCCATCTCCTCTCCCTTCTTATCTCTGCCTGTCTCCCTGCCCCTCACCAGTCCCAGGATCCTGACTTCTCCTCCCCCCACCCCCAGAGGATGCCCACATGCTGCTTCCTCGGTGGGGAATGGCTTCCTTTCTAGAATCCAGGGAAGGACAACAGCTGTTGTTTCCCTTCAACCCCACTACCTGAGGGTTTGCCGCCATTTCTCCTTTAACACAGTAGCTCTCTGATTTGATCTGTGGTCGGTGTCCCGGGTTCCCCGTGAGGCAGCCACCAGGAAGGCCTTGCCACCTTACCTGACTTTGTTTCCAACTGGCAAAAGGAAAACACAAATGTCCCAGGAAACAGCCTCAACAAGGACCGGGGTTGAGGGGGGCCTCCATCCCTGACTGTCCTTTCCCTGAGAGTGTGAGTTTGTCTTGCCTTAGGGACAGTACCACCCCCCACTGGAACAAGTCCCCCCACTTTTAGAACCCCTGGGGTTCTCCTCCCTGGGACCCTGATGGCCGGGCCAGGTAAGGGCTTTTGGGAAGCCCAAAGAATGAAGACGCTACAGGATGTTAAAAAAAAGGAGGAGAGGGAGAGAAGGATGATTAAAAAAAAAAAAAAGTGTCTTCCAGATTTTGCCAAGTCTCTAGAACATTCTTTTTGAATATGACTGTTTCCTTTTCTCCTACACTCAACTTTCCCCAAATTCATTCCTCATGCGAAAACAGCATCTTCCCCAGGGAAGCTCAGTTTTAACACACACGAGTTTCTCAGAGCTGAGGTTCCGCAGACAATAAAGAATCTTGTCTGCGAGTCCTCCTGGCTGCTAAGACCACAGGGAATTGAAGTGGTGAAGACTGAGCTCTCAGAAGCTCGGCTTTGCCACATCTCAGAAGAAACTCCCAGTTCAAAGTTCTGGCTGGCACCCCAAGCGTCTGCCGGGAGCGGGGAGCCGGGGAAAGAAATGCTGGGGCTGATGATGTGAATTCTCCCACCACCTACCCGCGACCTTGTCCATCCCCATCTGGCAGCTGGAGTCACTTAACTTTCCTCCAGGGCGGTCCTTATGGCCTCGGGTCCTCGCCCCCTTCCTCCCCCGCTCTCCCCGCTGGGAGCACCAGCTCCGGGCTCCCGCCATGCAGTGCCACCCCCCCCCCCCCCCGCCCCGACCCCGACCCCAACCTCTCCAGCTTCAAACTTGCAGCGCAGCAGACTGGGGCAAGGCGCCGCGAGCCGAAAGTGCAGGCCTGGCCTGTGCAAACAAGAGCAGCCGCCTCCTCATTTCCACTTGAAGCGTCGCAGGAAAGCCACCTTTCTCCTTCAACTTACCCTGCATGGCCCGGAGGGAGGAGGGACCCCGCCTGATGGGGCGGCAGTGCCGGGAGGGCACGGGTCTGGAGGCCGCAGGGAGGCGCGGGATGGAGCAGCGGGAGGGAACATCAAGTGGCCGCCGGGAGGGAGGGGGGCGGGCGGGAGGGAGGTGGGGCCCATGAATCATTTATGACCGGGCTGGCAGAGGGTTTAGGAACGCTCTCTAATGCAAACGCTGGGGGATCTGGCTGCAGCCAGAGAAGCTGCCCACCTGCTCATCCTCTCCGGGTAGGGGCTGTCCCGGGGCAACGGTCCAAAGCCTGGGTGCCTCGGTGCCTGGAGCTCACAGTTATGCCACCCCGGAGGGGGAGCGGGAGCAGGGTGGGACCTCAGGGACATCTGGATCAAACAGAGGGCTTGCTGGGTAAGGGGAAACCAAGGCCCACAGAGGGGGGGTGACTTGCCCAAGGACCACAGTGAGGCTGTGAGAAAGACATGACTGCTGTCCCCCCCCCTCACTATCCCCTGCCCCTTCTGGAAGGTAACCTGGTTCCCTACAGCTCCCCCATAGACACTGAGAGCCACAGAGCCAGGGGTGGCCCCTCCTATGCAGGGGTCCCAAGAGGATCTGACCCCATCTCCAACAAGCTGAACTCTCACTAATTGAGTTTCGGTCTTTTGAATGTGCAATCCTTTTCAGGCTGCGGAAAATCACTCCCCACTCTTCCTTTCCCTTTCACAGGGAGGAGAGGATATGGCAAGTATGCGGGGACAGGAGTGCCCATCAAACAGAAGGTTGGAACCTTCACTGCTAGACTTTGCAGCTTATGGATTCATCAGGGGAGGTGTGCCAGGACGGCTGATCCTGCTCAGTCTCCACCCTCCTCCTCCACCCCCTCTTGCCAGGTGCTGAGCCAGTAGGATAGTGTATTTTCTGCTAATAGAGTGAGAAGAGGAATACTAGGGTGGGGAGGGGTCAATATCATTGTCATCTTTACCACTTGCTGTCCACCCACCCCGTGACATCCTGTACCCTTTTTTCCCATTGGATCTCAAGGCATCAAGAATATGAAAGCAGCCATTCTGTCCTCCAAAAGGGAGGCTCTGCCTTAAGTAATTAACATGAATACAAGATGCTCGAGATCTACTCCAGGACAAGCCTGACCTGGAAGAGGAAAGCTCTAGAATCAACCACCCCCTTTCCATGCCTGGACCCATCCCGGCCCCAGTCCTCTCCACAGCTCCCTGACACTCTGTGCCCTCCCACACACACCTTCAGGAGTACAATCTGAGGGCCTGAAAGCAAGACCAGTTTCCTACTGAAGGGGTGGAGCCTAGGGGACCCACTTCTAAGCCAGAAAGCAGCCGAGGCATCAATGGCCTCCCACAGATTTCGAATGCACTGGTGCATCCCTCAGCATAAGGAACAAGGAGTCAGTCCCATAAATATCAAAGTGCTCAAAGTCCACGCAGTTCTGCCCTCGGGCACAGGGTGTCGGGCTGGACTCAGCAGGCCTGCCCCTCAGCATTATTCCTCCTTTAAAGAGGGGGTGCTGGGTCTAGGGAGGAGGTCCGCCCTGCCTGGGCCACTGTGGGCGTGAGCGACAGCCACAGAGCACAGGGCCAGGGCCCACGCCCAGAAGGGGCTGCAAGAGCCGGGCCTGGGTGGCACCCAGGTCTCTGGATCCCAGGTCGGCGCTATGTTGAGAGCCCGACACACTTCCTCTGCGCTGAGTCAAGGCTGCTTCCTGGGACGGGAAAGCTGGGGAGGAGATGGCCAAAGCAGACGCTACTCTGGAGTTGCAAAGGGGTCAGAGGTTTGTTTCGGTCGATTACATGAAGAGCTCATCCCCAAACCTCCTGGGTCAGCAAAACTGAAAAGCAGACCCCTTCTTGGGTGGTAATGCTTCAGATGGCACCACAAACCCCACAAAAGGAAAACAAGGGAAGTGACCCAAACTTTGCCTCTGTCTCGGGGGAGCAAAGGGCCCAGGGAGGCGGGAGGCTAGTGGAACAGAGCCTTCGTCCCTGTCTCGCTGGAACCCTTGCCCAGAGTGCACACTTCCCTCTTGGTGGTGAGGACACTGCGGAATCCTGACCCTTCCAACAGGAGTCTGGCAGCAACTGTGTGGGTGGGGGCAGAGGGCATATGGAAACAGTTAAGAACTGGCCTAGCTAGCTGCTATTTGCACGTTCCTCCAGTGAGATGCCTCTCGATTTAGGGCATGTGGCCATTCGGGAGCCTCCAAAAGTACCCCATCGCACTTTCCGGCATTCTAGAAGCTCGGCTTGCATCTATCCCACCTTCCCCACCTCCCAGCGCTCACTCCCGATACCACTCCCAAGACAGAAGTGAGGGTGGCCTGAAGGGGCAGAATCCCTGGCATGGTCACCCTTCGCCTCAGTTTTGTCAGGAGAATGTTCAGGACCCCAGAGTGGGGTATCACCAGATGAAAGAGGTTGCCCTTGGCCGGCCCCACCAACCATCTGCAGAGACACTCCTTCCCTAGGTGTGTGCCCCTTCCACTCAGGCCTTCCACACGCAGCCATGACTCTGAGCTGGTCCTCTTTGGCCAGGTTTGGGGGAGTTTAAAGAAATCCCCTTCTGTGATTTGTAGTGCCCCAGAGGGAGCAAAAGCCACGCTGTGTTTAATGCCTGTCTCCGGTAAGAGAGCGGGGAGACACCTCCAGGCAGCCTACCTCCCATTCCTCTCCCTCAGACATGCAGACACACTCAGGTCTCCCCTCACAGCAGGACTCACAAGCCCAGAGGGTCCTTTCAAGATGCCCAAGTGAGCCCATGGCAGAGACAGCAAGTGGAAAGCTTAGTCTGGCCACAGCCAACCTCTGTACTCGCTGGTTGAGCACACCCTCCCACGGCCGCGTTCCCCAGAAGAAACTCCCCCCTTGCCCCCCCCCAGCCCTCCCGTATGTGCAGGCCCCACAGGAGGGTCCTCAACTGTCCTCCTGTCCCCGCTCTACCCTCACAGAGCCTCCGCTGACAGGCTCTCATGGGGACACCAGTTCTCCACGCCCTAGAACCTGGGCTCACCAGAACCCACTGCGTGATGTCCAAATCCAGTCCCCAGCTGTGGAAATCTCCCCACTTCTTCAGTCACCCCCTATATAGGGTCATTCTGTCGCCCAGCTGGCCTCTTCACTCACCCTAAGATGCCTGCAGGCCCGGCACAACCCTCCCTCTTGTCCTGGCCCCCCTTCCGGCTTTCCCGGCTGGACCACCCTGGCCTCACCCTCGGTATGGCTTACATGCCTTAGAGGCACGGGGAATATCAGGCTCTTTATTTTATTCCGAACACAGGCAGTTCCTGCTCATCAATGGGCTGCGTTCTCAAAATTCAGCCTGTTGTAAATCGATGATTTGAAACCGCAATGCTTTTTTCCTCCTATAAAATAACACATCACGGGTAGGTTTCCAGGTTAGCCTGCCACTGCAGAGGTACCCCAGAATGGGGCTAAAATACTGCATATTTGCAGTTAAAACCTCTATTTTGAAAATACAATACTAGCAATTAAGCAGACTGAAAGCCATTGAGCGTTTGATTAAAACAGAAGAAAGACTGGTGTGTTATTCATGTTGAGTCCTGGTGCTTGAAGCAAAGCAGAAGCTCCTCATCGTAAAAAGCAAAGCTCGATTGGGTGGATTCCACAGCTGGGTTGTGTAATCTTGGGGTGGGGGGAAGGGGCAGGCACTGATGGGTCAGAGAGTCCTAGGCCGGGGGCCACGTGGGTGCTGGCTGGAGCCCAGACGGCTTGGGGATACACAGGAGCAGCTGGGGCCTGCCAGAGAAGTATCTGTGACAGCTCTTCTCAGCGGAACTCAAAGCAAGCCTTGCGCTTCCAGGGTCTTCCGAAGGCCCCTCTCAACACACTAATGGGCACACTGTCCTCCCCTTGGCCTGCTGACCTGATGCTGGAAGAGCCCTCACGTATAAGAAGGCCAAGTTGTGAGTGGTCTAAGCCAGGTCCTCCAAAGGCCCAGCCACAGCAAAGGCTGCTTTTGGGGCTCCCATCACTTTACAACGCGAGGAAGCCGGTAACTGTTAGCCCTGACGCAAACCAAAGCTCACTCTGGCAAGTGGCAGAGCTGATAACCAGCCAAGGACGGCCTCCTGGAGCTCTCCCACACGTCATGCCCACTGACAGCGGGGGCGGGGGGTGGGGTCGGGTGGCCTCTCCACTGCGTGGGGATGGATGGGGCGACATGGGCTGCCAGCAGAGAGCACAAACACAATTTACCCTCCCAGCTCCAAGACGGCCTGAGTCCGCTGCCCTCTCCGAGCCAGGGCCCACACCCCGTCATCAGCCCCCTCGTTCATCCACAGTTGGGGCGCGCCTGCCCAGCACGGGCCCCGGTGAAGCGACGAGCAGTAAGGCAGTGTGCCGCTCCTCAAAGACCTGAGAACAGAGGGCTTGGCCCGCCTGCCCGCTAAGCGCTCACAGCAGACCCGTCGCAGCTCAAAGCTCTTGCCAGTGCAACCCCGCCCCCCACCCCAAACACAGGAACGGGAGTGCTGAAATCACTGGGCCAGCTCGGTGGCAGGGCAGACACGACCCAGGACCGCTGGGAGGTCCCCGAGAGCGAGGACGCCCGTGTCGCCCGCACCTGGCGCGAGGCCTGGCACACGGATGGTACGCTTGGCAGAGTGCCGGGTGACTCGCGTCCTTCTGTGAGGAGGCATCTCCGACGTGGGCATTTATTCATCCCACGGACATTGAGTAAATGCCTCTGGGGCCCGAGCTCCTTCCAGGTCTCCCATGAGACCTCCTCTGAGACCACAGACATCGGCTGCCTCCGTGGCTCCCCTTCATGGAGAGCCGTGGACTCCGGGGACCCGGCTTCCAGGGGCTCATGCCGCAAGGCACCGGTAAGCAAGAGGCTTTGAAGAGCCAAAGAAAAGGGCGGAGGTGTTGGAGAAGGATGGGGGAAAGTGACCAGAGAGAATCCCACAAGTGCCGCGGTCCCTGAGCTAAGGGCCATTGGGACGGCTTCCCTTTGCCATCATAAGCCAGTCGCCGCCGGCTCGCCTGCCCAAGCTGGGCACCTTTTGTTACTTGCTCCCCTCGGGGAGAAAGAGGAAGAAACAACTAGCACACGGGGCACGTCACCCCTTCCGTGGCGGCCGCGCATCGCCGTGTTCCTCCTCCCCATCTGGGGTAGCTCGCCCCTCAGATGTATAATGAATCAGGCAGTCGCTCATTAATAAAAAATGACAAGCGATCATCTCATTGAAATCCATCGAGCTGCCAGAGCCTACAGACACAATCCCTGCCTCGCTCTCCAATTCCTCTGTGGGCCTGTGGTAATGAGTCTGTGGGGTGCACGGGCCAGCTAGTGAGCGTCTTGGCGCGTACCACGCAGGCAGGCAAGTCACCTTTCTGCGGTGGGCGGCCCAGGGCCCGCAGGTTAGTGCCTTTTTCATCTGCATTAACAAAGGGGCTCAGCTCGGTGGGCCCCAGTTTCCCCAAGGTCAGCGAGGCTGTGGAGAGCTAATCCTGCCACGGCATCCGAAATCCACCGCACCATTTACCCAAGGGGGCCTGAGACCCAACCAGACTTGGAGACTAAACCACTTTTTTGTCTTAAAAAACAAGTAAGTGAGTGAGGGGCACCTGGGTGGCTCAAGTCGGTTGAGCGTCCGACTCTTGGTTTCGGCTCAGGTCATGATCTCTGGGTCCTGAGATTGAGCCCTGCATCGGGCTCTGCGCTCAGCATGGAGTCCGCTTGGGTTTCTCTCCCTCTGCCCCTCCCCCTGCTCACAAGTGCTCACTCTCTTTCTCTCTCTCAAATGAATAAATAAATCTTAAAAAAAAAAAAAAAAGAAA
This sequence comes from Leptonychotes weddellii, assembly GCF_054177405.1. Lineage (NCBI taxonomy): Eukaryota > Metazoa > Chordata > Mammalia > Carnivora > Phocidae > Leptonychotes > Leptonychotes weddellii. The sequence goes on along the minus strand of NC_138371.1, from coordinate 94,198,640 downwards.
AAGTAAGTGAGCAAAAGGACTTGACAGGAGCCTAGATGGCTACCGGCTGGCTGGTCCCCAGCCCTAGGCTTGGCACCAAGACCCCTCCTCAGGTCCTTTCACCAACAGCTGAATCACAGAGAAGTCAGGCCCCTGGTAAAGATAATGCACAGATGCCACCTCCAGGAAGCCTCCCAGGCTTCTCCCATAGACCTGCTAGTGCGTTCATTGTCCTATACTCACTTCCGCATTCACTACATATGGGGTCCTATGTCCACTGTGGTGTTTTACAGGCCATGTTGGAGGCTGGTGGCCTTGACCACAGACAGCCCTGGGATGGCATTCAGACTCTGTCACTCACCAGCTAGTGACCTCAGGGACATCAGGAACCTGAGGTTTCTCATTTGTACCATGGGTGATGAAGCCTCTCATGTAGACAAGATGAAATGAGATTATGTATTTAAGAGCCTGAGCCCATCATCCATCACCCCATTACTGTACCATCAATGACAGCTGTCATTCTGGGAGCACGGGTCTTTGGGCTCCTAGACTGTAAGGGCCTGGTGGCCCTGGCCTTGCTGGAGTCCATGACACCAGCACCACCACCACGGTGTGCGTCCTGCGTGTGGAGGTTGCATCAGGGGCTGTAATGAATCAGCTCCAACTGTCAGAACCATCCTAGGAGCAGGTACATTAAACCCTACAGGACGAGAAGTGGGGCAATTCATCCAGGGCCTCGGGGAGCCGAGTTACGGAGCCTGACTCTGTCCTTACTCCCATGTGGCTCCCACTGGTGCTGTGTTTCTACTACTCTAGAGTCCGCCAGGGCTCCCTATTAACAATGCAGCCGGAGCCCAGGCTCCAGGATGAGCCCTGGTTGCCTTTCCCATAAGACTTTCTTCCAAGACCAACGGGTTACACTCAGGCCCCTTACACACCTCTGACCCACTGGCTGCCTGAAATGTGGTCCTGCCACATTCATCCTTGGCCGTTCATCCTTCAAACCGGGCCACCCGTCCAAAGCGTCCTGTGACCACTCCTGGCCATGGTGACTGCCGCTGAGCTCCACTCCCAGAATCCTGTCAGTGGGCTGAGTCCCAGGGGAGCCTTTTGAGCTTCTATAAATGACAGTGTCAGCGGCCCGAACACAGGCAGCTCCAGGGTCTGGGCCGGGGGCTTTTGTGAAGCTCAGGGCCTGTGATAAAGGCAAGGCGAGGATGAGGAGCCCCACTCACTGTCCAGGCTAAGCAAGGCAGGGTGTGAAGTGCCAACATTCACACAGCTCTTTGGTGGCACCAGGAACAAAACCATGCCTCGTGGTGTTGAAGGAGACAGAAATTCCCACTAGTGGTGGACCCTGCCAGCCTCACTCTCACCTGTAAATCAGGAGATCCATCTGGACACCGCCCTGGACCACTGCCACTGACTCCTGCCTGGAGGAGGGCCGCGACACTCTCTGAACGTCTGGTGCTCGCTAACCCACTCTGTGCGCCACAGCCGGCCGCCAGGGTGACCTGCAGGGGCAGGCAGGGCGGGGCAGGGCTTGCCTTCCTGTCTGGGCTTTGGTACTGTTTGCACATGTTCTGGGAAGTATGTGCAACTTTTTAGTAACAAAAAAGGGGGATCATCTGCACGGTTGTTGTGAGGCTTAACTGTCTTACTCATCACTCATTCATTCATCCAACACAGCTCCCGGCTCTTGTTTCAGGAAATGGCCCCTTCCTACGAGGGGGCAAGAGGCCACATTTCTGTGCCAGTGACACGCAAGATGAGGGAAGGATGGAGCAGAGAGAGCTCCAGACTCTGAGGCAGGAGGCCCAGGCTTCTGCTGCTGCCACCAACTCAGAGTTGGACCTCAGGGTGGTTCCTGAATGGCCTCACCTAGAGAAAGGGACAAAGGTCCCTCCCATCTCTGACGTTGCCAGATGTTTGGGGGACCCAGGCGCAGGGTCCCAGAAAATAACAAGTCACTCGGGAGGCCCAGCCTCGGGCCCTCTCCTTTAGAAGAGTGAGGAAGAACGGCCCAGTAATGAAGCTATTAGCCAGGGTATCTTGGGGCACGGGGAAGCGACGCCCCGCTCTGCTGTGCCTTGGCAGAGCCTGGCGCAGGCCCAAGCCTCGTGCAGAGGCAGAGCCGGGGCAAGAATGCTCTGGTCCTGCCCGAGCCCAGAACACGCAGGAGACAATCCATTGCCAAACCCATGCCTCGGGAGGTGGGGTCTGCTCTGCGTTAAGAAACACTTTCCAAATGAGATAATTATTTAATAGCTAATAAATGGAGTCAGGGAGGGGGCAGAGGGAATTTGGTTGATTAAATGCCCGTGGCCCCCAGCACTGCATGCCTTCCCCAGGGCTGAGCCTCCTGCCCTCCCTTCCTTATGCCTTTTCAGCCCAGCTCACCTCCACCACGTCTTTGGGTATCAAGAGCCAACCCACTGGCCACCAGGGCGCACAGAGGGCCCCCAGCAAGGTGCCAGGCTGAATCCGAGCTGTCCTGCCTCCAGTAACTCAGCAGCTTGTCTCTTGCCCTGTCCCACCCTAGGGACGACAGAGCCCAAGAGGGAAGATGGCAGGATTCAACAAGACAAGGGTGGGGCCAGGAGAGGGCAATGGTCACAGAATCAAAGACTGCCCGTTGCTGTTCACAGCTTGGCCCCAGCCCCCTGAAGTCCTATGTCCTCAGGAAGCTTCTTCAGGCTCTGCCCATTCCAACTCGACAAGGTGGAGGTGGGGGGTGTCAATGGAGGCCAATCTATGGACGCAGGCGAGGAGGGGGGCATCACTCACCAACCACGTGCCAGGTACCTTGTGGAGTGCCTACACATACATTTAACTGCACAGGTTGTTTTATATCTTGTTTCTTGACAAATAAGGACATTGAGTCTCAGGGAGGCTAAGTGACTTGTCCAAGGTCGTCAGCCCCAGGAATCAGTGCCACTTTTGCCTGGCTCCAAAATTTGGGCTCTTTCCACAGCAAATGCTCTGCACCCCTCCTCCCCCACCCCGAGCACTCGGCAGGTGCTCACTAAGTGTGAATTCCCTTCCTACTTCAACCACTGCAGACAGACGCCAGGCAATCCAATCTCAAGGAGTTCAGGTGTCTACAGTAAGCCTTCCGTCGGCCCTCCTCCAAGGAGAGCTCTGAGAGAGGTGCAAGAAAACTAGAAGCAACTAACCATGGCTCTCAGTGAAGGCGGCTTAGAAGCTCAGAGTGAGTCATGAAGAGAAGTCGAATCATAAGAAAATGCTAAGGAGGGTTTGCAAGGGCCAAGAGTCATGAGCAGGCTGGGTGTGCTGAAAAGAGATTAAAAAACAATAGGGTGTAGTTGTCCACGGGGGACTGCATTGAGATGGTGTGGCCTGGATGGAAATGGCTGGAACACAGTAGTTGATTGATAAAAAATGTTGGATGGATGGGTGGATAGGTGGATGGATAGAAGGATGGGTGATGGGTTGGTGGGTAGAAAGATGGATGTTTGGATGTATAGATAGATGTTTGAGTGGATGGATGAATAGGTGGGTGGGTAGGTAGATAGATGGATGTTTGGATGGACAGAGGGATGTTTGAGTAGGTGGATGGATAGGAGGGTGGGTAGAAGCTCTATAGTCAGGGCATTTCCTCTTCTACCTTCACCTTTCCTCCTCACCTCACTCCTCTTTCCTCTCTTCCACAGCCATCTTAGCTCAAATCGTCTCGATCTTCCAAGTGCCCACAGAGAATGGACAGTGTCTTCAAAGAAACTCACAGCCCTGCATGTCTTGGAGTGCCTCACCAAGTTTTCCCCTGGTCTTCAGACTAGCACTGCCACAAGGCATGGAGGAATAAGCTTTTCCTCTCAGCCTTCCCCCACCCCATCTCCCACAAGCCCTCAGCCCACACTTTTATTATCTCGGCCTGCCTAGGCAGCTCCCACCTTGATAGAAATCAAAGGGCCCCTGGGCCCAGTTCAACTCAAACACAGCCTATGCCTTCTAGGCCTGACAGTGAGCCAGGTCCACCAACGGTCCAAGTTGCCCATCACAGGCCTCTCTGGCTGGGGTTTTATCCCCATTCCAGCCACACGAGACTGCTTCAGATGCCCCTGAGGAATGCACCGAGACAGCCAACAGAAGCAGCCCGGGAAAACACTGGTGTGCAGATTAATGGGAGCATGGGGTACAGGCAGGTATAATGGCCCAGGGCTCAGGACCTCAGTACCCTGGAGCTCAAAGGCTCCTGGGATTCTTGGTGCTGTGCGGGTGTCCTACGGGCCAGTTCCCTTGCACAGCAGCTGGGCCTAGGCACTGCACAGCCTAAGGGCAGCAGAGATCCAGGGAGGCGGCAGGTCCATTTCAGAATGAGGCTCCTGACTGTCCAAATCTCTCCCTGGCCCACCTTACTGACCACGAGCCATCACACCTTCTGGCCCAGAAACAGCTTTCCAAAACCCACCATACGTGGGTGGCCCAAATCCTGACCTGGGGCCTGGCAGCCACTTCTCATCCAGAATGGGATGAAAACAAGGGAAGGATGACAGGGGGAGCCCAGGCTCTGAGGTCAGCAGCCCAGGGCTGAGTTCAAATGACCGAGCCCTGCTTAAGTAACCCACCTCCCCGAGCCTGGATTGCCCTCTTTGGAAAAATGGGGACGAACACAGTGACTCCCCTAGTATCAAGAGCACCTGGATGAGGCAGGTCAAAGTAGGCGGTGCACAAATGGGAGCTGTTATTGCTCTAAATAACATAATTGAGTCTCCTTAATGAACTTAATAGAACGGACACATGACTTAATGAGAGGAGAGGTGGTCCCGCCCAGACGGTAAGAGCTGGAGGCTGGGGTCAGACAGCCAGGGTTGGAAGCCTGGCGCTACCACTTACTGCCGGACCCCCAGGCCAGTCACACAACCCCGCTGGTCTCTCTTTCTTCAATTGCCCAACGGTGATCATGACCCTATTTTCTAAGACTGCGTGTGCAGGCGGGGGAGGGGGAGGGATTACATATGCAAATGCATGTAAAACACAACCGTGCCTGGAACGCTAAGAAATATTAGCTCACAGTATTTTTATCATCTCAGTCTGCCTGGGAGGCTCCGTCCCTTCCCTGGATGCTGCCTGGATGGGAAAAGAATGGCACTCTGAGGGTGCCTTTCGCCCCCCCTCTTATCCATTCTGTAAACCTGCAAGCACTGGATCATGGCCCTCGCCTAGAACATTTGCTGACGATCTGGGTAAGAAGCAAAGTGTGGCTGTGACCAATTTCCTTGAGTGGCTCCCTCAGTGGCTTTGAAGATGACTGCAAGGGTGAGAACAGCCACAACAGAGCAGGCTGAGAGCTGCCTCCACGGGCAGCCTGGAGCGACCGACCCCTCCAGGAGCTCCCAGAGACCCGTTTCCTAACAAAAGCAGGGTCTGCACAAACTCCTTCCTGTAGGACCTTCCCTGGTTGGCTGTGAACTGTTTCTCCTTGACAGTTTGCCTCTGTGGTGGGTTCCATGTTTTCCTCTCCTGATTTGTTATGTTTTAAAAATTCTGGCATCAATAAACCTCTGGTACGAGGACATCAGGGTCGTGCTCCAGTGGCTCCAAGATGGACTGTGAGCATTGCTTCTCCCAGTCCATGACGGGGGCCTGGCCCTTCCAGGGCCAGGACTGCCCAGCAACGGGCTAAGCCAGGGGGTCTCCAAGTGTGGTCCCAGGCCCACAGCACCAGCATCGTCTGGGACTTCTCAGACATGTGAATTTCAAGCCCCATTCCAAGCCTCCTGAATCAGAAATTCAGGGCGGACCCAAGAAACCTAGGTGGTTTTTTTTTAAGATTTTATTTATTCATTTGACAGAGAGAGAGAGCACAAGCGGGGGAGCAGGAGGGGCAGAGGGAGAGGGAGAAGCAGGCTCCCCACTGCATAGGGAGCCCAACGCCAGGCTAGATCCCAGGACCCCGGGGATCATGACCTGAGCTGAAGGTAGACGCTTAACTGACTGAGCCACCCAGGCGCCCGAAACCTGGGTTCTAACAAGCCTTCTGGGTGATTCTATGGCACACTAAAATCTGAGAACCCCCCGTGGCTAAGCAAATGGCATGCATTCAAAAAGTCATTTCTGGTAGATACGCCTTCCTCCTGGTTTCTTCTCGTCCTCGGATGTGTCTCAACGCAAAAAATGGAAGAACTCAGAACAGACACAGTGGAGACCCTTACACAGCTGTAGACCATCCAGGACACCCAAGGCGGCTCAGGGACCCTGGTTTCATCTGCTTGTCACAGCCTGGGGGGGAGGAAGACAGCCAGCTGCTCAGTACGGACTGGGAACCCCTCTGAAGCAGAACTGTGCAGCAAATATGACAGGTCCTCCTGGCCCTCAGGAGGTGCCAGGGAGCCCTTCCTGGAGCTGATACCCCAGCAGCACCTGGGGGATGAGGCCTCGTGCAGAAGTCTCAGAGACGCTTGCCATGCCCGGGCCTTCGAACCTGCTGTCCCCTTTACCTAGAACTCTCCCATGCTTTGGCAAACTCCTTTTCATGCTCTGAGACTCAGCTCCAGCTCTGCCTTCTCCAGGAAGCCTTCTCTGACTCCACGCTCTATGCCCTGGGCTACTCTTTTAGCTCCCTTTGCTCTTACCCCTACACTGTAACTGTCTACGTAGCTGGCTGGGGTTTTTTCTACCAGACTGTGAGCAATCTGAGACCAGGGATCTCTTTCACGCCCCACTGTAGTCTCCGCTACACAGTTGGCACTCGATAAATGCTGGCCGAACGAAGCAGTAGACAGAAACAGGCTCAGGGAACCCCGTGGGCCATCAGGGGCAGAAAGTGCCCATGTGTCTTTGCTGTCACGGCCACGCTGACCCACCCTGGGGGGGCCACACCTCCCTATCACCACCACCACCACCAGCATCGTGCACCTGCAGCTCCCCGGAGCCTACCCCGAGCCAGCCTCACCTGTGACCATGCCACCCAGCATCCCTCACGGGTGCCAGGAGGGCAGAATCCCAGCGTGTGGCCCAGGAGGGAGACCCGTCCCCCGGGACTGTGTGGAGAGGGGCCTGGTACACGCATGCAGGGAACAGGTTCCTCTCTCTCCCAATTTCAACCACTTGGAAAAGCAAAAGGGAAACGTTTATTGGAAAATGTAGAAAAAACGTGACAATGGCATCTTACAGCTTTTCCTCTTTTCTTTCCCTTGATAGACAAGGGCCTAGCGGCTCGACAAACTAAGAAAATACAAAGCACACCTCCCCAGCCAGCACAGCACTGGGGTCCAGGCCTGCCCTCTACCAGGCCCAGGAGAGCCTGGCTTGTCTTCAGCCAGGCTACAGGGGACTCTTCTCCCCAGGCCCGATGAGGAAACTGAGTCACAACTTCCTCCTCCATGGGCCCGCCTCCCCTTGTAGGACCCCTGCCCTGCCCCCCACCCCCATCCCCCTCATGCCTTCCCTCCTCCCTCTCCAGGCCTCAATCCCTGCCAGCCAGACAGCAGTTCATTCTCCCAACTCAAATCGGCTGCTTCTGTCCTGGATCAGACCAGGCAGCCCCATGTCTCCACCTGTGCCTCAAGTCACCTGGCCATTCTTTCAGCCTCGGCTTAACGGGTACCTCCCCTCCAGAAAGCCTGTCCTTAACCTCACAAGCACAGCAAATCATCACCATTACTGGGCGCTCTCTGCGGGCCAGCTGGTGCTGACCCCTCAACCACCCTGCAAAGCAGGGGCCATCACACTCTTGAGTGATCACAAGCGGGGCCACAGAGAGAATAGGGGTTTGCAAACTGCCCAAGGGCACAGAGTGAGGGGGAGGGGGAGGCTGGGTTAGAAGGCCGTCAGCCTGCTCACTGTCCACTCCCAGCTGCCCCCACCCCTGGTCACTTCTCTCTCACAGCCCCCGTCATACGCTCACTATCCCTGCCTGCAGAGAGCGGGTGGACGGAGTCGGAGTCATCTTTGTACACTTGGAGGGAACACAAGGCATGGCACAATGTGCGCCAAGGGCACAAGGAGTGCTGGCCTGCCATGGCCTATGGGGTCTCGGTACCAGTGATGGCTCAAGGGTCCTCTTTTCGCGGGGACATCTGTATCCCAAGCCAAAGGCATGAACCCGTAATGGTGGAATTCCAGGCTTCAGCCCCAAGTGGGCTGGGGAGGCAAGAGAGGTGTCTATGGGCAGAGAACCTTTCCTCAAACCAACCACAGAGAAGCTGCTTCCTGCGTCTGTGTGTATGGGTGGCCCTGCCTCTGGGAGGCTGGTACCAGGTCCCCATGCCATCCCTCAGAAAGGCACTTGCCCCTCGGTCCTGCGTTGGCTTCTTTGGTGCCCACATGTCATCTGAGGTTGGGGCGCCCGTGGTGGAGCCAGGGGTGGCTCCTGAAGGCAGGGCCTGCCAGCCCCGAGGTGAGGTAGGGCTCCCATACCTCCTCTGGCCTGAAGCGGCCCCAGCCAGGCCCAGGGCAGAGCTGGTCCCATGAACGAGGCCCGGGAGGATGCTCGCGGCATGGGACAAGGTTCTTGTGTGTCCATCTCTGCTTTCCATCGGCCGAGGCAGAGTAGGGATGACTCCACACACTGCAGTCTGTCCTTCTCTGTCACCACTCCCTCCAGGCATCCAAGCTCAGTGTTTGCCACCAGGGCCCTCCAAGCAGGTGAATGTCATCTAGGCTCCAGGGGAGCAGGCGCTAGCCCCAGAGCTGCCAGGACTCCCTGTGGGGCTCTATACACTCGCTCTGCGCCTGGGGCTTCTCCCTCTTTCCATTGGCGCCCTCTGACCTGCCTTCCCAGTCTTCGCTCACTCTGGAACGGATCAGCGTTCTTCCCCAAGAGGGGAGGACGCGCCTCCACCCTGGCCAGCCTGCCCCTCCCGCTGGACATCCCGTGGGGCTCTGCTTGGTGTTGCCCGTCTCCGGTAGGATTCCTCTTCCTAAATCTCGCTCCATCACAGCTTTCTGCTCTCAGATGTCACCTCCTCGGAGGTGGGTGTCTCTCTCCCACACCTTACTCTGTTTATTTCCCTGCTAGCCCCTCCTGCTGAAATTGTCTCCTGTGCGTTCCCTTGGAGAGTGTCTATTTCCCACTATAGGCAGAGGAGTTCCATGGAAGCAGGGACAACAGTGGATTAGCCGCTGCCTCTGCCAGGGGGGCATTCGCTGCCCTCCTCCTTACTCCGGGACTGGGTGAAGATACCCAAGGTGGGGCCTCTCACTCTGCCTTGCTCACACTTAGCTCGGTGTAAGACAGGCCCCCAGGGCGAGGACCAGGCCTGACCCATCTGGGGGTCCTCCTAGGATCTTAAAGAACCCCTGACAAGGCCTCCTGGGCAAGGCTGTATTTCGAAGGAGCCTGGGGCACACACCGCAGGACACAGTGCCCACCAGGCCTGTCCAAGAGCAAGGCCACTGCCATTTCGCTGGCTCTGGACTCACGTCGGACCTGCTATCTGTGTTTTTGCCTGTTTGTTTCCCTCCAAAATGAACCCAACCAGGGCAAAGTAACAATTGAAAATTCCTCACTTGGTGGGGGGCACCTGGGCGGCTCAGTCGTTAAACGTCTGCCTTTGGCTCAGGTCATGATCCCAGGGTCCTGGGATCAAGCCCCACGTCTGGCTCCCTGCTCAGTGGGGAGTCTGCTTCTCCCTCGCCCTCTGCCCCTCCCCCCGCCCACGCTCATGCTCTCGCTCTCTCTCTCTCTCAAATAAATAAATAAAATCTAAAGGAAGGAAGGAAGGAAGAAAATTCCTCTCTTGGGATGAGCCTCGCCGGACCTTTGATTCCCTAACAGTGTTCAAACCAGGGACTTCACAGCCCATCCTGGACTTCCCCGAGTCAGCAAGTTCCCCTAGCAAGCTGAGGTTCGTTCACATTGTTCCATGTTAATTTTCATGGTTTGTGTGTGTGTGTTTGTGTGTGTGTGTGGCTTTTAAAAAGACTAAGCAATTCTGCCTATGCTTTTTAAGAAATCAAATAGCACAGAAGGGCCTCTAATAAAAGGCACAGTCTCCCTCCCTGTGCTTCGGGGGCAACCATGTTTTACGTTTTAAAACTTTTTCTACTTTTAGCTCCTCTGGCGCCTATCTGATCTATACAAGGAATCTATTAAAACAGTGTGTTTTGATGCTTTAGTCCTATTGAGCGCAATGTTTCTGATTTATGAGTTATTTATACGGAGGATGACTCCGTTCACTTGAGCCTCCCATGCCACGCACAGGATTGTGTGTAAGGGCACCACTTCCTCCTAGTGTAGTGATGACATGACCTTCAGTCCTGGCAGAGGTGCAGACTCTCTGCTGAAGCCTCTCCCCTGTGCCCCCTGGCTCTCCCATCCCCAGGGCCCTCTCTACTGATTCAGGAGGTGGGGCCTTGCCATCAAGCCCCCTCTGGGGTTCTCCCTCCTGGGGTCCTCTGTCTTCCCTCCCTTCATCCACCCCCCTCCTTTGCATCATAGGACCCTTAAGTAAATGTCTAAGAAGGATATGTGGAAGGAAAAGGTTCTGAGTCCCTCCTGTATGGCTGAAAATGTCCCTCAGCCCTAAGTGACAATCAGGCTGACAGTCTGATCAATAGTGGGGCTCGATCTCACGGCCCTGAGATCATGACCATGGTATTTCCCTCATACCTGCCAGTGCAATCACTGTCTTCCCACACAGCCTCCTGCTGATGAAGACAGGTGTATAGTGTAATCCTCCCTCCTGGGTACATGACCTGGGATTGTGTTTGTTTTTCCATTCTCTCAAAATGTTTAGGTACATTTCTTTATCCTTGGTTATCTGAAATTTCACAAAAATATGTCTAAATGGGAATTTCTTTTAAGAGCGAGGCACACTGAGGATTATTTTCACGAGGATTTTTGTCCTTCCAGATATACACAAATTTCTTGTTTTTTTTTTGTTGTTGTTATTTTAGAGATAGAGGGTGCGTGTGCAAATGTGAGAAGGGAAAGGGGCAGAGGGAGAGCGAATCTCAAGCAGACTCTGTGCCGACTGTGGAGCCCAACTCGAGGCTCCATCTCAGGACCCTGAGATCATGACCTAAACTGAAATCAAGAGTCAGACGCTTAACCGACTGAGCCATGCAGGTGCCCCTCTTGTATTAATTCTTTTATCATTTTTCTCTCATCTGTTTCCTGTTTCAGTTTTTGGAACTTCCATTTAGTTACACGATCAATCACCAGCATTAGTATTCTAGCTTTCTCCACTTTGCTCTCATATTTCTCTTTGCCTTTGCCTTTTGATTCTTCTTTCCATGGTATTTCCATGAGTCACCTTTCATCCTTTTAATGAACTTCTTATTTCTGCCATCATATTTTTAATCTAAAGCTGGTTTTTTCTTTTCTTATTTTGTAGCATTCTGTTCTTGTTTTATGAATGTAATGCTTCCTCAGATCTATCTGAGGATACCAATGAGAGGGCTATTTTTTCACTCACACTTTCATCTCTTCTTGAATCTGGTTTCTTCTGGGACTATACTTGCCCCATTGTTCATGCTGACCTTGTTCTTCCATATAGCAGACTTCCTTCAGATGTCAGTAAAACTTTGGATGTCCATTCATATTTAAAGATAAGAGACGAAAATCCTCTCTGGAAGTTCTGCATACCTGAGTGGGGTTTGTCTAGGGGAAGCTTTAGCTATTCCACTGGGAGATCCCTACCTTCCAAAGTGCATGAGGCTTGGCTCTGGCCCAACATCCACATGGTCTGTCCTGGTGACCAAACAGACTCTAGTTTGCTTCTCTGCAGAAGAATCCAATTATTATCATCATCACTACTGGCATGAAAGATAAAAACCCTTTCCTAGTCATTCTACAAAGGGGAGTGAAGAGGAAGAGAGGGGTCAACTGCTATTTAAACTTTTTTTTAACGGTTATAAAATATGCATAACATTTACCATCTTAACTACTTTTAAGGATACAGCCCAGTAATGTTAAGTACATTCACATTCTTGTGCAACCATCACTGCCATCCATCTTCCTGAACTGACACACCGTTCCCATTAAGCACTAACTCCCCATTCCCCCATCCTCCCAGTCCTTGGCAACCACCACGCCACTTTCTGTCTCCATGAATGGCTATTTTAGGTAACTCATATAAGTAGACTCATACAATAGCTCTTTTTGTGACAAACTGGCTTATTTCACTCTGCATAATGTCCTCAAGGTCCATCCCTGTTGTGGCAGGTGTCAGAATTTCCTCCCTTTTTAAGACGGAATAATATTGCACTGTGTGTTTTTAACATATTTTGTTTATCCATTCATCTGTCACTCATTTACTCTTTTTTAAAAGACTTATTTATTTATTTATTTTAGAGAGAGAAAGCACACGTGAGAGTATGGGGGGAGGGGCAGAGGGAGGGAATCTTCAAGCAGACTCCACGCTGAACATGGAGTCTGAGGTGGGGTTCAATCTCATGGCCCTGAGATCATGACCAGAGCCAAAATCAGGAGTCAGCCACTCAACCTACTGAGCCTGTCACTCATTTTCTCTTAAAGCAACTTAGAGTAATGTCTGATGAAGGATCCAGCCCTGTCCTCAGCACACAAAGGCAAACATGAGGCTCAGTTCTTCAGATGCAGCACTCAGACCCTTCCCCTCTCCCCCTCCCTCTCTTTCAATGACACCCATCAGTGAGCTTCCAGGCCTCTCCACAGAAGGTGTGGCCCAAGGCCCCCATCTCATTTTCCCCAGTCTCTAGATCATCGGTGTGGGTGGCCTTGACAGAGGACTAGCTATTTTTAGTGGAAATGCAGAACTGCCACCATTTTTAGCAGAAAAGGCAGAGGAGCCAAGTAGACTTCTTTCTCCTTCTACTCTTTCCTCTCCAACGTCCCCTTCCTGCCAGATCCCTCTGCAAATTTGCCAAGAATAGGATGAAAAATGAAAAACAGACCTAAGTTCTCCTCTCTGTCCTGAATACCCTGCCTCCACCCAAACTAAAATGAAAGGCTGGGGAGACCAGAGTCAGGGGGCCGGGTAACCACCTGGCTGCTACCTCGCCATGGGACCCTTCTAGTTCTGGACACCAGTCCCCTTTCTGATGAGATAAGGGGTGGGGCTCCGTAACTCCAGACATCACAGAATTCTTACTGGGGGAGCACCAAGTCCTAGCTGGTGCAAGCCACAGGCCGGGACTGGGGCTTCCCCCTCCAGGTCTGTTCCATCAGGGGGCTCAGTGAGTCCCATCCTAGAGCCAAGAAAAGCTTTCCTCCCAAGTTCGGGGGCCAGGAGCGCCAAAGCCTTGCTCAGGTGTGCTGTGTGGTGCTGCCCGGCAGGCTCCATCAAGATGCAGCCTGTATTATTCGTATCCTCTCCCTCTTCCCCCTGGCTTCTGAAGAAAGCTGCCCGCCTAGCCCGCTCGCTCCTAGGGCCTGCTCCAAGCCCCGCCCCCGCCTAAGCACCTGCCATTAATAAAAGATAAACAAGAAGCGCCATGCAGGGATGGCGACATCTGCTGTACCCCCTGGCGGGTCTCCCCCTTTCTGGGCTTTGGAGCCACATGTGATGGGGGAAGGGAAGTTGGCGGAGACCCAGCTGCATTCTGAGCCTCCATGCTGGGTCCTGGCCTCAGCTGGATTAAATCAACTCCCTGGCTCCAAACAGGGACCTCCACCCCTGCCCCCCACGCAGCCGACACAGGAGCAGCTGAGGACCGGAATCTCCTGGCTCAGTCCGGGAGGGCGAGCGGCGGTTTTCAACACTGACATGTCACCCCACCATCAACCTCCCATCCAAGTTCTGGGGCTTGGCGGGCCCCGAAACACAGGCATCACTTCCCTTACAACACCGTGAACCTCAAGGGGACCCCGCTGCCCCGGGTGCCTGGTGCCCTTGTGCCCCCTTCTCCTTGGCCGTGTCCTCCTCCTCCTGATGCTCAGAGAGACCTGGAGGCCAGGGGGTCCCGGGGGGTGGGGTGCAGGGGTCTTCCCCACAGCTGCACTGGGACAGTCGTGGCTCTAAGCCCTTTTGCCTTTGGGGGCCCCTTCCTCCATAAAACACATTCACATTTCTATTTTACAGATGCCTTGGTTTAAAGATGAATATAAGCCATGGCTGGATCTTATTCATTTACTTTCTTCTCTTTTAAAGAAAGCTAAGACATTTCTTGTGGGCCCCTAGCTGCGTCATGGGCCCTCGGCACCATGCCAGCTGGGCCTAAGAGAGGCCAACCCCGTTCCTGCTCGACCCCAGGGCCAGCCTGTGCTCGGGTGGGCAACTCACCCCAGTTGGCCCAGAATTATCCCAGGAATCCCCTCAGTCTTGGGTAAACCACGATGGCTGGTCACCCTATCTGCCCTTCCCATTTCGGGCCCAGAGCGCCCCCAGGAGCGTGGACAGCAAGAACGGAGTGACCACCACAACTGAACAGGAGTGGGCCGAGCCCTTGCCGTGGGTCAGGACTTGGTGAGGAGCTGGAGAGACACAGCCCAACCCACGAGTGCTCCAAGGACTAGGCTGGCGGATCAGAGCTGGGGACCAACACTTCTGGAGCGCCAGCTCTGTCCAAGGCCTGGACTGGAGGCGTGGGCCACTGTCCCTCCCTCCACCTGCCAGGCAACTCCGAGATACAGGGGAGGAAAGGCATTGAAGAGAGGTGAACTGACTCTCCCACGCTCACTGGCTTTGAAGGGAGTGGGGGCCGGGGATCAAGCCTTGACCCTTCGGTTCCAAGCCCGGCCATGGCTTTGCAAGGCCCAGACTCTTCAGGGGGTCCAGCATTCCTGCCGTTCCTGCCTCTGGGCAGGATAGGGCCTTGGCAAGACCGGGGATGGTAGAGCACGGCCCAGGGGAGGCGCTGACCCCTCACTCACTGCCCTTTGGCAGAGTAAGAACAGTGCTGTCACCTAGAACCCACTCGGTAGCCACCAAGCCACCTGGAAGCCAGACACCCAGCAGCCGCAGGGAGCCCCTTAGAAAGTGCTCTCTCCCAACAGTGCAGATGCCGGGGCTCCCCCAGACCCAGCCAGTCAGGTCTCTACAAAACCTCTTCAGAGCCGCTCTACTGAGCAGCCAGAAACTGGGGGCCCAGAACGCAACCTTTCTCTCTGCTGATGGCTGTGGTACCGAGAGTCCAGAGCCCAGGACCCTAGTGTAACTAGCTCCATCCAGAGACCCAGAGGAATGATCCAAAGGAGGGGCTTTCAGGAAGGCAGAAGGGAGGTGAATCCACGGCAAGACAGCAAATCGCTGACTAGGGAGAATCTAAAACGTGCACACTCTTGAAATGACAAAACACAGGCCGGTCTAGTCTGTGCTTCGGGCCGCACCAACGCCACCCCCAGCTGACCTGGGAAAAACGCCAAGTCTCCCAATGACACCCTCTGGGAGTCAGCCAGGCCCAGATCCTGGCTCTGTCTTCAACCGGCTGTGTGACCTTAGATAGTATTGCTAAGCCTCGGTTTTTCCATCTGAAAGATGGAGAGGATCACTGTGAAGGTCAAATGAGCTAATATGTGTCATATTTAGCCCATTGCCTGGCGATTAGGGCAACCTTAGTGATAATATCTATCATACTGCCATAGAAATCCTGGTGCCAAGCCTGGAACCTAATAAATAATGAATAGTTACAAAGTGGATGATTTACACCATGGAAACCTAGGGGGTCCCTGCAGGGGACCCATGATTCCAATCAGGAAGCTGAAGCTCCCAAAGTCCAATCGAGGCCCTGAGTTCATTAGTGGTGGAATGGGCCAAGTCAGCACAAGAAGCCGACTGGGGCCCCCATCTGCCGCGCGGGTCCCTTTCCAGCTCTCTCAGGGAGCGCTCCGCCCGTCCTGGGCCACCCAGGGCTGGGTGGGGGGCCTGAGAACGAGACAGCCTCACGGGCCAACTGGCATCGCAGTGTGTGAGCAGCGGCATGAGGTCGGGGCCAGGGTGGCTGGGCGGTCCTGGGCCTGATTCTTCCAGCTTCTTGAGTGGAAGTGAGTGTGTTTCCTCCCGGTACGGTAGAGCTTCCCGCAGAACAACCAAAAGACAGACAACAGCGAGAAATAAAGCCTGTGTGCTCTTTGTACTCCCTATTTTTTCTCACTTGTTCCTCCCTTGCCCGTGTCTGCAGTGGGTAATTCCAGGTGGGAAGTGAGAGAGGGACTAGCATGTTCCTCACCTGGGATCACCCAGAAACTCACAGATAGAAGGCAACTGTTCGGGACGCCGTGTGGGCCAAGGGGCACCTGGTGGCTCAGTCGGTTAAGCGTCTGCCTTCAGCTCAGGTCTTGATCCCAGGGTCCTGGGATTGAGCCTCACATCCAGCTCCCCGCTGAGCGGGGAGCCTGCTTCTCCCTCTCCTTCTGCCCCTCCCCCTGCTTGTGCTCTCTCTGTCAAATAAATAAATAAAATCTTAAAAAAAAAAAAAGACACTATGTGGGCCAAGGAGACACCAAGGGCTGTCCCTCTCCAATGGGCTCCTGCAGGTTTAACAGTCTGCTAAGATGGGGTGGCCAGGAGGGTAAATTCCCCTTGGGGTACAGATTATAACACCAAATTATCTTATCTCCTTTGTTTTGGTGACCAAAGACAAACGGCACGCACAACCTCCAGGGCAGAGAATATTCACTTCCTTTCTAACTGAAATCAGAACATTTTGGAGCTGGGAGGAACCTTTGAGCAATCAGTCAAACGTCCCATTTTACAGATGGGGAAAGTGTGGCTCAGAGCAACAGTGGCTGCTCCAGGCTACACAGTCAAAGGCAGGTCATCTGATTCCCCAGCCGGCGCTCTCCCACTGCACTTGGTAGTGAAGTTCTGGGGTGGGGAGGGTGGAGACCCTCCACACCTCCCCCCACACCCACCGCGAAGACACAGGAAATGGAGATTGTACCCAAGTAAGGTGGGATTCAGTAGCTTAGGGAGATTCAGTATATTGTCGTTTGTCAGTCAGGGCAGAGGTTAGCAAACTCCAGCCCGAGGGCCAAATCCACCGCCCCTGGTTTTATTGGAATGCAAACCTGCTTGATCATACGCATGCCGTCTATGTGCTCTCACACTTCAGCAGAGGTGAGCCATCGTGAGACCACATGCACGGCCTGCCAAGACCATAATAGTTACCTTGATAGGACAAGCACGCTGACTGCTGATTTAGAACAGGGGGAATAGCAGTCACACCCTGCCAGGGGTTACTCGGGGGTCTGCTGTGACATCAGAGAGGACTGCACCACACGTCACAGCCGGAGACAGACCCAGCCCGAGATCACACTGGAGGCTTTCGTAGAGACGGGATGCTCCTCCCTACTCCAAAGCTCTCTAGAACCCTAGCACCACGAGCAATGGACCCGCAGAACCACGGCTCCCCTGTCATTTCACTATGCTGACCCTAACTGGGGACGGGGGATTCATCTTCCTTTTCAAAATGAAATGGGGGGGGGCTAATGTCCTTAAGTAGCACTTCCCATGCCCTGTTTGGAATTACGTTTATTGACAACACAGTATGGATCAGGAATAAGTATAAACAGTAAAAGTATAGACAGATCCCAGTCAAGACCCACCACCTGGCATCTCGGGTTGGTCCTGATGTGTGGGCTCCGTGCATGCCTGGGGAGCCACGGTGAGGGGCTCAGCTCTCCATAGTGCAGCATCATGGGCCGGAAGCCTGGGCGTGAGTGGTGCCCGTGGGACCCTGGGCAAGTTACATACCCCCAGAGCCACAGGTGTGTGTCAGCAAAGCAGGGATGAAGACAGGGCTGTTGGGAGACTGAATGACAGAGTCCCAGCAAAGAGCTGAGGGAGGATCGGGCTGGCGCATAACACTAGCTCAATAAATACAATCGTTCCGTGTCACTGTGTACTGGAATATAAGAACAAACACCACGCCTTTATTTAAAGGTGTGCTCTAGGGGTCCCTGGTGGCTCAGTAGGTCAAGCGTCTGACTCTTGGTTTTGGCTCAGGTCATGATCTCGGGGTCATGGGATCGAGCCCCACATCGGGCTCCGTGCTCAGCGGGGAGTCTGCTTGGGGTTCTCTCTCCTTCTCCCTCTGCCTCTCCCCTAGCTTGCGCTCTTTCTCTCTAAATAAATAAATAAATAAAATATTTTTTTAAAGATTTTATTTATTTATTTGAGAGAGAGAGAAAGAGAGCATGAGAGGGGGGAGGGTCAGAGAGAGAAGCAGATTTCCCACTTAGCAGGGAGCCCGATGCGGGACTTGATCCTGGAACTCCAGGATCATGACTTGAGCCGAAGGCAGACGCTTCACTGACTGAGCCACCCAGGTTCCCCAAAAAAATCTTTTTAAAAAAAATAAAGAGGGGCATCTGGGTACTCAGTCGGTTAAGCATCTGCCTTCGGCTCAGGCCATGATCTCGGGGTCCTGGGATCAAGCCCCGTGTGGGGCTCCCTGCTCAGTGGGGAGTCTGCTCCTCCCTCTCACTCTGCTGCCCCCTCTGCTTGTGCTCTGTGTGTGTGTGTGTGAGAAATAAATGAATAAATAAATAAACAAATAAAAGCTTAAAAAATTAAAGATAAATAAATATAAATAAATAAAGGTATGCCCTGGAACATGCAGCAGCTTATAATGAAAGTCTTGTCCTGTGTTAGATAACACTCACATTATCTTAGTGTCATATTTACGATCTTCAATTTGGTGAGCCAACCTTTACAACATGGTGAATGATTCCTCAACCTGATTTCCACCTCGACCACTGAAGTCTAATGAAGCAGCTTTCACAGAACGTGTTCATTTCGAAAACAATTAGAAAACCCTTCTCTGAATTCCTTTGCAGATGATCCGTGAAGCGAACAAAACTATTTCCCAGGCCTTCTCCTGCCTGTAATTTCTCTGAAGTATAAGTATTTCCATTCATGCAGTCAGAAACTATACATCGCACATCTGTGGAGGGGGTCTCAGGAAAATCCCTGTAACTATAGGTTCCACCCATAGGAAGCCCAGGAGGCAGAGGCCCATCCGCCCCATGCCAGGCAGCCCGCAACCCGGACCATTATTACCTCCCATACTAGGAGCTCTCTGTAAGCTGTGTTCCGTACCCTACAAATACGTTCTCAAATGTGTGAAGTAACTCAAGCACAGGACGATTTCTTGCAGCATTGTTTCAAAATAGCAGAAGATTGGAAATCTAAATATCCATCAGAGGGGGACTCGTTAAATAAATTACGATCCGTCCATATAATGGAATACCAAACAGTCATAAAAACAAATGAAGAAGCGCTCCAGGCCTGATATGGACCAATTTCCAAGATGCATTGTCAAGCCAAAATAGCAAGATGCCGACAGTTGCATTAAAAAACATATATATGTATGCCTGTGTATAAATTTATAGATACGCACACGTATATAAATATTCACAAATATATATATTATTTACGTGTATACATCTGGAATATCTTACAAAGGATATGGAAGAAGCCGGTGACATTCGGTTGCCACCAGGGAGTGAAACCAGGTGGCTGGCTGGAAGACAGGTGTGGGAAGGAGATTTTTTTCACTTTTGTAACTACTGAAATTTGAATCATGAAAGCTGTGCTGTTTACAGTGATAAAGTAAATAAATCACAGAGAACCAAATCCCTCCGTCACTGATAAAAGGGTGAAATGGAGCAAGAACGAAGGGGCTACATTTATCTTTCCCAGGTCCCACCAGCGGTGTCAACCACCACAGATTACACACACACACTCCCTCCTGATTGGATTGGTCACCAACGTCCTCCCCACCACAGGCCTTGGAGACCACCCCCCCACCCCCTACCCCCTTAGCACACTTCCTGCCGGGGATGGCCCCTCCTGGACAGACCGGGAGGCAAGTCCTGTTCTCCTCTGACTTCCTAGCACCTGGCAGAGCAAAGGTAATGAGGAAACGTTTCACACAGTGCCTAGAACAGCGCCTGCACATAGCAGATGCTCAGTAAATACTGTTTGAATGAATGAAGACAGAGAGGAAAGTCAGGAAGTAATAATCAAGAAACCACCATGCCCAACTTAAGTTCACCTTAAGCCCCCGAATTCTGGGTTGGTTCAGGGTTGGGGGATCACTGTCACCAAGGTATTAGTTTGTAGATGAGGATGCACTCACAGAACGGTCAAGTGACCCACAAGGATGTCTGAGCAAGCAGCAACAAGGGCGGCCCAGCAAGAGGTTGAAATTAGATGATACAGGCCCTCCCCGTTCTTCACCAGGCCCCATCATAACCCCAAACACTGGGCCTCGGTGTGGTGTGTAGGAGCCTTGGTCCCTGTCCAAGAAGGCTTAGTCAGTCAGTGACGTAGCCAGTGGATTTGGGAATAAGGCAGACGCCAAGGATTTCCTCTCTTGAAAACCGACCACTTCACGGGTCTTTTTTGCCTGGAGTGGATAATAATTACAGCTCTTTCCCAAAATATGGGTTTCTTTCCCCAACGACCTCATTTTCTACCTTTAATTTTGCATATAAAAACAACAGCGTAGTGACTTGAAAAGGTGAGCTAAAGTTCTCCTTGCTCGATAAATAGAATACCTATTTAAGTTCACATAGGAGCTGGCAAGAAAAGAAGGACCACCCGGGGGCAGAAAACCAAGAGGGAATGTGAAGACCGAAGCAGGAGGAGGTAAGCCGATGCTGAGGGGATGGGCGGCATCTCTGTCACCTAGTGGTCCCATTCTAGTGACCCACGCAGGGGGAGGATGGGAGACCTGGAGCCCGTAAAGGATGAGAAGTGGGAACTGAGACCCCCATGTGCAGTCAAGACCACTGGAGGGCTACAGCTTTGGGAAAAGGACGGACACCCTTCAGTGCCCACCAGCACAGGGACCCAACAAGAATGCCTGGTGCTTATACTTCTGCCTGGGAAGTGGGTGAAGGATTTCTAGAAATCCCCTACTGTGTTTGTAACCACCTACCTGCCTGCCTTCTCACTGGGTGAGGGCTTGAGTTTATCGTCTCTGCGGGGTCCAGGAACTTACATGCTATGAAAAGAATATGAACCCATTGCCACGCCTGTGTTACACCTGAGGAACCTGGCACAGTCATAAAGAAGACCATCGTGGAGGGAGAGAGCCTCAATTCTGGCCACACTGGATTCTTAGAGATACAACTCTAGTCACAATCCAAAATCACAAAATGCACACATACACACACACACACACACACACACACACACCCCTCCATGAGCAAGAGTCAGCAGATAACCACCAAGAACATCAAAGTCAGCTTAAGAGAAGATGAGTGAATGAATGCGTAACAGAAAGATGGAAAAGATGGATAATATAAAAAGAGTTGAAGAAGACATGGAGGATAGTTGAGAAAGTTGCATGAAGAAAGTTCCAGAAGGAAGAGAATAGCGATGAGGGGGAAAAGCACAACTTGAAAAGATAATGAAAGATTTTCCAAAACTGAAGAGAAACTAAGATTTTAAAAATAATAAAAGTGCTACATATCAGGACTCTTGGCATGTACTAGAAGCAGGATGTGGATGTATGTATGCTTAAGCTGGGGACAGGAGAAAAGTGGAAAGGTGAGAATCAATCATCCAGGTGCCCAACTCACGGAACTGGGAAAATAATACCGATGTAAACCTCAAAGAAGAGTAAGGATACAGGATAGGGCAAGAGATCTATGAGAAAAGAAACAAAAAAACAAGAAGGAATCAAGCAACCCGAAAGACTAAGAAAGCCACCTAACCTCTGTTAAGGCCAATCAAAACACGGAGAAGGCAGACATAAACATCATCAGGAATAAAGAAAAGGCCCTAAGTACACACACTGTCAATACATTTGATAACAGGAGAAACCGACACATTCCTAAGGAGACAGAAATTGATCGATTTAATGAACGGCAACTCAAAAAGAAGTAGAAAATTGGAAATACCTCTAACAGTTAAACAAACTGAATTAGTAGCTGAAAAAGAAAAAAAACCAACTCTAACAAACAAAACCAGGCTGAAGCAGTTTTATAGTTTGGATTTTTCCAAACCTTCAAGGAATGGATAATTCTTAATATACACAAGAATCTGAAGACGATCCTTAACATATATTTGACATATACAAATGTGAACCTATATAAATATGTTAACATATACAAATATTCCAAGATAATCCCTAACATATACAAATATTTGACTATTTGAGAGAAGTATTCCTTAACACATGTTATGAAGCTAATTTGGTGGATACTTCAACTAAACAGGGACAGAAGGAAAGTAAATTTATAGGCTGAACTCACTGTTGAACATGGACTCAAAGGTCCATGAAAATATTACCAGTTAAATCCAACAATGTAAACTCAGGTTTACATTGTTTATCCCCAGAATCAATGATGTTAAGATAAGAGAAATGTGCTAATATAAAAGCCATCCCAATAAGAGGATAAAGAAGAAATTTTATGATTATCTCATTCCTTGCAAAAAAGCATTGATAAAATTCACAACCATTCACAACGAGGGACCCTTAACAAAATAGGAAGAAAAAGGAATTTTAAACCTGTTACAGGAAATCTACCAAACACCATTAAACCTGATTCTTCTGGTAAGACCTCAGGATTATTCCCTTTCAAGTCAGGAACATGAAAACGGAGGTCCACTCGCCGAACTTCTGTTCAAAACTGAATTGAAGACTAAATCTGCGCAGTTAGCACGGTAACCACTCACCACTCGAAACGGGGCTGGTCTAAACTGAGGTGTGCTCAAAGTGTAAAATACACACCGAATTCTGAAGACTAGATGAAACAGGAATATCAATGATCTCAGTCATCTTTTATATTGATTGCATGTTGACATGATACTATTTAGATATATTGGGCTAACTAAACTATGTTATTAAAATTAATCCCAGGACGCCTGGGTGGCTCAGTCAGTTAAGCGTCTGCCTTCGGCCCAAGTCATGATCTCGGGGTCCTGATCGGGCTCCTTGCTCAGTGGGGAGCCTGCTTCTCCTTCTGCTCCTACCCCCTCTCGTGGTCTCTCTCTATCAAATAATTAAATAAAATCTTTAAAAAAAATGTATGGGTAAGCTGTATGGGTATTGGTACCCATGGGTACACCTTTTTTGTGCGCTTAAAACATATACATACATTTTACATATTTATATTTGCCTGTCTTTTCCAAAGACCAGATGAGCCCAGATAAGGTGTTTGCAGAGCCCCAGTACACGGCAAGTCAAGACGGCCTAGAGCCTGCCTAGCTGGGGCCAGGGAGGCCTTGGTTGACAGCTCTTGGGGTCGGCAGCGGGAAGGCCCAGCAGGCAGGCCTACCCAGAAGAGCCATCTGAGCGTTGCAACAATTCCCGAGTCAACAGTTCTCTAAGACGACATCTGACTGGCTCCGGCCGCAGCCTCTTGTGGCTGGGGTCAGTCAGCTCCCGGGCAGCTCTGTGAGATCCTGCCTTCGCTCTCCTTTCCTGCCTCATCTTCTTTGTCTGATCAATGGGTACAGTGCCTGCTCTCCGATCTCAGAGGCAGGGAGCGGATCAAACGGACAACACACGTGAAAGAGGAGTGTGCTTTTGTGGAGCAGCCCAGCGTCTGGCTGTTGCTGACCAGGGAGGCCTCGGGGCTGCCTGGAGGAGGGGGTGTGTCCATACCGGGGATACAGGGTACTCGGGGTTCCAAGGTGTGGTCTCCTCCAAGTGGCTGATGGAGGCACACTGGATCCACCACACACCAGGCACGTTCCTTGGTTTCCTCTGTGTGGTTGGGAACATCATCCCCATGATTGCTCCTTGGAGAGCTAATCAATTCTTTATTATTTGTTTTTAGGGCTAGTCAATTCTTAAAAGATAGCAAAGGACTAGCAGGGGAGTGCCTTTCATATGCAAACCAACCAATGCAGAGCCCAGACTCCACCACCTTCTCTATCTGGCATATTCCTCTGCCCTGATCATCCCCGAGGCCAGGTACCAGAAGGGGAGAGAGAGTCCTGCACCCCAGAGCCTGCTGAAATTCTTCAGAGTAGCCAATCCTAACCTGCTTACCTTGCCTCGCCCGTTCCTTCCCACAAAGACCACAGTCAAGGCTCCTGCCCACGTTTTCCCCTCGCTCCTGCCTGCTGGACGACGGGCACACCCCATATGGTGTGGCGTACCCTTCCTCTTCCAATTTGTGAGTAACAAACTATCTCTTTAGTGACAATCGTTTCCCATCTTTTGGCCTCTCCATACCTGAATAATAATAACATCTACATTTTAAAACATGATTGTACATGATGCAGAGGATCGGGGCATGATGGGGTGGGGCGTGAACACCCCCAGGCTGTGCGGCAGCATTCATGGGTCACTTTGAAACCGGCCAACACACTGTTGACTTCAGCCAAGCCAGACAAGCCAACTACAGACTCTCCATGTGCTACTCCTGAGTTTTAAGAACAGCACTGACATGATTTTGAAAGGCCTGGGGATTGGTTTCCAACTGAATTTTAAACCTTGGTTTGTGGATTCTGCTGAAAGAATCTTAAATTCAAATGTTGAGTGTCCCTAAATGGCCTGCATGTGTCCTAACTGCCCGTGAGGAGGTTTGGGGAGCGGAAGGATCCTCCTAGCCCAGGGACCTTGGAGGTCCTGAGCTCCTCGTTGGGGACCAGCAAGCAGGGTGAGGGGAAGTAACCTCTGAGGTGGGAGGCAGCTGTTGGACGTCTTGGCAAAAGACTCCAAGGAGAGCAGCGCACATAAGGGGACCTGTTCATCCAGGGTGGGGGGGATGAGGTTTCCAATCGAATTCTGAAGACAGCCCTGCAGAAGCAGCCTGGCTCTCTTGTTCTGCAGTTGGGGACACAGGTCTGTGGAGGAATGATGACTTGCCCAAGGTCACACAGCAAGGGTACAACAGAGGTGGTCTCTCCTGGGACCTGGTTCCTGAGCATACACCAGCACATCACCATGCCTTAGGGAGGAGAGCCTTGTCTTTCTAGAGGGTTAGGACACAGAGCTTCAGGAGCCTCTAATCTGCCGGCTGCCACCCTGTGGAGGACCCCTCCTCCTGGCCTTCTACTACCGAACACAGCCCACATGTCCTCCCCAGGGTGCAGCAGCCTGGGACTCAGGCTGAACTGACCGGCCCAAGTCACACAGCCAGAAAGGGCAGAACTGTCCTCCAGCTCAGCTCTGGCTCTCTTCAGAAAGTCATTAACTTTCCAACTGCCTAAACATACTCCGACTGAGTCACAAGCCAGGCGCACCCCAAGGGCAAGGGTGGCGGCCCCGGGGTCCAAGAGCTGCTCAGACCAGGCTAGAACCAGAAGGTGCCCCTGCAAGGGCAGACACAGAAGCCATCCCCAGAGAGCCAAGTTTCTGCTTGAACACAGCTGTCTGTCCCTGAGTGCCCTGCTGGAGAAGGCACCTGGTTTGCCTTCCCAGTGCTCACACACCTGACTGCCCCTGGCACGCGGGCTCCATCAGCCACTCGGAGGAGACCACACCTTGGAGTCCCGAGTACCCTGTGGGACTAGTATCCCACCCTGGACTAGGTGGGCACGGACTGGGGCCTCACCGACTCACACTGATTCCCCATCACCAAGCAAAGAGCATACTGTGTCCCTGCTTTTTTATGGCTGGTTGAGAGAACCAACCAAGAACTCACTGTGGTTTCTATATGTGGTAAATCTCCTAGGCACCACGGCAGGTGCAGCCCAGCGCGGGCCCATCTCATGGGCCACTTCACGGGCTGACTTGGGGCACTAATATTCACGATCTTCCCATTTTGCTCATCTCGCTACAAGCAGGAACTTTATGAGCATGGCCTCATTCAATCCCACAGCAGCCCTGTCAGGCAGGAATCGCAGGGAACCCCGCGTACACATGCAGACACTGGCTCGGAGAAGTTCACGGATGTAGCCAGTGTCCGAGTGCGATTCAAGTCCGTGCTCCCAGCCCCCAGAGCACACGCACCACCTCCCCTGCCAACCCTCTCGCCGCCACTCTGAAATGGGACAATGACAATGTGCCCCAAGGGGCTGTGACAATCAGAGACAATATACGTAAGCGGTTTTCCCCGGTTCAGTGCTTACAGGTGCACACTAAAGATGTTCTCAGAACAGAAACTAATATTCTGCTCAACATCTCCCAACCAAAAAAAAAAAAAGGAAAAAAAGGACTCTGAGGTAAGCCTTTCCACCCTGGAAAACCCCGGTGCTCCCCTGGCCTAGGTCGGCATCCTGGCAAGCCCTATGGCCGCCCCGGACACCTGTCCCCACGCCGCAGAGGTCGCTGCACCATGAGGGTCTTCCTTGGAGGAGCGCCAGCCAACTGCCCCATTGGAACAATTCCCAGGGGTCCCGACTGAAGGCGTCTGGGGAACTTCAAGGCTGCTCCAGAGGCCCGGCGGAGGGAGGCCCAGGCATGGAGACGGGGGCCCACCGCCAGCCAGTACGGACCTCAGTGTGCAGAGACAGAGAATGGGGGACAGAGACGGGCTGGCCTGGCCGGGATGGGCCTGGAGGGGGAGCTCACCCACTGCCTGCATGCCCACTCTGAAATGGCACAATGACAATGTGCCCCAAGGGGCTGTGACACCGGCCTGTCCTTCAGGAGCCCCAGAAGGCAAGCCCAGTGTCCCGCACTGGGTGACAGTGCTGCTGTGGGGACCCATATGCACCGCCACCGTGCCATGCTCCGTATGGGTGGGGTTGGGGGCTGGCAGGTGCCGTGTATGTGTGTGTGTCTTTGTATACACGGCCGCATGAGCCCAAACATGTGCACACACTCAGCACACCCGCTGCTTGCTGGAGCTCAGCCTTCTCCCTGCTTAACCAACACTCAAGGGCTGAGGGCTTCTGGGGGCTCAGGCACAGCACGTGGGCAGAGGGCAGGGTGGCACCCTCCGAGGGCAGAGGGGGCTAAGCTGCTAAAACAAACACGGCAACGAGGAGGGACACAAGATTTGTGTCCACACCGAGGTCCCACCTGACGCTTGCCCTCCAGGACGGCAGGCACTCTGGCTGAGGATGGAGACGGGCTTGTGACCTGCCCAGGGTCTGGGGGCCAGTTGGAAAAGTCACCACTGCCCACCACCACCAGACTCCCGTCCAGGTAACAGCAAACCCTGACCTCCAAAGCTGCCTTCATTGTCACCCAGAGCACTTCCACTCAAAATGCGCCTCCTGTAAGCAAGCATGTGTGCACAAGGCACCCACCCACACCTCGCAACTTCCCTAAGACACGCACCAATCACCCCCCAAGCCCCCTTCCATCTGGATGCCCAGCAAGTGCTTACTCAAGGAGGCTCACAGGAACTCGGCCCCGCACCTCAAGCCCCCAGGAAGGAGACCCCAGAGGAAAGGATCCTGGCTAGCAGGCAGGATCTCCAACCCACACAACTCCCTTACACAACCACCCCCCCGGAGGGGGCATGTTCTCCTCCACCCCTGGCCTGGTGCACAGCCCCCGCCACGGAGGCAACTCGGCAGAGGGAGGGGACCTCCAGCATTCTGGGGATGTGACGATTTGGCAATATCGGCCAACGCAGGTAAGAGGCTCCTGGAAAACAGGTACTGGGCACCACCTGGTTTCCTCCTCATACGCACCCATGGGAGCAACACTTTGTTATCCCCACTTAGGCTGGGGCTCATTCTACCTGCTGCAAGCCACAAAGCTGGTAAGTGGCCGGACTGAGGCTTAACCCTAGCTCTGTCCAACTCCTGGGTCTGTGGTCCTAATCACGAAACCACCTTTGAGTAAATTGGCCTCATAAAGACATAAACTGGGTCAGAAATACACTCAGATTCCCACAACGTGCCCACGCTGTAAAACACCGAGAAAGAGACAGTTTACTGAGCTATTAACCTGCTCTGAAGCATTCTGTGCTCCAAAGACATACACGTGTGTGGCTGTGTGTGATTATGAGTGTGTACGTGCACATGCACACGCACACAGGTCTCTGTGACCATCAGTGTGTGTGCGCGTGTGACTGTGTGTGAGGGATGTGAGTGTGGGTGTGCGTGATGGTGTGTGTGACCATGGTAAGCGTGTCAGTGTGTGGGTGTGTGAGACTGTTGGCGGGGCGTGTGTGTATAAGTGTGGGTGACGGAGCACACGTGAGGGGTACGTGTGGTTGTGAGGGTGCGGGAGTGTGGGCTGCATGCTTCCCCTGAGAGGGAAGCCACGGCCTCGGCAGAGAATCCATTTTAGCAACAAGAGAAGTGGAATAACGTGGCAAATTACAGTGTCTGACCAAATAAATTATTCCTTTCATTTTACCATTTTGTTTGGAGGGGAGCTTTAAACCTCATCTCGGAGCATATTCAGCAAGTGCTTACTGAGCGGATTTGGCTGTAATTAATATGAATTTAACTTTCTTTTCTTTCCCAAGGCATGGAACTGGAGGAGAAATGGGGCAGGGCAGACTCCTCTGGGCTGTGGGCTGGGTGAAGGTTTAATAGCTTCACAGACCTGTACGAGCTGCAAGGGCAAAAGGGAGAGGAAAAGTATAAAACCTTTAATTGCTGCTTCCCAAAATAACCTCAGCCCGCCCGTAATAGGCTTATGCTAGATTTACATTCTTTTCACAGAGAAGAAAAAAGAATCAGATTCAAATTTCTCAAACCAACATATTTTCCGCAGGGTCCCACCCTCAGCGTCTGTCTGGGGTTGAAAGCCCCAGCGTGTGGAGCCGGGGACAAGGGGTTCAGACAAGACACTGTCCTCACGGTGGCCGCCTCGGGGAACAGGGGCCTCGGGGCCAAGCGAAGCCTTCCTCGGAGAAGCCCGGGGCCACGTCCCCACAGGCTCAGCTCTTCTGTGAAACAAGGGGGTGGTCAGACCAGGCCCCCAAGGTCCTTCTCAGCTTGAAAAGTCCTGGGGTCTTTGGACCTGCTCCCCACTGACTTTTAAAAAAATACCGCATTTTGAAAATGGTGGTAAAATTTACACAACACGGAATTTGCCATTTTAACCATGTTTAAGCGTGTAGTTTAGTGGCATTCAGCACGTTGACATGGTTGGGCAGCCATCGCCACCATCCGTCTCCAGAACCTTCTCACCCTCCTCAAATGGAAGTCTGTCCCCATTGAACAATAACTCACCGGTTGCCCTGCCCCAGCCCCCAGCCACCACCATTCTACTTCCTGTCTCTGAATTTGACTACTCTGGGTACCTCATACGAGGGCAATCATACAGTATTTGTCTTTTTGTGACTGACTTACTTCATGGAGCATAATGTCCTCAAGGTCCATTCATGTGGTACCATGTGTCAGAATTTTCTGCCTTTTTAAGGATGAATAATAAGCCATTGTGTGTATGCACCACATTTTGCTTATCCATTCATCCGTCGGTGGACGCTTGGGTTGCTTCTACCTTTTGGCTCCTGTGAATAATGCTGCTGTGAACACAGGTGTGCAAATATCTCTTCAAGACACTGCTTTCCATTCTCTTGGGTAAGTAACCAGAAGTGGGATTGCAGGATCATATGGTTATTCCATGTTTTTGAGGAGCCGCCATACTGTTTTCCTGTAGTGGCTGCGCCATTTTGCATTTCAGCCCCCAGTGCGCAAGGCCTCCAATTTCCACATCCTCACCAATACTTGCTACGGTTTGTGTTTCTTTGATAGCGGACATCCTAGTGGGTGTGAGTTCCCACTGACTCTTCATTACCACCTTGCAAGCAGAGGACCCGGTTCACGTGAGCTGGGTTCACTACCTAGGAAGAAGTAGCAGCAAAAACTTGCATTGGGCCTCTCCATCTTGAAAGATGGCGGCAATGGGGCCAGGACAAGTCTGCCACAGGTTTGCATTTCTGGGCTGGCTCCAGATGAGCCCCCAAAGCACGCATGTGGTCACTGATTCACTCAACAACCATTTGACATATACAGAGACAGGGGCTGTTCTAGGAGCTGGGGACACAATGGTCCCTGTGGACTCACGATGAGAAAGCAAGATGGTGGGAGCCCCACTTGTCCTGGGAGCCCATGGCTCATGAGACTGAAATGTGGGGAGATGTAGCCCGAAGGGAAATCCTAGTGAAGAAGGTGCCCAGCATTTGAAGGGAGGACAGAAGAAACTGGGGAACGCTGCCTGGGTTCATCTGAAGTGGGTTCCAAAGATTATCACCAGGGACAATATTTACAGAGAGACTCATCTGCCTGATTCTCAAATCACTCTCCTGGGTCACGTGTGAGGTTCCAGGCTTTGAAATCCGATGGACCTGGGTCCAGCCCCACCTCTCCCACCTGTGTGAGCTGGGGCAGACGCTCTCTCTGGGTCTCAGGTCCCTAACCTGTAAAATGGGAATACAGGGGATGCTCATCTTTTGCAGGGGATTAGAAGCTAAAGTCTATACATAAGATTAAAAAAAAAAAAAACCCAACGGTCCAAATCCACCCTTGCACACCTCAAGGGAGGCCCCACGGGGAGGTAGACTCGCTCTTTCACAAGTCCAGTTCACAGGCGCCTCTGTGTGAAGATCCACGTTGCTCCCCCAGCCTCCCACACCCAGCCAAGAAGCATCAGAGGGAGCTGGCTGCGTTCAGAGGCCTGTGCATGACAACTCCGGGTGTGGAACCAGCAGGAGCTGGGAGTAAAAACTCTGGCTTGAGATCTCATGACACAGGAAGCAGAAATGAACATGACCTGAGAGCAGCAGGGGCTCACCCGACCTCCACGCCAAGCCAGCCAAGCAAGGGCGGGCAAGGGCACTGCTTCAACCTCATGCACGGTTTCCCTCTGCCCCCGTCTGTCCCTCTCTCCCATACGAGCTGAGTTTGCTTCGTTGGGTGCATGCAGGTGCACGCCGGCCACGGCGCTCCCTCCTGCCCCACCCCGCCCCGCCGGGCTGGCTGCAAGCACCACAGCTGTCTCTGGACAGAGCGTGACCTCGGCCCAAGGCTCTGCTCTGTCATAACAACGGCAGCCACCTCCAGTCGTGCCCGGCAGCAAAGGCCGGTGGGGTTCTCACCCCCAGCATCCTGTCCCTCGCCGGACACTGCTGGGCCACAGCTGGAGTGCAAGGCTCTGAGTTGCTGAGGCTCGTGTGGGGACGTCTGTGAACCAGCAGACACAGGAAGGAGGCGTCCCTGTGGTCCTCCGCCTGGGGCCGGCCAGGGCTAGGCCCAGTGGACAGAACACAGCCCACGCTCTGCCTGGCTGAGCTCTGGCTAATGGAGGAGACTCACTAGATGGGGGACACACGAGGCTCTGAGGACGGCGGGAAGCACCAGAGAGGGGCATGTGGTGGAGGGCTATAATCAAGGAAGCCTTCCTGGAGGGGGCAGGCAACGGATGGGGATGGATGCCTCAGGGCTGAGGTAACCTCATGGTTACTTCTCAGGTAAGAGGTGTCTAACGTGAGTGGCTGCAGAGGGGGGACAGGGCCAGGCCTCCGGCTTTATCCTTTGTTTCTAAAACCTGAGCGATGAACAGATTCCTTCTAAAGGGAATAAATTCTTTCAGACACTAAGCAGTGGCTGAAATTCTTCCCGAACCCCTAAATCACACGCAGGCGGTGCGAGAGGCCTATGGACTCCACCACGAGAAATGCTGTGCGGACATCTCTTTCGGGAGGCGCGGCTCACAAGGTTGTTCAAGTCGTGATGTGTCACTGTGGTTCAGACGTCATGCTGTGGGGACATCTTACTTCACCCAGCAAGGTCCCCCAGGGCGGGCTTAAATTCTCAAGGACCACCTCTAACACCTCCTCAGAGCTAGTTTGGGAGGTGCTGGTGTAGGCCTGGGGGCGGGCAGGCAGAGAGAGAGTGAGGGGCGATGGCCAGGGGCCAGGATTTTGGAGCCTCACTCTGGAGCCACAGTTTTGCCATCTGGGAGCCCCAGCACACATGGGTGTGAGAGCCAAAGCTCAGAGGGCAGGCTGGGACCACCGGCTTCCTCGGGGGACAGCCATACGTGTGAGAGAGGGGCCCTATAGCCTCGGGGGTGGGCTGCGGCCAGAGACGCCTCCCCAAATAGCCACCTTGGAGGGAGCCGATAACAATCAAGATTCACATTTACTCACTGCCCCCAACACCCTGCCTCTGGACTCCAGAAAAAGACAAATTATTTCTCACTCCCCTATCCCTCCCTCCTTCTGGCCGGAGAGTCACTTCTCCCGCATGACCGCCTGAGAGTAAACGGAGCTGTTCACATTCTCAGAGTCCTTATTCACATGCCTTATCCCCTCCACGAGCTATGGGACTTGGGGTAAGTGAGTTAACCTCTCTGAACCCAAGTCCCACTACTGGTTTTGCTACATTATGGCCTCCCACTGTGATATATACATATAAAAAGTCATCCCAATATAAATCACCCAAGATGTGAAAATTTAGATTTCTATAGCCTATATAAATCAGAAAAGCCTATTTTTTCTTTATTATTATAAAGTTAATTCACCACAGAATTCCATTAGTTAACTAACTGCCTTCGTGCACAGAAGATAGGGATGTTTTCATCTAGATGTGGTTTTCATAGGAATGGGGCGGATTCTGTAGCAACGTGGAAAGCGAAGGGCCACTGCATGTGTAAATCCTCATGTGGGTGCAGACGGTGGGTCCTGACCAGGTGGGTCCAGAGAGGAAGGTCCCCCTCAGCCTGCACCACGGGCATGGCCCTCTCCCTCCCTGCCTGTAAGAATCCCGTGGGGCTCAGCTTCCAGGCACTCACCAAGCTCCCAGCCAGCCAGTTACCCACCGATACTCCCTAGGCTCCGTCCTGGGGCCTGTGTCTCCTCTCCAGAGCCCACAGTGGTGGTAGGGGGTGACAGGGAGCGGGGAAGGGAGGTCTTCTGGTAAGAGAATCGGCGAAGCGTTCTGTGCCCTGCCTCCCAATGCCAGGTGTTACGCTGCCGTCCCCAGGTGTGCTCGGGGGTGGGCTGCGGCCAGAGACGCCTCCCCAAACAGCCACCTTGGAGGGTGTGCTCCCCAAGTCCCACAGCAGAACTGCTACAAGCCGGCAGATCAGACGGGATTTAGGTTACACACGAGCCTCTTCCAGAAGCCAGCTCATGACCAAACACTCTTTGGTGTTAGAGCAAACGTCAGCATCTACTGGGCAAGAGGCGTCCCTCTCTACCTCTTCCCGCTTGTCCAGTGACTGGAAACTGCACCCAGAGATGGAGGTTAATTTAATGATGGGGGGCTCGGCTCTCCTCCAGCCCCCACACAGCTCCCGTCCCTTCCCCCCCCAGTTTGGCTAAATTTATAGATTTGGGATTGCTGTAAATTATAATGTAATTACACCGCGCCAGGCGCAGCTTCCCCGGCAGAAATTAAAAAGCAATTCAGGTAAATGATCTTTAGCTACAGCGGAGCGTCCCTGCAGAACTCATTAAGTCCAGGGACCAAACGGCATACCGAAGATGGTGTGCCTGCTGCGTGTCAAAAGCTGCCTCACCTTGGAAACACAAAGCCACCGGCGGGGGCAGGAGGGGTCCCTCCCAGGACGCCCGTCTGCCCGCCCTTCACCTGCCTCTCACTGCGGACTGAGTACACCTGGCCAGGTGGCCTCCCACAACACCCTTTTGACCTGCCACTCCTAGACCACTCCATGGAGATGACCTCTGGGGAAAGGGGCAAACGTGGCGGCACCTGCAGAAGAGCCAGGGTGAGAGGCGGAAGATGGGTTTGGAGTGTATTAAAAATAAAGCCAAACAGGAAATTAGCCATTTTGGTTGCATCAGTACCATTTCCTCGGAAGCTCTGAATTCTAAAAGCGCAGGGAGTTGCTTTTCTTGTCGTTTTGTTTGGGTTTTGCTCTTTAATTTCCTCATTTGAACCTAACACTGAAAAAGAACTTTTTGCCTAGAATGAAAGAACTGGAAAGACAAGCTAATATGGAAATGATGTGACGCGGAAGCAGAGAAGAATGTGAGAATGCTCCCTGTGCTTTGCTGCATTCATCCAATTCATCCAAGTGTGCACGGGCGGGTGGGGGGGGTGGTCCTCATGATAGAAACGAGGTTTAGGAGTTGGGAGGACACAACGGTTCTGAAGCCCTGAGGCCTACCCAGAAGCATACCAACATGCTTCCAAAGGGCCACCTTGTCCACGTGCCTTGAACCGTAGCCCACAGCCCCGTGGTTCTCGAGCACCTACTGTATGCGGGGTGCGGCATCCATAGCACGTGCCGGGACCAGTGGCATTCTGGAAGGCTGCCCTCACCCACCACACTGAGGCCCAGAGAGGCAACACCACTTGCTCCACGTCTCATCCAGTCAGTCAGGGGCGGAGTGGGAATATGAACTAAGCTGGGCCTTAGCCACAGCAGCCGCCTCTCCAGGCTGAAGGGGTGGGATACAGCAAAGCCAGGTCGACCAGCAGCCCGATTCCCTGAGGCCATTCTCTCCCCTGCCCTGTGGAGTCAAAGCCCGAGAACAGCCACCGGGCACCTAGGGGCCCCTCTGCTGTCCAGCTGGGCAGTCCTGGACAGGTCACCAGACAGGAAGTGCCTCAGCTTCCCCACGGGTAAAAGGGAATTGCGTCTCCCTCTGGGGGTCATGGCACAGATTTAAGAAGCCTTGTAAAGGGCCAATTGGGGTAAAGCAGAAAAAGGGTCTTTCCCAAGTAGCTGTTAATAGTCTAAGTCAGCCTTCCCTCCACTTAATGAAGGAGGAAGAGTTGGGGCGGGGATGGGCCAGACTGCCTGGGGTCAGGCTGCCCACTGAGCATGCACATCCCCTCCGGAACTACCCGGACTCTCCCCTCCTCCTCGTCATGTCCGGCCCTCAGCCCGGCGCCCAGGCAGACCCCACCACAGTGAGGCTGGCGGTCGGACGGGCCAGCCGCTGGACACCCCACCGAGTGCTCCTCTACGGGTGTGATAGCCCAGGCACGCTGAGATTCCCACCCGGTCACCCGAAATGTCTGTCGGATCTACTAGTTTCTCCCACGGGAGAAGGCCACTCATGATGCCGCTTGGCTGAGCCACAGGCCCACCCCTAATTTGGATATTTTGCTCCCCACATGCAGTCAAAAGAGGAAAATACATCACATACCAGGCCTAGTAAATGTGATCCCCGAAGTCCAGGAGCCAGTTAACCACTGGGCCGGCCGCACCTCTGCAAGCCTTGCAACCCGCAGAACTTACCCTGCACAGACGCCCCCGGGAAATGCATCCCTGTCACATCCAGGCAGCAGCAGGCTGGGCAGGCCACACCAAGACAGGCTGTCGGTTAGGAAGGAGCGCACACACTTTTCCCATTTCCCCGGGGGGAGGCGGGGTGCTCCCGGGTCTTGGCGAGGCGTCTGAAACCACGGGGAGGCCACACACTAGTCACTGAGTTGGCATATGGCAACCCCTTCGAGAGGCCTCTTGGCCCCAGGCAGACCGAGAAAACATGTACCGAAGCCACCTCGGCGAGTGGCTCCCCTGGCCACTCAGGGCTGCACACAGCCCTGAGGTGTGCAGGGCTAGGACGGAGCAGCTCCTTGGGGCTCCAGAAGCTGCAGGGAGGCCCATCCTGCCTGCTGCTCTGTTGACGGGACACTCAGCAGCTGTTTAAGGAAGTCAGTCCCCACCCCACTCCCATAAGGAGAGCGCCCCTCCCCAGAACGCACACCCCTTCCTTTCCACTGAAGTTTCTGCCACTGCACAAGAACTCTCACAGAGAGAGACACGGACCCTCACGCCCCTCATGTCCGCTGGCTGGCCCGGGGGGCCTTCTCCGCGTGTCCTCCTGAGGCCCCCGTGTCCACAGCCGGCCTACCTGGCTGTTGCCGGGGTGGGGAGCCCACCCAGGAGAGCCTCGAGGCAGCCCTCTGCCTCCTCTTGCCACCAGCTCCTTGTCTCCTGCTCAGCCTCTGACGTTAGCGCCTGGAGAAGGGGACTAATGCTCACCAGCTGGCTTGGTGGTTTAACCCTCTCAGGCTTCCAGGGCATCCAATTGGGAGGAAAGCTCACAGTCCCCCTACCCAGGGCCCCAGAGCCGAGCTACTGTGAATTCAGCGACTATGAGGACAACGGCCGAGAGCTCACATGAGAGAAGAGAGCAGGCGCTCAGTGGGTAACAGAAAGAGAAACTTCCAAAACCCACCCGCATTCCACTGTCCTGATTCTCAGGGAGCCAGAGGGAACGTAGTAAACTCAGCTGAGGAAATCAGACAGAAGGCCTAAGGGACCACCCTAGATCTTTCTTTCGCCTGCATTTGTCAAGCCCAGTCTTTCTAGGGTGGGATGCTTCAAGAGAAGCTGCTGGAGGAGGTTTCCTCCAGCAAAACATTCAGCAGTGCTGAGATTCACAGCATCTCAGCCGCTACTTTCCCTCTGCCTATGCTCAAGTTCTGTTTTCGATGCCCCATTTTTCTGCCTAACGAACTCCTATTCATCCCACAAGACCCAAGCCCCAGGCATGCCTCCTCCAGGAAGCCTTCCCTGTCTCTCCTCTCTTGGGGACAGGAAGAAGCACCTACAGCAGGCCTCTCTCAAAGTCTTTAACCATACTGAGATCCTAACCATGTGCTTGTCAGTCCCCCTCCTCCTGGCTGGTGGGTTCCATGGGGGCTTGGATGGTGAGGTATTTGCACGGTGACTGGCACAATGACTGCTCAGTACTTGCAACTGGATGAAGAAAAGGTTGGTCTCAGAGTCCCTAAGATTTACTATTCTTGAGACCAAGTCTCACGGCAAAGGATTCTATGTCCCTGCCATCAGGACAGCTGGTAGAAGAATGGCAGAGACAGAAAAAAAAGAAGAGGTGGACAGGGACTACAAAAGCAGTCTCGATGACCAGCATTCTATGACTCTGCATTGTCTACTATCGGTACTTTCAAAGTGTAGCGCAAAGCTCACCCCCCAGGAGGTCACTCACCAGCTAAGCAATCTCTACCAACTGTAGCCCAGAAAGGGACAAGCAGCCCCTTGGCCCCAATCCTCCACCTCAGAGGCCTTGCACCAAGCCGTGTATAATTCGTCCATAGAAGAGCCTCTTGAGCCCTTCCTCAGTGCCCCTGGATTCTTGGTTTAGAAACAATTCTAACGGACGTACAGGTCTTCCCAGCACATCAACTGGAAGCGGGTATAAGTTAAAGAAGGCAGGGAGTTCTGGCCACTCCAGATAAGCAAGTTATCAGCAGAAGATGGCGAAGGAGGCAGCACCACGAAGGAAGAGGCGCCTACACTTAGGGCTCAGACAGACTCAAGTTCAAGTCCTGGCTGAACCACTTAATAGCCGGGTGGCCTTGGCAACATGCTAACCAGTAGGCCTTCCATAAACATCCAAATGCTTTTTGAATTAAACAGAATTGACTAATTGAATTTGGCCCAGAAGGAGCCTTGGGATTTAGAGGCAGAGGGCCTAGAGGAAAATATGGGGGTGGGGTGGGAGAGGTCCCCTGCAGAGACCTGCTGGGAGGCAGACAAACTCAGGAGGCTCAGAAGTGCTTTGTGCTTGGGTTGGGGGTGCGGGGAGGGAGCAGGGGGAGCAAGGAGAGCCAGGCGCACGCATGTTAACAGATCCTGTTGGTCTTGCAGCAGGAGACTCTCCTGCTCCTATCTGCAGAGCCCCCACTCTGTAAGCAGATAGCAGTGCCAGGACCTGGCCCAGCTCTTGGCTTTGCACTAAATGCCTGACACATGCAGCAGGGGCGGAGGGCCTAGCCAGTTGAAAAGGTCAGCACGCACCCTTATCTCTGCTTTGGGCCTATGGCCCCTACATGCTCCTCCCCAAGGACTGCTTAGGGAGGCAGATCTGTTTTCCTCCTAGAGGTTTCTTCTTGGATGGAAGGAAAAAAACAAAAAAACAAAAACAAGTCCTGGATGCACCAAATGGCAACTCTCGGATCAGGCTCAGACCTGTCAGTCCCAGGGAAGGTGCCGTCAACCTCCACCACCATCCCAGGCTTAGAGAGGCACTGCCACCCCCCAGGGATGGATGCTGGGGCTCTCTGCAGTTTTCTGGCTCTTACTACCACCCTTCTGCAAGGGGTTGGGCCCTAGGGCTCAAGCAGCTCTGACCTCTCAAGGGGTCATTTGAATCAAGGGCAGGATACCTGAGGAGGCACAGGGCAGGGGAGGAGCATGGGTTTGAACCCAGAACTCCATCAGATTCTAGTCCCCCCCTCCTTGTTCATGGTGACCCCGTGGGCAAGCTGGGAGACTCCTCTGGGCCTCGTGTATAACAGGGGGGCACGGAGGCTTTAGGAAGGTGCATCCATGGAGAAAGGGGAACCCTTTTACACCATTGGTGGGAATGCAAGCTGGTGCAGTCCCTCTGGAAATCAAAATGAAGGTTCCTCAAGAAGTTGAAAATAGAATTACCCTATGACCCAGCAACTGCACTGCTGGGCATTTACCCCAAAGATACAAATGTAGGGATCCGAAGGGGCACCTGCACCCCAATGTTTATAGCAGTGATGTCCAAAATACCCAAACTATGGAAAGAGCCCAGATGTCCATTGACAGATGAATGGATAAAGAAGATACAGTTCATATATACAACAGAATACCACTCAGCCATCAAAAAAATGAAATCTTGCCATTTGCAATGACATGGATGGAACTAGAGGGTATTATGCTGAATGTAATAAGTCAATCAAAGAAAGACAATTATCGTATGATTTCACTCATATGTGGAAATTAAGAAACGAAACAGAGGATCATAGGGGAAGGGAGGGAAAAATTAAATAAGATGAAATCAGAGAGGGAGACAAATTTAAGAGACTCTTAACTCTAGGAAACAAACTGAGGGTTGCTGGAGGCGAAGGGAGTGGGGGGATGGGGTAACCGGGTGATGGGCATTAAGGAGGGCACGTGATATAATGAGCACTGGGTGTTATTACAACCGATGAATCACTGACCTCTACCTCTGAAACTAATAATACACTATAGTGTTAAATAACTGAATTTAAATAAAAAATCAAAATTAAAAATCTCATCATAAAAAAAAAAAGGAAGGTGCATCCATGGTAGGTCCCATGGCACCCTGAATCTTGGGCCTTGTGGGGACACAGGTCTCTTAAGTTTCTGTCATACACAAGTGGGGGGCTGACGATGCTGTCCTCTTGGAGGCTGGGGCGGGGAGGGGGGGCTGTGGGTGTGGAGGTGGGTGAGAGGGAACCATTATGCATCCAGGAGTCCGATGACAGGCAGGCCACTGGATAAGTGGGTCTGAGTGTGAGACTCATGGGGCAGAGACAGCTAACAAGGTGGGACCCCACGGTGAAATGGAGGTGGCCTGTGGTGGAGGACAGACCCCTGGGACTCTGGGCCATGGGAGAAGGGAGGGGGCAGTTGACCACGCAAGGGAGAATGGTGTCCAAAAACCAGGGAAGGAGAGGACCGGGGGCGTGAGACTAAGCACTGGTGAGTCCATAAGAGGAGTCAC
Source organism: Leptonychotes weddellii (assembly GCF_054177405.1). NCBI lineage: Eukaryota > Metazoa > Chordata > Mammalia > Carnivora > Phocidae > Leptonychotes > Leptonychotes weddellii. The sequence goes on along the minus strand of NC_138371.1, from coordinate 94,159,561 downwards.
GAAGACCACCCACTGGACAGAGCAGCATGGGGACTGAGCAACAATGGGGACGGAGCAGCATGGAGACCTCACCAAGCCATCAGGATGAAGGGACAGGCACAGTCCTGAGGGGTGCGGCTTGTAGACAGAGAGCAGAGACAGCTCCATCAAGGAAGGGGAAGAGAGAAAATGCAGCCAGAGGGCAGGTGGGACCAAGGGGTGAGGGGGCTTCAGGGAGAGACCCCCGTGGAGGTGTTGGGGTGGCTTTATACCATGGCAATGTGGCTAAGCGGACACGTCATTGCCAAGAACTCCCTTCCTGGTGTGGTTCCAGGTTCGGGTTCACCACAGCTGAAATCCTCAAGGTCTGGAGGAAGGATGGGGTGAAGCATGGTCCTCTTTCAAGGCAAGGGGGACAGTCACAGTGTTTTCATTACACACCAAGCCATGATCTGTCTTTCTCCCTCATTCTTTCACAGTGCCGTCCACTCCATGAGCCAATGGTTCCCAAAGACAGAAGCCAGTATTTCCAAACGATGACACAAAATAATGCGAGCGTAAAAAAAAAACAGCCATTCAAAGTGCAAGAGAGACCAGTGGATTTTTAACAAACAGAATACAGAAAGGCCTTTGATAGTGTTTGGGATTTCCTGCTGCAAGTAACTTTAAGAAACAACCCTGTGTCAAGTTTCCGCGTAGTATCAAAGGAGAATGTCTACAATCAGCTGAAAAGTCTTTTAAAACATCCCTCCCTTTTCTAAGTATGTTTTATGGGAGGCCAGATCCTCTCCGCATATTTCAAGCCAAACAACATATTACAACAGATATGCAAACGCAGAAGCAGATAGGAGGATCCAGCTGCCTTCCCTTAAGCCACACATGAAAGAGATTTACAAAAGCGCAATCCCATTCTTCTCCCTAACTTTCTTATTTTGGAGAATAGTTATTGTTGATAAAAATGAGGGGCTTACTGGTGTTATTTTTAAATGGATTAAAAACGAAAACATTTAAAAATGTTCTCACCTTAAATTTCTAGTAACGTAAACATTGATAGAGATAGTGCACATAAAGAGAAGTTCTCTGGGGTCCTCAGTAATTTTGAAGGGACTAGACAGTCTGGGAAGCCTCTCTGCAGGGCAGCAGGTGGGCCACCCTCAGCCTCTGCCCTGCATGGCCAATCTGTGGCTCGCCCAGCAAGGCGGGCAGAGCTGGCGGCTCCAGCCCCCACGGCGCTGACTCCCATGGAGCTCCTAGAGCAAGCATAGCTCCCACAGAGGCTCCTTCCACCGCTCCCCCCGTATCCCGTCCAGTGTGAGGTTGGGAGCTAGCAGAGGAGACAAACGTACACTTCCTGTTTGTCCACAGTCTCTCCCATGTCACACCCGGCCTTCCTTCCCACTGCAGACCCCACTGACCTACGCTGACTTTGGCCCAGCACCAGATGCAGAGGCTGCAGCCCTCGGGAGATTTCAGGGCTCCCCCAGCCAGATGTCCCAGCTGGATGCGGCCCATGTCACTCACAGTGGCTCTGCTCCCCTCTCCGGACTGGAACTGAGATGGCAGCGGGTGTCTAGGGGAAGGTGTCAATGTCCCTGAAGGCACTGGCAGGAGCCGGCCCGGTAGGAGAGCAGAGGAGGGCATCCCAGGGAGAGGGAGAGCCGCACAAAGGTGCAGCCACCAAGGGCCGGCGTGTGCGAGGGGCACCGTGTGACCCGAGAGGCAGGCGGGGGCCACGCATGCCCGGTGCTCGGACTCACACTCGGCCTGTGGTGCCAGGGAGCCACCGCCCACCATGACGGTCCCCTCCACTGATGGGGGACGGGAACTGGGGCAGATGGTGGCGGCCGTCGGGTTTAACTCTGTCCCACCCCCAACTTTGGGCCGCAGAGATTTGCGGCTCCCGTTATGAAGGGCCTCGGCTCCACAAAGGTAGAAGGCCCGATGGCGGAGATGCCTTCTCTCCCAGGCTTCACTCTGCTTTTTATGAGTAAACACTTCCCGATAAAGACTTACTGTCTGCAGAGACCCCTTTACACCCCAAAGGTAAGGGTTTAAGTGGCCTTATAACTGCCATTACTTATCTTTACAATGGCCGGAGAGAGCCTGCTCGGTAACAGAAGCTTTCATTCCACTGTATATATTTTTAGTGACTGGTTATAAATCAGGCTCACTCCTGGGGCTCGGGGTCTGGGGTCTCCTCCATCCCAGAAGGCCAGGCTAGGAGAACCGTCCCTGGTTCTCAGGACTTCCGCCACTGACAGTCCTCAAGAAGGCGGGACACGGGCTCTTATCTCTGGTGACACAGCAGGGGGGTCTTTGGGTCCCTCCGGCACGTTTCTGGCCCCTTCTCTAAGCAGCAGCCTCCTTCCCTTCCTCCCGTGCTCTTCCCCCGTCACACCTACTCTCTCAACACAGCATCTGATAAACTCATTCCCACGGAGGCACTCAGGTCTGACCACAGCCAAGCTGTTTGCCTCGGCCCTGGAAGTACCCCTTGCGGGACACTCACACCCAGAGAGGGACACAGAAAAGGATGCCTAAACCCCCAGAAAGTACGCCCTTTAAGCATCCACCACCTCGTCTCCACAGAGCAGACGCTCATGCCCTCACGCCCTTCCCACTTCGGTGCATGCACACCCAACTTCTGGTCACTGTCACCGGTGACTAACTGCGGGTTTTCTCTGCTTCCAAAGCCCCCTTTGCCGGACAACCAAACAGGCCGGAAGCGCCAGAGCAGCCCTCAAGCAAGGGCTGACGGGTTGGTGGTGTGTAGACCTTGGCTCTCTTGCCTCTTGGGCAGGACGGATCACACGGGGTCCTGGAGTCTCCCCCTGGGGTGACGGTGCAGGAGTTCTTGGTAGTAGCTGGCTTGCTATGGTGCCTTCCCTCTCCTGCCTCCCCTCCGCCTGTCCCCTCCTTACCCCTCCAAATAGATCATGTGTGCCAGAATCCTCACTGTAGAGTCTAAGCATTGTAACTAGGATGCCCTGTGTGCAAGGAACCTCAAATCAGGGGCACAGTCTGAGGGCCAGGGAGGCTGGGGGTGACTCTCTGCTCAGGACGGGGTGGACCCGGAAGGCTGGCACAGCCTGGTGATCTGGTGAGGAGGACGCTGTCCTCAAGAGAGGCAAGGCGCCGTGGGGGCCAGGGTGAGGAGGGGGCACCTGAGGATGAAGGACCAGATGCATCCATGCACACAAGACCACGGACAAGGGAATGAGCCAGCACACTTGTGAACGGGGGCCCATCTGCCCCAGGCAGCCACCCAGCCGAGAAGTTCTTGCAAAAGTAGGACCAAGAGTCTCAGTCTGACCCTGGGCTTGGTTCTCTCCCTCCCAAGACCCAACCCAGCTGAGCGGGTCAGGCTGTTCCGCGTGTGCCCCTCGTGGGCCGGTTCTGGGATGGGGGAGCTCAAAGACGCGTGGGCCACGTCTCCCCGTGGTCCCCACTCCATCCCCACCTCCTCTGGGAAAAATGTTCAAAGGCCGCTCTTGCCCTCTCCACAGCCCCAAAGCAAGGAAGTTCCTAGAATCAGGGCAGAGGGAAACGCTGACTCTGTTTTTCGTTTCATTTTTTTTTTTTAAGATCCCAGAAGCTTCTGATTCCTCCTTGGGGATATATGCACAAAAACCATGTCTGACCACCCACGGCCCTGCCAGGACATTTGGTCAGCGTTAGTGACTCGCAGGCACCAAAGGGGAGAGGGGCAGAGCCTTCCATTCCGCGGCACGCCGAGCATACTTCCGAACACTCCCAGATGTCACACACGGACTGGTGGCAGCCTCCTCAGGACCTCCCAGTGCTCCCGGGGGGGTGGGGGCTGCCAAGGAACAGGGGGCCCATGTGTCTCTGAGTTCAGAGACCCCAACAGAACAAGGCCACTTGTTGCCACGCCTTCACTCAGGCCTGGCAATCTACGGCAAGAACAATGGCCACGGCTTTCGGCCTCCCCCTGACAGGGGACGCTCACCCTCATCGCTGTGCAAGAGTGGAGGACGGGACGCACAGACAGGTCCGGGGTGAGGAGAGCGCCTGGCTGGGCCAGACCTGAGTGGGACGGCCCAGGAGGGAACATTCCAGAAACAGGGAGAGGGGACAGAGACTGCATGTCAAGGATGGGGCCAGGGGAAAGGGGATCCCAACAGCCTGAAGGACTAGGAAGGGTGATGTCCCCAGGATGGGCTCCCCGACGGTCTCCCCGAGAGCTGGAAATGCCCCAGAGGTGCACTCTGGGGTGATGGCTCAGAAACAGAGAGAAGGGGTCCCCCAGGCTGGTAATGAGTCAGTCCTTCCAGAGGCCCCACAAGGACGGCCCTGTGGCGGGGCCTCTGCCTCAGTCCTGAGCTCAGCCCTACCAGGGAGGGTATGCCCGCCCCATGCGACAGACCAAGGAGCTGCCCCTGCACCCACGGTGCTCAGAGCCCAGCTGTCTCGCCCCACGGGCTCCACCCCAGCTGCACCTGTTGCATCCCGACTTCCCCACACAAGGATGGCAGGGAGGTGCCCTGCCCCGTGGCACAGAGATGACCAGGGCCAGCTCATCAGCTTCTCCTCCCCCAGCAAGTGGTTTCCACTCTACCTCCCCAGTATATCTGACAGAGGCAGTGGTTTTCACAACCCTGGGAAACACAGGCCAGCCCTGCCTCCCCGCCGGAGGACCCAGACGACATTCTTTGCAGCGTGGTCATTTCTCCGGGTACTTCCTGTCGCGGTTCCAGAAGAAATGGACTGTGTATTGCCTGCTCAGAGCTGCTGTGTGTGAGCGTGGGCCTGACACAGCTCACGTGGAGAAGAGTCTCCTTCCAGGTGACTCTAGCAAAAGTCCAGGGCCTCTAGTGGCTAGAACACTGCTCAGCACACGCGAAGCCCCAAAAAACATTCGTGTAAAGGTAGAAGAGAGGCAGGGTGGCAGAGAGGGAAGGAGGGAGGGAGGGAGGGAGGGACATCTGAAAAGCAGAGCAATCCCGCGGGAATCATCTGCATTTCGTTAGTGGGGATGGAATGCTTCAAGTCACAGGATGCAAGTCAATCTAGCAGAAGAGTGAGTTTATTCCAGATGTCCCTCCCCTGCTCCAAGCCTTTTCCATGGCTCCCTACTGCCCACAGTCCAAATTCCCCAAGGCTCCCCACAGCCATTCAAAACTCCCTTTCCAACTGCATCTCTCCTCCTACCCCTTTGTGTGAAGCCTCCTCTCAAGCAGGTGCTCTGGTCCCTACCCTGCATCCCTTTCCACTGTTCATGTCCCCTTCTCAGGGCCCTCTCCTACATGTCTCTCCTTCTTTAGGAAACCCTCCTTAGTGGCACTACCTCTGGAACTTTCTGTCACTTCTCTAAGGCTCGCCCCTGGTACTTCTCAAAACACTTCATGTTCCCCCATAGGGAGTTCAAATGGACAAGGAGGGAAGGGAGAGAGACCTGGACACTCCAAATGCAACCCAGAGGAGGAGGTCCAGGGAAGGGAGGACCAGAGGAGTGCTCCCTGCTTCTGAAGAGCCAGAGTTCTGACTCCATTCACTGGCGAGTGTCTATGGGCACCCAGAGTCCCCACGGTGTCCCCCTCCTGCCAACTGGCTGAAGTGAGGGGGACATTTTTATTTGGCCTACCCAGCATCACATGGGGTCCATTCTCCCATGCATGGTCCCTACTGGTCAGGGAGGGACCCTCCCCATACCAGCAGGTGTCCATAAGAGCACATGGCCTGGTCACAGGGACTGGCTCACAGGGTACAAGGGATCCAAGGCAGGGCAATGAGAAGAGGCCCTGGACTTTCGCTAGAGTCACCTGGAAGGAGACCTGCCCCATGAGAGCTCAGGGTGCCAGGCCCACATTCCCCCCACAGCAGCTCTCGCCACCCGGTGAGGAGAGGCTGCCTGCGTGCCAACCGAGGGGCAAGCTGACCAAGAGCATGGCGAGAAGGAGACCGTGTCCCAAAGGCATCACTGGAATCTCGAATTCAGCGGGTTATGGCTGCCCAGTTAGGGAGGCCATGAGATCCATGTAGTTTCGGAAGGTCTGAGTGGGTTTCTGTCCCTTGCAATTGAGCATCCCGACGCGGTTTCCATCAGAGAAGAGCCATCCTTTCTGGCCAACCAAGGTACAGCTGTCTTCCCAGAGCCTCACACATCACAAATGTCCCTCTTGGGGCTGAGCATTAAGTGTGGCTGCCTGCCCAACCTCCAAGGCCTCTGGCTGAGAGCCGACCTGAGGGTGGGCAGAAGCTTGAGGAGAGGAAAAGGGGCCCCCAGAGCCATGGGTTGGGACTCGCTGAGGACAGGGTGAGGCCATGGGGTCGAGGGAGAGAGGACAGTGGAGGGGAGGAGCAAACTGGGGCCTCTGGGCCGGGACAGAGAAGGTGGGAGGGTGCACCAGACAACCACACCCCTCATGGTGCCAACCCTGGGCAGCTACGCCACTTCCCAGGAGCCACAACCTGCCTGGCACCCCCCTTCTGCCGACACTGCTCTGAAAAGGGCCTGGATCCTCCCTCAGGGGCTGGGGACACCACTGATTGTCTAGGGCCCACCCAACCCAGGTGCCCGCCCCAGGGCTGGTAGAGCTTCCTGGCTTGGGTGTCCCAGATCTGCTTCTTACCAGACCTGTCACCTGCTCACTGTGTGGCCTTAGCTAACCATTCCCTCGTTGGGCCTCAGTGGGCCACATGGCCCCTTGAAGCTCTTCCTTCTCAGAAGCACAGAAAAATCTGGCCCTCTTCAGCTGAGGGGCATCACCGAGCCCTGAGCCCTGGCCCTTCCCAGCAAAGCATCTGATTTCCAGTGGTACAGGGACCTGGAGTAGCAGGTGGGGCTGGTGGGGCACCCTGGCTTGCGGGCTAGCCATCTCTCCCGGCCCCGTCTGACCCCGGCAGCCCCTGCTGCGGCTGGGCCCACAATGCCTGCCACAATTAATTATTCAGAGTCCGAGGGAGGACGGGATCTGGTGATAAAGGACTGGAAGTTAGCTGGAGGCTTGTGCTCTTTCTAAAGTGATTTACTCCGCTCCCTCCAAACTCACACCCTTAATGTAATTATTTACTTTGTCATTAAACACCCTCCTTCCACTCCAATTATTTTTAGAGTTTCTGGAGCCTATAGAATTGGCTGGGGAGGCTGCTCATTGGCCGGGGAACCAGGTCGTCCCCTGAGGGACAGTGCGGCTCACGCAGCCTGGGGACTCACGCTGGAGTTGCAGGCCTAGGCCAGGACGCCCCTCGTCCTAACTTCCTCCCTCCCCTCTTCCCTTCCTCCATTCCTTCCGCCTTCCCCCTTCCTTCCTCCCTCCCTCTTTCCTTTTTAAAATGGAGATATAATTCACATACCATAAAATTCACCCTTTGAAAGTATACAATTCAGTGGTTTTTACTATATTTGCAGGGTTGTGCAACCATCACCACAATCTAATTCCAGAACATTTCATCACCCAAAAAGGAACTCCACATCCATTAGCAGTCACTCCCCATACCCTCCTCCCCTCTACTTCCCACCTCTATAGATTTGCCTGTTTGGGACAGTTCACATAAACGGAGTCCTATGATATGCGGCCCTCTGCGTCTGCCTGCTGTCATGGAGCATAATGTCATCGAGGTTCATACATGTTAAAGCACAATTCAGTACTGCGTTCCTTTTTATGGCTGAAAAATACTCCATATGTGAATATCCTGAATTTTGTTCATCCATTAGCCAGCTAATGGACTTCCGGGTTATTTCCGTTCAGGGGCTATTCTGAATCGCGTCGCTGTGAACATGTGTATACAGGTTTTGGTGCGGGCTATGTTTCTAGTTCTCTTGGGTCCGCCCCTAAGTGTGGATCGCTGTCTTCCTCTCTTCCTCCTCTTCTCCATCCCATCCAGGGCCTGGAGCTGGGGAAGCTAGGGCCTGGCACTGGCTTCTGCGAGGGCAGGAGTTCATTCGGAGGCACTGTTTGGCCTCCTAGCCCATCAATGTGGACTTAAAGAGGCTCCAACAGAGCCACAGGACCTCAGCCTGTGTGGTCGAGTGGCCACGCCTCCACGCAGGAGCCCCAGACACTCCCGGGCCTCACTCCCGAGCAGTCCTTCCCTGGTCCCACTGGTCCCAGATGCCACTGTCCATCCCTGCCATGCCTGGCCGCCAGACCCAAGGACCCCTCCCTGGACTCCTTGTGTCTGGTCTCTCCGCCCAAGACCTCTCTCACCGCAGGTAGCCCTTTCGAGTGGACACTGAGAATCTGACGTGGCAGGGGTCTGCCTTAAACCTCTGTGACTGGTTCCCTGAGGCCTGGGGGCGAGGGGAGAGTCTAGATACCCCACCGGCCACTGAGGCAGGAGCCCCTCTCAGGCCCACCCTAGAACTACATGGGCCAAATGCTGCCTCCCAAGCCCCTGCACTCCCACCGGGCCATTCTGCTGCCCCTCCCGCCCACCCTTGCCTCTTTTCACCTGGTGAAACCCTGCACATCCTTCAACGCCCAGGTCCGATGCTTCCTCCCCATGAAGCTTCCTGGGCAGGATGTGTCACCATCTCCCGAGTGTCCCCATAGTGCTCTGTTCTCTGTCCCCCGATGCCTTCAACTGGGAGCTCCTGAAGGGCAGAAACAGGGTGTCCACATCACCCCATCTCGGACTGGTGTTCCGGAACCATCTGTAGGATGCACTCACAAGCTCAGGGAACCCAGAGGCACCCAGGTCACCTCTGGAAGGCCAAGGGTCTCCTTCCTCTTTCGGGAGCCCTGCTTCCACCCCAAACACCAGGCCTGACTTCATTATCTTCAAAATGTTCCCAAGATCAGAGGCGGTAAGACCTGGCCACAAACATAAAATAAATTATCTCCCCACACCAATGATAAATGGTTCTATTAGCAAACCAGATTGTTAAACTCCGATATAACAGAACGCAGGAAACTGGGGCCCATCCATTCTCCCTCTGGCGCACAGAGTTGTAAATAGGTTATTTTGTGTGTAAATAACACATTAAAACACAGCATTAGCTGTGTCTTTTGATAGAGAGGAAATTGTTACAAATAAATAATTCCGGACAGGAATGTAAAATAAGCCAGATTTAATAGTGCATGCCTGGTGCAGCCGTGTTAAACATGACTAAAATGATAAACCCCAGAATATACTAATAGTAAACTATGCACTGACATCAAAGTAATGAGACTGTATTTTTTTACCAAGCTTTAGAAATGCTAAAATTAGTTTTGACAGAACCAAACGTCAGAAAAATGTTTCCAACATAAAAACCATCAATTTGGGAAGCTGGGGTTTGGGACAGGATGGGGGCAGGGCCGGGAGCAGCTGTGTCCCATGCCATGGGCAATTCCTGCCCAATCGGTTTCCGGTCCCAGGGGTGTCACCGGATGACCCTTGGTGCCTCAGGTCTCTGGACCTTGGCTTCCACATCTGTAAAATGAACAGATTTGAACTAGATGATCTCTCAGGCTTCTCCCGGTTCTGTAACTCTGCAACAGTTAAACATGCACAACGAACCACAAGACTTGAGACCATGTCTGCTAAGACCATGTCTTGCCCAGAAGGGGAAGGGGAGGAAATGAGCCTGAGCCACGAGGACGGCCCTTGGGGGCTTCTATTCCCTGTGGGCAGAGCTCACCAGCTCACATGAGCCAGCCAGAAACACACAACGCAGATCTGAAGTGGAAATGTGTGTGCTCCGGGCTCTATAACCAGCAGGGAGAGGCCAGGTGGGCCAGCAGAAGGCTCCCAGAGCACAGACCCGGGGCTGGGCCTTGAACGCTGAGCCGAGGTGGGGTGGGGGCTGCTGTGTTGGGGCCAATGGGGCATCTGCTCCGATTTGGATGGCAGCTGGTTTGTTTGTTTGTCTGTTTGTTTGATTTCTTTATTTTCAGAGAGGGAGAGAAAGAATCACCAACAGACTCCCCGCTGAGCACGGAGCCCGATGCCGGGCTCGATCTCCTGACCCCGGGCTTGATCTCCCGACCCCGAGATCCCGACCTGAGCCGAAACCAAGAGTCGGATGCTCAACCAACTGAGCCACCCAGGCGCCCCTGGATGGCAGCTATTTTAAGTGACGTTCAGAGAGACCTTTAGAGCATGAGGTCTCAGGGTGGCATGAGACCACGAAACGCAAGAGGAATGGGCATTCAGATTCATGTCGCTAACATTTACTTCGTCACTACAGAGACCCTCCGATGGCCACTCTCTAAACGCTCGCCCATTTCAGCTCCCCAGAGCCAGGTGTAGTGCCCATGACCATCTCCACTCTACGCACTTGAGAAAAGTGAGCTGTCTTATCCAGAGCACACAGCTAACAGTGGGCAGCTGGGAATAGCCCAGGTCCTTCCTACCATATTCCCCGTGGATCGCAAGGAGTCTCCAACCCTCACCTCGGCCCCACGTGCCCCGAGCCTCCAGCACAGCCCTGGCACTTGAGACCTCACCGGCCAGGGGGTCGTTAAGTCATTCAGAGCCCCCCACCCCCACCCCAGAAAACACCCCGGTGGTCGCACTGCATCCCGCTTCCTGGGTGCGCGGAGCTGTCGGGGAGGACTGAGCTCTGCTCTTGGATAAAGTCTGATGGCAACTGGCTGTTCCATGTGGCCGGGCCATTAAAACAAACTCAGTAGCAGCGACAACAGCCATCCTGAAAAGCACTTAAATAAGAATAATTGCCCACTTAGTCACACCTGAGTGCATCCTCGAGCTCAGGGCGAAAGTGTGCGGCCCAAGCGGAGCCGTTCGGGTAGGCCGGGGAGGCTGGCCCGCTTGGCAAGCTGCAGAGGGCCTCAGAAAGGGAGCCGGGGCCCAACTGACCCTGGCCCTTAGGAACCTCAGGGGTAGCAGGCCACACCAGCCCACGGGCATGACAGTGTCAGACTCCCCTCCCTGCCCAATCATTTGTCGGGTGTCTGCCTTGCTGGGGGTGAACAATGCCCTGCCCAGAGGGCATCCTAAGGGGATGGCCCAGAGACAGAGGGAGGGCAAAGACACCGGGGACTCAAAGGCATTTATCAGTGACAGGGCACGGTAAGGTCCAGGGGACTTGGGTACATCTCCTCACCCTGGCACCTCAGCGAGAATGCTCACCACCTGACTCGTTTACAGAGCCTGGTATTTATGCAGTATTCCAGACTGACAGGGATGCCTCACCACTGTGCAAAAATGTGCCTGGAAGAGACTTTCGAAGGAGCCAGCAGACAAGATGACAGGGTGGCCAGGGCAGTGGGGGGCACAGAAGCCCCCTGAAGCAAGGAGCCAAGTGCCGAGAGTCACCCAGTACTCAAGCATGGTGGACAAGCAGGTCACCGCCCAGCCAGTACAGACCAGCTGCACCCAGTTAGCGCGCCCCCTCCAGGGATGCAGTCCCTGCCTCGGACCAGCTGCAACCCGTGTAAACATACCCACGCCCAGGCCCCGGCCGGGGGAGATTCCATTCCAGCAGGTCTGGAATGGCCTGGGGATCTGCATTTATAACAACTGTCTTATGGGCTGCTTCGGCAACCTCTGGTCTGATCCCACCCTCTAGCGTACAGGGGGATGGCTGAGTGAGCAAGGCCAGGGACCCACTCAGGTCACCTACCCAGGACAGCCTGTGGTAGTGAAGCAAAGCAGGACAGCAACTCAGGCCCGCTCTCCAGCCCAGGGCTCCCTCCACCACTCTCGAGGAGGAAGACTGCAGAAATCTGGTCTTCCTACCCCTGTCCAGCCTCAACAAGTCAACCAGCAAGAGTCACCAGTGAAGGGAAGACTTTCTAAGTCAGGCAGAGCCTCCAGGGCCTGGAAAAGGAAAACTAGCAATAGTTCATAAAGCAGAGACTTAACCTGGGTCTCACACAGAGCTAACTTAGGGCCTGCCACTTTACATTGCCGACTCAAGTAATTCTCACGACCCTGTGAGGTAGGGATCATTACTGTGTCCATTTCGCAGATGTGGAAATGGAGGCTCGGACGTGCCCAAGGTCAGCAGAGTGGGGCCTTACCCCGGTGGTGTGGCTCCAGAGTCTGAGCTGTTTCCTACTGCTTCTCTGGACCTCCTGGGAGAAGAGCGGCAGCGGGGACAGCCACCCCCCCGTGAGGTGCCCTGTGCCAGGCCGGCCTGAGCACATGCTATCTCCCGTAATTGTCCCCTAGCAGCTCCACATGTGATTCCCACTTTATGTATGGCAAGTCGCGCCCTGCCTCATGCAGCTAGACGCGGAGGGCCCAACACTTACGAGGGCATCAGAATCCCCGCAACTTGCTGGGCCCCACTCCCGGAAGGAGTGCTCCTGGAGGCCTTGGGGTGGGGGGGCCCAACTCCTAGGGATGCTGCTTGCAGCTGCTGGTAGAGGACCAGATGGGGAGGACCCGGGCCCAGCACATAGTGGGCGCTCCACAACAGTAAGGTGGTACCACTGTGAGCGCCTCCAGAGTTTCTAAAGCCTGTCTGGCGCTCTGACCTCAAGGACTTAGCAAAGCTCTCAGACCAAGACTTGGTTCCAAGTTTTATGGCTCCAGACTTTCCGAGTGTCCCAGCCCCGGAGGCCTGGAGGAGCTGGGTCCCTGGTGCTCAGCTGAGGCACACAGACAGGTTCAGAAATAGTTTTGGAAAGAAAACCCACTGTTGCGGAGGAAAATACGACAGCATTTGGGCAGTTTCAGTGAAAAGCAATGAAAAACATCTGAATCAAATTGCCTTTAAAATTACGCCATTTCAAAAATTAAAGGGGAAAAAAAGCTCTGGGCCAAAATGTGTTTTTAAAAGATTTATGGCCTCCCAAGTGTTAGCACCACAGCTCCAGAGGCTGGGAAGGGACCCACAGGCCTGGGCCTCTGGAGTCTCCTCCCGCCAGACAGGTGATTCACTGAACCTGCGCTAGTCTGACCACAGTGCTGCTTCGCCCTCAGCCACCGCCCTGCTCTGCTGTGCACACACAGTCTCCGAGAGGTAGCGACTCCAAGGGGAAACGCCCAGCCCCCAGCCGGTCCAGCCTCTGACACCTAAGGGAGGTCAAGCAACAGGGGCCAGGCAGGCCAGGTGACTTTTCAGGTCCCTCTGCAGGTAAGTCATGGCCCCAGGTCTCAAAGAACTGGCCATCTGGAAGAGAGAAGGTGCTGTCAGCCTGTTGGACAGACGAGTGACTTGCTATGCCTGGTGCAGAGACTGGACAGTTACCATCGAGTATCAGTGGGCTGGCCTTTAAGGCCCAAATCACCCACCAACAGTCTAAAATCACCATCTAAAAGCAAATACCAAAAAAAGACGCTCACCATGTGTAGGGGAAGAGATGGAGCCTCAGACCCCGTTCTCTGTTAAAGCAGTGGGTGACCTTGGGCAAGTCCCTTCCCTACCTCGTCTCAATCTCATTTACAAAATGGAGAGGCTTGGAGCACTCATGAAATAGATGTGCCTGCCACCCCAGCCTCCTACCCAGTAGCTCCTTGGGCTGGGAGATGTTCAACAACAGGCTCTGGCAGAAGACGGCAGGAGAGGACGGCCCGGATTTGTAGTGTTTGCCAATTTTCCCGCCTTAACTAATCCCACTGTGGCCAACTTCTAGTTACCAACACAAGGTCAAGGGCAGCAGAATTGGAAGATGTCTACACTCCACTCACACAAGTTAGCAGGGGCTGGCTCCAGCACATCCCTGCTCTCAGAGAAGTTACATTCTAATAGAGAGTTCTAGAAGGCTGAAGGTCCTTAAGAACCAAAGGGATGAGCTTCCTGGATGCATCATCCATCACCCTGAGTCCCACCTAGGCGACCACTGCTAACGGTACTTCCAGGTGACAGAGGTAAGATATGATTTGTATCCTGCTTTTTTCACTTACTATTAGAACATAGGCACATCCCCACTGCCACATTATTATAAAGTCTTGATAAACATTTTCAGTGGCTACATAATGTTCTATTCAACAAATGTTCCATAGTTTGATTAATCAATCGCTTTTCCTGGAACCACAAGCTTAGTGTTTGTGGCTTATCACACATCGGTCCAGAGGATGGCTGACCTTGTCTGAGGACGTTGGGAGCACTGTGGTGAGCAACCAGCAGCAATGACAAAGGGACCAGATCTTACAAACTGGCAGGGCTGCAAGGTGTCCAGATGTGTGTGTGGTGGGGGGACTATATTCCAGGCCACCTTCTGACCACTTGATCCAATCCTCTCGCCCCACCCTCCAGTCCCAGGGGCTTCAATCCCACCACTGGGATTGTATGGCTTTGGTTCTAAGAATGAGCATACCTCTTTAGGCAGAAAGATTTCATTTCCTCATGATCTTCCCACTGTGAAAAACTAGCAATAGCCTAAGTGTTCAATGACAGAAGATTGTCACGAGATCATGAGGACTTTGGATGACATCTGGGAAAACAGGGCCCAGAATGGAAAAAGGCACAGCCCTGGGGATGTGGCTGCAATTAGGACCCAGGCCAGCCCCCTCTGGGCCGCATCGCTGGGCCTCCCGCACCCCATCCGTGGAACAGTGTCATGGTCCACCAGCACCAGCGCCCCCACTCCAAGATACCCCCGGCCTTGCCCCATGCAAGAGCAGCTACTCCTACCTGACTCCTGGAGGGCCTTTCCCCATAAGCTGTGCAGACAACCAGGGGTGGGGGGGGGGGAGGTGGTGGTGGTGAGGAGGAGGCTCCCCCATACCAGTTGTGCCTGATTCCAGACTCATTCCAAAGACGGGTCACATCCACCCTCTGCTGGAACCGCATCGGCCAACTGCTCCTCTGGGGTCAGGGAATGAGGGGACGGGGGCCTGCAGGGGTGGGCAGGGTCAGCATCCTAGGGTGAGGGTGCGGGTGGGGTAGAGCAGGGTTGGAAGCCTCCGTGGAGCTACTGCACCCCAAGCTAGAGGCCTGCTGCCTGTTTCCGCAGATCGAGATCCCCTCCAGCATCAGCTATTACTGCACATCGGTGACAATCAGGTCTGACGCTAGAGGGGCCTCCCCCAATTACAGCCTAATCGCTGTCTAATTACTGCCTAGGTCTGTTCTCTGCTACTGCGGCACAGCAGTAAATCTCACTGCGTAGAAGTTCATGATCCACTCATGGCTCGGGAGAGGCTGACCCCGGCCGAGGCAGGGAGAGCAGAGGGCCCAGGTGCAGGCCAGAGAGGCACGGAGGCCCAGGCTTGCCCGAGCTCCCTCAGGCCACAGAGCCCCATGTGTCTGTCCATCAGGCAGAGACGGACAGCTTGAGCAGTCTCCACAGGGCAGGGTTAGCCCTGGAGAAGGAACAGATCAACATGCAGACATAGCCAGGCCCAGGACGAGCCAGCCCTGGGACCAGGCCGCGGGGCTTCCCAGCCATCTCCAGACTCCCACTGTCAGCCTTCCCTCCCCGCTCCTCCCTGCCCTCCCCTGTGTGGGGAGTCCACCCTGGGCTTCAGCTCCTGCCTCCACCCCAGCTGGTCACACAGGGAGGGCCTGGAGAGCTCATCTCCAAGAGGGACAGGGGTCGAGGGGCATCACCCAGGTAGGGAGGGCCAAACGCCCGCCTCCCCATGGGAGCAAGAAGGTT
The DNA here is from genome assembly GCF_054177405.1 of Leptonychotes weddellii. Lineage (NCBI taxonomy): Eukaryota > Metazoa > Chordata > Mammalia > Carnivora > Phocidae > Leptonychotes > Leptonychotes weddellii. Next base: position 94,144,121 of record NC_138371.1, on the reverse strand, counting down.
GGTCTCGGATCTCCCTCTCCTGCCTTGGGCCACACGGCCCTGACAGTGACCTCCAACTGAGAATCATGGGGTGGGGGAATAAAAATAAATGCAGTAACAACAACCCAGAAGTCCTCCCGTTCACTCTTGGAAACACCAACTCCCTCCTCCCCCTCCGAGGCTCTGCCCGATTCCCTGGGCTCCAGTCCCCAGCTGCGCCCGGTCTGCCAGCCGGCCGTGGACCAAGAGCATCAGCATCACCTGAGTTCTGGTGGGAAATGCAGAAACTCAGCCGCGCCCACCCGCCTTGCTAAACGGGGCTCCGCACTTCAGCAAGCCCGGCTGCGTGTGTGAGCGCATCCAAGCGTGAGAGGCCCTGCCCATGGTTGCACACCCGGCCCCCGCGAGGGCGAATCTGCCCCTGCTGCTCTCCGAGCTGTGCCTGAGCGGCGGGAGCAACAGGCCATGACTAAATGCACTTGAATAAAAAGGGAAAGAAAAGAAATCTAAGACTCTCCACTCCTCAGAGACAGAAATAGTCCTGTGGCCTCCAGATGGACTGCGCGCACACAAGGGGAGGTCTCGCCTTCCCGCCAAACTTTCCCGACGGGATGCTGGCACGGACCAGTGGAAACCAGAGACTATTTCTCTTCGGGGCAGTAAATGAGAGGCTGTGGCTCGTGTAGTCCTTCTGTTATAATTAAGTTGGCCAGAAATTCACCTAAGGATACTAAATTCCGTACCTGACCCTCTAATTACAGCCAGAAGGGATCAGGAGACAATTACTTTCCGAAATAGTCCTTGGCGGGCCAGAGGCCAGGAGCCGTGTCTCTGGCACATCTCGAACGTGCCAAGCGAACGCACCCAGGGCCGCCCGGCAGATTGAGGGCGGCCAGACCCCCTGAGGAACCTGCCGGCAAACATCACAGGGCCTGGGATCCCCGGGAGTGCGGGGGGACACCCTCCTCTTCGCCCCCCATAAACCCAGCATGCCTGCCTGATGACATTGGCCACCAGTCTAATTAAATCCTAACGGGCTAATGAAAAATATCCCTGCTGCCCACCAAGCGTGCAGAACACAAAGTACCTCCGTGGGCAGTTACTGCCGTGGCCACAGCGAGAGCCGAGGCCTTCCTGCCCGGGTCAGGGAAAGCAGTACCCTCCAGGCTCCCACTTTTGGCGTCTTTCTTTTCCGTGGTAGTGACTGAGGCCGACGTCTCCATCTTAGCCGCTCATAGTCCTGGGTGACAGCCCTGGAGGAAAAGACAAAGACGCTCACCAACACGGACTGCCCCCAGACCCAGCCGGGATCCGCCGACCCAGATTCCCGGCCGCCACGGAAGCAGCCAACTTAATACTCTGCTAATTGGGAAGGAGGGTTTAATTAATTTTGAGAATTATTAGTTCTGAGATTCATCTGGTCTTGGGAACGACCTCACGGACACCAGCCGAGCGCGGTCGTTGCCCCTTACCCCAGATTTTTAAAATCTGAGCCCCAAGTTCCTACTGCCCGTAGTGGGGAGGAGCAAGGACCACTTTCAAGAAATGAAGTCCGAAGTACCAGCCTCCAACTCGGGACCACAGGAAAATAAAGATAAATAGAGTAACAAGGACTTAGTGGTCCTCAAAGGAAAGCCCTCGTTTTCCTGTTCCTTCCCTACTCACCAGGATCAACCTCTCGTTTATTTGTGCGTGTGTGCATTCATTCACTCATTCATTCATTCAACAGATTTTCATCATTTACTCACTGGTGCAAACTCAGTCAACACATTTCTAAGCCCCTAGTTTGTATCAGGCATTCCGCTTGGTGCTGAAGGTACAGTCCACAGAGTTTGCGTTCTACTTGGGAAAGGATCATATAGAAGAGTGGGAGAAATAAATGTGTATTTAGTTTCAGTTAGCGAGAAGTAGCATAAAAAGAGAAAACCAAGTGGTAGGACAGAGCGGGGCGGGAGGGGCCGAGGGGCCGCTGCCTTGCCTCTCTGAGGATGGAATGGGTGCCACATGAAGCTCGGAGGGAGCCCGGCACGAGCCACGGACCTGGGTGGGCGGAGGCTGGCTCGTTTGAAGAACAGCAAGGTTAGTACAGGCCCCGGAGGGCTCTAAGCGGAGGAGGGACATGACAGGTCTCATAGTGTATCGGGGTCACTCTGCTGTTGTATGAGAGCTGATCTGGGGGGGAAGGGGGCACTACCCGAATGACCCGGGGAGACATGATGGTCTGGGTTAAGGGGGTGGTGGTGGAATGCAGAGATCACAGAACTTCTAGGGCTTGGACGTGGGGTGTGGTGGAAAGAGGGGGAGCACTGGGGGATGCAGGGCACAGGTCATGCTCCGCCTGCAGCTGAGTGCTGGGTCACAAGGGAGCCTCTCACCAATACGCCTCATGCCTCACAGATGCTGCTAATAACCGGCTATTTGTATCAAGTTACAGAACAGAAATGGGAAAGCCAATCTTCTTAAAAGAAGAGTCGTACTGTCAAAGATGGCTCCTACTTTTGGCTGAGGACCCGGATGAATGACCGGTGGTGCCGTTGGCTGAGATGGAGCCCAGCGGGTGAGCAGCAGGTTTGGGCAGAAATCAGGAACTCAGTCCGGGCCATGTTAAGTTTGAAATGCTTATTAAGCCACGCAGAGACTGTTGGAAATGTAAGTTCAGAGCTCAGGGGAGAGGTAGAGGCTGGAGACAGGAATATGGCGGCCACTGGGCAAGATCTCCAAAGGAGGGGGTGGAAGAGAAGAAGAAGAGAAAGTTCCAAATTTGAGACAGGGGCGTGCCAACATTTCCAGGAAAGAGAGAAGAAACCAGCCAAGGAGAGTAAGCAGGGATGGCCAGTGGGGGAAAGAGAAGGAAAAAACCACCAGGAGAGTGTTGGGGTGCCAGAAGCCAAGGCAGGAGTGAAATGCCTTGAAGAGGGGGAACAATCAGCTCCTTCCCAAGCTACTGAGAGCTGGAGATGGTGAGGCCTGAGGGCTGACCAGCTTCAGTCACATGTGGTGATCAGGGCCCGGGTGGGGGGTCAGGGGATGAGTGGAAGTAGGAGAAACAGAGGCACAAACAATTTAGTCGGGGAATCCGACTAATTTACAAGTTCCATAGAAGAAGCAAAAAATGACAGGACAACTGGAGAGTCCAGAGGTCCTCCGTGGTTGCTGTGTCAGAAAGGAGGTGGGCCAGTTTGCAGGCCCGCGAGAAGGGAATGTTCTGGTAGGGAGCCCACAGGTCACAGCAGGGCAGAAACCAAAGGCGGTGGTCAGCTCCATCCCCAGGGGCCTCAAGGTTAAATTCACATCTGCAGGTCCAGAATTTCATCTTGTTAAATCCACACAAAACTCTCATGTCTTTCTAAGTAGAAAATGGGAAGGGCCAAGGACGATGATGTGAGGTATCATGGACGGTTCACGGTCCCATTGGCCTGCCAAGCAAACAGCCCAAGTCCTGGACCCCCTGGTTCCATCTGCACACACCAGCCTGTCCTGCTTCCACAATCTTTCAAAACTCCCTATCAAGGAAACCCAAGGCAGTTGGGGGACAGAGAAACCTCCCTGCAGATTTTGATGAATTATGGGCTTTTCTTTGGCCTCCAGCCTATTTGTGTATGTAATCTGTTCTTTAAGGTTCTGCCTAGGTGGACGGCTCACCAGCAATGCACCCGGGCTCATGCCTGCCCCGCCTTCCCGGCCCCCTGAGCCTCGGGGGGAACCACCCTCCCAGCCACCTGAGCTGCACCTTTGGGGTCACCTCCTTCCTCCCCATTTTCCTCCAACATCTGATGGGCTGGGATTGCCATCACTTTCCCAAAACATCTCACCAGTGGGGCCTCTCGGGCAGGCTGCTCTGTCCTAAGCCGGCACCCCCCTTCCCTTCCAGGTCGGGGGGCGCTGGTCCTTCCAACACCACCTCTGGCCGTCCTCCAGGTTGTCCTCTCCTCGGACAGCCAGGCGCCTTCCCCAAACCCGAATCTCACCACATCCCTCCCCTGGCCAAGGCCTTGCTGAGTCCCTTGGGCCTTGAAGCGAAGTCTTCCTGCAGCCTCCTCTCCCCTTGTCTCCTTCACACCCAGCCAGTTCTGACTAGCCCTTGTAGGGCCCCCAGGCCTCCGCTCAAGCCGGCCGTGCGCCGGCAACCCTTCACCCTCTCTGTGGACCCCTACTGTTACCTTCAAGATTCCACTGGGACATCAGCCCCTTGGGGAAGCCCCCCAACTCCTCCCCACTTAGGGATCTCTGCCTCCAGCCCACACCCCCACATTGAATTCATCGTCATCTCCAGGTCAAGCTGGCACAGACCAACTGTTCAGGAATGTCTGGCAAAGAAAAGGGACCTTTGCGGCAGGGAAACCATGGCTCTTTGAAATTCAAGTGATTTCGTGAACAGCCTGCGTTTTCCTCCCAAGAAACTCAGGTAAAGGAATTCAGGCCCGACGTTGAAACACACCTCGAATTTGGAAGTAAGAACAAAAATAAAAATAACACCTGGAACAACAAAACTTTAATACGCATTTACCGGGTGCCAAACACCTTACGGGAGTGATCTCATTTAATCCTCACAACATTTTACATAGAAAGAAACCAACGCTTAGGGGCGCCTAGGTGGCTCAGTCAGTTAAGCGGCTGCCTTCGGCTCGGGTCATGATCTCGGGGTCCTGGGATGGAACCCCACTCAGTGGGGAGTCTGCTTCTCCCTCTGCCCCTCCCCCCGCACTTGTGCCCTCTCTCCCTCAAATAAATAACATCTTTTTTAAAAAAAGAAAGAAAGAAAAAGGAAGGAAGAAAGAAAGAAAGAAAGAAAGAAAGAAAGAAAGAAAGAAAGAAAGAAAGAAAGAAAAAGAAAGAGACACTCCAAGAAGTTGAGTAACTTGCCCAAAGATGCACACTTAGCAGCGTCTGTGCCAGGCCTTGAGCCCAGACTATCTGCCCCAAAGCTGGACTCTCAAGCACCACAGTGAGCTAGCTGTCCCTCGCGTTAGGATCCCACAGTGCTAAGGGATTTACCCTAGAATCCCTTGGCAGGCGTAAGGTTACTAACTGGTGAGCCCTGCAGGTATGGGGAGCACTGTGCCAGGAGCCCAGGGAATCCCAGAAGCAGGACTGGGCATGGTTCCGGCTCTAGTGTTGTCTCCAAGGTAGCGAGGTCGGTGGATGGAGACCACCCGTCAAGGGCAGGCAAAAGCCAAGGCTCTGTTCGAGCTGCCTGAAAACACCATGATGGGGCCGGGGCCCCTGTCTGCTGGAGCCGTCTGGGGTAGGGCGGTTGTACATTCATCCACTAAAGATCCATTCATCCATTTGAGAGAGAGAAATAGGCCGAGCAGGGGGAGAGGGAGAGGGAGAGGGAGAAGGAGAATCCTTGAGCATACTTCCCGCTGAGCACCGAGGCCAACATCACTCAGGGCTCAATCCCAGGACCCCACGATGAAGACCTGAGCCAAAACCAGGAGTCGGCTGCCCCACCGACTGAGCCACCCAAGCTCCCCTCAGTAATTCTTTATTGACAGTCAGCTTCACGCCTCACACTGCACTAGGCTGGAGATGGCTAGGCTCTGCACATCCCCTAAGTGAACTGGGTGCCCTTGCCCTGGGTTTGGATACTCCCCCACCACGGCACCTCTTACACAGCATGGTCATAACCTGCGACACCCCCACCTGGCCTCCTGCTTGACTGTGATCTCCTCCAGGGCAGTCTGGAGGACCCAGCTGAGCAGATGTCCAGAACCCTTGCCGAGGGGTAAGGTGTGCCCAGGGAGCCAGGCCCCCATCTGGAGGGCACGGGGCTCAGTGGACCAGAAACCGGCGCAGGACTCAAGACACCCACAGGGTCAGCACATGTGACCACACCCCAGCCCCAGCCCCAGTGAGGGGCTGGCAGACTCCTGAGGAATGGATCCAACCCTTTCCAAATGCAGATGGGGAAACTCTGAGGCCAACAAGTCAGAACCGTCAGACTTCCGTATCAGGGATGCCAAGGAAAGAAAGAGGTTCAAGAGACCGTGACAGTTTCTACGAAGGGACATGAAGAGACTGGAAAGAAGAGCAGGAAAAGGCTGGGGGTTTTCTTGGAGAACAGTAGCCGCGGCTCCTTCAACCAGCACCCCGCCCTGTGATGTTGTCAGAGTGGGTGTCATTAACCTGATCCTTACAAGGGAGGAAGTGAGCTGCCCTCAGGCCACTTTCCGCGGAGGGAAAAGGGCCAGGTCCAGAGCCACGTCCTGGGGCAGTCGCGCCGCCCGAAGCCTCAAGGTGTGCCACCACAGGACCCGGGTGAATGGAGTGCGGGGAGGAAGGGTAGTCATCAGAGTCCCGCTACACAGACTGCTTTCTGTGACCTGAGGAACGGGCGTACACCCGGAAGCAGTGGGGTCCCACGGATGCCCGTGGGGAGCTGGCCCAGCTGGGGGGTGGGGGGGCTGGGGGGGCAGTCCGTGCAGTACCCACCGTGCCACAGGACCGGTCTCCTGCAGATCAGCTGCTGCCCACCACTTCCCTCCCCTGCCAGAGGAGGAAGGCGGGAGACAGAGCGGAGAGGCTGCGTAAAGCACAGGAATTAGTGGGATTAGCACAATTTCTGGATAAACACCAGGCGCCCAGGGTCCCAGGCAGCCACTTTCACTCCCGAAGCTCCTCTGAGGCAGCCTCACCTGAGCCCCCAGAGGCCAGCTGGGGACAGTAAGGGGGGGGTGCCGGGCTCCGGGGTCCCAGACCTCAGTTGGGGGTCGTGAGGGTCTGTGCCGAAACGTTCCCCACAGGCTCCTCGAAAGGCTCCCGAACAGGAGGGGCTGGGAACACAGCACTCACGGGGGGAGGAGAGGCAACACCCCCACTTCACCTAGAGAACTCACACTGCTTGAGCATGTCCAGACAACTCCCGAGAGGAGATGCAACTGCACTCCCCAGGTTCTGCTCAGGGAAGGGGGAGCACCGGACCAGGAGCCAGGAGGAGCCTGTCTTCATTAGGAGACCCCAGAGTCACCGGCCCTCCAGAGGGTGCTGGCAGCACCAAGAGCCCCCGCAGACATTCTTGGACCTTCTCCTGGAGATTTGGATTCCAGAGGTCCGGGCAGAGAGTCAGGGACAAAATATCGCCATTTTTAAAAACGTCCCACGGGGATTTGTAATACACAGGCAGGTTTAGGAAAACCTTCACGGGATGCCACTTTACAAGGTCACTTCCTGATCACTTACAAATTATTCTAAGTAATTCACAAGTTCCAGCAAATGCAAGGCTGCATAACCCAAAGGAAAAAAAAAACACGTTTTCTCTTGGCTAACTCGGAACTGGAAATTGGTGTCCCTCGGGCCTGAACATGGACAAGCCACCGTGCCTCTGAGCCTGCCAAGGCATAAGGCACAGATGCGTTCACACCACGGCACAGAGCCTCACCTGTGCTCCCCATGGCATCCCGCTTAAGGTCACCGTTAGACCCCAGTGACCTTTCAACCTGAGCCAACATAGAAGCACACACACTCCCACAGCACCAAGGCATTTGATCGTTGCGTTCAATACACCCGGCTTCTCTCGTAATCCTATGCGTTTTTATCCTGTGCGTCTATAGCATCATTCTGAGGAGGAGTCCACGGCACAGAAAAGGTTAAGAACTCTGAGTGAAAGGACTGGCTTGAAGAATGAATTAATAATCAGAGCAGAATGAGCGAATCCCTCCAAAACCTGCAATCCCAGACACCCTCCCACCACCTGGCTGCTTTGAACTCCTCTAACGAGTGAGTCACAGGAATTAGAGCGTCTTCCCCAGGCGAAATCGTTCTCCAGGAGAGAGATGAAACCTCGTCTCCCGGTCCTCGCAGCCACCTCGGGGCCGTGGTGTTCTCACCTCCTCTGATCTCAGCTGAGCGGCATGCGTGCCCCGGCCCCACATGTGTAGACACGCATGGGCACACACAGAGCACACACAACACACACGACCACATACACAGTCACAAACATGTGCATGCACATGCATGCACACACATGCACCCACACGCAACACCCCCTGCCACGCCCAAGCACGTATACCCGGTCACACGTGCATACACGATCATGTATCACACATACGTGTACTCACATACACAGGTACACCGAGTTACATGCAGAGGCACACGCCACGTGCACACACTCACACACGATCGTGTATGCGCAAAGATGCACACAGACCGACACACACACACAAATACAGCAGAGATAATAAACACCGCCCTGCCTTGATCAGACTCGTTTTTCAGATCGAATGAGATAAAATAGGTGAAATTTCCTAAAGTGAAAAACACACAGTCAGTGCAGCACAGATTAAAGGTAATGATCATTATAAGCTAGTTATCATGAAGAAGAGAGCAGCAGACTCCTCCCCTCCCCGGTTGTGACCCCAGGGTGCTGAGGACGCGTCCTTATCCGCCGAGTGGCCGGGCACCCATCATTTCATCTCCCAGCACTTTAGCACTGCCATCTGGAAAGTGGATATTCTCCTGGGTGCTCCCGACCGAGGGGCTACCAGTCCAACACCACAGTGCAGAGGCCAGCCACATAAACGGGAATCGGGGGGTCTGACTCTCCAGGTCAGAGGCATGAGGGAGCAGATATATGCTTCCACGCAGCCCCACTGCCTCACCTGGGGCAAAACTGACGCTTACTCCTCCACCCTGCGTGGGAAGAGGAAGTGGGTGAGGTGAGGGTTCCCCAGGACTACACCAATCTGGGGAACTCTGCTTGCCCTTCATCCCAGGGGATAAAAGAATTCCATTTTATATATGTATCCACTTTATTCTCCCAGTGTGAGATGTGCTTCTGCTTGGACCAGTGCAGTCCCTATCAGCTGTGTGTCTTTGGCCATGTTACTGCCCCTCTTTGAGCCTCTGTTTCCTCCCCTGTAACACGGGTGGTTGAGAGGACAGTCAACCTTCCCGGCGTGGTTGTTAACACATGTCACGGCGGCAACCCCACAAACACCGGGTCCCCACTGAGGGTTGGCCAGGCAGGAGAACCTGGGCGGGCAGGCACCTGCCTCCAAGAAAAGGTCACCTGCCTGCGGGGGCCCAGGGTGACAGCTGGGGCTAATGAGTACATGCACCTCTCTGCAGGACAGCTTCAGCGGCTTCTCTGTCCACCTGCCTTGTCTCTGTGTGTGGGATCAACGCCTATGTGAAAGAGCCCCACTAGGGCCCAGCAGCAAACCGTCTCCAGTGAAACCCAGACAAGGGGCTCCAGACCTAGAGGCTCTGCAGGGCTGGAGGAGATATGATGGACTTTCCACCACCAGAGCCATGTCACTGCCCTGTCCCCCTGGCTCCTCCCTCTTCCAGTGACCTGACATGTGGAGGAGACCCACACGCTCCTGTCTGGGCGGGCCCCTCTGGCACCATCCTGGCCAGGGCTTCCCACAGTCCCCTGGGGGAGGGCAATCAGAGCCTATAGAAGACCCTGGGGACCCCGGACGGCTCAGATATGGGATAAGAGGCTGGACCATGGGGTCCCAGCTCCCTGACCCCACGGACAGTGAGAGGCTGTATGGTCCCTCCCAAGGTGAAGAGGAACCTCACACACATCAGTGTGTGCGGGATGCTGGCATAGGGCAGCCGCTCCTTACCCAGCACAGACACCTCTGTCTCTACGTGGGCTTGGCACGTGGCCCGCTGCCTGGCCTGTTGCCCGGGGCGCCGTGAGGACAACAAAGGGAGACACATCTGGAAAAAAATAAAGCATCCTTCTGACACTCCCCGCCCCGTGATATAGAACGTGGGGCTCTCATTCCCCTGTGACCCGGAGAAAAAAGAGTCCCTCAAACGTCTCCATCGCTCCTTGGACCCCTGCTCTGCCCAGCAGGGTCCCTCATACTGGGAGCCTCATTACCAGAGAAAGAAAAGATCAGAAGCCTCAAGCACCTGCAGGTGCCCACACCGGGCCATCTCCTCTCCTCCTGTTATTACCGTGTGACGCCAATATCATGATCCTTGCTTTACGAGGGGACAGAGGCCCAGAGAGAGTAAGTAACCTGCCCAAAGTTGCAGCGCTAACATGGAGCACCTCTACCGCTTCAGTGCAGGTCCGCTGGATTCTGAAGCCCACACATGTTCGACCACCACCAAATTTACTGAATATGTGGATGCCGGTCATACGGGAGGAATATCGAAGAGGTGTCAAAAAGCATAAAGCACAGCTTAGAGTTCATGGACGTCTCAGTCAGTATATGCTAAAAGTCAAATAAGGAGCAGAGACTTCATGGCCATGGAAACTCAGGGAGTGAGGGCTCCTGACTGGGGACGTCAGAGGGGCCTTCCAGATGATCACCCGTCTGCCCTGTGGCTTCACGACAGGGAGTGAAAGGCCTTGAACTTGGCCTGCAGAGGAGAGAAGGAAGGGCACGCCAGGGGCAGGGAATGCCATGGGCATGACCCCTGGCACACTGCGGGCAGAGAGGAAAAGAAAGGAGTGCACTCTTACAGGGAGAAAGGAGCAGGGGACAGACCGCATCGGCCGGGGGAGTTGCGGGTCCCGACAGGGTCTCTGGGAAGGGCAAGTCAGAGGGAGACGGGTTTGGGAAGAAGGCACTTCCTTGCTTCCTGAGTCTTGAACATACTTTGGCCATGCGACCCGGCCAGCCTGGCTCCCATAGGAGCTTCAGACCAGAGGCCTGAAAAACAGGGGGCAAAGCCCTCACCCTCCCACTGTGGCCAGGGGCTGGCACCGCGCAAAAAGCTCTCTCCTAGCGAGTGCACCTGTTTCTTCATCACTCCTTGAATGGATTTTTCCAAGTACGAAAGCTCCCTAATTTGCCCAACCCCTGCGCTTGATGGTGTGCGGGAAAACAGATCATTAACCCTAATTCACTGACTTGCTGGGCCGGAACAGCAACCAGGGAGGGCCCCGATGGGAAATGAAGGCCTCTGCTGTGGAAGCCAGCCTCAGATAAGGGGAGATGGGTATCAGGACTGGAGCTGGGCAAGAGGCCTCCCGTTTTTGTTTTTGTTTTTGTTTTTTTCTTTCTGGGAGGATATGGGTAAGAGCTACTTCATGATCGACACTTCAGATGGCATCAAAACGGCCATTCACTTGCACCAGGGTATATTCCCTGAAAACACCAGGCCCCGTCCATGTCCCCTGCCCTTACATCATCTCCATGCTTTCCTGCCCGGAACATTCTTTCCTCTCTGCCCTACCCACAGAAGCCATGCTTTCAAACCCAGGAAGCCTGCCCTATGAACTCCCACCCAGGGTCCTATTTGGACCAACCATGACCTCCCTGTGCCGCTTCTGAAACGTTTACATCACTCCCTGGTCCTCTCAGCAGCCAGCAGGTTCAGAGGGAGCGCACTGAGTGCAGACCCCGGAGAAAGGTGGCCACATTAGAATCCCAGCTCCACCTAGAGCTACAGACAAGAAGGAACTTCTCCCTGGGCCTTAGTTTTCTCATCTGTAAAATGGGGCTGACAATAGCACCTCCATCACGGTAGGGATTAAAAGCCCAGGCGTGCCTGGGCTCAAGCGTGCGCTGCGTGATCACGGCAGCCCGGGTGAGCCTGCCCACCTGGGGCAGGAAGACCTGTCCCGGGCAGTGCAGGGGGGCCAAGCCACCAACAGGAGGCCTGTCCAAGATTGGACAAGGCAGCCCCGTCCCAGCCCCTTCCTCTCCCTCTCCCCGCCAGAGGGCCTGTGCCTCGTTCTTATAAATGTGCCATCCCGCTTGATGGCAAAGGCCTGCTGTCCGCCCCTGTCTTCCGTGGGGAACCCCCCAAAGCCTCAGAAGCTCCAGAGGACCGGGGTCTCCGCCTCACGCCCCCCGCCAGCACAGCGCCAGCAGAAGCATGCTCCCAACTCGGCTCCCGCGAGGAGGCTGCCGTCTGAGGCGAACAAGGGGCCCGCTGTGCGGCCGCCCAGCCAGACCCAGATATTTTAACAGCTGCATTGTGTGTTTCTCAGGCGCAATTCCTGAGCCGGGAAGAAAAACAAGCTTCGCCTCTGCCCTAAGGAGAGAAAACAGACTGCCCTGGGCAGGCTGCCTGCAGGGGAGAAGGCCTCTGCCGGGGCCCAAGGCTCTAGAGGGCAGGACCGGGAACGGGTCCGTCATGGGCAGTGAGGGCCCCCTTCACCCAAGACTCGGGGAGGGAAGGCAAGGACAGAGGCCCAGCCAGTGCAGTAAATCCCTGAAGGAGGGGGAGCTGAGGAGGAAAAAAAGAACCCGAAAGGCGGGAGGTGCCTATGGGATAAGGTACAAATCCCCACCAAGGCCCCACCTTGGGATCTCCGGGCCTGCAGTGCTATTTCCCCAAAGCCCCTCCGGCTGAGCCCCACACCACCCAGGTTAGGGGTCAGCCCTAAGTCACGCCCTCTGAGGTCAAGCCCCCTGAGGTCAAGCCCCCTGAGGTCAAGCTCTGTATCACTGTGTTTTCAGTACCTGTTTCCGCCTCTGCTTCCCTTTATGCTCGCCCCAGAGGCAGACTCCTCCGCGTCTGATCCTGACTCAGTACATAAATGCTCCCTGGCACCGAATCCCTGCGGAGAATGCCCTCTCCTCTCTTGGCCTCCCCTCTGTCCTTGATCTCCACAAGGTCAGGGCTGCTCCCGGAACCCATCAGCATTCTGGGGGTGAGGGGCTGAGGGTCAGATGGAGGGCAAACAAAGGGTCAGCTCAGGCCAGGGGCAGGTGCTGGAAAAAACCTGTCACGTCTGCCACAGGCATTGGTGTCCCGCGCTGCTGGGAAGGTCTTCGGGGCAAAATTGCTACTGGCCTATGAATGCACCCCTTCCCTCGAAGGATAAACTCCTTGAGCTTTTTGGCTTTCAGCCTGGAGGAGGCGAAGGTGCAGCAGTCTTTGGTCATCCTGAATCCGGGCTCATCGACACCAGCCGCCTCCGCCACGCCACCTAAGTTCGACCCCAACGGGATCAAAGTCGGGGACCTGAGGTGCACCGGTGGCGAAGTCGGTGTCACACCTCTCCTGGCCCCGAGGATCGGCCCCCTGGGGCTGTCTCCCAAAAAGGTTGGTGATGACGTCGTCAAGGCACCCGGTGACTGGAAGGGTCTGAGGATGACCGCGAAAAACTGACCGTCCGGAAGAGACAGGCCCAGGCTGAAGGGTTACCTGCTGCCTCTGCATTATCAGAGCCCTCAAGGAGCCGCCAAGGGGCAGAGAGCAGCAGAAAAACAAGAAGCACAGTGGAAATACCACTTTTGACGAGTCTGTCAACCACACCCGACAGACTCAGCACCGCTCTTCAGCCCGAGGACTCTCTGGAACCTCTAAAGCGATCCCGGGGGCGGCCCGGTCTGTGGGCTGCAGTGTGGATGGTCACCACCCCCATGACATCACAGATGAAGTCAACAGTGGTGCCATGGAATGGCCAGCTAGTGAAGAGCTACAAAGGAAAATAGCTCAATAAAGGGTCATTTGACAACGAATGGGGAAAAAAAAAAAGGTATAAACTCCTTGAGCACAAAGGCTTTGCTATGCATAGCACTTTGCACTCAAGTCTATAAATTACTGAGGACCTACTGTAGGCACATGCCATTTTCAAGATAAGTAAAAAATTAAGTGCTTTCTGCTTAAAATGTGCTTTTTGAGCCATTAGGCACTCAAAGGGGCTATTTTCTCCGTAGTGGAATTGTAGGCTAGGGGTGGCATTTTGGGGTCAGCGACATGGTGCAGGCGGCTTTCCCATATTCTTCCTGTCATCACCCGGATCACAGCCTCTAGAGGATCGCAGGACCCCCCGGGGAGTGCATGTCATGCTACAACTGGGCGGAAACAGGAACTCTGGCATGTGGGGAAGATAGACAGGATCCAAGCAAACGGGCCCGAGCCACCTGCATCCAAGAACCAGCCACCGTATTGCTGAACACCAACCATCTCTGAAGCTAGAGGTCACCCTTTCCACAGGTGGTGCTGGGTCTGGGGTAGGGCGCAGGGCAGGGGCAGGGAGGGCTGGCTGCAGATCCAGGGTAGCTGCCCTGCCTCTCGAGGCTCTGGGGAGAACCAGGCCGGTGGGTGGCCTGGCATCTCCTGGTTCGGTCTGTGCGGCACGCTGCTCTGACTTGCCCAGCCACGGCCCTCCCCACACCTCCCAGGCGATGCCCTCACTCGGCTTTTCTGTCTGTGCCTTTTCCAGGCTCAGCCACCGGCTTTCCCCAGGCTCTGCCAGGAAACAACGGCCAGCACCACCCCCAGGAGTGAAGCCAACAGGAGTGGCCTGCCTTTTTGGCTGGCAGCTCCGTGCCTGAGGTGGAAGGAGGGCATCCCAGGCCCACCTGCTAAGCTGCCCCCTCCTCAGCCCTGCCCAACTCCAACTTGTCCCAGGCCTCCCTCTTCCTCCTACATTCCCAGGAGCCCCTTAGCCCTCACACACCTTCCTGTCTCCTGGCAGTCACACATCCCAACCTATACCAGGCGTCTGGGCCCCCAGGCCCAGCAAACGGACACCCATTCCAGCCCTGTGTGTGGCGGCTGCAGCCTGAGCACCCGCCCTCTCTGGGAGGCCAGGGAAGTTCTAAGGGCTCCATGACTGGGCACAAGCGTGAGATTCTTCATGCAGGTAGCACCTGTTCCTGAGGGCCTACTGTGTGCCATGCATGGGGCTGTGACCTTGACTACGGAGGTGAATTAAACAGCACTACTCTTCCAGAGCTCCCACCCCAAGCAGGGAGACAGTCATCAAGGGAAATAGATAGTGACAACAAGAACAAGCTTCCTGGTGGAGGGATAAACTCAAGGGGCTACAGGGAGCCTTGGCTAGCGTGAGGGAAGTCAGGGAAGGCTTCCTGGAGGAAGGAGTGAATACACATTTTCTAAGGGAGGACAAGTCAGGTCCAGGATGGTCTACTAAAGGGGAGAGGACTAGAGCAGATAAAGAAGAGTGTGTCTGGGGCAATGAGCCGGATGCAGGGTGAGCAAGAGGCCCTGTGGCTGAGTCCTGAAGGTCGATGTCCAAATAGGCGAGCACTCACCGATGGTGGCTCCAACTGCCTGAGGGAAATTGTACATCAGGGCACACAAAACCCCCAAGGCCTCAGCCCTCCCTGTCTCCTGGACCTCATTCCCACCAACTTGGACCTCACCCTTTACATGACCCCAGAAAGCTGTGATCACCAGTGCCTGTCAGGCTTCTGAGCTCATGCTCTTCCCTTCCCCAAAACACCTCTGCCCAATTAACTCCGGCTTATACCTTTAAGGCTAAGGCCAGTGTCACCTCCCCCAGGAAGTATTTCCTGGCCCTCCTGCCCCAGACTGTCACAGCGCTCCCGCGGAGCCCCCGTCAGCCTGGCCATCCCACGGCATCGCACTCCGGGAGACCTTTCAACTCGCTGCTTCACCATCCTACGCCTGGGTGGTTTGGCTCTTTGGCTTTCACTCCCAGCCCCTGACACATCACCTGGCACACGGCGTTCCATAAACGTGCAGTGAGAGCTGTCATAGTGACCCCAGTGCTCTGAAGTCAGCTGTCTCCTAAACCGTCCCCCACAGCAGACAGCTGGTCATGGTAATTTAACAGACCCCAGAGAGCCTGACTGAAAGATGCAGTCCAGCTGGTTGCTTGTAGCTTAGAAGGTGCCAGACGGAACTCACTGGCCAAATAAATAAATAAATAAATAAATAAATAAATAAATACCACCACCCTTACTCACTCCCCAAAATTACACCATTAGAGAGTCACTTCTTTGATGCTTTTTCATTTTCAAGCACAGCCTATTAAAATGCAAACTGCCCTGGAATAAGGTCAGGCCTTAAGTGCTTGGGGTACAAAAAGTTCATTTCTTTAAGCAGAGGGGGACAGAACAGAGAGGGCTGGAGGGAGCCAGAGGGAGGGGGGTAAGGGGAGAAACTGTGGGGACGGGGTGCCAAAACCCAGCACCGTTTTGCTGACGGCTGTCCTTGGCTCTCGCTGCCAGTCCACACCCTCCTGATAAAAGGAACATGTCTCTCTGCTTGTTCCTGCACTTCAGCATTTCTTGGCATGACACCATATGCAAAATTAAGTGGCTTTGTAGTTGTGGGCCGCTTGTTCTTTTCCCTTCTTTCGATGAAGCTCTCCAAGGCACACTCAATCAAGCCCCTTTTGTTCCCCAGGCCTTTTGAAGGCTTCCGGAGAGGAAATGAGAGCGCTCTTTAAAGCCCAAGTCTACACGCAGCACTGCAAAATCACAGTCTCCTTGCCAGCCCTGTCCCCGCAGGCCTGATCTGCAAGTTGGAGTGCCATGGGTGGGCTCCCCGACCAGGACTGTCCCTGGGAAGACGCTCAAGGATGTCCCCAACTGTGAGAGGCCACAGTGACACAGCCGATTTCCTCTGATGAGGGGAATCTCCTAAACTGGCCAGAAGCAGAGGGGTCACAGGTTGAGGTGGCCCTTGGTCATGGGACTGTCATCCACAGTCGTTAAACGGGGAGCCGGGTTCCCCGCCCCAGGGCACATCTGGTTATTGCGGGGTCTGCACGTGGAAGAGGCAGTCAGGTCTTCCCCTTAGCCTGGACCCCAGGACTCCCCTCCACGATGGCACCGTGCCCAATCCCTCCAATCAGCCACCCACTGATGGAGACACAGTCGGCCAAAGGATCCTGCCAGACGGGGAGCCTCACGGAGGTCCCAGGGATCCAGCAGTCAACCTCCCATCCTATTCAGGAATCCCCTACAGCAGCAGTGAGCAACTGGGAGCGAATCTGTGTCCCAGGGGACACTTTGCAATGTCTACAGACGTATGTTATTGTTTCTATATTGCCCTACCAGCAGTGAGTGGGTAGAGGCCAGGGACACTCCTAGACATCCTACAATGGGCAGGACAGCTCCCAACAACAGAGAATTATCCGGTCAAAACGTCTATGATGCCGAGATTGAGAAACTCTATCTAGAGTATTCTAGACACTCTGTCATCCAACCTCTGTTTGAATACTCCCCATAGATGGGGAGCTCACTACCTTATGCTGTAAGGAGAGGCAGTGCAATGAAGCCTTGGATCTGAAGCCTGGGTCGGCCTCTTGCTAGAAGCTATGGGCAAATGACCCAGTTTCCTCTCATCTCAGGACCCCTTGATGGAAAATGGAGCCAGGAATGTGATCTTCAGGACTGTTATGAATGACTTCACGACCACAAAGCACCTAGAACGGTGCTTCACACACAGGAGGCACTTACACCAGAGGATACCTGCTCCGTGGTATCTGATTTTAGAATATACCAGAGAGCAGGACTACAGCTACCCCAGTGAAGGCTGGAAGTCCAGCCCCTGCCAGAAACCATCTGCGCAGTCCCTGGCCTGCCTCACCAACACTGTCATGAATAAGGGACGGACAAGGTATGCACTGCAGGGTTACCTACGCCTGCAAAACCCTGGCCGCATCCTCTGGGCTCCCAGGAAAGAAATCATTTTGAATATGTTGGTATTACAGCAACACAGTGGAAAAGGACTGCAGCTATTTTAGGTCATTGTTATAAAGACACAGAAATTCAGAAATGGGGGGCCTGGGTGGCTCAGTCGGTTGAGTGTCTGCCTTCGCCTCAGGTCGCGATCCCAGGGTCCTGGGACCCAGTCCCACATTGGACTCCCTGCTCAGCGGGGAGCCTGCTTTTCCGCCCTGCCTCTGCCCCTCCCCCTGTTCATGCGTTTTCTCTCTCTCTCTCTCTGAAATAAATAAATAAAATCTTTAAAAAAAAATACAGAAACGTTTAAGATCATATGGTAGATGGAAATAAAACAAAGTTGAATGCATCCTCTAAGTGCAACTCGGAGAATCAACCG
The DNA here is from genome assembly GCF_054177405.1 of Leptonychotes weddellii. NCBI lineage: Eukaryota > Metazoa > Chordata > Mammalia > Carnivora > Phocidae > Leptonychotes > Leptonychotes weddellii. The sequence goes on along the minus strand of NC_138371.1, from coordinate 94,126,433 downwards.
TATGTACAAGGGGAGACAATAGATAGAAAAAAAAAATTTGTGTTAGGATGACGGGATTTGGGGTAATGCTGGGTTTTCAGAAATGCTCTTTAATATAACGGTTATACTGCTTTTCCATTAAAACGCTGTTTACTCATAACTATAGAGAATATAGTAGGGGAAGCTACAAATGTAGCCTTACTTCTGAGCATGAGGGAAAAAGGTACGGGAGAATTCTCAGGTGATGTCCTGGGCCAGTTCCTTGGGGAGGCTCCAGGGCTTCAGAATGGGGGCTGCTACCTGCAGAGCTCCGACTCCCGACTCCCAAGGGCAGAGGGGGCAGGTCTGCAGGCCCAGCTCCCCTGCTCGCACAGCGGACCCCCCACGGCATCCACCAGAGCAAGCTGCATTCCCAGATGCACTCTGAATCGTCACCACGCCGGCTCACAGAGGAGAAACCAGGAGTGAGGGAAGTGAGGGACTGGACGCACAGCCTCGGGGCCAGGCCGCTCTCCACAGCCCCCACGGGGCCCGGCATCCACCAGGGCACCTGCGGCCTCGTCCTAAGTGAGGACCCTTCCCTTGGAGGCCAGGAAACTGGGCTGAAGGGTTCTCTCCTGATGAGGCTGCAACTCGGAGGCCATGCCCCAGGCCAGCCCCAAATACTGGGAAGCACCCAATTAATTTATCAAAAATATTTTGAGGGGCACCTGGGTGGCTCAGCGGTGGAGCATCTGACTCAATCTCGGGGTCGTGAGTTCGAGCCCTACACTGGGTGTAGAGATTACTAGAAAAAAACGCTAACTAACCAAAAATATATATATATTTGGAAAAAACTCTCAGAATCTGTCTCCCCACAACATGGAAAGATAGCTACTCCCTCTTCATGTCCCCTCCCACCATGGTCCACTCCAGTCATCCCCAAAGAAAGTGTGTAAAAGACGAGAACTGTGATGTAGCTGCTTCATTTCTCCTGTTGCTTATACAGAACACCAGAGCCAGCCCCTGCGGCTGAGGCCCCATGAGGTCTGGGGCACACCAGGGGAGGTGCTGAGCCCCCCTGAAGTGGAAGCGGACCCTACAGACCCCTGCCCACCTCTCCCTCCAGCACCTCCTCCTTGCTTCCCGGAGAGAGAATAGCCATAGAGTGCTGGCCGTGGAAGGGCCTAGAAAGAAAGCAAAAGACTGGGAAAAGGCAAAGTGGGGATGATTTGGGGAAGAGAAGGCAGGAGCTGACATTATAAACACGTACTTCCTCCCTCCAAAGAGGACTGGCCATGACTTATACCTCTCCCAGACCTGATGAGGGGGTCCCAAGAATAATAATGAGGTCACGGCCTACATTCTTACTCCCCATGGGATGACAGGATCATTGAGGGTAAAAGGAGAGCCCCCACCAAGAAAACCGACAGCACCCCAGGGCCCATCCATCCACGGCTTCTAGGCCCCTGCCAGGGAGATGCCACTATCCCACCTCACGGCTAAGAAACTGTGCCGAAGGACCCAGCAGCATACCCGGGTGACATCCCACCTCAAACCCCCACCCCCTGGTGCAAGCATGGATGTTCCTTCCAGGAGACCAAGCCTTCCCTGTGCTCCCCAGTATGTCCCCCCCACCCAGTGTCTGAGTTCCATTTTCCTGGTTCCAAGTTAAAATGGGGATATCTTTGAGATATCCCTAGGAAAACAGAGGTGGGGATACTAACACCCGTTGAGCCCCTTCCCATACTGGAGTGCCCCACACAACATCCCCCTTCTACCTCTCCTGCACTGTGACCTCCCATGAGGAGGGTTCTTTAATGACCCCATTTTAGAGGCCAGTAAACTGAGGCCCAGAGAGAACAGCAGTAGACCGCCCAGAGCCACAGAGCCAGGGCCAGGGCAGTCAGGGTTGGTTCCAGCCCTGTTCTCCTCGGGAGCCAGTACACCCACCCTGTCAGAGGCCATTTGCCCACGTTCTCCCCACTCAGGAGAATGACCCCCTTGGAGATGGCAGGGAGGCCAGGGAGGGCCAGGCCAGGCGGCAGCAGCTGGGGGCACTTGCTGCTGTTTTTCCTTCCTCTCCCTAACAGCCCCAGAAATGGGCACAGCCACTGTCTCCTTTGGAGGGAGATCGTGGCAAAGAGAGGCTCGTGGCACGGGCCAGTGGGGAGCACAAGAGAGGCGTGAGGGAATCACCGACGCCCCTCAGGACTCAGGTGCACTAGGGCAGACGGCGAGCCAGCTCCAGGCCCCGGGACAGGGGGGAGGCCACGGCTGCGGTGGGCCGTCAGCTCACCAGCCACGGGTGGAGTGGGGCACGGGTCGAGGCACTAACCTCTGAGAAAAGGCCAGAAACCCTCCAGAGAGCTTGACACAGGACTTCCCTGGGAGGGGGACACAGGCTCCGTGACCTTTCCTGTCAGAATTCACTTCCCTGTCTGGGCCTCGGTTCCGTGTGCAAGTGTGAGTGTCCAAGGGAACGACTTCCAGGCCCCCTGCAGCTGGGGTCTGCATGCTGGAACCGAGGTCCTGGATGAAGGGAAGCAGCAGCCGAGCAGAGCAGGGGTGGGGAGATGGGCCAGTGCTGCTGGAAGCCCATGGAAGCCCATGGAAATCAGAGGGCTGACAGATAAGCCCCCTGGAGCCTGCGGGAGCTGGGGAAGGACCAGGAGAGCCGGGGCCCGGCTGCCAGGTCCGTCCCTGGCACGTCTCCGGGTGTGAGGGCCAAGCCCTGGGGGCAGAAAGAGGAGCCCCGGAGCCTGCCACCCCAGAGCCCAGCCCCGCACACAGAGGCACTCACAGCAAGGGTGGCAGGTCGCAGTCAGGAAAGCAGGGACGGGGTGCTGAGCCTTGCGGGTGGCAGGGGACAGACACAGAGCAGCAGAGCCCTGCCAGGGACCAGGCTACAGGGAGGGAGAGCACACGCCGGGCTGGAGTCTGGGTTTTCTTCCGAAGGACCTGGGGAGCTATCTAAGGGTGTTGAACAAAGGAGTGACATGGTCAACATGAGTTTACACAGCAAGGCTTTGCATCACGGTACAAATGCTCCTCAGCATCTGGCCAACCAATGGCATTCCAGATGGCCCTTCGGTCCGCCACAAGACCCCTACACTTCACCTCTCCTGGGCCAAGCCCCTGACCCTGCAGGTTCTGGACCTTGCGGGAGGTATCCAGCAGCCAGGGTGCGCCGGAAGGCAGGCCCACCAGCAAATGTCACCGTCACCACGACTCCTGCTGAAGGAAGGGCAGAGTCATCTACGCTCCAGGTGCTAGAGGCTCGCTGCTCCCTCCAGAGCCACGTGTAAGAGGCTCAGCTGCGAGAGACCTTCAGAGAGGGCCATGGGGACCTGGACCGAGGGGACAGCATCCTCCTACTGGAAGGGGACAGCTTGGCTAGGGTCAGGCCGACGAGGCTCCCGGGCCCGGCACTGCGGTTCACCAGCGGGGGGAAGCTTGGCAGGAGGCTTCACCTCACCACGTGGCAGTCTCCTGTCTGTGGCTGAGTGACACCATCCACTCCGTGGGGCACCGGACCTCCCCACTCGTCGTCCCCTCAGACCCCACGCCACTTGCCTGCTGGGACCGCCCGGCTCCTGCTGGGAAAGTAGAGTGGATGGCAGCCACCCCCACGGCCTGCAAAGACTTCACAGGGCCTGCCTTGAGCTGTCATCTGTCCGTCTGTCCGTCTGTCTCCCTCTCCCTTATCTTATTGTCTTTCATTCCTGTTTTTGTCTTCTCCTCCCCCACCACCCTCCCTGCCCTCCTTCCTTCCCGCCCCGCAGTGGGACAGACAGCCGGGGGCCCTGCCTGTCAGTAGGGACGGTGGTCTCTGCTTATCAGAAACAAAGACTGTTAGGCTGCATGCGGTCGGCCGCGGCCTCCAACCCCCTAGCCAGAGCGCAGCAATTATACCTTGGTCTGAACACGCCTGCCTCATCCGAATTCACGGCGAGTCTGCTTTCGGGCTGCTAAAGGGCGTGCGCGCGCGCGTGTGGTCGTGCTCATGCATGTGTGTGTGCACATGTATTCACGCGCATGTGTGCGTCTGTGTGCATGTGTGTCTGCATGCATTCACAACAGGATTCCCTTTTTTGTGATAACTGCTAAGTAAGACCAGAGTGATAGATGCCCTTCTGATAAATGCAAAACCCAAAGGTATTCACAAACTAGGAAGAAAAAAATGTTTTGCCGAATCCACATTCCTTCACCATGCAGTGATGTCTACTGAGCTGAAAAAACAGATGGGTGTTGTTTTCCTTCCCCATTTGCCTAGGCACAAACACACCCACGACACCAACACACATGCATTCTTGCGCGCAAACACACACATGCACACATATGTACTTTCTCTGCCCCGAGACGGCCCAGACCTGCGTTTGGAAAGGAACCAGAGCACGAGACAGCAGGTCGTGACTTGGAGAGGCAGGACGGCCCCGTGGTCAGGAGCAAGGCTTAGGGTCAGGCTGCCTCGGAGCCAAGCCCCAGCCCTGCCCGTATTTGCCGTGTGCCCTTCGGGGAGCTACTTAACTTCCCTGGCCGCCAGCTTCCCCCGGTAAACGGTGAGCTAGATTGCAGACTTGCTGTGCCTAACACCAAAACAGCCCCCAGCAAATGCCGACCGTGACCCGTACTGAGCCATAGGAGGCTAAATCCTCTTGCTGGCAGGGAGGATGGAAGACACATTGGACCCGGACCCTCCGGAAAGTGGCTCTGGATCTCCCGGGCCTTGTTCCAGGCTGGTCCATCCCAGTTCCTACTCCAAGTCTGATATTTGGACTTTGCGGCTCTTCTCTACCAGGCACCACCCTGCTCCACGCCTGCCATGTTCAAGGCTACCCATGGGGGCCTGGCAGGCCAGGGACGGGCTGGGGGAGGCCTGGCCCCCTGCTTGGCGCTGGCCGGGGTCTCCCACACTCCCCTGTGTAAGACCTGCTGCCAGAGGGATGTCATAGGCCACAGCTTGTCTTGGGAGGCGATGGGGCCGGCAGCCTTTCCAGATAGGACCTTGAGAAAACTGCTCAACCTCCCCGAGCCATAGTTCCTGGATTTGTAGCATGAAGGGATCATCGTGCTGACGTCATAGGACAGAGGCATGTCCATCTGTCTGTCAACACCTTCCACAGCCAGGGCACAGAAGTAATGCCCACCGCCCGCGCCCCCCCCCGGGTCTCACCCCTCTGGCCACGCACAGAATCAGAGTGTCCCACTTACCTCACCTCAGATGCCCCAGAACCTAGGCAGGGCTCCTAGCCAACGCCGTTCACAGGCCTGTCACCACCTTCCTGAGACCAGGGCTCAGCCCAGCCCCGACATCACCTGCCCTGGGAACCTGGCAGACAGCCCACTTTGCTCCCCTAATTATTTTCTCTGGCTACGCGGGTGTGGCATGAGCTAGAGATTGAATCAGGACCAACGAGGGGCGCAGAATGAGTCACAAGAGAGGTGGGACACAGCGAGGAGGTGACCGTGGGTCCTGAGAGACTGCGGGGCGGGCCAGGGAGCCCAGGGCTGCCAAAGAAAGGAGCGCCTCAAAAAAAAAAGAGAAAAGAAAGAAAGGAGCGCCTCACGACCCAAGGAGAAGGCTGGGAGCAGGGAGGCCAGGGCACCTCTCGCCAGCACTGGGCTTTGAAGACCATCACAGGGATCCTTCACTCAGCGAGGAAAGTCTGGCCCAGGAGGCCTCAAGGTTGCAGGAGTAGAACCCATCAATTAGGCGGCCACGCGGCTCTGTTTGCACTGGGCACTTAGAGACCTTCCCTCCTCCCAACCCGTGGGTGCCATCAGAACCACTCTGGCCGCTGCGTGCAGCCAACCTCATGGTCAATGCCACTGGCTCGCACTTGGCCAAGCTGTGACCCCACCGGTGAGAGTTGCCTGCCCCCCCCAACACCCCCAGCAGCTTCTGCACCCCCCCGAGAGTCTCCAACCTCTCCACCCTGTCCACGCTGGGCTCAGATGCCCCAATCTACAACCAGATGCACTCACCATTGCTCCCCCAAACAGGGCACCAACATGGAGGAAACAGCCACCCAGAATCCCAAGTGGTATCTCCAGCAGCTGCTGTACTCCCCGGCATTTCTGCCTCATCCCCCCGCCCCGGGGGCACCGCACACCAGACCCCTGGCTGCCTCCCAGCCCCTCTCAAAGCCACACTCTGGGAGATGCATGCTCATTCACACACACACACACACACACACACACACACACACACATCACTGAGAGTGCTGCCCCCAGGGTTGGTCACCTGGGCCCTCCCTGCCAACAGTGCTTCTGCTCGCTGTGGGGGAGGTGGCAGGGCAAGGTCCTTCTGGAAAGGGACACTCCCTGGCTGTGACAGGATGGGCTGCCCGGGTGGGACAGGCGCTGTCTCAGGGGCAGAGGGAGAACCCCTTGCTCAGCGCTCCTGACGCAGTCCCCTAGGCCGCCAGTCCCCTCCAAAGGCCCCAACTGGCTGGACCCTTCCCTCAGCTCACACAGAGGTGGGCTGGACTCCGGGGACAAGAGACCAGTGTTAAGTCCAGGGTCTTGGCCAGGCCCCCTGCATCCCACCCTCCATCCACAGAACCAGCTTCCACCCAAGATGCACTGGGTGCTCACCACACACCAGACTCCCTTCTCCTGCCCCACGCAAGCCTGTCTAGTGCAGGGGAGCAGGCCCAGGGCCTAAGGAGGGCCAGAAGTCTGCTGGGAACTGGAAGGAAAAATACCCACCTGTTCCAGCCACCAAACACGCTGGGGCAAGCGGGCAGGCCAGGGCTGTCCCCACTCCCGTCAGCCTTCCCTGGGAAGTGAGCCGGCAGCGGCACATCTGGGAACCCGACTGGGGGCCAACCTTCCCAGAACGCCACCCCAGGATTGGTCACTTCTGAACTCAGCAAAGACTGCTCGGCGGGCAGGCTCACAAAGGAGGCCTCCTTCAGGTTCTCTGAGGGAGCGAATGCACGGGTCTCTCTCCCGTTCTAGAACTCATCTCAGCTCACAACTCCTTTCATCATGCCCCACGATTCCCTCTGTCTTCAACATCACACTCCCAGCTCACTGCACAGTATTTTCCAACTAAAGAGAACCTGTGGAGCCCCTCACCAAACCCCTCATCTTACAGATGAGGACCTGAAGCCCAGACAGGGGAAGACACTTTTCCCAATGCTGCACAGCAGGGCCAGACCAGAACTCGCCGCCTACTCCTAGCCCAAGCCCTCCCGTCATAGCATATCCAGGGCTTGGGATAGTTCGGGAGACAAGGAAATGAAAGCTGGGTTGGGGTCTAGAGCAGTGCCTGACCGCCCAATCCCAAGACCCTCGGGCCTCATCACCATCCAACCTGTCAGGTGAGCCCCAGGACACAGCCACAGGCACTTGAGGGCCTCCCCCACCCAGAAAGGGGCAAGAACATGGCCAACATTCCAGCACAGCAGGTGCCTGGGAGGCAGATGGGGGAGCCCCATGACTGGGACACAATGCCTGCACACGGCCCACGGGATGTTTCCTGGGAACGGGGCCTGGCTTTCACCAGCATCTCCATGACCCACTGCCACAGAAATTGTCCTGGACCATAGTCCTGGGTTCTAGAAACCTTGACCCCACTCCTGTGCTCCTGTCTGACCTTGTCAACAGCAGGGGGCCCTGACCCTGCCCAGCCCCCCCTCCCAGAGCCTGAGGCTACAGGCCTTCCTGGTCTCCAGCAGTCCTCCCCTTGAAAGGTAACAGAGTGGAAGGAGTCAGGCTAGCAGTCAGACAGAACTGGATTCCAAAGCTAATGGTACATCTTACAAGCTGTGTAATCCAACCTTTCGGAGCCTGTTCACCTCACCTGGAAATGGAGCATAACATAACCCGCATCGGGAAGATTAAATGTGTCAATGTATGTCAAGACCAGTGCCCAGCAGGTGCTCAATGCTACTGCTTCTGCCCCACCCCCATACCATCCCTCACCTTCCCGGGCATCTCATGGGGGTGGCCTGGGTTCAGAAGCTGCTGATGAGGGAAATCTGGCACCCAGTTGAGCCCCAGCCCCTCTCAGAGGGTCTGCTGGAACCCTGCCTTGCTAACAGGACAGTCCTAGCCCCTGGGCAGAGCTGAGCAGGAATTAGTACCTTCCTGGGCGAGAACGTGAGAGAAGGGGACAGGGCCAGGGGCCACGGAAGGCAAAGTGACAGGAGCCCCGGAAAAGGGTCAGGTCCACTATTCCACGGGCTGGCATGTCTCCGTCTCGGCCAGAGCCGCACTCTGGGCTCCCTGGACCCACACTGGGCCGACTGCATACACGAGCTCTGCTATCCAGCCTCGCAGACTCCCCAGAGGGAGGTGCTACTATGCCCATTTTACAGATAAGTAGACAGAGGCAACCTGCTCAAGTTCACGCTTAAAACCCCAGTCTATGGGACAGTCCAGATCCCGAGCTCTCAATCCCTTTGCTCTCCTGCCTCCGAGGATCAGATCCGTTAACTGGAGAGGCAGGCGAGGCTACGGGGGAGGAAGGGGGGAGCACTCCCCCCGGCAGACAGCAGTGTGCTCCCCGCAAGCACCAGGCACTGCATTCCTGCCCTCCTGTGGAGCACAACTCACACCTGAAGCTGTCACAGCAGGCATGCAGGAGACCACCACCGGCCACCTGTGTGTGGAAACCACTGAACGGTTCCGGGAGAGGGAAAGTATATAAATAACGTGAGCGTCACGGAACATAATCTTTAAATGTTGTCATTTCAGAAGAAAATTAATTAGCAAGAGCTGTAGCTGTCTTGTGTCTGCTTAAGTGGCGTGCATCTCAATTAAAATTTAATTGCCACAGTTGTGATCGCAGCAGGTTCAATGCCTGGAGATGGTGAGAGGGCTCGCGTCTACACGAAGCTTGAATGAGTGTGGTGCACAGACCTGTCACAGAAGGGGGGGGTGTGGCGCGGCAGGATGGCGGCGAGGTGTCACGGACCGCTGCCCGCCAGGCCCCGCAAGGGACAGAGTTTCGGGTGCAGAGCTGGCCTGGACGGTGGTTCCTCGAACGGCCACCCCTACAGATCCACCGTTGGGAAAAGAGATTTTCAGCCTGGCATGAGCTCTCAAGGGAGCCCTGCCTGTGGGCAGTGGGCTGGGTAACAGAACAGGGTCTGGCGTGGAAAGGTCACAAGGTAGCTGACAACGTGCCATCCACTGGAGGAAGCAAAGGTTCAAGGCAAGGACTGCCAAATCCCACCTCTACAGGCCATGCAGAGGAGCGGGCCAGGCCGGAGGAAGTAGGGAGCACTGGGGGGCACCGAGGCCGACTGGAGCACCATGCCCACTGCCGAAAGCAGGCAGCCCCCGCTCCCCTCCAGCTAGCTGCTCTTGCCATGCGAGGAGGCGGGCTAGTGTTCTAGACTCCTAAGAGAGTCAAGGAGGGGGTGTTTAATTTCCTATGTCGTGAGTTTTTATTTTATTTTATTTTTTATTTTTTTTTAAGATTTTATTTATTTATTTGACACAGAGAGAGAGAGAGAGCACAAGTAGGCAGAGTGCCAGGCAGATGGAGAGGGAGAAGCAGGCTCTCTGCTGAGCAGGGAGCCGGATGCGGGCCTCAATCCCAAGACCCCAGGATCATGACCTGAGCCGAAGGCAGCCGCTTAATGGACTGAGCCACCCAGGCGCCCCTATGTCCTGAGTTTTTTAAACACAGAGTAGGCCTAACCTAAGGGTTATCGATATTTCACCATTCATCCAAGAATTCCTGTAAATATAAAACATTATAGAAGTTGTCATTTTAGAAAGTAGACTGTCCTGAGGGACCGGTACAGGCTGGCTCGGGGTGAGGAGCTGGGCAGACAGCAGGGGAGCCCTCGGCCCCCCACCCAACGTCAACAGAGCTTATGATGCTCTTGGAAATCACCAGATCGTTATCACGGAGGCTGGCAGGGAGGGAGGAGGCTAGGAAGGAAGGAAGGTGAGGCACCTCTGGTCAGGAGCCCAGCCCCAGCAAGCCCCCAGGGGTCTTCCAATGCGTCTCTTGCTCCACGGAGGCAGAAGCCCCACTTTGAGCCCCGAAGCCCCACCTGCATCACAGTGGTTACAGCCCTGCGCATGCAGTTCCGCTGATGTGGCCGCTGCCCCCCACCGTAAGCCAACTGGGAGCTACCTGAAGGCAGGTGCTGCGCCTGGGAGGCCCCTAGAGGATGCACAACGGGTGAGTGGTGCTCATCGCCTCCCTTTAGTGCCAACCAACACACCGCCTGGCACAGGGAGCACCCTGCCAGGGGTGAGTGTGGCGGCAGACAGCAGTGGGGGGCTGGTGCGGCACCCGGAAGCCGGACACTGAAACGGGCCAGCGTGTCAGGCTGAGCCGCCTGAATGAGACACGCCAATCTTCCTACCTGATAAGCAGCACCCTGCCCCAACTGCCCGAGCTGCCGCAACAGGTGATGGGATGCCACACTAACACACGGGACTCGCCCCTACCCAAGCTGCAGGCCCTGCCTTTCCTTCTCAAGAAAGCACAGTCTCGGGGTGCCTGGGCGGCTCAGTCAGTTGAGCATCTGCCTCTTGATTGTGGCTCCGGTCATGATCTCAGAGTGGTGAGATCGAGCCGGCCTAAGATTCTCTCTCTCCCTCTGCCTCTGCTCCTCCCCCATGCACGCGTGATCTCTCTCTCTCTCACTCAAAAAAAGCTCCAGGCACACCAATATTCTTTATTTTTTTTAAGATTTTATGTATTTATTTGACACAGAGAGAGAACACAAGCAGGGGGAGAGGGAGAGGGAGAAGCAGGCTCCCCGCCGAGCAGGGAGCCCGATGTGGGGCTCAACCCCAGGATCCTGGATCATGACCACCCAGGTGCCTGGCACACCAATATTCTTACAGTGTAACTGACTCTGCAGAAAAACACTCTAAGACCATCTCTCACCTTTTCCCCAAAATTACCCTAAAAAGCTTTATTCACGGGGCACCTGTCTGGCTCATTTGATAGAGTGTAAGCCTCTTGATCTTGGGGTTGTAAGTTCGAGCCCCACATTGGATGTAGAGATTACTTAAAAATAAAGTCTTTGAGGGTGCCTGTGTGGCCTCTGTTAAACATGTGACTCTTGGTTTCGGCTCAGGTCATGATCTCAGGGTCGTGACATTGAGCCCTGCGTCGGGCTCTGCACTGGGCGTGGAGCCTGTTTAAGATTCTCTCTCTCTCTCTCTCTCTCTCTCTCTCTGCCCCTCCCAAACCCCTCCACCCGCTTGCATGCATGCTCTCTCTCTCTCTAAAATAAAATAAAACAAAATCTTAAAAAACAAAAAACAACTCTATTCAGGCCAAAACAACATTTCCACTCTGACCTACTCGTTCCACTTCAAGTAATCTGCCCCGCAGAGGGACCTCAACAGCTGTTACCTACAAAGTTGTTTGTCACTGGAAAATGCAGAACACCAAAAGACTGAAAACAACTCCAAATGGTCCCAAAGACGCGCTGGTTAAGTAATCATAGCATGTGCGAACGGGGGAACATTAGTCACTGAAAATAATATTTACAGACTTATTTCATACCATGGGAAGGGCTTATGTTAAAATACCAAGTGATACAATCCAGGATACAAACTGGCAAAAGCATGGAGGTGTCTTCACCGGGGTGGAACACCGGAGGAGGGGTCCTAGCAGGAAATGCACCTGTCAACACTCGTTGCTGGATAATGGCACCATCGAGGGGTCGTTTTCTACATCTACACTCTCCTAAACTTTCCACATTATCACTTCGAGCATTTGTTTATAATTATTGTTTATAACATATAATTTTTGTTTGTTTATAATTTTTTAAAGATTTATTTATTTGAGGGGGAGAGCATGCGCACGTGAGTTGTGGGGGGCGGGGCGGGAGCAGAGGGAGAGAATCTCAAGCAGACTTCCCGCTGAGCATGGAGCCCGACGCGGGGCTCAATTTCAGAACCCTGAGATCACGAACTGAGCCAAAACCAAGAGGCAGACGTTTAACTGACTGAGCCACCCAGGCGCCCCAGTTTGTTTATAATTTTTAAAAATATGCTCTACACCATTTGTCCACAGGCTAAGATATTACTCTCTCCTCCCCACCACATGCCAGGTATCAGGTACCCAGAACTGGGAGCCTCTGACCCTGTGGCTGGGCCTTGGGGGACCCAGCATGGCTCCTTTCTACATCTCAGCCTGCAGCTGGCCACTCTGGGTGTTCTTGGGGACCCAGAATGAAATTTTTCCAATAAAATATTCACTCTGCCACTTACTGAGTGCACGCTACGTGCTACAGGCCACTCCAGCTCCTGGGGTTAACAAAATTAATGTGGTCTGTACCTTCAGAAGGCTTTGCTTAGTGGGAGCAAAAATCAAGGAGACCAGTAATTACTTGCAGAATAGGACCGGAGTCTCTGGGAGCTGGGGAAGAGAAGGGAGAGCTCCCAGAGGAAGGAGGCCTTGGGTGTTACGAAAAAATCTGAACACTGGGTACCTGGGTGGCTCAGTCGGTTAACTCCTGATTTCTGCTCAGGTCATGATCTCAGGGTTGTGAGATCAAGTCCCGGGTAGGGCTCTGTGCTGAGCATGGAGCCTGCTTGGGATTCTGTCTTTCCCTCTTCCTTTGCCCCCTTCCCCCCACTCGTACACTCACTCGCGCTCTCTCTCTCTCTCTTGCTCTCAAAAAAAAAAAAATATTGAATATTATCCTGTACTAAGGTTTGCACAAGACCAACATCATCAACGCCCTTCCTGATCCACGACAGACATTACCAATCAATAACAGCACTTTTTCCAGTAGCCCTTGGGATCCTTCTCATACAAGACATCAGACTGCCTCTCCCCATCAAACTGCCTGGCACGGAAGAGAAACCCACTCTCCACCTGTGTGTGGGCCATACAGAGTCTAAGCGAGGGAGTGGCACGACCGCATGTGACATGGATCACTCTGGAAACAAGGGTGACTGGGCAGCAGGGAGACCAGGCAGGAGACAGGTGTACAAATCCAAGCACTGGAAGCAAAAATTACGAGTGTGCAGTCCACACGCAAGGTGGAGGCTCTCCTTGGGGAGGTGACAGGGACAGAGGGGAGCAGGGCCACGTGGCCCACTCCTATGCCAGCTCCCTCCCTCTTTCTAACTTTGAGGAGGCCGGGCCCAACAAACCCTGCAGCCCCTCTGGAAGGAAGAAGACAGCATGTGGCTGAGCAGCTGAATGCATAGAAGGTCTGCATTGGGCAGATTACCATTCGGATAGGCAGAAGAAGATCTGCCCCGGGCCTCTCAGCCTCCCAGCCTCCCAGCCTCCCAGCCTCCCAGCCAGAAGGGTGGTCTGAGCCACACTCACTTGAACTGCTCTTCCAGAGCACATGGCTGCTGACAGCACATGTCTTATCTTCTCAAGGATACTGCAGATGTCTTTGAGAAGGAGAAAGGGCCCCTGGAAACCACCAGGCGTCACCTGGTCATTTTACAAAGGTAGAAGCCCAGCTTCAGAAATCTGGGGCCATTTACCCAAGGTCCCAGAGCTGGTAAGAGGCAAAGCCAGAGTCTGTCCCAAGTGCAGTCCTGTCCCACAGCAAGTGCTGAACACAGGAGGCGCCCACTAAATATTCACTGATTGGCCGAGGGATCCAATCCCGAGGGAAGGGCAGTGCAGGACCAGACACCCTACCTGAGCTTTGGACCCAAGGCTGCTGGCCACCATCCTCTGGAGCAGCCCACCTTCTCATTCGGAGCACTCAGGGACAGGCTTAAGGGCCGATGGAGCCAGGGCTCATGCAGAGTCCCTCAGTGGTGGCCTGATCAGGATCAGACGGCTGCCCTTTTGTGTTCGCTCAGCCATGGTTTTCAAAAGACTGATTCGCTGCTGTGGAGCCACATGTGGCTGGGCAACATGTGGATTCCTGGTGGGCCCTGGGCCTGGGCCAGCAGGACAGGGATGGATGTCATAACCAGCGTCTGGGCTCCAAAGATTAACTCAGACTCAGCAGGTGGGAGTCTAAGGGGTGTGGACACGTGTGGCGGGCTTACAGAGGAGGCCTCTTTCCATCTAGTCCCTGCAGCCCATCAGGCAAGTGGAGCCGGCCAGCGTGCATGGTTGAGCCCCAGTTTTTAGCACCATGACTACGACTAGTAGTAATATTAGGGAACGCGTGCCAGGTGCCCAGTACATTGCTGAGTGCGTCCCGTGGGTGGCCTTTCCTGACCCATACAACCATCTGAGGACTCCCAGCCCTATTTTCGAGACGAGAAACCGAGGACCTCAGAGGCTTACTGCCTTGCCCAAGACCACTGAGCAGGGGAGGGGCAGACCAGAATTTGCACCCAGGTGCCACCTCCTAACATTCCTGTCTCAAATCACCTGGCCACCAGAGAGCAGGCAGCATGTGGCCATCCCCCAGCACGGACGTCCCCAGTGCAGACCACTTTCTGTATTACCCAGGCACCCCTGAGGGCTTTTATGTCTGCACCGGGCACCCAGCCAGGCCCAGCCAAGGACTGCTCCCCATCCTCAGCACACTGTGGTCCAGCTGGGAAGACAGACGAAAACCATCACCAACACTGGAGCTGTGCCCAAGGGGACCCAAGGTGGGGAGTGGCGGGGTGATGGCGAGATAGTGATAGAAATGGAGGCATTCCAGCAGGAGGAGCTAAGCCAGCGGAAGGCCTGGAGATGAAGAGGTTGGGAGCAGCAGGTGACCATCTAGAACCTCATCAGTGGGTGTTTGGGGGTGTGGTGGGAACATGGAAGCTGAGGGTGGAGAACCTTATACGGGACCACAAAGTTGCACACCTCCAGGGGGCGCCAAACTACTCTATGTGAATTTGGCTCCAACCAGAATACACAATGAATGGTGCCTGGCGTCCCACCACTCAAGGGGCTACAGCCTGCAGAGTGGAGCCTGTTTGAGTTGGAAAGGTTTCATGAAATGTTTTCACACTCCATCTCAGGGCTACAGGGCCCCAGGGATTCATGGACCCTAGCGATGCTGCTTCTGTCAGTCAGGCCCCAAGGAGGATCAAATATCAAAGGCCAAGCTCTCAAGGCTTCCAGCCAAGTCCTGAGCACCTCACCCTCCTAGGTTTCCAAGACCCACCACCACCAGACACCCTGATCATGCTGGTTTGGAATCAGTGTGCAGTGGGCAGCCCCCGCCCTCTGCAGGGCCAAAGTGAAGGGGCAGGAAGTGCAGACACCCACCTCTCAGCCAGCCCCCGTCCAGCCATGTGCACTTCTAGAGGCTGAGCATTTGCCCACGCACGCATACAGTGTGTATGTGCAAACCTCCGCACACTCTCACATACTCCAAACCCATGCACAATCGGACATCACTCCCCAACACGCAGAGCCATACCCTCAAAACACATGCACAGTCAGAAACGCACTCACACATCAATGCAGGTCCGTAGGAACACACACAACAGACACACCCCTCCATCCACAAATACACAGCCACATACAAACACACACCAAACACACACACACAGGCTCTCACTCAGCAGCACAACATGCACATGCGTTGACACAGGCCGACAGGTCCCTGAGCTTGCCTTCTTTAACTCGGGGAAATCGTTTCCTAGAAGGGGAGCTCCAGAGCTCAGAGTCCGCACAGTACATTCGCCTCAGCAGCAGCAGACCCTGGTGTTAAACCTGAGCCACCCGAGTCGGGCTCCAAGTGTCCCCCAGCAGCTGGAGGGCTGCGCCAGGACTCTAAGGCCTGGAGGGAGCTTCGTGCAGAGACGACTTCCCAGAGAAGGGGCTAACTGCACTGGGTCACGAGGTTCTGAGGGTACCTGCAGGCCCCGGGCAGCCAGGGAACCCTGGAATCTTCCGCTCTGCAGCAGAGAGAACCCACTGGACTCAGGCAGCGCTGGTGGTCAGCAATGGCCAGGGAAATGTTTGCTTTTACCCACGTTACTGAAGAAGCCCACAATGCCAAGTGAATGTCCAAAGGCCCAAGAGAGTCTCCCGATTTTCCTTCCTTCCTCCATCTCTGGATCCATCCATTCCGTGAATCAACCCTGCGGGTGGGGGCCAGCGCCAGACACCTGGCTGAGTGCCAAGGAGGGGGGGTCTCCAAAGTCAGAGTGGATCCTGGGGGCAGGCAGTGGCCCCTGGGGGAGGGAAGAGCTACTTCCTGTCACGGAGTGTCGTGCTGTTGGATCATTTCCCAGTGAGGAACTTCGTTACATCTCCGAGTCACTGAGAAGCCACAGGAATAAAGCCCGCCAGCCTAGGAGAAGCCCTCCAATTTCCGGATTGAATGAAGAGCCGGGAGAATGGAGACACCTGTTTAGCTCCCCAGGTATACTGCCCATGGGTCAGGTGTTCTGGCCACCCTTCCAGAGGGCCCCTGCCTCCTCCCAGAGGCAGGCCTGCTCCACTGCGGGCAGAGGGAAGATGCAGGTGCTGGGCCCGGCACATGCCCGTGGGAGGCCTCTGGGCAGTGGTGCCAACGTCACTGGAAAAGTCTCAGCCACCAAGCATCGAGCCCTCTGACGTGTCCAACCTGGGCCAGCACTTCCTTCAGATCCCCTCCCCTCACGCCTCCCAAGGCCCCCGTGACAACCTCCTTCTCCAGATGAAGAACCAGAGGACTTGAGGGTCTGAAGCCAGGTGGTGGAGCCCGAGCACGGTGGGGGGGGGAGGTGACCCGGGCCAGGGGTGGGGACCGGCTGGGGGTGCTGGAGTGAAGGCCAGCAGGGGGAGGGGCGGGGGGCAAAGAGGGAAGGTGGGGAGAAACCATCGGGGATCCCACACCCCCATGCCAATTTGGTGAGGGTATTAAAAAGTTTCTTTTCAATTACGTCTTTCTTGAAAATTACTAATAGCGCTCTGATGGAGATACGACTTAATTTCCCAGTTGGTTTGGAAATGAGGAGACCCGTAATTGTTTGACCCCCTCACCAGCAGCAGACGGGTGGGGGGGGCCTGGCTCCGTAGAGGCCAACCGAGGGTAAAAACATCCCTGCTGAACGTGCAGGGCCCCCGGCAGCGGACGGCAGCAGGGCGCAGACTGACACAGCCCCCCTCTGTGCCCATGCCCTGCTCAGCGCACCCGAGGACCTGGCCTCATACTTTGCTCAAACTTGGGTAAGTTCAGACCCATGTGCCTCAGCCACCTCCTCAGGGGCCCAGGCTCGACCCCTCGGAGGGAGGAAGTCTGCTCCCAAGCAGCCAGGCCTAGCCGCCCATCTAAGGAAGCAGCTCCCACAGAGCCCAGGGCCACTGCCTGGAGGTGGCAAGCCCAGCACCCCCAGCCGAGGAAAGGAAAAGATGCTCAGCCCTTAGCTAGAGCTTGCTGGATGTCTATCAGGCCTTCAGCCAGTTCTGCAACTCATTCTTGCAAAACCTCCCACAGAGGGCAGACTTACACCCACCGGACAGGTGAGAAGTGAACGCCAGCTGAGCGCGTTCCTAGGCGTGAGGCCTCGGTCTGACGTTCTTCCCACTCTGGCCTCCCTCCATCTCCACTATCTTCTCATGGCCGGGTGAGCACTCCACACCTGGAAACCGGCCCCACACAGCGAGTTCCCGTGAGTAAAGCCTTTCCTAGAACCAGCCCCAGAAATGTCACTGGAACTTTTTAGAATCTATCCATATAATAATATAATGATGACGGCCATTAGGTTCTTTAGATGCCAACTCCGTCATGCCCTGTTATCCAAGAGACTCATAAAAATCACTCTGCGGTGATCACATCCCCATTTTACAGGTGCGGACACTGCGGAACAAATGTCTTCAGGAGCCTTTGATCCCACCAGGCCAGGGTGAGAATAAAGACACTCCCCAACCTCTTCACCTCCCTGGCTTTCTCATACTTACGATGAACATAGAACTGCACACCCCAGGGATTGGGACTTTCTCTCCCATTACTGAGGTGGAGTCCTTCCTGACCGTTGTCTTTTCTTTGCTGAGGGCAACTTCCCTGCCCTCCTGCCCCAGGGCTCCTCCCTAAATCCTCCCTAGACTGGCTGGGAGGCAGTCCAGGACCCACACTCCTCCCCAGGTGAGGAGCCTGAGCTCCGAGGCTGAGGGGAGCGAGGGCCTCCGCATCCCCATCATGTGGGCCTGTCTCCGCCAAGGCTCACAAGGGCAAGCCCAAGGTGGGGGGGGCGGGAAGTGACGTCCCCCTGCTGCGTTTCCTGGAGGGACTGCTGTGTCCAGACTGAGGCGCCACAGCTGGACTGAAGGCTGGAGGGTCAGGGAAGGTCAGCCGGCTCCAGACATGCTGAGGGACAGCAGGAATAAGTCATCCCAGCCCGAGCCTTGCCGACGTGACCCTCTGACCCTCTGCACCGTGATGTAAGGAAACACCGACCCGCCACGCGAGAGAGGAGCTGGGCAGGAGACCCAGACATCCCCGAGACCTTGTCCACAGAAGGACTTTTGTTTGGAAAACAGGCGTTATCACTGTGACAAATGCTGTCTGGATTCCAGGAGTATTTTTCCTACTGCTGTTTAAATTCCAAATTCTCTCTCCCCATCCACACGTCCTACTGCAGTCCTGGGTCTCCTTGGGCCCACACTGACTGGCACACGCCAAAAGGGAGCCAAGCAGTGAAGTTCAAAAGCAAAGGGGACACGGATGTCTCAAGGACACCTGATGAACTTGGTCTCACCTCCACACTGACTTAATCGGAGCCGGAGTTTTGCCGGACCCGCAGGACCCATGTCGTCCTGCAGAATCTCCTGTTTCCCCAGAGCCTGTTCCCCAGACAAGCCCTACTGGGTCCTAATGGAGGGAAGACAGCTCTGAGTTTTCCCAGGTAGCACGGGCAAGGGGAAAGGCTCAGGCCCACCCCGCCCTGCCCCGATGGGTCCTCCTGGCCCACTGCCCAGCCAGACCCGCACACTGCACCAGGCCCCAAGGCCATCCCAGGCCCTCTCCCTTGAAGCCTCGCTGTTCCCTCCATCCCACGTTTGCTTCTCTCCCGACTCTGGTTCCCATGACTGCCTTGGCCCTGCTGCCACATTTGGCTCCTGCAGCTAACCCTCCCCTTAACCACCCATTTGTTCACATTTACCAAGCACCTACAGTGTGCCTGGCACCAATGCTCAGGACACAGTGGATACACCACATGGACCAGGGCCTCCACATGCTCACAGCACATTGAGGGAGGCCGAAAAGCAACAAGGAAGACAGTGGGGAATGCAGAAAATGAAGATGCAGCAGTGGACAGAGCATGGGGCACTTTGGAAGCCCAGAGAGTGAGAGCAGGAAAGACTTCCTGGAGGAGGTGACACCTGAGATGAACGAGCACTGAACTGAGCCAGGAGGCAGGGGCTCTAATCCTTCCCTGTCCTCTCTCCTCTGCTTCCTGCTGCCCCAACCAACCCTCCACTCCCAGGACCACTGGCTGCTACCAGATTCAGAAGCTGTGATGCTATTGTCCTGCCCCAAGAAGCCCCCAGGCTGCTGGAAGACTAGACCCAGAGACTGACCCTCCAGGCAGGGAGCCCAAACAGAGGCAGGGCAGGGAGGAGGGAAAGGTTGGGAGGTGACTGAGACAGGAAAAGGGGAAGGGCCACCCACCTTCATGCCCTCCCTTCACTTGCCCCTCAGTCACACTGGATCCAAGAAGACGTGTGGCCCCACACAGACCGCAGGCAGTGAGCAAGCCTGGCCCACCCCAGAGTGCAGGCCCTGGCAGCTGCAAGAGGCTCTGTGGTGGCCTCACAGATTACCTGGGATGGGGAGATACAGAGGTTGGCAGGCGCTATTATATAGGAGCCTGCCTGGGCTGTCAGGGAAGGCTCCCTGGAGGAGGCAGCATTGCCACTGCGTCTCCAAGCATGAGGAGCCTTGACAGGTAGGAACGTGGGGTATTGTATGCAAAGAGAAGTGTGAGTATTATTGGCACACTAGAGGAAACTCCATTTTTATTGCCAAGAGGACCGCATGTTACTGAATTGCCAAGCCCTACTACAGCATATGAAACCTGCAAATTCTGAAGCTTTCCATTTTTTTTTTTTTTAAGATTTACTTATTTATTTGAAAGAGAGAGTGTGTGCATGGGGCAGGGGAGCAGAGGGAGAATCCTCAAGCTGACTCCCCGCTGATCGGGGAGCCCGACACAGGGCTCAATCTCACCACCCCGAGATCGAGACCTGAGCCGAAATCCAGAGTCAGCCACTTAACAGACTGAGCCACCCAGGCACCCCAATTCTGAAGCTTTCTAAAGGCACAATGTACATGCCCCCCTACACACCCCAAAACCTCATCCCAGCCACTGGGACTGGCCTCGCTCAAAGGCAAGGCCATGAGGAATGACAGGCCAATGCCTCGCATGAAAGGACCACCCCCAAAGTCAGCAATGGGCTATTCAGGGAAGGGGCAAGAAAAAAGGTACAGGCCACTCTGAGGTCACCTTCCACCTTCTCCAGTGGCATCCAGGACCGGGTTCAGGGTATGAACGGGGACTTGGACCTGAGGGCACCTGGGAGAGGCCCAGTGGTCCCAGGCTGGGATGGCTGGAGAGAGAGTGAGATGGGCAGATCGGAGCCCTCACTCCCAAGGGCAGGAGGGAGGTTCAAGGGAAGACACGGACCTTGCTGCAGGCAGGAACCAAGTGCCAAGAAGCAAGGCACTGCTCCCTACGCATGGGATGGTGGAAGGTCAGCTACGACCACCGGGCATCTGCTGCATGAACAAATGAATAAATGTTACAGCTCTTCATTTCCTCAACAGACACAAAAGCAGCCAAACTAGAGCTAACTTTGAAGCCTTTTATGGGAGAAACAGCCAAACAAACGCTCTTAGGTTAACAATGGCTCCACACTCCGTGAGTTTGAGAAATGCTGGATCTGCATTAACCGAGTTTCTTTAGCGCAGGACTTACCAGAACCTTCAAAATAACATCACGCACTGTGAAGAAGCCAGAAATCCACAAAGTGGCTTCTCCCATGCTCCCCTGGGCACCGGCCCTCTCGGCCTGCAGCAGCTTGTACAAAGCGGAGTTGCAGGAAGCAAACTCTGGGGAACGTTCCTACCTTTCTCCCTCCGACCACAGCGGGCGCAAGCATGCTGAGCTGGGCTCACCCCGATGATGGCCCACAGCCCGACGCCCAGCTGTGATCCAGCCCCTCACTCCCACTCGGGGTGGGGGGTACAAGTGAGTGAGGGTGACATCGTGAAGAGGTTAACCTAGAAGCATCAGTTCTTAAAAAAAAAAATTAAACATTCCCATAAACAGCTGTAGCGTATCTGGAGCTATTAGCCAACTGCAGGGGACACATCCAAGAATCTTGTCAAGAAGCGTGCTCTGGACAACCTGGGAGGTGCATCCTATCCTGGCTCTCCTCTGGCCAGTCTCCCGCACCTGGGACACCCGCTCCCCAGCATGTCCTTGGGTGGCTCCAGGGACGGCGTCCACTATGAATGGGGTTCACTGCAGCCCTCGGCCAAAGGCTCTGCCCTGCCTGGCCGACACCAAAGCCCGGCACCACGGGCCACACATCAGCTCTGGCACCTCGTCTGCACCCCTATCTGGGCCCAGTGCCATAGGGGCACAGAGGACTGTGTTCCCCGAAGTCCTGATGATGGTGGGCACACCCAGGTGACTTCTGCCCAGCACAAAAGTTCCAGGAAACAGGGAGGGTCCACATCATCGGTGTGGCTTTTCCTGGGATCCGGTAGGAAAGTGCGTAGAGCAAGATGTCCTCACAGCGTGGTGAGATTATCTCCCGGGACAAGGGGACGTTGGCTTGCAAAGTGCTGGCCTGGGAACACATAAAAGGCCCTCTTGTTGACAGAACCCACTCCTACAGCAGAACCTACCCCCAAACCTTTTAAAATGATTTTGGATTTTGGCCCCAACTTGCTCTCCACGGCCCCACTGCACAGACACGTTGCTGACATGCCAAACCCATGCTCTGCTCCTTTAGCAAAGGCAGTCCCAAAAGTCCATGAGAGCCTCCTCCGAGGGACAAGATGGCACACGCCAGGCCCGGCCCACAGAGCGTGGCTCCTTGTCATTTGGCCCAGAAGGCTATAATTAGAAGGCAGTCCCCTCCGTCTGCGGGGATTCCACGCTGGCCCCTCCCCGTGCTTTCCTGGAGAGCTCTCCCCGGGGGCCCGACAGTGGCAAGACCCCTGAGCTCCCGCTGGGTGCCAGGCCTTGCGGCACCGAGCCCCTGCTCAGGGCCTTCATAAACTACATCCTCACCAAGAGACAGTTCTTTTAACTCCCCTCAGACTTTACCAGCAGCCCAGCAGCCCAGGCACAGGGGGTCCTCCCAAGGCTTCAAGTTCCCTCAAGCCAACAAACACATCTTCCCTCCCTCCATCCCTCTCTCCCTTCCTTCAGCATCCATTGATGCCAATGGATACCGGTTGATTTGCCAAGTGAAGAAGACACAGAGATCTGAGGCCCAGTCAGTCAATCAAAATAGTGACAATGGCCAAACCGGGGTCTGTCTTGGGGGGTTAGGGAGGCACAGGGAAGGTGTGGCCACTGGGCCTATGACGGGGTGGGGGCTTGGGGGTACATTCATGGAACCCAAGGCCAGTCCAGTTGGAGCAAGAGGTTGGTGCCAATGGCTAATGAAGCCGGAGAGGGGGCATGGCCAGGGCCTGAGGCCTTCAATGCCAGGCGCCAGAACCTTCCAAAGCTCCGCCTATGCAGTCTGCCATCTGAAATGCCCTGCCCCTCTTTCCATCAGATCAAACCTTAACCTTAGCCTCAAGACCCTCCCCAATCCCCAGACAAAGAAGCCTTTCCTCCTGGAAGCCCCCCAGGCCCAAGACCCTCAGCTTAGGACTTCATGTCAGACTGAGAGCACCGGGGTGCCTTGAGCCCCACACCTTTACCTCCCAAACGGAGGAACCATGGTCCAAAGAGGAGCTGGGCTCTGCTTCTCAGCATGCCTTCCCCTCTTGTGGAGACAGGGCAAAGAAGGGAGCTGGGGGAGGCCTGAGTCTGGTGCGGAGTTTGACAAGCCACAGGCCCTCCACAGCCCCTCACAGGGAGGCTTCTGTGTCCATCTTAGGGCGAAGCCTCTCCCATTCCCTGTGCCCCCTCCAGCACAGCATGACCCTTGACACCCTTGAGGGTCCGTTCATGTGTCCATCTTCCCCCACCTCGGGGGCTCTGTGAGGGCATGAACCAGGTCTTATTCGATGCCATGTTCCCAAAACCCAGCACGGTGCTGGCTCCCAGTGGTGCTCAGTCAATGTTCATTGGATGGATGGACAGATGGACAGATGGGTACAGACAGAGAAAGGAGAAAAAGAGGAGGAGGGACGGACAGGTAGGAAAACAGTGGCTGAGTCCCTCACAGATGAGAACATGCTCCTCACCCACTGTAAGGTGTTGGGGCTGCTGCTTTCCTGAGACCCTCACATGATTCTTCACCCGCTCCCTTCTTGTGGTTCTCCTCACCCCGTCTCCATCACTCAGTCGGAGACCATGGTGAGGGGGAAAGAGCCAACCCTCTGGCCCCAGCAGGCCTAGGTTCAAATCCCAGCTAATCGCTGTGTGGCCTCGGGCAGGCTCCTCCTAGACACGGCACCTCCGAGTCTCCATGTCTACAACACGCCCATCCACAGGAGCCACCCCGCCGTGAGCGGCCCAGATCACTCCGGGAGAAATGCAGGTGAAGCCTCGCACACCCTCTGTTCCCCTTGGACTGGCCAGCCTCTGGGCCCTCCGCCTCCCAGGGCTGGACCCCGCCACATGGAGCAGCCTAACCCACACAACCCTCCCTCGAGGCCACGGCTGCCGCCAGCGTGGGCTACACGCTCTCCGCACGGTCCCAGGTGCAGGTGACAACTGCCTCCAGCAACGCATGGTACCAGAGTGACACAGCCAACGGGGGCGCCCCTGTGCGCACCTCTAATTACCCGAGTCTCTGCCATCACCTTTGCTGCAGAAACAGCACCAGGGCCTGATGTACTCCGATGTTTTAACTAATTTGCTAATTTACTCCTTCAGCAGAGGAGAAACCAACTGTTTCCGGAGGCCGTGCTCTCAGGCTGGGGGAGGGCACCACAGTCCAGGCCAAGGTCAGACCCTGCTGGCCGACAGGGCTGCCCCCTGCCATCATTCCTGCACCCGGGCGCCCGCCCCAAGCCACACACCAAGATGGCTGTCCTGGGCATGAGACACCACAGAGCCCTAGCGAGGGCACGGCATCCCTGGGAAGGCAGAGCGCTGACCGTCCTGCCCATCCCTGCACGGCCCTGGGCACGCGCCTTTGCCTCCCTCACCCGCAGTGCCCCGTGGTGATGGAGATACACGGACGTCAGGTATGCCAGCAAGAGGGCTGACGGGTACCGGACCCACGGAGGTGACGGTAAAGACCTCAGACGTGGCCGGCGCTTCCTCTAAGGCTCCCTTCTATGCCCCAAGGATAAAGAGGCAGAGACTTTGGTCCCTAAAAGCCCCAAGTTTTAGAAAAAAACATGAGAGTCAACTCAAGCTCCAGAGCCAGAGGGAGCATGGGCCTGGTCAGTGACGAGGATCCCTGCCCAGACCTGGGGACACCCCTCGCCCAACATGTATGTGTCCCCTTTGATGGGACTGGAGCAGGACGGATGCCCCCATGGGGCAGACATTGGGCTGAATGTGTTACCCAGACTGTCCTGAACCTTCCAGAGACCATACAGCGGAGGCACCCCCCGAAGGCTCTCCAGCCAGCTCGGTACCCGCATCACTGTTCAGAAGGGGGCCAACAGCCACACGGGCTCTTGCGCACCCAGCACTGGTCAGCCCTCTGCAAGGCAGGGACACGACCCCAGGGAGGGGATGGCATGTGGCCCACATGGAGTTTGTCGGTGAAAACTGGGGAAAGGGGCGCAGGCGGGAAGATGGAAGAGCAAAGGAAGGAGTGGGCCCGGGGCTTGCGGGAAGGAGAGGAGGCGGTGCCCCTCTGCCTCCACCCCTCCACCGGGTTCTGGCTGCAACCTCCTCTTGCCCAGACTAGAGCCCATCTGAGGAGGGGGAAAGGCAGGGGAGGGGAGCAGCGTCCGGCTGGGGCAGCATGGCCAGGGACAAAGTGCTTAGTGCTGAGGACACCCTGGTCCCGATGCCCCACTCCCAGAATCCGGGATCCCCCCCAAACCCAAGGCTGTCTCCCTGGTTCTTTCCTCCACCCACCGCCCCAGCCCAGCTGATAGTCTCCCTCCCCGGGTCGCTTCCCGAAGAAGCTTTCTCATCTGGCCCAGACGCCAGCCTCCAAGACGCCGATGAAGTCTGAGACACAGGTGAGCTTTCTCCTTGGCGATCTGCCTTTCTCCTGCCACCCCATTCTCCTTCCTTTTGAAAACCAGTGGAATTACACCCAGATCCAAACCAGCAATGAGGTGGGAAAAAATGGCAACAGCACTGGCTGCCCCGAAGCTGAGGTGCGGCCCAGTCTGGACCATCCCCTCCTCCTCCCACCCTGCTCTCCCGGAGCAGGAAAAGGCCCGTCTCGACAGACTCCCCAGAGCCTGTCAGATTGCACAACAGGGCATTCCGGGTCAGAACTTCCCAGGACAGGATTTAGAGAAAAGTATGTCTAATGAAGAGGAACGGAAGGGCAGGGTTCCAGAAGGACCTGGAAACGTTATGGCGGTTTTGTTTTGGTTTTTAGCAAGGAGGCAAACAGAACTTCAGGGCATGAGAACAGAGCAAAAAGAGACAGGGGTGAGGTCTGAGAGCTGCCCAGAAGGAAAGACTGACTGCTGTGGTCCGAGAGCTGACCCAGGCAGGAGGCGGGGAGGTCATCCCTGGCTCAGACGGGAGGCAGGCAGCTGCTGGTGGGGCTCACAGGGACAAGTCACCAAGGAGCTCAGGTGATGACTGAAATGCGGTCACCTCCCCAGAATAACTTGAAGACAAGCCCTCCCACGCAAGTGCCAAATGGGAGAACCCAGAATCGCCCAACACAACCTCCAGAGGCCACTCCGGGCCCTGGGGAAGGGGTCCCACTCCATCTCCCGGTCTTGGAAAATCTTCGTCCCTCCAGTCCTGGGAACGGTCAGACCCTCAGGCATCCCCTCAAAAGCACGCCCTCTGGGAAGCCCCAGACCCTCCTCAGAGCCCCCTCAGGGGCCCCTCCGCAGGTGGCATCCCAAGGACGGCCCAAACCCCAGGGCAAAGGGAGCCTCCAAGAATTTCTAGAGTTGGTATTGGCCCCGGGAGGATCCAGCACATCCCCTTCATGGGACAGATGCAGCAACAGGCCCAGAAGAGGCAAGGACTTTCCTCCAAGTTACACACCTAGCGTGTCTCACCCCGCCCTTCAGACACGGACCCATCTTTGCCCAGAAAGGAATGCCACGGAGAACCTCGGAGACCTCAGCCCAAGGACTGAGTCCCCTCACTCATCCAAGGGCCCCTCAGGGTCTCTCACCTGAGGGCACACAGGCTGGACTGTCCAGCTCTGTCACTGCACTTGCTGGCCAAGTGGCCTCAAACAGCCAGCGGCACGTCTATTAGTCAAGAGGGAAACCTGCCAGTGGGGTGGCGTACAGGGAGAATCACATGAGAGAGGACACGGAAAGGGCCCGGCCCCCAGTCTCTGTGCCCCCTTACTTCCCCCTTTCTCCTGAGGAGGAGGGGAGGCCAGAGGTAGCCTCCGCTGTGGAGGATCAGGCTGTGTGTCCCCGGGCAAGCCAGTGCGACCACGCGGCCTTGGCCTCCCCTTCTGTACAACAGGGGGACTGGATTCTAAGTCCTGCTACCCTCATTCTGCCTCTCCGTCTGGGCTGCTGGCGCCACAGGGAGGCCACGGCCGGCCTGGCCCGGCCTTTGGACGGTAGGCTCCCCAGGGCCTGCCCACGGCCCTCTCCCCAGGCCAAGAAGGGCAGAGGCGGCTCTCCCGGACTGCTGGATGATTTACGGCCTCATCCAGCCACCGTTCCCGAGGCTGTAGACCCAGCAGATATTTTCCACTGCCGCAGCTGAGTGCAGACATTAAAGGAGCCCTGGGCCTGGGCCTTGGCCTCACTCTGGCTTCCCATCGCCTGAACACACAGGCGGGCCGGAGGCCCAGGCCAAACATCTGTGCCTAGGAACCAGCACTCCATCACAGGGAAGGGCGAGACAAAGCCCGGGGCCCTGCATCCAGGCCTGAGAGGCCCAGTCCAGGGGGAGCCAGGCCTCCCAGCCGGTGTGATTCACACCAGGCCCTTCCCACTTCCGTTTTCCGCTTTCTCCCCATGACAGCATCTTGAACGCGTGCCTTTGCTGGCAAGCCCAAGCACTCTGGGGTTTCTGCCCTGACGCGGCTCCCACGCTCAGCTGTGCACACAGCCCTTGGACAGGCCGCCGAGACTGTGTGGGGTGCTAGGAGTAATGCACAAACCTCCGGCCCACACAGACGTTCTCGGAGGCCGCGATCCCGCAGGGCGGCCCAGCCGGGAGGACTGGTGCGGTGGCCCTGCCTCTCTCAGCACCAGGCCACCCTCTGGACAAGCCAGACTGTCCCGGCAGATCGTGAGCACATGCAGGGGAAGGACTATCTGTGCTGCAGAATTCTCTATACCATTGAGAATGGGAAAGGTCCTTCGAGAGAGAAAAATACAAACTCAGCTTTCTGCTCCCAGCCAAGACGGAATCACAGGGACTAGATGTAGGTTCCCACCCAAAACCACCAAATAACCAGACAAAACATTTGAAACAGTGATTTTCAAGACACTGAACGACAGGCATCAAAGGGACAGTGGTCCCCGAGAGACAGAAACAAACGGGCTGGGGAGGCTGGAGGCAGGGCAGGAAGGCAAACCCAAGCAGAACCTGGCAGTTTCCCTGAGTTACAGAGATGGGGCCGAAGTCCAGGGAGACCGGGGCAGGTAGAGTGTGCGTGACAGAATGCCAAGACGGGAGAGCCGAAAAGAGAGAGAGAACATCACAGATCTACAGGGCTCCCCCCAGAGAAACTGCAGAATACAGGGACATGCAGTTCTTTTCCCAGAACCAAGGAAAGAACCAGTCAGAAGGATGAGAGAGAACAGTGCCGCAGCAACCACAGGGCCAGGGAACTGGGCCCACCAGCCAGACTGCAGAATCTCCAAAGTCAAGGGCATTGCGAAAAGCAGTCAGAGGTTGTTGCCACAACAGTGAGGAATAATTACCCTGGGCTCCGGGCCCATCTCACCAATCTTAACAGCAAGATTAAACCTTCCAAGGAAATCAGCCATGCCCCAGAGAAAGCTTGAGAATATTTATAGGAAAACAAAAATTTTCAACGTGCCACAAGAGACAATTTTCAATATCTAGCATCCATCAAAGATTATCAGGCATGCCAAAGAAAGCAGGAAGAGACAACCCATAATAAGGAAAATGATCAATTAATCCAAACCATGCCAGAGCAGACCGGGATTGAGAATTTGTAGACTAGAGCCTTAAAACAGTTATCATGACCATATGCCACATGTTCAAAAAGTCAAGTAGAGGGGTGCCTGGGTGGCTCAGCTGGTTGGGTGTCTGTCTTTGGCTCGGGTCATGATCCCGGGATCCTGGGATCGAGCCCCACGTTGGGCTTCCCTGCTCATTGGGGAGTCTGTTTCTCCCTCTATCCCCGCCACCCATCGCTCACACTCTCTCTCTCAAATAAATAAATAAAATCTTTTAAAAAAAAAATTCAAGTGGAGACACCAAAGACATAAAAAAAACCTAATCAAACTTCTAGAGATGTAAAATACACTGCATGGGGTTAGTGGCAGATTAGACACCTCGGAAAAAAGACTCGTGAACTTGAAGAAATGTCAATAGAAACTATCAAATATGAAAACCAGGGGGGGAAAAGAATTACAAAAGAAAAGACTATGTGAGGGGTGCCTAGCTGGCTCAGTCTGTAGAACATGCAATTCTTGATAGCACCATGTTGGGTATAGAGATTACTTAAAAATAAAATCTTTAAAAAAGAAGAAAAGCTGAGGGACAACTTCAAGCTGCCTAATGTATGTGTAATTGGAGTTCCCAAAGGAGAGAGGGGTAAGAAGAAATATCTGAAGAAATAATGGGTAAGAATGTTCGAAATGTAATGAAAACTACAAAAGCAAAACCTTAAAAGCAACTGGAAAAAAGATGATTACCTGAGATCAAGAAAGTCATTTCATAATGACAAAGGAGTGAGTTCAAGATAGAACAATCCTCAATGTTTATGCACCTAACAACACAACTTCAAAATACTTGAAGGGGCGGTAGAGTGTGCAACTCTTAATCTCAGGGTTGTGAGGTCAAGCAAGCCCTATGTTTGGGCGTGGAGATCACTTAAATTTATTTTTTTAAAGATGTTATTTATTTGCTTGAGAGAGAGTTCGAGGGAGCAAGAAAGAGAGCACAGAGGGAGAGGGAGAAGCAGACTCTCGGCTGAGCAAAGAGCCCAACGCAGGGCTTGATCCCAGGACCCCTGAGATCATGACCTGAGCCGAAGGCAGATGCTTAACCAACTGAGCCACCCAGGTGCCCCGAGATCACTTAAAATTTAAAAAAGAAATACATGAAGTGAAACCAGAAAGTACTGGTTTAACATCTGAAAGCCCGATTACTGGGATTCACCATATTCCCCTATCCAACATGGAGAACAAGACAAGTATGCCTGCTCTCACCACATGTTGTCTACACTGTCCTGGAGACTCCATAGCCAGGATAAATAAGGCAGAATCAATAAATAAAAGGCATCCAGATTGCAAAGAAAAAAAATAAAACTGTCTTTATTCTCAGATATGATCATTTATGTACAAAATCAGATAGAATCTACTGAACAGTAGTACACAAAAATCAATTAAATTTTGAAATGCTAGCAGATTGGAATTTTTAAAATACCACTTATAATAGCTTCAAAAAACATAAAATCTCTCAGGATCTATCTGAAAAAGATGCAGAATACCTGTACATTAAAAGCTGTAAGACACCGCTGAGAGAATTTAAAGTAGACTTAAAAAATGGAGGGACATACACCCTGTTCATGGGCCAGATTACTCAACATTATTAGGATGTCAATTCCCTCCAAATTTATCTATATTCCTCACAATCTCAATCAAGATCTTAAAAGTAGGATTTTTGGAAAAATTTGCAAGCTGATTCTAAAATTCATATAAAAATGCAAAAGATCTAAAAATAGCCAAAGCAACTTTTAAAAAAAGGATAAATTTGGAGGCTAACACTACCTGGTCTCAAGACTTACAATTAAGCTCAGTAATCAAGGAAGTATGATGTTGGAAGTATGATGAAAAATAGATCAAAAGAATGAACTAGAAAGTCCAGAAATAGGCCCACGTGTGTATGGGAAACATTTTTTTAATAAAGGTGCAAAGGCAACTTGGTGCAGAAAGAATAATCTTTTAAAATATAGCCCTGGAGGGACGCCTGGGTGGCTCAGTAGGTTAAGCGGCTGCCTTCCGCCCAGGTCATGATCCCAGGGTCCTGGGATCGAGTCCCACATCAGGCTCCTTGCTCAGCAGGGAACCTGCTTCTCCCTCTCTCTCCCTCTGCTTGTGCTCTCTCTGTCAAATAAATAAAACCTTTAAAAAAAATAAAATAAAATATGGCCCTGGAGCAATTAGATAGCTGTATGCAAATAAGTAAGTAAATAACTTTGATCCATACTTTGTAATATATACTGATGTTAACATACTAACTCAATATGTATCACAGCCCTAAATGTAAAACCTAAGACTTTAACACTCCTAAAAAGAAAACATGAGAGAAAAAAATCTTTGTGACCTCAGTTGAGGCAAAGATTTCTCAGGCCCAATACCAAAAGCATGAGCTATAAAAAGAAAAACTGATGAAGTGGATTTCCTCAAAATTAAAATTTTTTTATTCTATAATAGACACTGTTTTTTTTAATCTGCAAAGCATATAATTGATAAAAGACTTGTATCGAGAATATATAAAGAACTCTCAAAACTGAATAATTAAAAAACAAACAAACCAAGGTTAAGGAAAAAAAAGAAAAAAGCAGGGATGGAGCAAGACTTGCTCAGACACTACACCAGAGAATATATGCTGATGGCAATAAAACATACCAAAAGCAGAACAACATCGTTCATTAGGAAAATGCAAATTAAAACTACAATGATTAAATTAAAGCCAAAGTAGCTAAAATTCAAGAGATTAACCTTTCCAAGTGTTGGCAAGGACGTGACAGAACTGAGACTCTCCTATACTGTTGGTGGGAATATAAAATGGTACAATCCTCTCGGTTAAACAGTTTTACGGTTTTCTAAAAAGTCAAATATATCAACCTCATAACCCAGACACACCTACCCTATCAGCCAGTCATTCCACTTCTCAATATTTCCCCAAGACAAGGACGCCCACACCCACACAATGACTCCTACAGAAATGTTCACAGCAGCCTTGTGTGTAATAGCCCCAAACTGGAAACAACCCAAATGTCCATCAACAGGCGCCTGGACAGACAGATTGTGGTATATCCACATGATTGAATACTACTCAGCCAGCAATAAAAGGATAGGGGCTATGGATAAGCACACCATGGATGAATCTCATGATAACTGTGCTGAGTGAAAGAAGGCAGACAGGAAAAAAAAAAAAAAGCGCAACCTGTTTGGTTCCCTTTAACTCTAGAAAATGCAAACTAATCTGTAGTGACAGAAAGCAGAGCAGTGGTGGCCTAGGGAAGGTGAAGAGGCGGGAGGAACAGATTACGGAAGGACAGGAGGAAACTTCTGGGGATGATGGATATGTTCCCTATCTTGATCGTGGTGATAGCTGGCATGCATAAGTCAAAACTTATCAAATTTCATGTTTTAAAAAAGGCTCCACTGAGCTATCAAATTGAGAAAGATCAAAAGGGTTGATAACAACACTGTTGGCGTGGATATGGACAAACAGGCGCTCTTATAAGTTGCTGGTGGGAGTATAAACCTCCACGGAAAGTGATCTGGCAATATCTATCCATATTACCAAAAAAAAAAAAATCCCACGCTTATGCCCAGAAATTTCATTTCTAGGAGGTTTTCTACATGCCACTCTGTTTATAGTGGCAAGTGTCCATCAGTAGGGACTAGACTAAAAAAAAGGCAACTCTGATAGAACCAACCATACATGGTATACCTTCCCACGTATAGAATGAAGAAAAAGCTCTTTATGGGCTCATATGGAATGGTAAGTGAAAAAGCCAGGTTATAATACAGGTTGCATACTATGCTTCCATTGGGGCATAAAAGGGGGAAAAGGTTATCTATTCATTTTAATGCTACTTGTTTATTTCTGGAAGGATACACACAAAAACTAGCATCAGTGATTGGCCCTGGAAGGACTACGTGGGCCACAGCAGTGCCAACAAGACTTCCTATAAAAGTATATATAACACTTTATGCCTTTTGAAATTGTTAAGCATGTGGGTGTGTGACTATTCACTAAATAAATAAGGATACATAAAAATTACAGGTAAGGGAAAAGTAAGTGAGGTTGATCTATATAGACAGATGTGGAAAGAACATCAAGACATATTGCTAAGTGAACACAAAGAAAGTAAGCTGCTGAACACTACTGGTGATATGATCTCATTTGGGTAAAAACTAAATAATGGGGCGCCTGGGTGGCTCAGTCGGTTGGGCGACTGCCTTCGGCTCAGGTCAAGATCCTGGAGTCCCAGGATCGAGTCCCGCATCGGGCTCCCTGCTCGGCAGGGAGTCTGCTTCTCCCTCTGACCCTCCTCCCTCTCACGCTCTCTGTCTCTCATTGTCTCTCTCTCAAATAAATAAATAAAATCTTTAAAAAAAAAAAACTAAATAATGACAATAAATTATTGGTCTATGTCGGTTGAAAAACGCTGAAAAACACATGCATACCCATGGTTGGTAGTTATTTCTAGGTAGTAGGATTTAGGGGGGAACTTCTTATTCCACATTATCCATTTCTGAATGTTTAAACTTTTTTATTTGTATTAAGTTTGTATCAGAAGGAGAAGAAAAAAAAACAAAAAAACAAGCTTCCTAGGCTGCCCTACGCTGGGGCAGTTATTTCTTTTTAACCACTTGCCTAGAAATATGAGTAGAGTTTAAACATGACCTCACCTTTGATAGGGAATTCTACCTCTGGAAATTTATCCAAAGAATGCGATCAGTTACAGTCAAAGATTTATATCTGTGGGAAAACACACAGGTGAATGTGGTCATAATCGACAAAAGTAAATTACAAAACAATCTATGAGATGTGATCCTGTGAGTGTAGAAAATACTAGTAAACATAAATAAAAAAGGTCTAGAAGGGACCGATGTGCTAAGGGGGTTCGCCACAAAGAGCATGGGGACTGTGGGCCTCAGGTCTCTGTGGCTTTTACTTTCTTCTTTTTAAATCTTTTTCCTTAACTAGCTTACAAATTATATGTTTTGGGTTTTTAAAAAAAGGAAGCTAAATACACTAATAATCTTAAGGCATTTATACACAAAGGTGTTTTTAGAAGAATTAGCTATGATCGTGAAAAAAATAACCTTTATGTCCAAAATAGAAGCAGCAGCAACAAACATATTTTGACAGAGCCTACAACAAATGATTACCAAAAAGTATTAAGTAAAAATTGCAGGATGCAAATTATAAACTATACAATCTTGAATTTGAATCTGTAAAGTACTGGGGGGGGATAAATATTAACAAAGATTAGAATTAAGTAGACAAAAAAATTTTTTTAATCCAAGACAGCAAATCTGTTGTTTCAATATTTGGGCCACCATGATGACTAAGTCGAGGTGAGAATGGAGACAGGACACTTTTAGGCAAGGGAGCCTCACTCCAGCTGTCCTGTCCAGCAGAAGCCCCTGAGCAGCCATAGGGGGCTACCTTGTGGGAGCCTCGCACAAGCCTCAGGAAGCTTGTGTCTCTTCTCTGCCCGCAACCACCTGCCCTTGAACAGGTCCATGGGTTGGATTGCATGGTCACTATCCTGGCTTCTGGAGGAATGTGGCTGGAAGACCCACTATGGAAAGCTCCAGAGCACAACAGGGCAAAGGTGACTGGCCTCTGGCCTAGGGCAGCCACGGGCAGCCTAAAGGTAACGTCTGGTCGGTGCCTTGTGGGTCTGAGACAGGACAAAATCAGGCACCTCTTAAAAAATATCCCTGCCAACAAACTGATCTCTTTCTGGGCCAGGGTGCAGGTGCTAATAAGCACTGGGTCTGCCCCCACCAAGATGTCTTTCAGTAAAACCCAGCAGGATGGGGGCTCTGGCTTAAACCAGCAGCCCACACTGAATGAGAATCAGGATTTGGGTTGACTGGAGCCTAAATGAGTTGCTACATGACACAGCTGCCAAGTATATGGTGCCCACTTGGGCTGCCTTATTAATAATAACAAGATTTATTACTATGTACCAGGCACAAGCCAACTCTCTGTGAACTCTTTTATCCTCACTATACCCCGAGGAGATGGGTCCACAGCTATCCTCACCTGACGGATGAGAAAACAGAGGCACAGAGCTGGGATGTGCAGTCTATCTCCAGCACCTGGTCTCAACCCCCTGCTCCACCGAACCTTCCAAATTGAGGGCTAATATGCCCGTCCCTTCCCCATGGCCATGCTACAGCCATTTGGACAGTCCCCTTCTGAGCCAGGGTGCCAAATAGATGCTAAGCTGGGTCGCATGAAACACAGAGGGCCCGGATTGGCCCATAACAAGGGGGTGGAGGCCAGCCTGGGAAAGAACAAGCCCAGGGAAAACACACATGGTCCTCCCTCAGAGAACTGGGGGCCACAGAAAGGACAACAAGTGGACAGACGTCCTTTAGGAGCGGTCGGAGGAGATGGAGCAGGCAGGCTGGGACTGATAGCGGGGCCGCATTTCCAACTGTCCAGGCTGCCACGGAGGGGCCTCCCGGGCAGAGGGGGTCTCTGCCGAGACAAAGGCTGTGCCCTCCCTCCTCCCAGAGGTTATGGCAGAGCCCCCTCCGGATGGGAAACCAACGCCAGGGAGGAGAGAGGAGCCGTGACCCTGACTGTTCTTCCTTTGGGAACTTGGACGACTCCAGTGAAACCAGAAAACCTCCGTAGCACCTGTAAAATGCAAACGAAAGTTCCTCCCGCACAGCTCGGGTTGTCATCCTAGCAGGACCGGAGTGCCTGTCCCACAGCTCGTGGTGGTGTTTGCTAAAGCAGTACATGGTCTCGAAGCCTTTTCCATCTTGAGACGGTGTAAGAGTGTTTAAAGATGAGAGCACTTCCGGTGGCAATGCCGAGGTCAAGGGCTGCTTCCTTCCTCAAGTATATCAGTGAAGTGACCATCTGTGAGTTTACAAACCCCAAATGCAACCCTTTCTAATCGCCAGAATAGAAAAACCGTGACCCCACGCACCAAATATCATGGCTAGATCTATCCCAACCGCCTCATTTGACTGACAAGGAATAAACTAGGGAAGGCATGTCTGCCTAAGGGGGTCTCTTGTTAACCTCAGGCAAAGCCAGGCTAGAACCGTGGTCACCGCACCACATCTCCAAGAACTTCTCCACCAAAACCACCTGCCTCCCACCAAACATCCCTCAAATGGGTGTAAAAATATTGTACACAGAAATTACGTGTGGAGCCTAAATGAACTATACAACACATTTTTAAATTATATAAAAATGCAATTCTGCTATATTACAAACTAATCATTTTATAACAATTCCTCTTACTCTCTCAAAGCAAGGTCACCCATCTGGAGACTGCTTGGTTGACTTATATTTCTTAAGAGAGGTGTCGAAGGACCCTGAACAAACGCCATTTTCTCCCACTGGAAAATCTCCCCGAATTGATTTATCAACAAACATTTACCAAACACAAATAAACAGACAACTGCAAGACAATATTAATGAATGTTACAAGCAAGGGAAACTCCAGAGACAAGTGGGAGCCTAGGTCTGATGCAGGAAAGACTCCACAAAGGAGGTGACCCTTTAGTTACTGGCTTCATGGATAGGAGAGGAGAGATACACCAAAGACCAAAAACAAAAACTTTTAACATCCTGTAGTCAATGGATGGAGGATGGATGGATGGATGGATGGATGGCAAATAATGGATAATAAACGGATGAATGGATGGAAGATGGAGGATGGATTGAAGACAGATGGATGGATAATGATAATGGATAATAATGGATGGAAGATGGAGGATGGATTGAAGATGGATGGATGGATGGATGGATGGACACATGGATGGATGATGAAAGATGCATGAATGGATGGGTGAAGGAGGGAAGATGGATAGATGGATGAGTGATGGAGGGAGGGAGGATGGATGGATGGAAGGATGGATGGATGAATGGATGAGGGAGGGTAGATGGATGGATAATGGAAGGAGGATGGACAGATAATGGATGGGTGATGGATGTATGGATGGATGACTGATGTATGTGTATGTATGTATGGATGGATGAATGAACAGATTGATGAGTGATGGAGGATGCATGAATGGATGGGTGATGGAGAGAAGAGGGATGGATGGATAGGTGACAGAGGGAGGATAGATGGATGAGTGATGGAGGGAGGGAGGATGGATGGATGGATGGATGTATGGATGAATGGATGAGGGAGGGAGGGCAGATGGATGGATAATGGAAGGAGGATGGACAGATAATGGATGGATGATGGATGGATGGATGTATGGATGGATGGATGATGTATATGTATGTATGTATGTATGGATGGATGGATGGATGGATGGATGGATGAGGGAAGGAAGATGGACAGATGGAGGAAGGAAGGAAGGAAGGATGGATGGATGGATGGATGGAGGATGGATAACCACTACTACCCTTAAAGCACTGAAAGTGTTCCTGAGGATCATAGTGAAGAGTGTTCTGAGAACCAGATTCATCTTCTCTTCCTTTTTCCACCAGCCATCAGGGTCACCAAGAGATGACCCTGTAAGGGGAGTTATCTTCAGGGAGCAATAGGTCAGGAATAGGCAAAGCTGTTGCCTACAGTTGGGCAAAGGTTACTAGAATGAGAAGAGGTATGTGCATATTTGCTGGGAATTCCCTCTTTTCCACTGTTGTGCCTGGCCTCCCTGGCAGAGAAAAAACTGGAGAAACTGAGTCAGCCCAAACCTAGAGGCAGAGAATCACTTTGCTGCCCAATGTCCCATCCCCCAAAAGAACCTGGGCTCCTGTGGGCTTATGCCTCATGACCTGAAGTTAACCCACGGGTAACAACAAGGGCCATCCTTAGGATCACAGAGCCACCCCTTCAAAGCATCCCCAGGCTCTCATAAAGGGTCCCTCTGCAGACTGCCAGAGCCCTTCCCCGCACCTCACCCTCCAAGTAACACTGACCCCCTGTAGGTTCCAGAAATGCCACGTTCTGTCCATCATTCGCCTGAGTTGCTTTGCCTGGACTGTCCTTCCTTCCCCTGCCCCTCCAATGGCAAAGTCCCCAGACCCAGTCTGGACCTCTCCTGGAAGAAGCCTTCTGGGACTGCTCAGGCACCACTGTTTGGTTGAATACGTGAGCCACTGCCAAAAGGCCCCGATCCCAGGATCTCCCATTATTCTGACCCAGGACCCCTCAGTCCCTGACTCTTAGCTGCCAGGAAGAGCCTGGTACAAAATTCATTGTGAAGTGAAAAACCTACAGCCTGGGGCCAGAAAAACAGATCTATCCGGTTTCTCTCCGACAACAGTTGAGGGCAATCCCTGCTCCTGGCAACATTCCTCTGTAGCTGTCTTTTGAGGTCACGCTGGCCAATTCATGACTTTCCTAAAGTAGCCTCCCCGCTAGGCATGGAGACTCTCGGAAGAAGATGCACACTTGAGAACACTGCTGAGATCTCAGAGGCCAGTGGCACTTAGCCAAGTTAGCAAGGTGTGCGCTTCCGGCGGTGAGCTTAATAAGTCCAAGGCACGTAACAGATGTTCAAGTAAGTGCTAGCTGATTGACTGATGGAATGCTCCAGGAATTCCTCGTGATGGCAGCGGCCCCACTGTTTCCATTTCAAGGCACAGAAAGGAGGCTTGAAGATTT
This sequence comes from Leptonychotes weddellii, assembly GCF_054177405.1. Lineage (NCBI taxonomy): Eukaryota > Metazoa > Chordata > Mammalia > Carnivora > Phocidae > Leptonychotes > Leptonychotes weddellii. The sequence continues at coordinate 94,088,641 of NC_138371.1, read as the reverse complement.
CCAGCCCGGTGTGAGAGTGAGGTGTGAAAAGGCGCCTGCCACCTGGTGTGTGGGTCAGGGAAGAAAGCCTAGCTGGTGACATCTCCCCCAGGGTTTCCCAATTGTAGCATTGGTAACATTTGGGGTTGGATCATTCTTTGTTGTGGGGGCTGCAGGTGTGCACTGCAAGAGGTTAACCAGCATCCCGGGCCTCCACTTACTAGATACCAGTAACACACACACATACACACACACACACACACCCACACACACACACCCAAGCTGTGACAACCAAACGACCCCTGGGGGTAAATCGCCCTAGTTGAGAAAGCGTGCTGTAGCCCAGCCGTTCCCAGGGCAGCACTCAGAAGCCCATGCCTCAAAAGAATAAATCTCACTCTGCTCAGGGCTCTGCCTCCCAACGGCCAGGTAAACACGGAGATTATCCAGCATCTCCAAGACTCAGTTTACCCATCTACAAAATGAGATCATAGTCTGCAAGTGACCTGCATGTTTCTGGGCATGCAGAGGCACTCAATTAACTGTTTTACCTTGATTTGTACATAGTTCTTCTGAAAACCTCAAACCAACATCTTCAATCTCTCCCCAAAAGCTAGGAAGGTACCACTGGAAATCCACTAAGGCCTAATGACGGCTTCATAGCTGTCCAAATACCTTGGCCAAGCTGGACCACTTTTCAGAATCTATTCTAAAGTAATGATCAGAATTTCAGGCAAACATTTACATCAAGGACAGCTATTCCAGCATTATCTATAATCACAAAAACTAGAAACAGTCAAGGGGCACCTGGGTGGCTCAGTCAGTCAAGCATCTGCCTTGGGCTCAGGTCATGATCTCAGAGTCCTGGGATCAAGCCCCACATCAGGCTCAGTGGGGAGCCTTAATTTTAAAATAATTTTAAAAATAAATAATAAATTAGAAACAAGGTAAATATCCAACCATGTAAAGAGAGTAAAGTAAAAATATGATAGAGACAGACAAAGGAATATTACGTTGCCAAAAAAACCCCACATAAATAGAAATTACTCATTAATAAACATGGAAACATGTCTATGATATAATGTTGAGTGAATCAAGAGTTATGTGACTGTACACAATGTAACTTCAATTTTGTAAGAAAATACAGAGCAAAAATATTATTTCATATAAAACAACAGAAAGAGACTGGAAGGATACTTAATGAAATCTGCCTCTTTATGATGTTCCTTAGATCACAGGGTTTTTTTGTAAAAAAAGCATGTCTTAGTTTTAAGATCTTGTGGGGAAACTATTTTGTTGTTTTTAATATTCTTACATCAGAAGAGAAGGCTTTGCTTGAATCCCCAAGTGCTAAATCAAAGCCCAGACCTTGAACACAGAGCCCCTAGCCATGCAAAAAGGATTTTAAGCCTAAATAAAAGGAGACCCAAAGAAACAGAAACAGAAACAGAATAGAGATCAACAGGGCCAAGGCCACTCGTAAACAACGTGAGGTACCCGCAGGGTGGGCTGGGCAGGGCTGTCGGTGAGACCCAGGCCTGTCCCACGCGCCGCTCTGTCTGCTTGGCTGGGCCAGCGGCCGGGCATCTGGAGGGGGACACGAGTGCTCACTCAGGCAGCCGGCTCCGTGAGGCTGGCTAGTAGATGCCCATCACTGGGCACTGGTCTAGGAGCTTGGTTCTCACAGCTGAAATCATCGAAAGCAAGAAGAGGACTCATACCACAGGTGGGTGGTGGCGGTCCTGGCGGGGGAGGCGGTCGGTCAGGACTCTCCAGCTCAGCACACCCAGGCTTCCAAGCCAGATTCCAAAGGCACCATCGGCCTTTAGCTGCCTCTGGCTTTTCTGCCTGCCACTGACGACCCAGTCAAGGTGGGCCGCTTGAAGATGGCCGGGCATGGCAGCTGAAGAAGCACCACACTAGAGCACGGGGGCTCGGCCCTTCCTGGCAAGACAACTGGGCGTAGTGCTGGGGGCCTGAGGGGCCTGCAGGGCCTGGGGCTGACGGCTGGATCTGGAGGGTTCGGCACCCAGGTGCTGCACCACAGAGCCCCAGAGGAGAGGTTAATGCCACCAGCCCATGTCCCACCACCCACGGGGCACCCAGGGCCAGGGGAGCCGTGGAGGAGCGTGCCCTCACCCTCCTCTACAGCCCGCCCTCGGGAGTGTGGACCATGCAGAGGAGCTGAGCAACGTGGACAGGAAACAATACGGCACCTTCAGACCCGCCAGAGCCCTCGCAACGGCCTCCGTCTGAACCAACTGCAGAGTGGATGAGGAGGAGTCCACACGGCCCAAGTTCGGATGTGTCAAAGTTTTCTTTTCTCAGGCTCTCTTGAAGTCCTTGCCCAGGTGCACTTGAAGTATCCACACAAAGCTACCAGTCTGCAGTGCGGGACACTACAGACCACAAAGCGCCCAGAAGCTGGCCCATCAGAGCCAGATGCCTGTGAGGGCCCGAGTGTCCAAGGCCAGCAGGGCCTTGGTGACAGGAAAGGCCACCGGTCCCGGGAGCCTGACCGGGAGAGAGGCCCCTGCTGGGCTCCCACGTGGAGCCCCACTGAATACTAAAACACTCCAGTGAGGCAGCGTCAGGACGCCCACTCTAAGCTGAAAAGCAAGGGCCTGAGAGAAACCAGGCCTGTCCTGATGTTCGGCTGCCCCGCACTCGCCAGACTCCTTCCAGGCTCTTTTGTGCCTTCGTCCTCAGAAGACGACTCAAGTCATAGTGAGACAGGATGTTCTTGAAAGACACTGAGCCCAGAGCCAGGGTGCGGGGACCGGGCGCTGGGCCCGGGGGCAGGGTGCCAGGTGGCACTGCGGAGCGCTTGGGCGGCAGGCTTCCCCTCCAGGCAGGGCAGCCACCACCAGCTCCTTTCTGCACGCCCACTCCTGCCGGACTATCTCTGTCCTATCTTCCTTCGGAAGCCACAGACACCCACAAGGTAGGCCTTTCAGCCAAACCGCAGTGTGAGTGGAACTTCCAGAATGTCTGCTCAAACCATGAAACACCGAACTGGGCCTGGGCCCCAAGTGGGTCCAACTTCGGGCCACTTCGCCCATGAGCACTGAGACAGCAGCTGTCATGACGCACAGGAGGGTTCTTACACGGGAAAAAAAGGAGTCAGGGGTGCCTGGGTGGCTCAGTCAGTTAAGCGTCTGCCTTCAGCTGGGTCATGATCCCGGAGTCCTGAGATCGAGCCCCACATCCGGCTCCCTGCTCAGCAAGGAGCCTGCTTCTCCCTCCTCCTCTGCCCCTCTGCCCTGCTTGTGTTCTCTTGCTCTTTCTCAAATAAATAAATAAAATCTTTAAAAAAAAGGAGTCATCGTAGGGACCCTCAGGCCAGAACTATACACTTAATAAGCTCACTAAGCGCTAGTTTTTCCTGGGCCTAAAAGCCACCTTTCACAGCAAAATAGGGGACTGTCACTGTCCCATGAAACAGAGCCTCTGCCCTAGAGTCCACACCACTCTGTGATGTTCTGGAGCAGAACAGCTCAATTTTAGGCCATCCCGCCCAACCTCCAGTCCAGCACGAGCTGATCAGGCAGCTAAAAGTCTTTAACAATCTGCTGAGACCCATCCCGGGTTGTCCAACCAGCCTTACAAGATGCCAATGCTATCCCTTTCTCAATGCGAAATTCACCAAGGAACCGGGGCCATCACAGAAAGAAAACATTGATCCCCATCACCTCACCCTAAAAATCCTCCATAAAATGCAGATCTCGGGACCCCTCTCCACAAGAATTCTCTCTCATTCACTACGTACTCCCTGGGGCCTGAAAATCTGCATATTTAACAAGCTTCCCACCTGAATCTGAATCTCATCCAAGAGTCTCAGGAACCCCCTTTAACGGTACCTGAGGCCTTATTCTCAGATTTACCTCTATAGTTCATTTCCAGTTCTGTCTTCATTCTCTTACGCTATTTCTTTTTTGTAGAAGTGCATCTTAGGAGAAGGAAAAAAAAATCTCATTCTTAAAGGGATCTGATAGTTAAGGGACTTACTGATGCATGTGTATTTCAGAACAAATATATATACGTATCACACATCCCGCATTCACACTGAACGGGGAGAGTAATGTAACATACTACATATCACATGTGCGAACACTACATTATACACACTTCCAATAGATGAAGACATCTGAATTACATTCAAACCTTCCTCGTTGTGTAACGGTGGAGCCTGCTTTCTCCTTTCCCTACACAAACAAGGCAACGCATGCACACACTCAGTCCAGGGACACCAGACACGTCCCTTCACCTTGATCTCCGCAGACAGAGAGGGCCGGCCCTAAATACACTGTCACAGCTTGGACACTTAACGTATCGTCATAGCACAACCCATCCCTGTCTGCAGAAATGTCTGAGTGATGTGCCTTCAACCTGTCATCAGAGCACGATGACCTCAATTTTTGGAGAAGACAAGTCAAAACTCTACCCTTATCTTCAGAGATCCAAGAAATATTTACGTGTCATCCCTCCTTCAGCTTGTCTGTAGCCTTCAAGAAAGTCTGAAAAGGCTATCACAGGCCATGTGCCTCCACCCCGCTCCCACCACCTGCCAATGTCCCCAAGTCCACCCCCCGCTATGCTCACGCTTTGACCATATCCCAGAGGTGCCCGAGCTCTGCCGTGGGCTAGGGAGAGTGACTGGTGGGAAAGTGGGGCATAGTCCTTGAGCAGCACCTCACTATACACTCCCCAGAAACAGAGGCAGTGACAGAGACCCCACACTTTCTCCAGATTCCAGTCCTCCCACCCTCCCTGCTGTCTGATTCTTGGGATGGGCGGCGATAGACGGGGTGTCCTGGCTCCCAGGATTCTGAAGCCAAAGAATCTGAGATCACCTTTGCCAAAGCCCTCCGTCCATAGAGAGTCAAAGCAACTTACACAGGGTCAACCAGCTCTTGAGAGACCGCTCTCCCTCTCCCTCAAGGTAACCCCAAGTGTTTGGGCTAATTTTTCTTCATATGCACTCATCCATCTCAATAACCCTTCCTCAACTCTTTCCAGAGGAAAACAGCTTGAAAGATGATGTATATAAGAAAGGACTCCTGGCAGTTATGGCCGGGGGGTGGGGGTGGGGTGGAACGGGAGATGGGGGGTGGGGGGTCCTCTGTCCAACTTTCTATACTGCTGCCATCTTCTTTGGCAGATACCAATGACTTGGTCTTAAGATGGTCTTAACTAGTATAGAATTGTCAAATCACTGTGTTGTACACTTGAAACCAATATAACATTGTATGTCATGCATACTTCAACAATGAAAAATTTTTTAAAAAATGGTCTTAACTTGCAAATGACAAAGATGGGGGCAGGGAACATCAAAGGCCCTTCAACCTTCTCCACCTGGCTTGGGTCATATTCCTCTTACAAGAGCAGTTCAAAAGGGAAGCCCCTCTTGGTTCCCAAAGCAGAGCTACTTAAATCCCATGGGATATGTTACCTTGATAGTCATGTTAGAATTATTTAACTGCATTTCTGTCCTCCCCCAGAAGAAACTCGGTAAGACTTCTATCCCCTTCTTCTTAAGCCACTGCTAGGTGAATTGCAGATTCTCAAAGAAAGAATCAACAAATTAAGAGTTATTTTCTGGCCATCAAGGTCTGCCTTACACTGCAAATACTTACGTATTAATCTCCCCATCTCAGGTTTAAAAATATGGACTCTTTTTTTTTTAACTCCCAACATAATGAATGAGTTTAAATATTAGAAGTTGAAATTATTTAGTAAATCATTTCACCTGCAAAGCTTCTATTTGCATAACATTAATTCATGATGGCAGCTAAAACAAATTCATCACATTCTGTATATTAGAAGCTGATTTATGTAGGAATTGAAAAAAATCATGAGCTCAAAATGTAATTTGACGTACATGCTCAATGGAGAAAGATTTTTCTCTTTCCTTCTTTCCCCCCCTCTTTTTTATTAAATCAACCGAACAACTGAATTATGGTGAGGAGGAAAAGGATTTGAGCAGAGGAAGGAGGCAAAGGAAATGAATAATGCTATGCCTCACGTGTGTGGCAGGCTCTCCGTGAGCGTAGACACACACTCTCCGGTTATTAATGTCAAGTATGCCAAAGATACGCTGGAAAATCATTACCATTCATCGCCACTAACCGCCATTAAATTTCAATCAATTCAACTTAGCACAAGTGTACTTGAGCGGCCCTTACAGTTCCTTATAAATGTGGCTCAAAAGTCGGGCTGACTTATTGCATTGTCCACCGCACAAAGAAGCATTGCTAAGCATCTGCTTGGACCCCGCGACTGATGCTCTTTTAACATCCTAAGCATTCAGAGATCTTTCTTTTTCTGAACTAAGAGGTCTTGCATCCGTACAGGTCAAGACGAATGGGGGGAGGGGTGCGGACTATTCTGAGAGACCACCACTCTGTTCCTGCCTTTGGGGTGGGGACAGGGCAACGGGATGCCTCCCTGCGTGTAGTCAGTCTCCCAGATGCCTTGCAGAAAAAGTTTCTGACGCCACCAGAAGTTGGGTAACATGGCCCCTCTGTCTCCTGGCTCTGGGGAAATGATCTCAGCCCACTCTGCAAACTGAACTGCCCTCGAACCCCTTTCCCCGGGAAGGGGAGGGCGAGCCGGCCCATCGGGAGCGGGAGGGAGGTCGGGCCTGGGCCGCAGCTTTGGGCAACGGCGCGCCTCCCAGGTGCGGAGCCTCGGGGACCGCGCGCTCTGGGGCGCTCGCCCCGTGACAAAGGCGGCGGCCCGGGCCCATTGGGATCTGGCCCGCTGGCTTTCTTCCCGACTCGCCACGAGCACGGTCCGGCCTGCCGCCACTCGCCGGAGGCGGCCGGTGCGCCGCCAGGACAATGTGGCCATTGTTCGGGTGCCGCAAACCAGGCCGGCGGGCAGGTGGGAGGAAGGCGGCGCCGCCGGCGCGCGGGCACTCGGGGCACCGAATGTCCCCCTGACGCGGGCACTGTCCCCGCGGCCTGGGCGCGCCGCCTCCCGGGCCAGCCCTCGGCGGGGCGGCAAGTGGAGGGGGCGGGGTTTGGGGGGGGACCCGGACGGGAGGGGGAAGCAGAGAGAGAGAGAAGGGAAAAGAAGGAAAAGGGGATGGCAGAGAGACAAAGAGGCTGGGAGACGGAGAAAGGAGAGAGGGGGAGAAAGAAAGCCGCAAAAGAGGAAATGGGGGAAGAGAGATGTTAACGCGAAAAGGTGGGGGAGGGAGCAGAAAGGGGGGAGAAAGATAGAAAGGAGACAAAGAGGAGAGAGAGCACAAGAGAAAGAAGAGTAGGGCAGGGAGAGACAGACATATGTGCTATAGAACTGTACCACAGGCTGCCCAAGAAGCCTCTGGAAAGAGCAAGAGTTCACCCTATTTCGTAGAGGGAAGCGGTTCCAAACCCCGCCGAGTCAGCAAAGCGTAATCACACCAGGGGCTTTGCTTAATTACAGGTTTGAGAGCTGGGCTGGAGGAAGAGAGATACTTAACTGTGTCCCCAGGAAGGCCTAGGCAGGCACTCAACTGGTTTGTAAGGTTGGGGAATACAAATATCCCATGTCCAGCCGCCCCCTGCCCAAAGCGCCCTGAGCCAGAAATCTTGGGAGGCCGAGGCCAGGGTCTGCAGCGTGGTAGACTCAGGCTGACCAGGAACAGCCATCCCCTCCAAGCGTTGAATGTTCAGCTGGGACAGGAGTCCCAGGCTCCCCAGTGCTGGTCAGTGGTGAGGCCACAGGCCTGGCGAGGCCCCGCCTCAGCCTGAAGCAGGGCCACCCGCCCTCCTCCCCCGCCTCACTTGCAGGAGGCCAGGGGCCCTCGGCCCAAGGGGGGAAATCAATCCCGTGCTAATGAATAAAAAGTCCCCTTTATTTCACTGCTGTTTTTGGTTCATTAAATTTTCCACAGATTTGCAGAGAAGAAAACATAATCAATAAACCTTGACAAAAGTGAACGTGTGAAAAAGGCCAGAGAATGGAAAAGCGAGATAAAAGTAATATCCGATCGCAGATTTCAGCGGCAGATGACGAGCTGGGGGCTGCTGACGAATCTCAATGGACCATCACCCTTTTGAGGCTTTCCTTCCCTTTGCTGAAACTCTTCATTCAAGACAATAGTAAATGCACTAAAACTTTTTTCTTATGCTAATGCATGAAACCGGGCACTCACAGTTAAAACACACTTCTCAGCAACCTGTTTTTTTTTTTTTAACAACACACATGCACACACACAAAACCACACTGACTTATTCAATTTAAATCAAGAAAATCTCAAAAACGGTTTAATATGTACTCTTCGGTCACATCTTAACTGAGTTATGTTCCCCCACTTGCATGTTTTTAAAGAAACCAGAATTAGAACACAAACAGGATTATTGAGGATGCTTTTGTTCGTGAAGGACTTGGGAGACATAAGCTATTAAATCCAAAGAAAATATACTGTTCTTGTTGGTGCATTTTTTTCAGTTTTCAACATAGTTTTGTAGGTTAAGGATGCTTTTGTCACCCTTGAAATCTAAAAACAATGAACAATGATTTGGGTTTTTTTTGAATCCTATATTCCAGAGCAAACACTCAAATTAATTTTAGAGAAAATGAGTAATCTTGAGTCTGGTGTCCTGTGTTTATTTGAAAACCACAAAGCTCCTGCCCTTTTCCAACGGATACTACCAAACACCAATGTCCCCTTCCCTTAGGGTCTTTTAAACAAGCCCGAGGAAACAATTATAGAGTAGCTCCCCTCCCCGAGGTCTTTAGACTCCAGTGAGCCTCGTTCACTGGAAATTGCTGCATATTCTGGTGGTCGGTACAAACTCCTATTCCGCCTCCGAATTTTCTGGAATCTGAGAAGTTTCTCTCTTTGGCATTCTTCACGTGTTTCATTTGTCCGTGCCTCTGACACTTACTGAAAAGAAGAAAGGGGGGGGACTGCCTCCCTGGGGTTCCCTTTCAAAACACCCTGGCCCAGGGGGAACAGCTGCAGCTGTCCACAGCGAGGCCCACCTGGCCTGACCACACCCCCCCCCATGCAGCCAGGAATGGGCCCTGGCACAGGTAGGACCCTCCCCCCACCCCAGCCTAAAGAAGCAAGACGGGTTTGCTCCATCTCGCTCAAGCCAGCATCACAAGGGAGCGTCACTCAGATGAAAGTAAGCCCTGCTGAACACACACTTTCCCAAGAAAAGGCAAGCTGCCCTACCCCTAGGGTACACAAGGATGCAGGGCTCCGCTCGGAGCGTTAACAAGCCAGCAGGGTGCGTAGGGGTCACACGGGCTTTCAGAGTGCACACGACAACCTCCTGGTCTCATTTAGAGGGAATTGCTGGCATCTGTGGGGCGAAGTCCTCCCCCCCACCGGCCCCGGGGAGGCCGAGGGAGGCCCCGATGGAAGAAGGGTGTTTATTAGACAAATATCCAATTTTGTCTGCCGGCCTGCTGAATCCCCTGGTTTGCTAATCCAGCCCCACAGGCTGCACTGTGTACAGGGCACTTGTGGCAGTACAAAAAGCATGAAGGATTTGTGTATTTTTCAGTCGGCAGTGCAAACAAGGCAGCTACAGTACACAGCCTCCAAGAACCCCCCCCCCCAGCCAGGCGCTGACCAGCGGCCCTTGTGGCCCCCTCTTCCGACCAGGCTACTAGAAGGATTTCCTCTGTCCAACCTCCCCCCACCCCGCCCCGCCACAAGTGGGCTGGAGCACCCCTGAGAGAGCGGAGTGGCGCTCCGGAAGGGCCTCATCTAATTCCACACATGCTTCAAGGTGGGCCAAGTCCAAAGTTCCCTCCAAGGCCACGGCCAGGCCAGGGTTAGTGCGAGCTGGAGAGGAGCCCGGGGGGTGGGGGTGGGGGGTGGGGTTCTGCTGGAGGAGTGTGAACACTGCAAATTCCCCTCAGAACAATTCCCACGGAGGATAAAAACACCTCTACTGGTCCCACCCTGTTCCTCTCCAGCCCCGGTATGGGGGGCGGGGGGTTCTCCCTCTCAGCCTCACCCACTGACTTTGAAAACAGACTGCTCTGACCACAGTCTCTCGGATGCCAGACCGAGAGCTGGCCAGTTCACCCGAGGGCTATCTCCTGGGCAGGTGGGCTCCTCACCTCTGTGGGAATCTTCCCGCATTAGTGTAAATCCCCCTAGAACCATTAAATAACCTCCTAAAATCAGCGGATTTCTCTAAGCAGCAGGGAAACACAAAACCATCCTAAAGATTACAAAACATTAACTTAACTTTGCAACTCGCAGACAAGTGACAACTTTCCTTCTGTCTGGGTTTGAATGGAATTTAAATCTGGGAGAGAACATCTCCACAATTTCCTGTAACCTTCAGCCGTGGGAGGGAGAAGCAGCAAGTCCAGGAAAACGAAAGCAAGAAAGCTGAAGGAAGAGGAGCAAGGAGTGAGGTCAGAGACACCAGCAGGGAGGGAGGCCTGGAAGGTACGCATCTGCAACTATACATTCTACATTCTAGACCTGCTGCCCCAGGGCAGACCAGAAGCTGGGAAAAGCCTAAATAAAGAACATCAAAATTAAAAGCAGCCAAGCGTGGTCAGGGTACCCTCCCCTCCCCTGGGTGGGGGGGGGGGGGGAGACGCGCCCAGGTAGCCACACAATGAATTCCCTCCCGAGGGAGCCACTGCAAAGCAGCTCCCAGGCCCAGGGAGGCCTGCCCCCAGACACTGGGAAGCCGAGGGAAGGTAACTCCCAGCCAAGGTAAGGAAATGGGCGGGGAGGGGGCTCGTAGGTGAGGTGGCCTGAACAAACAGAATTCATCAGGGGGACTTGCGACAAGTCCGCCTGTTCCTCCGCTTTCCCCCGCTGTATATTTTGGATTTCACAGTTTATTTACTTTACTTTTTGGCACGGAGCCCCCTGAGCATGCCAATACAATATTTGTTTAAACACTATTTTATGCCGCTTGCGAAGGAAACGTTTACTTTCAAATTCTCCAACATCCCCCAGAGCCTCGTCTGCAAACAGCATATGAGCGTTTTACAACTGCTCCCTTTATCTGAAGCTGTCGGGATTAAACCTTCACACGCCCGGCGAGGGCGGCGGGGCGGGGGCCCAGGACTCTGCCGCGGCCACCGGGCTGCAAAGCCCGCGCCAGAGGCCGTGCACCAAGCGGGATGCTCGGGCGGGAGGGCCGAGCAGCGCATAGAACACCCCCCAGGGCCCGGCACCAGACTTGGGAAGGATCTACTTTTCCAGCGGGGATCTACCCAGAGAGCCATATAAAAAATTATACAGAAGAGAGGGGAGCGGGGAGAGAGAGGCACCCTAGAAACGGGGTGTGGGGGGGGCTCCAGGCCCGCAAGCGCCTCCGCAGCAGGTCACCCGGGGTGAAGCGCGCGGGCTCCTTCCCGAGCTCCTCGCGCGGTAAAAGTCGGGTTTCCTAGGAAATGACAGCAATTACTGCCGGGCTGAAAAGGCGCCGAGTAGGGTGGACTTCCAGCTCCCCAACGCGGCGGGCGCACTCACACTCATACACACACACACACACGCACACGCTCCCTTCCTCCACCCCTCCCTAACGCCCCCCCCGCCCCCGCCCCCGTCCGGGAAAAACGCTCCTCTCTCTAAACCCTTAATAGGATTGGCGCCCAACTCTCTACGCGCCTCTCCCCATCCATCACACACAGATCAAGTTGCAGTAGTGGATTTTTCAAATTCCTCAGCAAATATACTTGTTGAGAGATTGGCCCTTGGGGGGTGGGGGGAGATGATGAGTGGAGGCGGGGATGAAAGTGAGGGGTGGGGGGACCCGAGGACCGGGCCAGGGATTACGTGCGGATCCCTTCGAGAAGTCAAGCGGCTCTTGGGGCGGAGGGCAGGGGAGGAGGAGGAGGAGGAGTTGGAGGAGAGAAGCAAGGAGGGAGGCCGAAGAGGAGAGCCTGACCGAGGGGGAGGGGGGCAGCAGGGCCCAAAGACGGGGAGGAAGGAGCGAGGAAGAAAGAAAGGCAGGGCTCCGCGACGGGTAGAGCGGAGAAGTGCAGTTAGAAGTTCACAAGTGGCTGGCTGCAGCCCCTCCACACACAGCACACTCCCCTAAGACAGGCTCCCACTGCCACCTCCAGAGCTTCGCAGCATCCCAGGCTGAGGTGTTACCCACCACCTCCCCCAAAACAGCCCGGGGCTAGGGCGCGGTGAAGACCGGGTGGGGGCCGGCCAGGCTGTGCACCCGGAACCGACAGGCTCTTCCCCCAGGTAGGAAGGGGGATGCAAAATCAGCCCCCCCCCACCCCGGCCACGAGTTCTTAGCCCCGGACCCCTCTATCGTCCCCGCACGCTCTGGTCAGAGCCCGAAGCGGGGCCGCCTCGCCAGCCCCCGGCCCCCCAAGCCCGGTGCCCCGATCCCCGTGCCGTGGCGCGGGTACTCGGCCGAGGGACCCTCCGAATCGGCGCAGCATCCTGGTCGGCCCGGACTCGGCCGGGGTAGGGGGCACTTCGCAACGCAAAGCAAGCAAAAGAAGGCCAATGCAACTTTACCGAGGGAGACAAAAGTTTGCCTCTAGCACGCAGGTGGCCTCTGGGGCGCCGGGCGGTGGCTTCGGGCCCCCATCCCAACTTGGCTGGCGCGGCGACCCGGGGCTCAGTCCGGCCGGGGCGGGGCGGGCCAGGCAGGGGAGGGGACTGAGAGGCGGGCGGGGGCGCAGGAGCCCCTACCGCCGGCGAGCCGGCAGCTTCCCTAGGCTTCCGCGCGTTGCGCGGCCCGCGCTCCTTCCTCCGGCTCCTCCGGCTCCTCCGGCTCCTCCGGCTCCTCTGGCTCCCCCGGCTCCTCCTCGCCTTCCTGCGCGTCCGCCGCCGCCGCCGCCTCCCGCTCCTCCTCGAAGTCTCATTGATGGGAGTTTGAAAAAAAGTCCGCGGAGCCGTGCTGCCTCGGCTGGCGAGCTCCGGCACTCCTGCAATCCATCAGCGCCGCCCGGACGGCGCAGCGCCCCCGCGCGCACGGCTGCAGCACACCCGGGCGCCGCGCCCCCGCCCGTGCCGCGCGCCCCCGCCCCCGGGGGGACCCGGGGAACGCGTGGGGGGGGGCGCTGGGAGGGGGCGGCCGAGGACCCTCCTCCCCAGCGCCGGGGAGGGAAAGCACACCAACGAACAAAGTTCGAGCAGGGAACGAAAGAACGCGCCAGTTTCCAACACTTTTTTTTTAAGGCGCCGGGGTGGGTGGGTGAGTGGGGGGTCGCTAACTCAAGTCAGATGAGCTCCGGAGCTGAGGCGCTGGGACTGCTCTGTTTTCAATCTCTAAAATCACCCGCCCTCCCCACCTCCCTCTTCCCCCTCCGCCGGGAGATGCCCGGGTCGCAGTTCCCAGTGCGCCCGCTTCTCCGGGCGCCGGGGCGGAAGCCGGGGACGGGAGGCAAGCCGCGGGGGAGGGCGGCTGGCTCGGCGCGGACCCTCTTCCAGCCTGCAGCGCGCGCAGGTGCGGGGGGTCCTGCCGGCGCCCCCCGCCGCGGCTCACACGAGTCGCCATCT